>NC_090932.1:662462124-663062124 GCF_040938575.1 Ambystoma mexicanum
TCATGCAGTGTTATGCAACCATCTAGCATCAGCTGCACACTTCTGGAGTGATGTCATAGCCTGGGTTCAATCCTTCCTAGCTAACTATAGGATGAGAGTGTTCGCCCCGTCAACATCAGCAGACCCAATCCAAATCACCTGTGGTGTTCCTCAAGGTTCATGTGTCTCACTGACTATGTATAATATCTTTACTAAGCCTCTCTTCGACAAACTTGACCGATTTGGTGTCACATATACCAGTTATGCTGGCGACACTCAGATCTTCATTCCCCTCTCGGGCAACTTTGTCGAAAGACATGGCTCTGGTAAACAGGATATATCTCCTCATTCAGGCATGGATGGCTTCACATGGACCATGCCTGAATGATGACAAAACTGAGATCCTGAACTCTGACTCCAACCTAAAAAAACATAGTCCCAACTACGCTGCATTTACCATTGACGGCAACGTAATCACAGTAGTTACTCAGGTAAAAACACTAGGCTTTTACTTGGATTATACACTATCACTTGTCGGGGTGATTTCCCGGGGGCCGGCAGAGCCGTCCGTGGACCTCTGTGGCTGGGGAGGCCCCAACACCTCCCGCGTCCAAAAAGGAGTATGAGGCACACACAAGAGCAAAGTAATTACTGCTGTTTATTAGAATAACGGCAGGGATTGTTCTCAGCCCATATGCATCTGGGGAGACGCTCTCGTCGTTAGTGGGGCTCTCAGGCCCTTTTTACCGTAGTATGAGGTGCTACTCACGTCACCTGGGAATAATTGTCATAAAACCTATCGCCACTTTGAGTTGGCTCTCGGAGTGGTAGGGTTAGTATAGCTACCTATGTGAAAGAATATTAGTGGATAAGGACGGGTCAGGTGGTACACTTGGGTTGTCCCTAAAAGTTTCTCCAACAAATTGGTTACAAGGGGACACTTGGTGATTGGCTAGCTGAAATGGCGTCAGGGAAGTGCCCCTTGCATTCTGATTGGTCCCCTTGCGAGCCCCCAAGCCTGGGACCATCGCCGTTCCCAGCTTGCGATGTACCTGATATTGGCAACAATGTGTAACTATGTGTAAATGGTGGACAATGGACAGGTTTTGCTAGTGGCTGGTGATCACGCCTTTCCCATCGGTGTAGGTGTCCAACTTGTCGCTTCGTTGTTGCAACCTGTGTCCCAGACGTGGGACCACAGCGACTTTCTGTCTCCTGAGCTTGGCATTTTGTCAGTTCGGCTTGGTCACATGTGGAGAGACCATAGCTGGAGCAGAATTATGAGCATTTGATTTGTATTTCGGCTCTGAGGGGCGCTTGGCGGTGGCAGGTGTACCTTGGCGCTGAGAGCGCGGTATGTGGGTTGAAACATTGCAGCCTTGGCTGCGAGCTCTTGTTAGGGCTCGTTCTGCATGGTCAGCACTTTGCTTTTCATTTTAGGAGGATTTTTGTCTGAGAGGCTCCTGCCTGGGGACTCTTGCTTGCGGCCTACTCGGGCCTAGCTTCTGGGTGGTGGTACATAATCCATAAAGTGGGTGTCGCAGGATGACAGAGTGTCATTAGCAGCAGTAGACATATATGATGGCATCTCTATGGGGATGGGGTGGCAAAGCATCTGCAAGCGTATACACGAGCTCTTCAGGCATCTTGCGTTTCTGCGGTGCGGTAGGAGGCCTATGTGAAAAATAAAACGATGCATGTCCATGGGTGCGCCGGTCCGCTACGTCATAGCACTGAATATATTCTTCGTGTAGGTTGGTGTGTCAGTGACCAGTGTGCTTGGTGGCACTTGTGTTCTTGTCAGTTAGCTATGTCGTCATGGCATCTCTAACGATGTTGGGTTTCATAGTTGTTGCGTTAGTCGAGCTGGTCCATGCTGCAGACGTCGGCTTGACCAGGTAATGTTATTGGGCATGCTCCTCGTTTGTGGGGACTGTGGACACATGGTACCTTGTTGTCAGGTAAAGGAGTGAATGGGTCAAACTACTCTCGAGGGGGATGCTTGGCCGTGATCCTCTAGGCCAGGGTCTGGATGAGAATGGGGGAGGGTGCTTTCCCATTTTCCCACTTCACACTAAAAAAACAAGTTAGCTCCATGGCCTCATCTACATTAATTAGGGCCTGTAGACCCTTTTTATCTAAAACCATCATCTTGCACCAGCAGGGAGGCCTACGTCCAGACCCGTTTTCAGGCAGGGGATGAGCAAACGACAACTGGCCTTCCTCTGCCTGCGGACGTGGCTATCCGGGTCTGGGTTGAGCCTGTCCTGACTGGTGTGGCGTTGCGTCAACGGGCCATGCGAGGTGACCTGCAGTCTTTTCATGAGGAGACTGCACGTCATCTCGAATGGCTCGTTGACCACGTCAGCCTACTGGGACAGGTCACCCAGGCCGGATTCCTCCGTTTGATGGGGCTTGCTACGACCCCCTCCTCAACTGAACCCCCTACACGCCAATCGTCCTCCGTGCCATCTTCCCACCCAGCAGGGGACGCAAGGGTAATTATATAGGACTCTTTCCCTCCTTTTGATATGGGCTAAAGAAGCCATTGCTTAATTTCTTTTATAATGCACTTAATACCGGGCACCAGTCTGTAAGCGTGGGACCGCTATTCAACCTTGTGCTGGTCTGTGTTGTATTTATTAATTCTTTTTTACATTTGTAGGAACACGCTTAGCCCTTAGGCATCTAGGTGTTAGTTAAAGTCATGGTGCATTCACTACAGTAAGTTCATACAGTCTTAGTAAACTGAACAGGTATGTTTTGAGATTTTTTTTTCATAGATGATAGAAAGGCTCAGAATGCAGGCAAAGGGGGGGGGCTGTTGAGCGCCAAGCAAGATGGGCGCTTGATCTGCGAGCTCCACGGCTGGCAGATCACATGACCGTTGATCCTGTGCCTATGCGCTCCCCAAAGTGAACCTAATTGCCACGATCTTGTAGCAGCTGGTCCAGTGACCACCCGGTCTGAATCCTCTCCAGAAACGGTGCTGGGAACCCTGAGGGCCAGGGTTCATGCAGCCACGGCCATCCCCCAACGGCTGAGGAGCTGCGCACCAAATCTGTGGACCCGACACTGGAGGGGAGGGGAGGGGAGGGGAGACGACCTGGTCTCTATCCTGAAGGCAGCCCATCTGCCTTGAGGGAACCCAACGGGGGACGGACGTCCCTGCCTGTGCAGCCCGGGACCGGAGCCTGGAAGAGGAGAGCATGAGAGCTGGTGCTCCGCTCCACGGGTGAGACGCGGCGCCGCCGTCGGAGCCGCGGGACCCGTGGCGGGCTGGGCTCCCCGTCGCTTGGACCGTTGTCAGCTCGAGGTGACAACTTGCACCCCACCGTGGTGGTGGACTGCACTTTTCCTACATAACATCAACGGTGGAACACGAGGGGGCTGCTCAGTGGCAAGCTGCCCCCCCTCCAGTGAGACTTCAACTCCCAGGGTTGAGACGCGGCGCAGCGATGGACTCCTGGTGCCGCGCTCCCCCAGCAACGAAAGATAAAACACACAGACCTTGGTGGCCATAAGGTACGTGGGGGAAAAATACTTCAAACGCCCCCATTAACTCATGCAAAACAATACAGCCTACTGTGTGACCCACAGAGAAACCACCATTAGACTGTTGGTAAAGAACCCAGGGGGCAGAGTCATAACACGAAACTGTAACACACTAGTTGGTCTTCCTGGAACCCTGGGGCATGCCCAGGGGGGCACGGGACCCCAAACTCTTAATAACACAGTGAGTGTGCTGCGGGGGGGCACTGCCCCGGCTCGGGCGTTGCTTGATACCGCGTCCTGACACCACCCCGGCCCAGCCATCTGCTCCACAAATCATACAGTGTCTCTCTGGTAGCAAGCAACTTAATCCTGAGGCGACCACATGGGGATCGTTGTCCCAGGGGTGTGCATCCCGACCCCCCCTAAACGTATTTGTCAACCAGAGGCCAGACACCCACAGCCCAACGAAGTGTATGAGGTGGTGCTCTCCATCCCCTCCCCAGACAACTGATCTGCCTATCCTTGAGGTGGCTGCCCTTTGGGTGGAGGAACTGGGGCATTGTTGCCTGACCCCCAGCAACCAGCAATACCTACACCAGGACCTTCATGTGTAGTAGGGCTTTGAGGTACCTCTTCCCTCTCCCCCGTTGCGGTCTAGGGTCCTGCTGAATACGCTTGGCAACCGCAGCTGCCGAGACAGTGCAGAGATGGGCGTTTGGATACTGTCGACTGCCTGCTTAAACCTCTGAACACCACTGCCCAGGGTACACCACGCAAACCGCCCCTCTTTCTGAGGCACGCCAGCTCAACCTCCTGCAATACCTGGTTACCCCCAATCCAACAGAGAGGTGGACACTGCATTCTACTGGTGCCCCTGGCAGCCACCTCTTTACCAGTCCACAAAGCACTGCCTTCCTGTTCCTTGTATCCTACCGGGACACTTTCCTGTACTACATTGGTTACCATAAGCCTTCCTTCACCCCATTCAAGTCCCTCCATCGACATCATGACCAAAGGAACAGGGGAAAAAACAGTGCTCCATCAACATGTTTGCAAAAACCCTGTTGAGATCGACTGAGGAGGCACCGGAGCATGCTCCACCTAACCCAGCATCGGCTGTCCCTCCCGACCCCCAGAGCATGATAGAATTCATCCATGAGGGCTTCACCACACTCCACTCCAAACTCGACGACATGAATGGCACCATATCCTCCATCAAGGCCCACATCCAGAGGACTGACGGTCGGGTGACAGAGGTCGAGACGAGGGTGAGCGCCACCGAGGATAATCTGGGCTCCCTGCGCACAGAGGTCTCCTCACTCTTCAACCGAGTCCTTGAGGTCGAGAAGAAGAATGAGGACCTTGAATCATGATCGAGGCGAAATAACCTCCGCATTATCAGTGTCCTGAAGATGGTGTCAATGAGCCGATGGAGGATTATATCGAACATACACTGCTGACACTCCTTGACTCTCCAAAACTCTCCCCACAATTCGCGATAGAGAGAGCCCACCGAGCCCTAACAGCTAAACCTAAGCTAGGCTCACCTCCACCCCCCATCATAGCTAGGGTTCTGAACTTCCAAGACCATGCCGCCTTCTTTAGGGCCGCAAGAATTAAGGGCAAACTGCTGTTGGGGGATGCTAGAATACACCTATAACCTGATTTCTCAGTGGCTGTTCAGCAGGAGCGCAAGACCTTCTTGGCGGTAAAGAAGAGAGTAAGAGACCATGGAGTCAAATACTCCATGATGTACCCCGCTAAGCTACAAATTGAACACTCTGACCAGGTGTATTTTTTCATCATTCCAGAGGAGGCCTCCAGGTTTATTGACGAACACTTCCCTGGCTAAGCCTCTCGCTAAACAACATATCTACGACTGTTACTTCATTCTGTTAAGAGGTTACCAAAACCAGCTACTAGTGTCAGTAAGTGGCATGAGTCTACTGCTCTCAAACGAGAACAAATTGGTTCACTATTGTACAACCATGCCATACGGAACCCTCTTCAAGTTACATGCAACGCCACTGTTAGGCACCATGGTTATCCTTAACTGCCCTACGGCCCGGAGCATCGCAACCAGGCCGGTTCACAGGCCCCCCGGTGTTGATGCCATTGGTTTGGACTTGGCTAATGGGGTATGGGGTTATCATTCCTCTGTTTGGGGAAGGGATGTGGGAGGGGTATGTTGGGTATTATGTCATAAAAGGCTTGGCAGCTGCAGCGAGGGGTGGCAGAGTCAGACACAGGGGAAGTACTGGTGGGAGCAAAGAGGGCTGTGGGCTGGTTGGCGGATGGGGAAAAACCCTCCGATCAGAGGATGTAGGAAGGGGGTGGGAGGTGGCAGGCAGGAATAACTGCTGGGTGGAATACCTGGCACATAGTTGGGCATGAAACAGGAGGCAGAGCTCTCCTTACCTTTTGCTATGGTGGTTGTTGTGGACAGGGAATCCACTCTGACCATGATGTCCCTCCAGATTGAGGCAGGCTAGGCTGTAGGTAGGTCGGCATTCCTCCAAACAAGACAGAAGGGTTGGGGCTTTGGCAGCGCCGTGCATGCTCATGCAGGCCCAGGCAAACAAATGTGTTGCCAAAAGCTATACTCTTGGCCCTATCCCTTGATCCTCATGCTTTGAATAATTACTGCCCCATTTCACTTTTTCCCAACACACAGCTATGTTTCAATCTTTGCGTGGAAGATTACTACTTGCTGGATGCTGCAGAGGAAGGCTTTTGGCAGGCTAGATACTGAATTGGTTATGGTCATAATCCAGGACACGCTTAGACTGATCAAGGATAGAAAGAGATTTTGAATGCCTGTGCTACTGGATTATTCCATAGCTTTTGACAATGTAAGCCACTCTATCCTGACTTCTAGATTGATGAAGCTTGGCACATAGGGGCTTGCCTTGAACCTTAGTGAGTCTTTTTTACCTGACTGGAAGCAGAAGTTCTCTTTGCCTCATCCTTATCACTTTTATTTAGGATAGATTACGATGTGCCTCAGAGATTGTCACTTGTGGCATTACTACAGTTCAATACCTATTTCCAAAATCTAACAAACCTGATTTGGACCTTTGCCTTTATATTAATTAATTACCCTGATAATTTACAAATACGAGTGGATGCCGGGCCATGATTGTCACCAGAACATTTAAAGCCATCCTCAATAATTCTGTGCTTGCCACTTGATGGGTCTGAACAATTTAAAATGTACACCGCAACAACGGAAATTCAGATGGGGCAGAAAGGTGGGCCAACACGAATATCAACATTCTGGCAGTGGCGGAGAACACAGTTTCGAAAAGCATTCTGGGACAGCCAAGTAGTTCACCAAACACACCAGTGCTATTGGAGACTGGCTTGCAAGGCATCAAATCGATTTGCCAGTCACATCCTGTGTTATATTGGATTTGCCTATTGACAAATAAAAATCTATATAAATACAGAGAGGCGATGGTGGATATTCTGACACAGTAAGGGGGCATCACATTGAAATGGGTAATCCATGTCAAAAGTCTGATGGGGACCCTTGGGCTTGGGATTATTGGTCGAACCCAACTGTTTTGGTTCCTGATTCTAAGGCCGCGGTAAAGAGGGTGGTGTTCATCAAAGTGGAGCGAGATGTAGTCTTGAAATCTTGGGCCTCTGAATCATTGGCTCATTATCTTACCATCAAAAAACTGGCAGGCTGCAAATATTACTTGAATTATGTTACCCCCAAGCAAAAAATCTATGTATTTAAAGTTCTGCTTAGGAATGCTTTTACACAGCCTGGCTGTCAATTACACAGCATGATGCCTGTCCCGCCAGGACAGTCACCACAGCTAATCAAACATAGAGTTCAACATGTGTCTCCAAGGAGACCCTGTGCAGGGAGTCCTAAACCCCTCCCTCACATCCTGTCTCCCTCAGACATACAGGCGCCTAAGGAAGGCTTCTGTGCAGAAGCCCACGAAAGGACAGTGAACAAAGGAACCAAACCTGGTTTGGCGCGCAGAGTAAAACACGAGAAAGCCTTTTACAAAAAGAAATGGCGAATAAACCCAGCCGGAACCATATAAAAATGTATATGGTCCAGCGGGTTTAATTGCGGGGCTACCAAGATAGCCTAAAACAATACCGGGGCTATTTAAGATAACCACAGTAGGAAAAATAGGGTAGGTGCAACTGCCACCAGCCAAGTCTTAATGAAAAGGGAATGAAACAATGTTCCAAGAAAAACAGACAAAAAGGGGTATGTATTACCCCTTTCCAGAACTCTATGTCAGATAGTTTGTACTGGGTCTGTGAGTATTAAAAGAGACTAATAAAGTCAATGGCAACTTTACATGTTTCTGGGAGACTGTAGTCAGTCCCAGAAAATGGAGTCGAAGTTGGGAAGTCTGAAAAAGACAACCTGTTGTTACTGCACTGAAGGTGCTGTGTAACATACAGTAAAATGATTATGCCTATGGAGTAGGTGAGGCTCCACAGTCTATGAACACAAGAAACTGTTAAACACACACAGCAAAACAAATGTAAGAGTGGGAAAAAAGACTCACACTCTAACCAGGTGAAAAAATAAATCCTAGAAATCCAGCAAAGTTGCTGAGGGACTCAGCTGGTAAGGGAAATTAGCCATTCTGGAGAATTCTCCCTAACAAAAACATATCTCTGAGGCCAGAAAAGCCACCCACTGGCTACCATTCAAAGTCAGGGTCAATTGCAATATCCTTTCCATCGCTCACCAATGCCTTTCAAACAATGCTGCGCCCTACCTTGTCAGCAAACTCAAAAAACACTCTTCAACTATATCTCTAAGATTGGCCTACAAACACTGTCTCGCCACCCCGAAATTCAACTGGAAAAGGAAAGGCAGTTCCAGTTTCTCTGTCCAGGCTGCCTCACTCTGGAATGAGTTACCAACACACTTGCGCAATGAACCGTCTTACAACACCTTCAGGAAGAAACTAAAAACCCACCTCTTCAACTGACACTTACTTTGCGATAAGAATGTAATGTTCTGCTCTGTTTACCGCTAATGTTACCAGCGCCTAGTTGCCCACGGGCTTGGTGCGCTCTACAAATAATAAATAAAATAAATAAATAAATAAGATGAAATCAGACAGACCATTATGGATGCAACAGAACAGAAAGAATTGCGCAATGGTAGGGTCTGCGTGCATGAGGAACTGAGAGGTGTTTGGACCAGACAGTGTTGTTAATCGGATTGGTCTGGGCCCCTAGCTGACTACCCTCAACACTGCCCACTAGGTATCAAAAAAGAGGCATCTTCTTCCCCTGCCTGAATCTTAACCATGCATTCTCCATACCTTTGTAGCATTATATGGCGTTGTTCAATCAGCCAATCTTCTGTATTTTATGCTCTGACTGCTCCATAGTTCTCTCCACAAGTCGCACCTGACTGCAGAGCCCACTCTTTTCTAAGAGGAAAGCTTTGTCAAAAATGCAGGTATGTTGAGGTTTCCTCTTACTAATCCTCAAACGAAGCTAATCAAATTGGTCTTGCAAGAATATCCCAAAGTTGTTGGAAGAAATGCAGCTACTCTTGTTAGAAGGACTGCCTTCAATAGAAGAAGATATATATTAATTCCATTTTACAATTATTTTCGAGGACTAGGGAACCCATGAGCCTGTTGGGTTCACTTGTAGCTTCTGAGGGCCAAAATCATTTTGTGAAAGATGTAACATACCAAAGTCAGCTGCCAGCAAGTTATGATCACTCAAGTTTGTCTTACAAATATACATGTCCAAACATGATTGATACGTTTCACTCACAAACAGGTATTCAATACAGGACACTAGGGAATCCCTATGCCAAGTATCCCCACCATCCATATCTTCCTTCACGTAGCCAATAAGCCTCAACATCCATTATTTTCCATATCAACGGAGCAGGAGTGGCCAGAAGATTTAGTATCATCCATGGTGCAACACTATCGATCCGAGCGTTTATCGTTTGTGGGTAAACAGTTGGCAATAAAGTCCACCTCAATTAATATTTGACCCTTCGACGTATTAGCATTCCATTTCTCTAAAATGCTCTTTAGTCCTCTTGGTTGGGTTCCAATACAAATTCACAATCATGATGAGTAATAACCTTATTTGTTTGTGTGCAGCTGGACACTCATGGCTAAACGGCCATCAAAAGAACAAAAAGACTTAAGGATTGTAAGCCAACAAGAGTTTATAACTGCCACTACTAGGCCTCCAGATGGACGGCCTACTTGGCCCTGTGTTGCTGGTTGGAAGGCAATATGGAAATCATTGAAATGAAGTGGGTGGAAAAGCCAAACTTCATGCAATAAAATTAAAGCGAAACAACGCAGCAATGAGCACAATGAAGAATTTGTTAACAGCTGTCGTGGGCCTTGTGTATTCCACAAGGCCACTCTTACCACAGATGACTGGCTAAAGACAAAAATAGGCATTGGAATGATTACCCAACATCTGTGACAACCAAGGCCAATTCAATTGATTGGTATTTGCTCTTGATTCCCAGGAAGGAAAATGAGCTGCAGACTTTCCTTAGCCCTGTGCGACAAGTGATTTTAAAGCACCACTTTCTTGAAGTGGGAAATTATTATGGCAGAGGATCGTAGACGTAGGTGGACAGTTCCAGTTTCTGACAACTAATATGTTGTAGCTCATCATAATGATATTTTATTTCTGTTATGCTCGTACACAAAGTGTTTCAGAGCGCAAAAAGCCAGGGTTCCCAACAATATTGTCACATATGATTCTTGAAGGGATCATCAAGGAAACAATATCAGGTTGTCCACCTATTAAGAACTCCACAAAGTCAATGTTGCGTGTTGCTATTAGTCTTAATTTAGGAATTTCACAAAGTAAGTATAGCACGTTGGAGCGATTAAGCAACTGCCTAATCCTTTGAGGCATGATAAACTTCAGAATCACTTTCAAATCCAGGCCAGCCTCCCCACGAGACAGTTTAAATACACTTTTGTTAGCTTGCAAAGCCTCCTTTTGGGTGGACTGATTAAATGTGGAAACAATAGTTACCATGGAATGGGTAGAATATAGGCAAAAACATAACAGACCATTTGAGCAAGATGTAAAAAAAAGAGTCTCTAATATTAGAAGCCATGGTTTGCGTTGCATATTTAGTTTGGCGAGAGGTAGAGAATCTGTTTTTGCAGTCATTTAACTGGTAGGTGTGAGGGCATGATTATATTAGTTTCAGTAGGATTAACAAGACCAAAGTGGGCGATATCACTAAATATTTCAGCCATAGAAGGAGATACTACATTATCCAGGATTGTGTCCGAGTTGGCCTTGATATCTACCTTCAAGCCCTTTTTAAGAATGTTGCCGATAGTTATGTTTAATTGAATCAGAGGCCTCAAAGAGGATTTTTCCTCCTCGTTAACTTTAGATGTTACGTTGCATATAAAGTTCCTAGTTGAATTTCTGATCAAGTTGGCAGGCTCCATGTTTTTTTATTCCTTCTTAATTGCTTTCATGGTTTTATGTCAACAATTCCCAGAGTCAAGGATATTTATTGAAGAGTCTACTTCACCTGTCAGATCAACTGCCCCCACCACGGCAGGGAGGACAGCATCTGTAGTAACAAAAAGGTAGCAAAACCAGAAAAAAAGTCCATGATCACAAAAATGGATCTGAAATCTGATGCAGAGAGAGCCGCAAACCACACATGGGGAAAGGGATAATAAGAGGGATGGGAAAAGAGAGGCCAGTGGAAGGCCGGTATGGAGGACATTGAAGTGATAAAAAAATGGAAATTCAAAACAGCCAGATTCAAAAACAAGGGCATTCAAATAAATATTGATTGATCTGTCAATATAGCCTGATGACCACTGCAAAAATCTACACTGACATCTTCTACTCCTATTACCTCAGAGTAAACACTGCAAACAGACCCTGGAAATCATTGCATCAAATGGCAGCCCTTCTTAACCATTCAATTTCACAATCCTGGATGAAATTGGCATGAAATGTACTGTTGTATCTAATCGCAACACACATCCCTCATATGAGGAGAGCAGCGATCAGAGTCTGCACTAAAAATGTCAAGAGAAGCTGTCATTGTTGCATTGTCTCATACAATAGCTGAATTTGGAAAGTCAGAGCATACATACATGGTGTGACTCCTCAAGAACATAGTGGGCTCTGAAGGATGATGTTCAGTCATAAAGCTCACTGAAGACAAGTAAGGGACACTTTTGTACCACTCAGGTACTCATATCTGCAGACAAGCATCTTGAATAAATATAACTGTCTATACTGGACATGCAGGTTGACAAAACAGGAAGAGGGACAATACAATATTGTGGTGCAGGCTACACAGGAAACCCACTCCTGTATTCAAAATCCTCAAGATGACCAGACCTGACGGGCTAACTCAGGGTCAAGCGACAGATGGATGTCTGAAGGAGCAGCCCAGTACAGACTTTCAAAATGTCATTGGGAAGATTGCATGAACCAAACCGAAATTTGATCAACCTGATAAAACCCCAGGAAAGGTTTACCATCTGCCTTCCTTGAAAAAGAAAAATCAGTTTCTCATTCATTCAATATTGTTGCAGCGGCAGGGTAAATGAAGGTCACTTTCAAATGGCATGAAGAGAATATGGGTCTTTATTCAACCAAACAACATGGTTGTATGAAGAACAGTTTTCCTGCCACCAGGTACTGCAAAGGGATTATAGAAGTAGCGCGGTTACACAGCTTATGTTTTTAGTTAAATTAACAATCCTTCACACAGAATGTGCAAAGAAGCGTCAACCAAGAGTGGCACTACCAATCAACTTCCGCCAAGCACTCAAAAGCCAGGAGTCAGCATCCACAGTAGAGTTGAACTCCATGTCATAGGGTTGTACTGGATTCAGTCAAACTTAGTAAGGTTAAACAAAGACCAAGAAGATGTGGATAACAGACATTTATCAGCAGAAACACTGAAAGCATCTGCACTAAGAATCTCTGCTTAAATATATTAACAGAGATCAAATGTCAACACTCTATTTAATGACCATCTCTGATGGTCATCCAGAAAATGGAAGAAGTAGCTGTACGTCATATAAATAGACCCAATTGCTCTGAGCCCCATATGAGACAACCATACGAAAACCTTCCATAAAGGAACATATCAAGCACCTGAAATCCAAATAAGGGTATTTCAGTTAAATAGACAGTTGTTACCAAACACAAGGCATGGCCAGACCCACCTGACGGACGAGTTATCGGGACTTATTGGGGAAGCTGCACTCTATTAGAGTACCTAGCCACACCTACACAAAGCACTCTGTCCTGCATACTAACAACAGGAGTATAAACGTAGTCCCAGAGGAGGAACCCAGCTTGGCCACCTCTGGGAATCACATTGTGGGGGATGACAAGCTTCTATCAGGCACCCTAAAAATAATGTTGCTAAACAATAGATCGCTCATAAAGCATGTTTGAGAGGTAGCCACACACATTGAGGAAGGCAACATAGATATGTGCGCACTCACCGAAACATGGAGCCATGAGGCAGCTGGCCCCTCTTTAGGGTTGGCTATTTCCACTGGCTGCAGCATCTTGAGATTAGATAGAAAGGAGGGTAGGGGTGGAGGAGTTGCCTTGATTTTTAAATCAGACTTAACGATATGGGAGACTAAAGTGGATGACATACCAGGCTCGGAACCTATGGTGGTGAAAATTGGTATTAGTCCTGAAATCACTCTCAACCTGTTGCTGACTAGCATGGCAATCTCTTACTAATGTTGCTGAAACACAACACAAAATGTTTAATTCTGGGGGATTTCAATCTTTGGCTTGGTAGCGATGCGGATGCCACAGCTGGTGCTCTGGAGGCTGCGTTGGGGACACTTGGATTCCGTCAATTAGTCAAAGCCCCCACACACGCAAAAAAGGCATACCATGGATTGGGTTGCAGCCCATAAGGTAAATGTGTCAGATCAATAATGAATGCTTCTCAATGATAATTGGTAATGGCAAGGTCCCAAAATTAGCAAGAAACCATAAGAAGCTACCAACTGAAATTCTCAAAACCTTGGGTTACGTCCTTGACCTCAGAGATCCTTCAATCTTAGACACTGCAGGGGATGACCAGTTCCTTTCTCAACTCCTTTGATCATATCTCAGAGACATTAACACCATTAAAGAAACAATACACCAGGAGGGACACAAGCACAATAAATAATTTTCTGCAGCTCTCCAAGAACTCAAAGCTGAAAAAATAAAACATTTTTATGATTGGAGGAAGAGTCTGGATATCTCAAGCCTAGAACTTTACAAAAAGTTGGTTAGGATCTATAAAAATGTAATTCTGCGAGCTAAAAAAGAAATGCTTAATAACAGAATTGCTAAATTGATTTCAGACAGTAAGGAACTATTTAAAATTCTGAGAGAACAGGAAGTTCCCAGGGGAACAAGTAAGGAACCGCTGCTGAAAAATTAGAGATGGATTGAGGCTAACAAACTCACCCCTAGTAAACAATCAGAGATAGATCACACTCAGAGTACAGCAAATGTGTGTACTCTGCAGCAATTCATTTTTTCTCGCTGATCACTGAGGATGAGTTGGCGAAGGTCATCAGAAAGCTTTAAGTCACCAGCTCTAAGAGGGACACGTGTTCCGCTTTGAGTATTAAAGAGTGTTCATCAATGACATTTGTGATGTCATCTGTGCTGTCATGGGTGTTAGTTTTAGCAATACACGGCGGTGGGGTGAGTTATGGTTGCTTAGATTACCATAACTGGCACATTTCTGGAGTTTTTTGGTTTTACTTGTAACCACAATATGGATAGGTTTTTAATAGTGCAAAGTACTATAACGTCCCTTTAACAAAGTTTTTCACTGAATTTGATAAATTCTTAGTAGTACAACTTAGCCATAACATCCCTTTAACAATGTTTTTGCACTGAATTTCATCGGTTTTTACCAGGATACCCTTAATTTGTATAGATGCACCATACAACATACTGAACCCCCTTGCACCATGCTGATAACCACAGGATCTGCAGACTGTGTGACTGTTCGTGGACCTCAGGTAGCATCCACACTGCCCAAAACATCAAGGGTTGTTTTAAATTAGGATAGCATGCAGCAAACACACTGAACATGTTTAAAGAGCAACACAAGTGAATTATAAGGAAACATGAAGTACATGTACAAACTCTGTACTTATAAAAGCATCAGTGCAATTGCATAGGGTGTGCAGCATAATGGAATGCACCAACGAGAAAAATAGCCTGTGCTTCCAACAGTATTACCTCAGTGCTGCTTTACATACAAACTGAGAAGTCAGCAGGAGAAGTACAAAGTAGTGACAGCAGAACTTTGCTAGAAAGTGTTAAGTACACTATATTATTTCCTATAGCTGTGCAATTTGTTCTGAGTACACGACTAGTAAAACATTTTTACATTTTTTTTAACACAGAAATTTCAAGCACCCTGGAGTGACTGGCAAAGAATTTCCCTCTTGATGAAAGAAGTGAAGATAGTAACTCCAATGGTACATAGTGCAGTTTGAAATAATTGAGAATTAATACACATTGCTTCACATGTAACTGAATTATTTTACACTGTGCCTGTTCAGAACTGTTTGCTGCACGTGTGTCAACATTCAGAGCGCAGGTCTCCTATGATGCCCAAGCACCTGCATCCAAATGTACCCTAAAACACTGCAAGATTTCCACTTCCAGATTCATCCACAACTACATCCATCAACACAAACTACAGGTATGCATATGTTTTGCAATGCACAAAGAAAATGAAAACTGCATATATGTTACCAACGCATAGTAAGTACATAGATTGCAGGCATGTGAACAGGCTGCCTGCCACTTGCCCTGCATAACTTACTCAATAATCAAACTCTCATTGGTCCCACCTCCTCACATCAACTGCCCACTAGCATGACAGCTGCAACCATATATTTCAATTTTAGCACCACTGTCTGTGATTTTTTAAATAAAAAAAACACATTGGGAACATTCACACAGCACATTCAAGGGCCAGATCCTATGTGCAATGCCCAAAATGCACACAACAAAGGGAATTTGCATGTATGTTAGGAAAGCATGTACATACATTGCACAACTGACAAAAATGCAGCATTTGGAGGAAAGCAAAGAAATGCATGTGTACATTGGAAACAGTGCTATCTGTGAATTTGGATTAAAAAAATGAAACAACAGAAAAGGATTTCTGAACTCATATAGCAAGCATCTATGCGTGAGAAAGTTCACAAATTTCCACACACAATAACATTCCCCTTTCCAATCTGTACATTTGGCTGCCCTTTTTCTCACTGTACTATGACTTGTACTACTCCATTTCTAATGCAAGTAGTGCAACACCATCTCACACACTTCAAAATTGCAATCCCATAGGGCACAGTTATCACTGCAGCACTGGCACCTATACCAATAATGCTGATACTCCTAAGTTCCCACTCGTATGCAGTGCTGTCCAATTACACACACACACTATCTCTTCATGCCAACAAATCCTCCTACAATCTAAAATAATGCGTTCTCCTACTGCTATTACTATATCATTAACACACATACCCACTAACTTCCTTCTTTTACAATTGCAGTGAATAACCGCCTCCCAAAATCCAGTGACATCTCTGCTGAAAGATAAAACCCAGAAGAAACCTACTCTTCACATCCAACAAAGTAAGTGCAGTACTATTGTTACTCAAACAGTACAGTGTTGTTGTATTGTATCCAAGCCCACAGCACACACAGGTATACACACTGAAGCAAACCTTTCCCACGGCAACACACACACATACCAGTACAACCATCCCAGCCAAAAGTAACAGCCCTTTGCACAATTGCACTCCTCTATGTATACCTACCCTCATATTCAGACATTCATGCACAGTACACACAAATATATTGCACAACTACCAAACCCACACTTTCCGTTTTTCTCCAACAGACACTAGGACAATGTCTACCAAAAAGCAACCCTGTAGAAAACAACGCAGAAATAGAGCAGATAAAACCCAAACCATGCAAAATAGCCATCCACCTCTAGCAGACTTTATACAAAAAGTTCAAACAAAACAGCTAATACAGTCATTGAGCAAAACAGAACCAGGCAGCAGGAAAAAATCTGTGACTTCTCTTCCAACATGTAAAACTAAAAGTAAATGTATTAAGAAGAATGCAACTACCAGTAGGCTAACACTACATCTACCAAGGTTAACATAGCCACAAGTAAGCATTCCAAAACATTTATTTTACGAAAAATGTTCCACCATAGAATCCTTCAGAACCTTATAAAAATAAGGGAGAAATGACACTCAACCCTTAAAACCTACCGCAGAAACCTGATCCTGGAAGCTCTCAAAGACAGTGCAATGCTCCTCAAAAGGAAATTATTTATATTATTTTTAAACAGAATGAAACCACTAACAAAATTAATTGGTAAACTATAAAAAGTACTTCGCAACATGCGCAATATCAACATAGATACCTTTGCAAACGTCTATGCAGGTGACTAGGTTCACACAAACAGCACAGATCCATATTTCAATGAAGAGGCATACAAACAAGAGCAAACAAACCCATTTGCCATACATAGCAGTGGCCGAGTGTATGAAAAGGTAGACAGTACCATTATGGCAGAAGAAATGCTGATTGCAAGAATATCCCCAACAAATTTACAATGAACACTACATTCCACTGAACCAATCTCATTCAGAGGCTGTACTATTCAAAAAGTCCTGCTTTAGCACTGTAGCATTAAAATCACATTCTCCTACACGACACAGCAAAATAAATGCTGGTAGAAATAGATCACATCCAAAGCAATATTTTGGAAGTGAAGAGCACTTACAAAATCCAGTAACTTTAGAGTAGTGACAAACTAGCAGATGCCAACCTTACACACGTACAAGAAAGAAATAGCAAAATTTAAAAGCTCATCTGATGAAGTACCAAACTAAGTATGTGTGTGTTGTTGCAGAACTTTTTATACAAAGAGCATCAAAAACTGTAGATATAAAGTACAAAATAGAAGACAATGCAGAATCCCAATGGTTCCAATTAGTTCTCTATCACATAGCAGAAAACAAATACAAAATTACTAACCCCTCAATTCTTTGCACATTCTGCATTTGGAAAACTTGACAATAACAACATTCCTTCATGGGCTATCACTAATAACTTGGAAATACTCCCACTTCCAAAAGCACTGCAACAGCTTAATTTGTATGAGAGCATTGTAATCCAACAACCAGTGCACCCATGTCAAGAGAATATACGCCTTCAGGCGAAAACAGCCAAGTTGCCTCCTTCGGAATACACCATAGATGATGCACTAGAAACATATCAAATGCGGCAAGCCAAAGGATCTCCAATCAGCATATGGGAAAAAAGTGTAGAAGCATGAGCCTTTCCTCTACTGTTTCCTACTGGAAAAGGTGGATGTATGATGAAAAGATGCACACAAATAACAGCATCAATATACCGCTCTTTACAAATTTATTCTGAAGACACCAGATTCAGACAAAACGTTGAATACATATTCCACCTCCTCTTTGAAAGTGAACTAGCAAGTCTATGTAACGAAGTTGCACACACATTGAAAACAGGTTCAAATGTTTTAAACATGTCTGTTACGCAGCTCCTTCAAAAGGTGCAAGTGAAAGATGAAGTTTTACAGTCAAGCATTTCAAATCTCTTGGCAAACATGAGTAGTGCGAAACAATAGTGGTTCTGACATCATGCAGATGAACGGTGCATGCTACTCAACCTTGATCCACTGAAATGGTTTGTCACTTTAAATTGTGAAAATTATGCCCGGGAAGACTTGCACAATTTCCTATGCATAGCAAATGAAAACAAAGCAAGGAAGACATGAAAATCCTAGGGGAACTCTGACCCTGTAAATGTGTTAAGGTACTTCCATCACCACTTTTTTGCCATGCTGCACTTCATCTGTAATAAAACAATATCTTCCCATTTGAGAAGGTCAACACTTCTTTTAGAGAAAAGAATATCAATCCAGAGGAGTACCATACATTCACATGATTTTGTGGATTAAAGATGCTCCTAAATTTGATCAGGACAGTGATGCCACAGTTTTGCAGTTCATTCACAAATATGTCACTTGCACAATCTTTTCAGAAAGCGCACATAGTGACCTACATGCACACATTTTGCGGTTTCAAAGAAACAAATGTGGCAAGTATTGCTGTTGCATATATAAAAACAAATGATGCATTGGTTTCCCTAGAGCAGTTTCAGCAAAAGAACAAGTAAACAGCTTCATGTCTTTAGTTAGACACAGTGTGAAAGGCAAATTGCCTAAGAACACATACTGCAATAAAAGAACCGAAGCATCAAAGTACATCAATGATTACAATGCAATCATTGCCCTCCTGTGGAATGCAAACATAGATGTGCAGTACATTGCAGACAATTCCACTGCAGTTGCATGGTATGTCACAGCCTACTTAACCAAAACTGAGAGAACCGAGCTAAAAGACCTCTGGGATGACATATCATCTGACAAAACACTGTCACAAAAAATATACAGCACTGGCATAAAAATGCTCTCCCATAGAGAATGTGGCTGCTACGAAGCTACAGTCCATTTAACAGGCACAGCCTTGCATGGGAAAACTGAAAACATAGGGCCTCATTACGAGTCCGGCAGTAGCCGTGCTGGTAAAAAGTGCAGGTGGCCGCCGGACCGGTAATACCATTCAACCTTCGTGATTGCCGGAATCACCAGGGCATTAGAACCCCAGTGACCCAGTAATTCTGGGGGTGGAATTCTGTAAATCCCCATTCCCATGGAGTCCTATAGGACTTCATGGGGATGGGGACCATGGAAACACTGGTTCCGTCTATGACAGAGCTGGTGTTTCCATGTCCGCCTGCAGGCGGGTGGTGTTCTTCCCGCCAGGTCATACCTCGTAGGAGTGACACGTCCCGTCTGCAGTACTCAGAATCAGCCGGTCCAGAAACAACGGTGGTGGTGGATTTACCACCACCGTTGTTTCCGGACCGGTTGACTTGTAATGATGCCTATAGTCTGGCTAAGCCTTGGTCCTGCTGCATCCAGAAAAAGAGTTCTAGTTCTCAAATCGTACCAAGACATAGAAACACCAGCCAAAAATGATCCCAACAGCCAGGACATGTTGAAAAACAATGTATTGCGTGCATACTACCCAAACAGGAGCACTGCTTTGGAAACCATGTGTATATACCACATAGCCCAAAACTTCTCATACAAAAATAATATTAAAGCAGATGAGAAAAAAGGTAAATACAAAGTCAAATGTTGTGAGGGCAGCCTGGTTAAACTTAGCAAACACAGCCTGGTTAATCATACGAGCCTATCATTAAAAACTCCTCAACATAGAGAACTTTACTACATGTTCCTAGTGCAACATTTTAAACCATGGAGAAAAGAAGAAGATGTATTGCACACCCATGCCTCCTATGAAGATGCTTTCAATGCAAGTTAAAGCACTATAACAGATATAAACTTCAAACAGTACAAAAACATGTTGGACAATAAACGCCAACAAGAAGTACTTCATGCACAACTAAATATAGACATTCCTTAGAGCAGTCAACCTTCTCTTACAAGCAAAGAACCACTTGGAGAGCCACTCATAGTAAATGAGGCAGAATTAGCCATGTCTGAAGTAGTAGAAAACACCATGTGTCAGTATGAGGAATCTGAAGAAAATGTTGCTCTACCGAAATCACAACTGAATGATGAACAGAGTAGCATTTTCCTAGAAGTAACTAAAGAAATTGAACATGGTGTGCAACATGAAATTAAAAATTGTACCTGTCAAAACTATAAACCTCTACTCCTGTATGTAAGTGTTCAAGCTGGTTCAGGCAAAACATTCTTAATAAAAATCACCAGCAAGTTACTCCAACAACTGACAAACAACAGACATTCAGCTCTTGTAACTGCCCCCACAGATGTAGCTTCCTACAACATAGGTGGTGCTACTTTACACTGATTGCTACTCCTTACAGTAGAACACCAAAACAAATTAGACTACTACAAACTTTCAGCAGAAGCTGCTATGGAGCTACACAGAGTTTTGAAACAAATGAAAATGCTCCTAATAGATGAAGTAAGCATGGTCTCCAACCTAATGTTGGCTTTGATTCACCTCAGATATCAAGAGCTCTTTAAAACTGTCTATGAAGAAAGAAATCTTTGAAGGAAAACACATTATTATTTTTGGAGATCTTCTTCAATTAACACCAGTGAAATGTGAACCTGTTTTTAAAACATTAGGACACAAACTGTGTCAGAACACACTTGGCTGCATAGGAAATATAAATCTCTGACAACATTTAAAATACAGAGAACTAACTGAAAACATGCATCAGTATGCAGACCTCACCTATGTTAACATTTTGAAAGCATTCAGATTGGTGTGCTTTCTAAGCTAAATAGCAGACACATCCATGAGCTATACAGGCACGACCCATCTGCAACCAATGTCTTGGAACAATTAGCACATAAAAATGAAAAATGTGTGTCCTTAATGCTAACCCTAGCAAGCTGTGCACAATTCAATGAAACAATGTTGAAAAAAGAAATGCAACCAATAGTGCAAATTTACTCCACAGACAAACTGGACATGCATGGTATGAGAGTACCGATATGTTGTCAAGCCACAGCACTTCTAAACAGCTTAGAAAATTCTATCTCCAATGCAGCTGGTTTGGAGAAAATGTTAACATTGTGTTTAAACTGTAGAGTAATGCTAAAGCGTAACCTAGATGTGGAGCAGGGTTTAGTTAATGGGCGCTTCGTACAGTCGTTGGCTTCCAGACATACCCACGTGACAACAGCATTCAGTTTGTCATCCTTCACTTTGACAAACTTTCAGAAGTTAAAAGGATAGGAGGCTTAACAGCCCGATTCCTTCTTTTAAAAAAGACATAATTGTATGCAGAGAATAGTTTACTCTATCTCTTGCATACACAGTCACTATTCATAAATCGCAAGGTCTAACCCTAGACCAAGCATTGATTGACATTGGCAGCACAGTCTTTAAAGGAGGCATGAGTTACATAGCACTGTCACACCTACATACACTTGAAGGACTATTATTAGCCAATTTTGATGCAAGCAAAGTCAAGGCTGACATTCCTTGCATCATAGAGTACAACAGCCTACATGCACTCTACACACCCCATCTCAAAATTCCTCAAAAAGGCAAACTTTGTAAAAGAAAACTAGTGCACATACAACTAATACATGATCTCCCAGCAGTACCACCAACACAAATTAAATTGAAAGCAGCTGCTACTCCATCAATTACCACAACCACAGAAGGAGTTACTGAAAAGGCAAATGCATACCCAACTGCACAAAAAAGAAGAAGTACCTCTTCAAGAAATGTACATGGACTTCCATCAAATGACTCAGAAGCAGAACTGTCTGGTCCATTAAAATTTTTCAACACAACTGGTGTAAATTGCTATCCAAATGTAGCAATCAATATTCTATTCCAATTGCCACCAATTGTTGAAAACATTTACTTAAACGGCGCAGACCAGTTGTGTTTGCAAATGCTACTCCTTCACAGAAATGCAACAAACAATCCTGACAAAACTTAGTGTCTCAGGAATAAGGCAGGAATTGGATTACTGTGTGGGAATGGTAAAATTCACTATAAACACAAAAGAATATCCACAAGAACCTCTAATGTACTTACCAGAAACATACATGCACTCTCTGCAGCCATATGGCACAGGAACAAGTCCCTAACAAGCGCTTTGCGTGTGTATCTATACCTAACTGTGAATACATTCCATTTCAACAGCTGGCACGAAATGCAAATCAAGACATATTATGTACTACTTGCAATTCAGACAATCGTTCCACCTTACAGATACAGTCACATAGCCAATATCTAATAGTAATGCTTTTATGATACAATGCAGATGGTACCAAAATCAACTGAAAGCTTAATAGCTTCACACACGTGCAAGTATCACTTGGCAAGTAAACCTTCACAACAGAAGGCATAATCTACCACATAGGAAATGTGGGTGATTTTAATGCAATGGTACTTCCATTACACTGAAGCAGAGATTACCAGTCAATCTTGCAAATGCCTATTTAATATTCATGAAACCAAAATGTACTTACTGATCTACAAAAGTAGCATAGCCTACTGCCCAATACCCACCAACAGATATGAAACTGCAAACAAAAAAATGATGCTCTGCCAAGTGAAAATGAAACAACTTAGCATACACCAACTGTCTCATGAGGACATCAGTTGCACTGCTATACAGTTTTTCCCCAATGACCCAATGATCATAGTCACAGAAACAACAAATGTGAGAAGGACACATTAATATTGTTCTACCTACAGCACTTAACAAGAAAAGTACTGAGGGTCCACAAACTGTCCTCAATGACCTGTGAAACAACCAACTGTTAGAATAAAGCAACAGCTGTCTAACAATGCCCATACCACTGCAATAAATACGCAACTGCATGTAACTACACCCATAATACTGCAAAGGCACTTCAACATATTGAAAAATGGAAATCCGCCAACAAGAATGAAGGTGCTTGAAGACATACCCTGCAAAACTGTGAATCTGTAAACAGTTAGAAAACATCAACTGGTGTCAGAAATCTGGGGTGGTGGAGGCGAAAAAGGTGTCTAAATCTAAACAGAGCGTAAGAAATGTACTTGGGCTAGGAAAAACTACATTTCCCAGCAGCCCCTTTGGTGTTTCGTAGTTCTTCCCATGCGCGCATTTGGCCAGCTGTTCTTAATTAGTAACAGCTTATCAAGGGCCAACAGCGCATGGGAGGTGTGGCTTATTGTTTTCATGAGGCTAAGCCATGCCGGAGGTTCGTACGGTCTCGCGCATGCTCTGAGAGGATTCAGGGTATGTGGCAGCAGCAGCACACGGAAAACTACGCGGTTCATGAGAGAACGAGCGGCGGAGCCCAGGAAGTGTAAGGAGAACGTGCGCCGCCTCGTTTCAGCTCCACTCCCATATCGGTGCTGACACTGTGAATGGGGCTTCACTTCAAGGCGTCATCAGTCTTCGTCTGGGATGGCTTGCGAGTCTCCCAGATGCACAGATAAGTGCTTTATGAGTTTGTTTGCTCTCGTGAGTTAACGTGGGGCAATGTGTGCATGAGAGACTTCAGGAGCATGTCATATGGGCAGAACTCTATGATTAATCCATTTCTAAGGAGGCACTAAGCGGGCAGGCAGTGCAATCTAAAGATTAGGATTACAGTTTATATGTTTGTTGGAATCCATTCTCTGTTGGAGTCGAACTCACACCTTTGGTCCTACATGTTCTATGACTGTTTTATGTTGCTTATGATTGCCCAAACGGCCATGTGTCATGTTCTTCACATTGGGAATCACATCCCATGGGTTTGTTTCATTTGTGCTTGCATACATGTATTCTATGTCCTGGTAATTACTACATATGCCTGTATCAAGAGGCTATTAGAGAGCACAAGTACCCTAGCTAGGTACTATTTTGGCCTGTATTAAGGGGGCCATATGTTGTGACCTAAGTGTGTGCTATGTTTCATGGTACATTATCTACTAATTAGACAGTGTAGGGCTTTTCCCTGTTCTTTCCCCTATCCTATCCATTTTAGGTGTTTCCTAACACTCTATCCGGTTTCCCTAAACTCCCCCTCCCGTCCATAACCTCTCCCTAACCCTCTTCCCCCCATTGGCTGCCACGTGGTATCCTGTGTTTTGAATATCAGGTATCTGTGCCAACCACGGGTGGAGGGTCGACTTCATTTGGCTTCTGTGGTTAGGGGGAGAGTGTCAATACCTTCCTCCCCTATGGTGTTGTTGACATAATAAGCCACCCCCCAAATTGGGATACTTATAACCACCCGAGCCAAATGGAGGCGACCGCTCCGGCCTTGGCAGATGTGCTTAAGGCGCTTCAGGATATTCAGATAGAGCTAGTACAAGCAAAACAGGAATCAGATACGTTAAAGGCCCAGGTACAGGGTTTGGTAGCTGAGCGAACACCATTGGAAGGAGCTGATGTGGCAAGAGGTTCCCAGAGTCAGAATCCCACGGTTATTGTTCAACCCTCCAGTAGTGTACCATTGGCAGCGCCAGAGCGCTTTTCTGGTGATCCTAGGAAGTACAGGACATTCCTTTCCCAATGTTGTCTTCATTTTTTGTGTAAACCTACTGCGTTTGAATCCATTCAGGCTAGGACGGCATTTGTCATTTCATATCTAACAGGGGATGCAGCTGCATGGGCAATGCCGTTGGTTCAGAAAGATGATCCCTTATTATACAATTGGGATGGCTTTGTAGGAGAATTTGGCAGGTTATTTGATCGCAGAGAGGTGTCATTAGCTCAAGATAAGGAGCTGTTGGGATTAAGACAGGGTGGTCGGGATTTAGTCACATATGTTACCCAGTTTAACAGGTTGGTAATTGAGATCGCGTGGCCAGTGGTGAAACAGACGGTGTTATTCTACCAGGGCTTACGTGAGGAACTGAAGGATGCCATTGCTCAAGTGGAGCCACAACCTACCACTTGCATGAATGAAAGTAAAGGAGATAAAAAAGAGACCGGAAATGGGGCCTTTTGTGCGCTTAGACAGAAGCAGAGGAGGAAGGACAAGTGAAGTGGAACCCATGCAAATTGGTAGTGTAAGGGAACTTTGTCAGCTGCAGAGAAGGAACAACGTAAGGTGAATAAACTGAGTCTCTATTGTGGGCAAGCAGGACATTTTATACGTACATGTCCTAATACTCCGCAGAAAAGTGGAGGAAGTGAGAGAAACACAAAGGAAGCGGGAAAAGAGATGGGCTGGCCTTAAGGGGAACACAGGTGACAGGCCCGATGGAGATCAAGTTTCCCAGATGGGTGGCAAACACAATGGGGGGTATGACTTCTCACTTATATATTTTGGTGACATTATGTTTTGCCCTAACTAAGCGGGAGGTTTGGGCAATGGTGGATTCAGGGGCTACTAGTAATTTCGTAGATATTATTCTGGTGGAACAGTTAGGATTGGCTTTGTGTGAGAAGATCAAGGCGGAATGAGTGCAGTCAGTGGAGGGTCTCCTTTGGTATTGGGCACTATAAGAAAGCAGACAGCAAAATTGGAAATGATTTGTGGTCATGGGCATAGAGAGGAAATCACTTTTGACCTAATAGCAGCACCTCAATTTGGAAGAATTTTGGGAATACCCTTGTTGGTGCGTCATAACCCCAGAATTGATTGGGGAAAACAGACAGTGTGGTTTGAGGAAAAGCAATGTCAAGAGCATATCTTTCCGGAAACAGGACCCATGACATGGTTGGTAGAGAAGGGGTCTGAAGGTCAAATTGTGGGAGCAGTGGCGGAGGGAATTCCTGCACAATACAAAGAGTTCAGTGATGTGTTTGACAAAAGACTGGCAGAGCAATTACCTCCACATAGACCTTACGAATGTGTAATAGATTTGGAGGACGGAGCAAAATTACCTTGCAGCAGAATTTATGCCCTGACAGAAAAGGAAAATTAGTATTTGCGGGAATATTTAGATGAAATGTTGACAGACAGGCCGATTCATGGAATAATTAGCGCGGCGCAAGTGGGCAAAAACGTGCGAATCGCAGTGGAATAGCGAAAATCGCAGTGCAAGTGCGAAAATCGCACGAAAAGCAGCGCACGTCGATTCATGGAAGTCCATGCACGAGAAAACCAGCGGATGTGCGATAAAAAAGTGCGCCGCGCACGTTGGCGCACAGGCCATCTAACAGCGTGCGCCATGTCACAGCGAAAATCGCACAGGCCACAGCGAAATTCGCACATAGCGCGGCGCACGCAACAAAAGTAGGCGGAACACGGGCGTAACACTCAGAATGGGGAACAACTTGCAAAAACGTGGGCGTCACGGGGGAAGTACAGGGCACAAGTGCGCGGAAAGCCCACACGCTCGCCTACAACACGTATTCATGGAATAGAATAGGGCAAAAAAGCGCACGCTCAAACCAGCGCACAGGCACAAACACGACCGCCACAAGAAAGCAGGCGGTAGCGTCTCTGCGGCTGTAAGAAATGTGCTCCAAAAGGTGCGCCAACAAATAGCACCTATATACTGCCATGATGAATGTCCTATACTGTGGCCCTCCAGGACAAATGACGTGCAAAGGGGTACCCACAAACACGGACACCCGCTGACAAAAAATACGTGTGCGTGTATACCAGGGTGCGCTGGAAGTCTCACACGCGATTTCAGCAGGGTACATGTATTACAGGGGTTCGCGTGAAGTTTTTCACGCGATCGGGCCTGGGGGAGCGGGCTACGTGCCTGGGGGAGCGGGCTACGTGTATTACAGGGGTTCGCGTGAAGTTCCTCACGCGATCGGGCCTGGGGGAGCGGGCTGCGTGTATTACAGGGGTTCGCGTGAAGTTTCTCACGCGATCGGGCCTGGGGGAGCGGGCTGCGTGTATTACAGGGGTTCGCGTGAAGTTCCTCACGCGATCGGGCCTGGGGGAGCGGGCTGCGTGTATTACAGGGGTTCGTGTGAAGTTCCTCACGCGATCGGGCCTGGGGGAGCGGGCTGCGTGTATTTCAGGGGTTCGCGTGAAGTTCTTCACGCGATCGGGCCTGGGGGAGCGGGCTACGTGTATTACAGGGGTTCGCGTGAAGTTTTTCACACGATCGGGCCTGGGGGAGCGGGCTACGTGCCTGGGGGAGCGGGCTACGTGTATTACAGGGGTTCGCGTGAAGTTCCTCACGCGATCGGGCCTGGGGGAGCGGGCTGCGTGTATTACAGGGGTTCGCGTGAAGTTTCTCACGCGATCGGGCCTGGGGGAGCGGGCTGCGTGTATTACAGGGGTTCGCGTGAAGTTCCTCACGCGCTCGGGCCTGGGGGAGCGGGCTGCGTGTATTACAGGGGTTCGTGTGAAGTTCCTCACGCGATCGGGCCTGGGGGAGCGGGCTGCGTGTATTTCAGGGGTTCGCGTGAAGTTCTTCACGCGATCGGGCCTGGGGGAGCGGGCTACGTGTATTACAGGGGTTCGCGTGAAGTTTTTCACGCGATCGGGCCTGGGGGAGCGGGCTACGTGTATTTCAGGGGTTCGCGTGAAGTTTTTCACGCGATCGGGCCTGGGGGAGCGGGCTACGTGTATTACAGGGGTTCGCGTGAAGTTTTTCACGCGATCGGGCCTGGGGGAGCGGGCTACGAGTATTTCAGGGGTTCGCGTGAAGTTTTTCACGCGCTCGGGCCTGGGGGAGCGGGCTACGTGTATTTCAGGGGTTCGCGTGAAGTTTTTCACGCGATCGGGCCTGGGGGAGCGGGCTACGTGTATTACAGGGGTTCGCGTGTTACAGGGGTTCGCGGGAAGTTCCACACGCGAATAGCCTGGGCGCGTGTATTTCAGGGGTGCGTGGGAAGTTCCACACGCGATTAGGCTGGGTGGGTCACAGGTGTTCCCTGTACACCCTCGACGGCCCCTGCAGGCAGCCCACAAAACAGGGGACTACCCTGCACACCTGCTCATGTCCCCCTGCACCCCCACCCCCCAGCAGTGCAGGGGCAGCCTCCACCAGGCCCCCACCCATGTCTCCCACCACCCCCACCCCCCAGCAGTGCAGGGGCACCCTCCACCAGGCCCCCACTCATGTCTCCCACCACCCCCACCCCCCAGCAGTGCAGGGGCACCCTCCACCAGGCCCCCACTCATGTCTCAAACCACCCCCACCCCCCCAGCATCCAGGGGCACTCTCCACCAGGCCCCCACTCATGTCTCCCACCACCCCCACCGCCCAGCAGTGCAGGGGCACCCTCCACCAGGCCCCCACCCATGTCTCCCACCACCCCCACCCCCCAGCCACCAGGGGCAGCCTCCACCAGGCCCCCACCATGTCTCCCACCACCCCCACCCCCCCAGCAGTGCAGGGGCACCCTCCACCAGGCCCCCACTCATGTCTCCCACCACCCCCACCCCCCAGCAGTGCAGGGGCACCCTCCACCAGGCCCCCACCCATGTCTCCCACCACCCCCACCCCCCAGCATCCAGGGGCACTCTCCACCAGGCCCCCACTCATGTCTCCCACCACCCCCACCCCCCAGCAGTGCAGGGGCACCCTCCACCAGGCCCCCACCCATGTCTCCCACCACCCCCACCCCCCAGCATCCAGGGGCACTCTCCACCAGGCCCCCACTCATGTCTCCCACCACCCCCACCCCCCAGCAGTGCAGGGGCACCCTCCACCAGGCCCCCACCCATGTCTCCCACCACCCCCACCCCCCAGCCACCAGGGGCAGCCTCCACCAGGCCCCCACCCATGTCTCCCACCACCCCCACCCCCCAGCAGTGCAGGGGCACCCTCCACCAGGCCCCCACTCATGTCTCCCACCACCCCCACCCCCAGCAGTACAGGGGCACCCTCCACCAGGCCCCCACCCATGTCTCCCACCACCCCCACCCCCCAGCCACCAGGGGCAGCCTCCACCAGGCCCCCACTCATGTCTCCCACCACCCCCACCCCCCACCATCCAGGGGCACCCACCACCAGGCCCCCACTCATGTCTCCCAGCGTGCTACGTGTATTTCAGGGGTGCGCGGGAAGTTCCATACGCGAATAGCCTGGGCGCGTGTATTTCAGGGGTGCGTGGGAAGTTCCACACGCGAATAGCCTGGGCGCGTGTATTTCAGGGGTTCGCGTGAAGTTATTCACGCGATCGGGCCTGGGGGAGCGGGGTACCACTCACCGTCTGCCTTGCGTGTAGAAGAACACGTCGCCAACACCCGCTGTGAAGTAATAGCGTGTGAACCCCAACGGATGGAAAACACACGCACCGAACGAAAAGCACGTACAGAACATAAAGGCACGCGGGATCACCAAGCCCTGCCAGGGCAACACCCGTGCGCAAAACGTCACGGACGCGCTTACGCTGTAAGGGCCTTTGGTCCAATGAAATCGCGTACGGGCAACGCCCGTGCGCAAAACGTCACAGACACGCTTACGCTGTAAGGGCCTTTGGTCCAATGAAATTGCGTACGCGTGCTGACGCGCTTACGCGCTAAGGGCCTTTCCTCGATTTTCACGCTGACGTGCAGGATTTTCACGTGCCAAATCACTCCATATCAAGCTGGCCACACGAAAACACACGGAAGACCACGCTCCTGCCCAGAAGGCTGAATTACTGCCCCCCAGTGCCCCGAGCAGCCTCCCACGTGCCATCTGCTGCTGCCTGCCTGCCTGCCTGCTGCCACCGTGCCCTGCCATTTGGTGCCTGCACATCAGCCATCTGCAGGTGTCCAGTTGCTGTGTCCACCCCTGCTGGAACAGAAGACTCCCGACTCGGATAACATCGCTCCACAGCCCAGCCCCAGGACCCAGTTGCCCACCCACTCCTGCCCCTGGGGTTGCCATGTCGGGCACATCAACATCTGGCACCAGTGGCAACCCCCAGCCAGAGGGGCAGAGGGGCACCAGCTTCACTGCCACCGAAGTTGGTGTCCTGGTGGAGCAAGTCCTGGGGCAGTATGATGCCCTCTTCGGATCGTCCCGCGCCAACAAGGAAGGACGGGACAGGATCTGGGCCGACTGTGTGGTTGCCATCAACGCGGAGGGGGTGGCAACCCGCACCATCCAGAAGGTCAAGAAGCGCTGGGAAGACTTGAGGTCCAGGACCCTCATGAAGGCCCGGCGCCTCGTGGAGGGGGGCCGGGGCCGCATGAGTTCCATCCAGTTGAGGGTCCTGTAACGCGCACACCCAGCGCTCCACGCCCAGGTCCTTGAGAGGGAGACCCGTCTGGAGTTGAGCGGTAAGTGGCCAAGCATTGCTGTGTGAGACAGGGCATGTTGCAGTGTGCTGGTTGTCTGATACTTGCCTGCATATGTGACATAGGCCATGTACGCATGTATGTGTGCAGGGACATCATGGGAATGCATGTGCGACCTGTAATGTGTGAACCGCATGGTTGTTGCATGTGTTTGAATGCGACATGGGGAGCCCTGTGCAGATTGCACACATGAGAGCATGGCAGTCTCTGTTCCTGGACATGGGTGGGGGCGAGGGATGGGTGCTGATGCCAGATACATATGTGGTATCCATGTCTGTGTGCCTGACCTGCGTGTCTGTGACTTGTGAGTGCCAGGGATGCATGACACATGTCTGTGACAATGTACAGATTCACTGATGTAGCCTAGTCATCCTTGTATGCACTGTGATTGGGGTGTACGGGGCCAGATGGATGTGACTGAGGTGAAGTGTGTGCATGTGATAGGCATGACCCATGATGCATGTGAGTCCCATTACATTGTATGATTCGAGAGTCCATTTGACATGCATTGAAATGTCCATGGCACGCACCATGACTGTCACTGTGTGTGTTTTGCCTGGACTGACACATGTGTTGTGGTGTGACATGATGGAAGTGTACTTTGACAGTGGCACTCATCTGCTATTGCTTCCTGTCTAGGGGACCATTGTACAGTACCCTGATGCTTGTGTTCTATGTCTCCCTCTACGCAGCGGCTAGTGAAGGAGAGGGCGGAGACGGCGCTGTGGAGCAAGGCGGCGGGGATGCCCCCACGGCTGCAGCGGAAGGGGTGGGTGAGCCCCCACAGGGGCCTGCTACGGCGGTAGACGGCGAGGAGCCATCCAAGTTGGTGGTTTCCACAGAGGAGGAGGAGGCCGCCACTGAGGCGCATATGGGGCCTGGTGGGGGCATCCCTGCTGGTGCAAGTGGTGCAGTCCAGGGGCAGGGGCAGGAGGCAGCACAGGTCACCGTGGAGGGGCCTGTGCATGTCGCTGTCCCTGAACCTGTGGGTGCACCACCTTGCACCAGCAGGGATGCCCCGTCCCAGGCCCGTCCGCAGGTAGAGGGGATGTCCATGTCATCTGACTCCCCTCCACCTGCGGACGAGGGGACCCCTGGCCGTGTGGAGAAGGTCCTGATTGGGGTCGCGATGCGCACGGCTGTGATTCGTGATGCCGTGCGTGCTTCCCAGGAGGAGCACGCACGTCATCAAGAAAAGCACCGTGCCGACGTGGCCCAATTGGGATCGTCCATGTTCGGGGGTTTCCTGCATGTGTCGGCCAATCTGGCGGCCCTCTCCTCCTCTGTGGAGACTATACGCCAGTCGTTCTCCTTGCCGTCTTCCGGCCCAGATGCCACCAGGGCCCCCTGTGGACCTGCCCTGACCAATGCAGCCAGCTCGGTGGGGATCCCATCCCTGCCACAGCCGGGAGTCAGAGGTCCAGCAGGGGTGGACAACACAGCAACTGGACCCCAGCAGATGGAGGACGTGACGGCATCATCGGGCAGGGCACGTGCACGACGGCGTCGGTGGTTTCCATCATCCTGGATGCCGTCGTGCTGGCAGAGGCAGTGGCGTCGGAGGCAGCAGCAGGCTCGACGTGGGAGGCATCATGGCTCGGGGCCATCAAGATCAGAGTGGCAGGCATCGGCCGGAGGGCAGGAGAACCCTGGGATGGTAGTGTCTTCCGTGTGGGAGCAGTTGGTCCAGCGGATAGGTGCGGAGCGGCAGCGGGCGGAAGAGGAGCGGCTCACCATGGTCAGGGCGGAGTTCTCCATGCGTCGGGCGTTGAGGCGGGCTGAGTGCCTCGAGGAAGCTCGCAGGGAGTTTGAGGTGAACATGGGGTTATCCCTGCGAGACCTCAGGGCCAGGACAGAGTCCCGCCTCCAGGACATCGACATGGAGTTCGATGATGCCCTGGCCGGCAACATCACAGAGTGAGCCGCAGGACTTGCCCACTGCCATTGTATATAGCTATATAGTTAGTGGTAGGTTTCCTTTAAATTTTTTTATTTTTTATTTGGTTGCGATTGGACAATGCGCCACTTTTTTGTATATAGTTCAGTTTTTAGTTAGTTGACATAGTTAGGTTTCATTTGGTTGGGCTCATGGACCCGGGATTGTCTTGTAAATAGTTATTCTATGGATTTTTTGATTTCTTGGATTTTTTTCATGGACATTCATCTTCTTTTTGTTGTTTTGCTTTGTGGTTTTTCTAATTTCATTTCCATTCAAGTTGATTTTCAATACATTTTTATTTTCATCCTTCAATGTGTCGTATCATCTCATTGCTTTCATGCATGTCATGTTGGGTGTTTTAACATTCACTTGCAGCCATTGTGTGTGACAGACATGTGTTCATTTGCATTATTTACATTGGGTGTGTAACATGTAATTGCCTTTGATATGTGGGTGGATGTGATAGTTGGTTGGGCCTTTTGGCAGGGGAGGATGGCCATTACGGACATGTTTGGGGATTGTTGGGACCCAGGTGCAGGGGGGCATGGATGGGACATGGGCGAGGGCCTGCTGGCAGGTGCCCCACAGTGCTGGGGGGTGGGGGTGGTGGGGGACATGAGTTGGACATGGGTGGGGGCCTGCTGGCAGGTGCCCCACAGTGCTGGGGGGTGGGGGTGGTGGGGGACATGAGTTGGACATGGGTGGGGGCCTGCTGGCAGGTGCCCCACAGTGCTGGGGGTGGGGGTGGTGGGGGACATGAGTTGGACATGGGTGGGGGCCTGCTGGCAGGTGCCCCACAGTGCTGGGGGTGGGGGTGGTGGGAGACATGAGTTGGGGCCTGGTGGAGAGTGCCCCTGGATGGTGGGGGGTGGGGGTGGTGGGAGACATGAGTGGGGGCCTGGTGGAGGGTGACCCTGGATGGTGGGGGTGGTGGGAGACATGAGTGGGGGCCTGGTGGAGAGTGCCCCTGGATGGTGGGGGGTGGGGGTGGTGGGAGACATGAGTGGGGGCCTGGTGGAGGGTGCCCCTGGATGGTGGGGGGTGGGGGTGGTGGGAGACATGAGTGGGGGCCTGGTGGAGGGTGCCCCACAGTGCTGGGGGGTGGGGGTGGTGGGGGACATGAGTTGGACATGGGTGGGGGCCTGCTGCCAAGTGCCCCACAGTGCTGGGGGGTGGGGGTGGTGGGGGACATGAGTTGGACATGGGTGGGGGCCTGCTGGCAGGTGTCCCACAGTGCTGGGGGGTGGGGGTGGTGGGAGACATGAGTGGGGGCCTGGTGGAGGGTGCCCCTGCACTGCTGGGCAGTGGGGGTGGTGGGAGACATGAGTGGGGGCCTGGTGGAGGGTGCCCCACAGTGCTGGGGGGTGGGGGTGGTGGGAGACATGAGTGGGGGCCTGGTGGAGGGTGCCCCACAGTGCTGGGGGGTGGGGGTGGTGGGGGACATGAGTTGGACATGGGTGGGGGCCTGGTGGAGGGTGCCCCTGCACTGCTGGGGGGTGGGGGTGGTGGGAGACATGAGTGGGGGCCTGGTGGAGGGTGCCCCTGCACTGCTGGGGGGTGGGGGTGGTGGGAGACATGAGTGGGAGCCTGGTGGAGGGTGCCCCTGCACTGCTGGGGGGTGGGGGTGGTGGGGGACATGAGTTGGACATGGGTGGGGGCCTGGTGGAGGCTGCCCCTGCACTGCTGGGGTGGGGGTGCAGGGGGACATGAGCAGGTGTGCAGGGTAGTCCCCTGTTTTGTGGGCTGCCTGCAGGGGCCGTCGAGGGTGTACAGGGAACACCTGTGAGGACCCACCCAGCCTAATCGCGTGTGGAACTTCCCGCGCACCCCTGAAATACACGTACCCTGCTGAAATCGCGTGTAAAACTTCCCGCGCACCCCTGAAATACACGCGCCCAGGCTATTCGCGTGTGGAACTTCCCGCACACCCCTGAAATACACGCGCCCAGGCTATTCGCGTGTGGAACTTTCCGCGCACCCCTGAAATACACGCGCCCAGGCTATTCGCGTGTGGAACTTCCCACGCACCCCTGAAATACACGTACCCTGGCTAATCGCGTGTATAACTTCACGCGTACCCCTGATATGCACGTTACCCACTTTGCGTTCCTTGTTTGGCAGCCCTGCAAACTGGTCCAGGGTTAGCGCAGCCCTTTGCGATGATTTAGCGATTTTGATGGCTTTTCCTTGCGCGAGGGCATTCTTGGGGGCGTTACTGGCGCTGCTGCAGGGTCGCTGCGATACTCTGCGCCACGGCTGGTTTGGGAGCCTAAAATCCATGAATACGCTGTGCGCGGAAATCGGTTTTAGCGCACGTGCCTGGCGCAGACAATCGCACGCGGACACTCTTCGCCAGCCGCTTGCGACACTTTTCTGCGAAATTCTATGAATTACCCTGTAAGTGTTTTATTAGGCATTCCACATCCCCAGTTTCCTCATCTTTACTTTTTGTCCCCAAGAAAGAAGGGACTTTACATACATGTATTGACTATAGGGCCCTAAATAAGGCAACCATCAAGAATAGATTTCCGTTGCCATTGATTTCAGTTTTCAGTTGGACAAAGTGAGGTCCGCTAAGATTTACACAAAGTTTGATTTGAGAGGAGCTTATCATTTGATACAGGATAAGGAGGGGGATGAGTGGAAGACGGCTTTTATAACTAAGTTTGGTTTGTTTGAATACTTTGTAATGCCTTTTGGTGTATGTAATGCTCCTGTTGCTTTTCAGTTTTTTATGCAAGACTTGTTACAGGAATACATTGATGTTTTTGTTATTGTTTATATTGATGATATCCTGATTTACTCCGAGTCTCCAGAGCAGCATGTGTGACATGTAAAAACAGTATTGCAAAGGTTACAGGATTGTCAATGATGTGTCAAAGTGGAGAACTGTGCCTTTCATGTAATACAAGTGGAATTTTTGGGATTTATTTTGACTAATACAGGCATTGTGATGGACCCTAAGAAAGTACAGGCAGTTAGAGACTGGCCGTCACCACAATGCATCAAAGATATCCAATCTTTTCTAGGATTTGCCAACTTTTATAGGCGATTTATCAGTAATTTCTCTAACATTGTTACTCCCATTACACATTTGTTAAAAAAGGCAGTGAAATTCACTTGGAGTGATGAAGCGGAAAACGCCTTTCAGAAGTTGAAAATAGCTTTCACTTCTGCTCCGGTGTTACAACATCCTAACACTGATAGAGTATTTCAAGTTGAAACAGATGCCAGTAATGTGGCGATAGGCGCTATTCTGTCACAGAAAGATGAAAAAGAAATCTGGCACCCAGTAGCATTTTACTCCAGAATGTTGTCAGGGTGTGAGCTAAATTATTCTATAACTGATAAGGAATTGTTGGCGATCGGAGCGGCGTTCCTTGAGTGGCGACACTACTTATTGGGTGCTAGACTTCAGGTGGTGGTGGTAACGGACTACAAAAATGTGCAATATTTCAAGACAGCTCACACCCTTAGTCCCAGACAATTGCGATGGACACAATTCTTTAATTAATTTGATTTTGTGATTACTTTTCGACCAGGTAGCACAAATGCGAAGGCAGATGCACTTTCTAGACAACAAAATTTGGAACATCCAGTAAGTGAAGTTAAAACAGTTATCTCACCAGATAAAATTGTTGGGGCCATTACCACACAAATCACAGATTTAGTAAAAAAGGCTTTAACATCACGACAGTTGGTAAAATGGCAGAACAGTCATCCAGCACGCAGTATACAAGAGGGGTTAACCTATCATCTGAGCCGGTTATATTTACCAACGAAAGAGTTAGAAGACAAGGCTTTATTCTGGTGTCATCAGTCTCCTTTGGCAGGACATGCAGGGTTGAGAAAAATGCAGGCCATGTTGGAAAAATACTTTTGGTGGCCCTCCTTGAAACAAGACACGGAAAATGAAGTGGCATTATGTGAGAATGGTGCACGGAACAAAGCAGAACATGTTAGAAAAAGGGGTCTACTGCAGCCATTACCTACTACTGAGCAACCATGGACACACATTTCTATGGACTTTATTACTGATCTGCCACCTGATAAACAATATGACACCATATGGGTAATGGTAGATTATCTGTCAAAACAGGCTCATTTCATTCCTTGTGAAGGAATACCAGGGAGAGGTAAATTGGCTGAGTTATTTCTACAACATTTGGTTCAGCTACATGAGTTGCCATAAAGTATTGTCTCAGATAGAGGCTCGCAATTTACCTCCAGATTTTGGCGTGCTTTTTGTCGAATATTGGGAATAAACTGTGCTCTTTCTAACAGTTATCACCCCAGACAGATGGGCAGACAGAAAGGGTAGACAGAAAGGGTGATCAGACACATGAACAAAATGTACGTGGCTATTTGAGTGATGTTGGAACTCCTGGGTGCAGGCTTTATGGTTAGCTGAATTCACTTATAATAATACTTATCATACTTCCCTGGGAATGGCACCTAATGAATGTTTATATGGTCATGAACAAAATATGATACCAGAAGAATTGCAGGAAATAGGTCATATGCCAGTTTTACAGGAGTGCAAACAGTTCCTTCTTGAGGCTACACAGAAGGCACTAGAAAATCTGGAGAGAGCAAAAAGGTAAGCTGACAAGCACCGCCAGAAATGTCCTCAATACAAAGTGGGGGACAGAGTGTGGTTGTCTACTCGCAATTTGTCTTTAATAGGATCACGAAAATTTCTACCTCGATTTATTGGGCCATATGTGATTTGCAAACGTATATCTGACACTGCTAAGAAATTGCGTTTGCCTACATCTTTGCGGATTCACCCAGTGTTCCATGTCTCTTTGCTTAAACCTGCAGCTCCAGGTATGACAACGAAGAGACCCCCAGCGATCATGAAAGATGGCCAGGAGGAATATGAAGTTCAGAGTATTCTGGATGTTAAGAAAGGAATCAACAATTTTGGTATTTGATCCAGTGGAAAGGGTATGGACCAGAAGATTGTTCTTGGGAACCCGCAGCTGAGGTACATGCTCCAAGGTTGGTCAGACAATTTCATCGGCAACATCCTGATAGACCTGGGCCTTGGAAGGGCCCTGGGAGAGGAGGTAATGTCAGGAATCTGGGGTGGTGGAGGCGAAAAAGGTGTCTAAATCTAAACAGAGCGTAAGAAATGTACTTGGGCTAGGAAAAACTACATTTCCCAGGAGCCCCTTTGGTGTTTCATAGTCCTTGCCGTGCGTGCGTTTGGCCAGCTGTTCTTAATTAGTAACAGCTTATTAAGGGCCAACGGTGTACGGCAGGTGTGGCTCATTATTTTCATGAGGCGAAGCCATGCCAGAGGTTCGTATGGTCTCGCGCACGCTCTAAGAGGATTCAGGGTATGTGGCAGCAGCAGCACACGGAAAACTACGCGGTTCATGAGAGAACGAGCGGCGGAGCCCAGGAAGTGTAAGGAGAACGCGCGCCGCCTCATTTCAGCTCCGCTCCCATACCGGTGCTGACACTGTGAATGGGGATTCACTTCAAGGCGTCATCAGTCTTCGTCTGGGACGGCTTGCGAGTCTCCCAGATGCACAGATAAGTGATTTATGAGTTTGTTTGCTCTCGTGAGTTAACGTGGGGCAATGTTTGCATGAGAGACTTCAGGAGCATGTCATATGGGCAGAACTCAATGATTAATCAATTTCTAAGGAGGCACTAAGCGGGCATGCAGTGCAATCTACAGATTAGGATTACAGTGTACATGTTTGTTGTAATCCATTCTCTGTTGGAGTCAAACTCACACCTTTGGTCCTACATGTTCTGTGAGTGTTTTATGTTGCTTATGCTTGCCCAAAGGGCCATGTGTCATGTTCTTCATATTGGGAATCACATCCCATGAGTTTGTTTCATTTGTGCTTGCATACATGTATTCTATGTCCTGGTAATTACTACATGTGCCTGTATCAAGGGGCTTTTAGAGAGCACAAGTACCCTAGCTAGGTACTATTTTGGCCTGTATTAAGCGGGCTATATATTGTGACCTATGTGTGTGTTATATTTCATGGTACATTATCTACGCATTAGACAGTGTAGGGTTTTTCCCTGTTCTTTCCCCTATCCTACCCATTTTAGGTGTTTCCTAACCCTCTATTCGGTTTCACAACCTCTCCCTAACCCTCTTCACCCCATTGGCTGCCACGTGGTATCCTATGTTTTGAATATCAGGTATATGTGCCAACCACGGGTGGAGGGTCGACTTCATTTGGCTTCTGTGGTTCGGGGGAGAGTGTCGATACCTTCCTCCCCTATGGTGTTGTTGACAACTGGTATCTAACTGCAACCATAACACTGCAATATTACTTCCCATTACTACACAATTTAAAATCCACAAGCAAAAATGAAAGTTCTTCTGAGGAAACTGTTCAACACTTATGAAGTATAAACAACCAGAATACACCAACTGGTATCTTACAACACCCGTAGTACTACAATATTGCTTCCAGCGGTCAATCTGCCAAAATCAACCTTCGGCAAACAAAGTGCTACAAACATACCCTGAACAACTTTCAAACTACCAACAGTTAGAATACGCCAACAGGTCTCTAACTGCCCCACAATCCTGTAACATTAGTTTGCAATACTACAGTACTTAGAAAACACCAACAGCAATCAAACACATAAACAGATACTGCTAAAAAGAGGAAACAGATAAACAGTAAGAATACACAAACTGGTATCTAACTTCACCATAGTACCACCACTTCCAAAAAGAAAACATACACCATTTCAATTCCTCCTACTGCAACAGTGCTTATCACAGCAAGACCACATAGATGTGCACCTTATACATTCCTGTAAGTCCTGAAATGTCAACGAAACATAGTGTGCCACGTAACAACAAATGAATGCAGAACGTTTTTTTTGTTAATCCTGCATGGATTTATTTTTCTTCCACAGACTCAATGATTATGCAAACAAACACAGGAACTGCGCGCCTTGCACAGTACACTTGTTTAAAGCATAGTATTTGGAATGTACCAATTATGAGGGTCCACAAAGTACATAAATGTCTGAAATTAAATGCAATACAACATTATGAATTACCTTCCCTAACATGTTATGTTTTTTTTTTTAATCAAAGACAATGAAACAAAGATTTCTCCTGCATTTCCACATGCAATAAAGACAATATGTACCCACAGGGCCACAATATTCACATCTGCTATTGCCACTTCAACTGTATTGTATCACTGATTTCAAAAAATCTGCACAGTGCCTCAACAATATATACAGTGAGTATACAATTATTGTGTCATGCTTCTTTGTAATTATCAAATTACATTTCTATACACATATATGTGCAATCCGTATGCCAGTGTCACATTATTGAGTGCATGGCCGTATTGCACCCACTGCACAGAATCTCATACACCCAAGAATCTCGGGGCACTCCAAAAAGCCACCTGCCACACACCTTATTGACTTTTGTACACACACTATTACATTACTTGCAGCCAGTGTACAGATTTTTGTGTGTATGGCCTCTGCCCATGCACCCAAAACTCTAGTTGCTGAACACAATTAACACAGCATAATACACCCATACACCCAATAATCTTCCCAGTGGCCACAACCCTCAGGACAGTGCCATAAGCCAGATGCCACACACCATGTCCACTTATGTACACATACTATTACACTGCTATTACAGTACTTCAACCAGTGGGCAGACTCTTGGGTGCATGATATGATATGATATGATATGATATGATAGTTTATTTATATAGCACCTATACACAATGTATTTCAAAGCACTTCAAGGCAAGGGAGGGAACAAGGGAAAATACAATGACATTCTTACAGGCCATGAAAAGTAAGGATGTGAAATTAACTATCGTACTTGGCCTGACAACATTTCAGATAGTGCAAGAGCTAAGACATAGATAAGGAAGGAAGGGGGAGAGTGGGAAGGAAATGGAAACAGACAGGAGACTACCGTACTAGACCTGACGCCATTTCTGGTAAAGCTGGAGAAAAACAAAAGGCGAGGGAGAGAGGTGCAGAAAGGGACGGGAGGAACAAAACAAGCGACTATCATACTAGGCCTGACGACATTTCAGATAGTGCTGGAGAGGTGGTGGGGAGGAAAAAAACAGTAATGGGAGGGTGGAGGAAACAGACGTGGTTGCTATCATATTAGGTCCAGGGACAATTCTGATAGAGTAAGTGCATAGAAGAAAGTAAGTGGAGGAGATAGGAAAAGGGAGAAGGGAAAGGAGGAGAGAACAGAGAGTAAGCAGTCATGAAGAGTGGAGAAGCAAGAGTGGAGAGCGAATACAATTGCAGAAGTAAGTAGTAACACATAATGTTGCAAGACAGGATACAAAATGAAGATGGGAACAGCATGATTCAGGGCCACCATGAGTACAGGAAGCAAAGGAAGTCCAGCATGAGAGTTGAGAAAGAGTGACGCACTGTGAATGAATGAAGTCTATAAAAGTCAAATCCAGCATTGGCCACAAGACAGTGATGGTGAAACCAGAATGTATCAGGACAGACTCCTGCAGAAGTAGGCTGGAGGAGGTTGAGGGGGAGCAGGGTAGAAGGATCAAGCAAAACAGGCAACACCTGCGTGCGAGAAGGGGGGGCACAAGGGAACATCACAGGGGGACCAGAGGGGGTGGCGATGGCCTGTGGGGACAGAGGGGGTAACACATGTTGGTGCATGCTTACCTGCTGTCTGAGCAGGGGGTCTGGCTCTGGGCCCTCCTGGTCTGAACAGGTCCAAACAGGAATTGCCTTTTTCTTCGTCTGCCCTTCACTGCAGACGCCCGGGTGAGAGACACCCTTGATCTAATAGTCAAGAGCAGGAAGGAGGAGGCAGGGCTAAGAAGGTGGGTGGTGCTTAGGCCAGTTGACCTAGATCCACTTGCACCTGCTTCCCATACGCAAAGGAAAGAGGCTGGAGGGCTCCTCAAGTAGGGAAACAGAGTGGCAAGCAGGAAGGCACCAGGTGGGCGGGGCTTGTTAAGTGTTGAAAAAGAGCAGCATGCAGGAAGGCACGAGGTGGGTGGGGCTTGCTAAGTGGTGATAAAGAGCAGCAGGCAGGAAGGCACCAGGTGGGCAGGGCTTAGGCCAGGTGACCTAGATCCAGTTGCACCTGCTCCCCATCTGAAAAGAAAAAGAGGCTGGAGGGCTCCTTAAGTAGGGAAACAGAGCGGCAAGCACGAAGGCACCAGGTGGGCAGGGCTTGTTAAGTGGTGAAGAAGAGCGGCAAGCAGGAAGGCACCAGGTAGGCGGGGCTTGCTAAGTGGTGAAAAAGAGCGGCAGGCAGGAAGGCACCAGGTGGGCAGGGTTTAGGCCAGGTGACCTAGATCCACTTGCACCTTCTCCCCATCTACAAAGGAAAAGAGGCTGGAGGGCTCTTTAAGTAGGGAAAAAGAGAGGCAAGCAGGAAGGCACCAGTTGGGCGGGGCTTGCTAAGTGGTGAAAAAGAGCGGCAAGCAGGAAGGCACCAGGTGGGCGGTGCTTGCTAAGTGGTGAAAAAGAGCAGCAGGCAGGAAGGCACCAGGTGGGCAGGGCTTAGGCCAGGTGACCTAGATCCACTTGCACCTGCTCCCCATCTGCAAACGAAAAGATGCTGGAGGGCTCCTTAAGTAGGGAAAGAGAGCGGCAAGCAGGAAGGCACCATTTGGGTGGGGCTTGCTAAGTGGTGAAAAAAGAGCAGCAAGCAGGAAGGCACCAGGTGGGCGAGGCTTGCTAAGTGGTGAAAAAGAGCAGCAAGCAGGAAGGCACCACGTGGGCGGGGCTTGCTAAGTGGTGAAAAAGAGCAGCAAGCAGGAAGGCACCAGGTGGGCGGCGCTTGCTAAGTGGTGAAAAAGAGCAGCAAGCAGGAAAGCACCAGGTGGGCGGGGCTGGCTAAGTGGTGAAAAAGAGCGGCAGGCAGGAAGGCACCAGGTGGGCAGGGATTAGGCCAGGTGACCTAGACCCACTTGCACCTGCTACCCATCTGCAAAGGAAATGAGGCTTGAAGGATCCTTAAGTAGGGAAACAGAGCGGCAAGCAGGAAGGCACCAGGTGGTCGAGGCTTGCTATGTGGTGAAAAAGAGCGACAAGCAGGAAGGCACCATGTGGGCGGGGCTTGCTAAGTGGTGAAAAAGAGAGGCAGGCAGGAAGGCACCAGATGGGCAGGGCTTAGGCCAGGTGACCTAGATCCACTTGCACCTGCTCCCCATCAGCCAAGAGTCTAGCAGCTGGCCACAACTACTACAGCATAGTACAGCCTATACAAACATCTTCATATCATCTAGATTCCACTCCCCTACCCTAAACCACCTGAGGCCCTGTGCACTTCTCTACACATAATACAAAAGTAATTCAACCAGTGGGCAGGCTCTTGCATGCATCCGGCCATGGACCCAAGAGTCCAGCAGCTTGACACAACCACGACAGCATAATACAGCCTATACAAACATCCTCATATCATCTACATTGCACTTCCCTACCCTAATGAAACCTGCCTGCAGTCACAAGATAAGCCGCTCACCTGAGAACCTACCCATTCAAATACTATTACACTGCTTGCACCCTCTGCACAGACTCTCATAAACCCAAAAATATTGGGGCACTCCAATAAGTCACCTGCCACACACCCTATCCACTTCTGTACACATGCTATTATACTACTTGCAGCCAGTAGACAGACTCTTGGGTGCATTGCCATGAACCCAAGACTCTAGTAGCTGACCACAATTGATACAGCATAATACAGCCATACACCCAAAAATCTGCCCAGTGGCCACAACCCTCAGGGCAGTCCAAGATGCCAGCTGCCACATACCCTGTCCACTTCTGTACTCAGACTATTACACTACTTGCAGCCAGTGTCACATTCTTCCAGCCAGTGGGCAGACTCTTGGGTGCATGACCTAGCTGGCCACAATTACCACGGCATAACAGCCATGCACCCAAGAATCTGCCCAGTGGCCGCAACTCTCAGGACAGTCCAATAAGCCAGCTGCCACACACCCTGTCCACTTCTGTACACATACTATTACACTAATTGAAGCCAGTGGGCAGACTCTTGGGTGCATGGCCTCTGGTTATGCACCCAAGAGACTAAGAGCTGGCCACAATCACCAGAGCATAATATAGACATGCACCCAACAATCTGCACACTGGCCACAAGCCACATACATAAGCCAACTGCCTGAGGCCGTGTCCACTTCTGTACACATACTATTGCAGTACTTGTAACCATTCAGCAGACTCTCGGTTGCAAAAAGCCAGCCACATGTATCCCTGTACACTTCTCTGCACATACTATTACAGTACTTCAACCAGTGGGCAGACTCTTGCTTGCATGGCCTGTAGTAGCTAGCCACAACCACCACAGCATAATATAGCCTATACAAACATCCTCATATCATCTACATTCCACTCCCTTACTCTAATAAAGACTGCCCGCTGTCACCACATAAGCTGCTCACCTAAGTACCTACAAAGAAACTGCTGCAGTGTCCGCAGACACCGCAGACAAAACACAGTCTTCGTCCACCTAAACAAATACATCATATTAACCATCTTTCACTCCCCCACCCTTTCCAGCACCTCTTCCCAAAACATGTTTTCCAGCCCTGTTTGCCACTGTTGCACTCGCGATATATCCACAGATACAACATGACAGGCATTTTAGAAAAATATGACGCACATCATTCTTCCCTCCAGCCAAACAGCAGGCATTTTGGGTGTCCGCAGACATGGCGCAGGCCTCAGGACCAATCGGAATCCTGTCCACGGAGCGAACAGGGAAATTGGTCACAGAGCGGTGCCAGATATAGCTAATGTTTTTTTTCCTACATTTTGCCTGTTGTAAAAAGAAATACTGGATGGATTTTTGGTGAAAATTCGTCCAGCGGTTTGGGCTGTAAGCGTGATCACATTTTTTTTCCATTCAGTCTATGGAAAAAACAAAAATTGGGACATCCCCTATAACTTTGCCCCCCCCCCCCCCCTTGACGAAACCTCACCACACTTGCCAAAAAAATTCAGAGCGGGCCATATACTTTTTTTTGTAATATCTGTTGAGGATTTGTCCAGGGGAGCAACGTTATAAGCTGCCCTAAAAGTGGTCTTCCTATGTGTTTAGCAACTTAACCATTGCCTACACCATGTAAGCTACCCACATGCCAAATTTCAGGTTTGTAGCATGTTGGGAAGTATGCTGCACATTTCAAACGGGCACACCCATATATCCAAGCATTGTGGAATGCTTAAAAAAACACTTAAACAAAACAAAATTAGAACAATGTATATGTTATACTATTTTACATTGTCTACACCATGGAACCTATACACAAGCCACATTTCAGGTCTGTAGCATGTTGGGAAGTATGCTGAACATTTCGAACAGAAACACACATATCCATATATGACAGGGATACCTATTGCAGACTGATTAACCCTATTTTTACCAGTTGGAAAACACTCAATGCCATGCTATTTTCACTGATTTGTTGCTGTTTAATCTCAGACTGCTGTAGGTCACTAGATATTGATAATACAATAGGTTAACATTACATGTTTTGTTTCAGTACATGCTTCTCTATAAAATGAGCCAAAAAGCATATCTGTGTGTCACACCCTGAGGCCACATGACATAATTCAATATGGTGGATACATATCACTGTAAAGGTAGCACTTTCATAAAAAAAATGTTTTTCAGTAGGTAGAAGGACAACTTTCATACATATTATGTTTGCTGTTCAGACACAAATCATGGGATATGGCCATAAGAAGCCAAACAAACAGTGTTTTTCACCATAAATGTCCGCGAACAGTCCTGTGAAGTTCAGGGACACTTCAGATGTTTGGGAGCAGTTCTTGGATGGCTTATAATTTTGGCACTATTCAATGAAACTGCATGACATTCTGGGATACTATTCTAGACCTGGTACTGAAAAGCTTTGCAAGGTTTCATGTGATTATGTACAGTGGGGGGCGAAATGAGAGGGGGATCGCAAAATAATGCAAACGTTTATAAATTTGGTGCCATTTGACAAATATGTACAAAAGTTTGCAAGACGATTTTAAATCTAGATATACATGTTCTTGTAAAGTCTGGTGGGATATTGTCAAGCGGGGGCAAAATTAGAGGGGGGTCACAAAATATTGCAAAGGCTTATAAATGGGGTACCATTTGACGAATCTGCACAAAAGTTTGCAAAAGGACTTTAAATCTAGATATAAATGTTTTGTAAAGTTTGGTGGGATTGTCTCCAGAGTGGGCTAGATTTTTGATATTTTATAACTTTGTTGCTGTTTGACCAATGTGGACAAACGTTTTCAGAAAGATTATAGAATCAACCTTGAATGTTTGTGTAAAGTCTGAATCGATTTTGTCAAGTTATATGAATATTGTATGTACATACATTTTGACACTTTTGGGAAAAAAAACATGGCGGATTTCAAGCAAACTCGTGTAAGGAGCATTGGCAAGGACCTGAAGGTTTAGCAAATGTGTCTGTGTTTTATTTTTTTACAAGTGTCTTCACGTAGGTACAAAAAATACTGATATACCTTTGGTGACTGAGGTATAGCCTGTGGCCATGGGCAGTGGCCAGATTGTCCGTGTCATGGTATAAGGTCATGACCCGGACAATCTGTCTACTGGCCTTGACTGCGAGGAATGAAAAATGGTGTTAAAGTGGTCATGTCCACCTGGGACCAGCTATGTGATTAGGTTATTCAAAGGTAGGATAGGTTTGAAAGGAAAAACAATGCTTGTGGTAATATGGTCATAGGGTTCTGACTTTGGCTTCTGCAGGATGTCATGGAAAGGGAAGAGTAGCTCTGTACTGAGCCACACATTCTCTCTCCATGGTGGCCATCTTGGAAAAGGATTTTTCCTTGCAACAGCGGGGTGCCACAGGAAAAATTGATTTTTTAGCACCCCGGGTTCCTGCTTTGGGAAACAGGGGTGCTAATGGCCTTTATCCGCCATTGCAGGGGCTGCAATGGAGGATAATGGTCTGGAGCCCTCGTTTTTTATTTATCTATTTATATATAATGCGCCGAAGCCCGTAGACATCGGGGCGCACACAGACACACTTCGCTTGGGATTAACACCACATTATTCCCATTAGCATAACCCAAAAAGCTAATGTAATTGTTGGAAAAATGTATTGAGTCTATGTATGTTCCCGTGGCACTGTGCGGAAGGTCCACGGTGATGTCAGATGTTTGCGGACATCGACGGAAGAAAAAACAGTGGAAAAGATATAGAAGTGTTAAAAATTATGCTAAAAGGTGGGAAATGGCAGAGTTTTAAGGTGAAACATACATTGGACACAAACGTTGCTATATTGGGGTAAGTAGGATAATAGTAAGTTGTAGAAACATAGCATGCACTGGTAAAAACCCATTGAATTATCTGAAAAAAACTTTGTTAAAGAGACATTATGGTTAAGTTGCACCAATAAAAACCTATCAAATTCAATGAAAAAAAGTAGTTAAGGGGACGTGATGGTTAGGTTGCACTAATAAAAACCTATGACATTCAATGGAAAAACTCACCACCGTTCACTGCCAATACTAACACCCAGGACATCAAAGATGACATCACAAATGTCATTGATGACTTCACTGATGACATCACATATCTGGCCCACTTATGTTTGTACACTGAAATATCTAGGCCAGGTGGTTTTGTTCACTGACAGTCAAAATATTAAAATTCAAAGGTGCTGTGCATCTAGATGTTAACCTGGTCATATGTTCTTAAAGTACTTTCCTTAGGGTTTGGCCTCAGATCATGGTGCACATACATGGGGCAACAGCAGGCCTCAAACACACAATTAATTTGAATACCTGAAGATAAACGTTAATGCTATTAATATTTTCAGATGATGCTGATTCTTTCTTCCTTACTTTAGTTTCCCTGTATGTGCCTCTGATTTGTATGCATTGTGGGTATTCATATGTTTGTACTAGCACAAGTGTTTAGTAAGTCTTGAATTGTTAGCTAGTTATTACATGTTTAACATTACACAATCACCCCAGACATCTTGTTACCAATATTATAAACACAACGCCTTGAAGGGACTTCATCAAAATTAATTTCACATGTGATGTCATCAGTGATGTCATCAATGACATTTGTGATGTAATTTCTGATGTCCTTGGTGTTAGTCTTAGCAGTGCCTACCATACTGGTGAATTTCTGAGGTTTTTCGGTTTTACCTGTTACAATATCCTCCCTGCAACAACGTTTTTCCTTTGAATTTCATAGGTTTTTATTAGTGCAACTTAACCATAACGTCCCCTTTACTATGTTTTTTCATTGAATTTCATAGGTTTTTACTAGTGCAACTTAACCATAACGTCCCTTTAACAAAGTTTTTTGATTGAATATATATATGTAATTAAACGCATCATCTGCTTAATAACAAAATAGAAAAACAATGTAAAAAACTCGCCCCTGTGGAGGAAACACAGAATATGCAAAGTTAGAAAGGTGCCACATTCTTTGTAGTGAAACCGTGGTAAAAGGCATTGTTCTTTCAGTGAAAATGTTGCACAAGGGACCTAACTTGTCTCTAGGACTCATTTATGGACCAGGGGGGCAGTTATGATCCAATCATACATTTTTGCTGCCTTTTGGTGTTTCAACATCGTCAAACTGCAGGCTTGAAACTGTGGTATGACCGGATAGAACCACGTTTGTGTGCCGTGAGTCGTGTTGGCCCAAGTGGGTGAGTTGGCTTTGAGTCGGTTCAAATGTGGTGACTCAGAGTTGTTCAAAGGTAGCGCTCGAGCGATGCAGGTTTGAGTGCTCACGAGGTTTGATTCAGAATCAAGCTTGTTCAATAAATATGGTAACTGCTGGTTAGGGTCAGTGTGACATTTATTTGGTTTTTATTTATAAAGCACACTGAAGCCCACAAACATCTGGCCAGTGGTTACATGAGTGAACATTATCGACAAAGCAGTATATGACAGTAGGACGTATGTCAAGACAGTTTGGAAGAGCTAGCTAAGGCGACTTCGTTAAACGGCAAGGTCTTAGCAAGGTCTTAAGGTTCTTTCTGAAGGCCTTCTAGGATGGTTCTGATCTGAGTGCAGGTGGTTGGAAGTTCCAGGGCTGGGCGGCTTTGGCAGGGAAGCTGGAGCCACCTACTCTTTGGAATTTGGGCACGGAAAGCTTGAGGCTGTCGCAAGAATGAGTGGGCCTTGCATGATTGGGGAGGGAGGTTCTTTGCGGAAGGTAGGGTGCTGTTGAGTTGGAGAAGCACTGATGAGTAATAGCCAGGGTCCTGAAGTCAATGCGGTCCTAGACTAGAAGCCAGTGGGCCTTCCTCCTAGCGACTGTGATATGTTCCCATTTGGGGAGGTCAAGCGCGGCAAGTAGTGCATTATTTTGGATCACTTGTGGTTTGATGAGGTTATGTTCAGTGGTGCCAACAAAGAGGCCATTGCAGTAATCTAATTTGGTGCTAATGGCTGCGGGTGCAATTGCAACATGATTGTTGGTGGAGAGGAAGGGTTTGCAGGCATTAAGGAGACTTGTAGTGGAAGCAGTAGAAGGTGCAATAGCATTAATGTGCCGCGGCATGTTGAAGGAAGAATTAAGGTACACACCTAGTGTTTTTACTGATGGGGAGACAGGGATGGAGTGGCCATCAATGATGAAGGATTGGTAGGCTTGATTGTTAGGGAAAATTTGAATTTCTGTGCCAATTCCCTTTAACCTTAGAGACCCCCAGCTCTTTTGCTGGACTCAGGGCTTTTTACATTTTACTCCTGATTGAGTGGGACCTTTTTCTCACTCACTCATGTGTTTGCCTGACTATGATTTTCTATGCTCTTTACTGTTTTATGAAGTCTGGTAAACTCCATAGGCATCTGCTTTTGCATTGTGATACACAGCACCTTTAGTGCAGTGCTACTGAGAAGTCCCTTCAACTTCTCTGAAATGTTTAACTACATTTTCTTGGGTGAACTACTGTTCCCAAGAATTGTGAAATGGCCCCTGTCTTACTTACCTTTACTTTATGGGTCCAGCACACACCACCTTACGTGGAGTGCTGGAGGGATTATCTAGTAATTCATTTAACCCATTCCTCATGTAACATTTTGTTACACTAACTCACTTTAATGGCTGATGGCATTGGTTTCTTTTTTACTACCTAGTGACATGCATCTACAGGTAGATACCTCAGCTTCTGTGCTGCACACAAGGGTGACTATTTTCCCAAAATGGAACCCGTCTTATTTTTTCATCATTTCTTGTTAGTTTGTTTCTTCTGGGATTTTACTCTGTTGTTTGCATCAGGTTTGAGTCCTTTGTGAAGTTTGTCTTTGGCGGGCTTCATCTCCCCAGGCTTCCTTTCCTTTGTCTCTGTGGAAACTGCAACAAATCTACCTTTGGCCTAGCCCTGCGTGGGCGACCATGTTGTCAGTCTGAGACAAATCTCGTAGGGTGTTTGAATCACTATTCCCCCCCCACTCTTGTACCTCAGGGCCTTTGTGCACTGTGTTACTCCTAGATTACTCCTAAATTACTCCTAGATTACTCCTATGGACACACTAACATAAGACACAAAGAAAACACATGAATCCATTCAACAATGGAAACCCTTTTATTCATACATAACAATGCATGATACAAACACTACTATAATGCAAATCTCAAATTTGCATCTTTTATGCTTTTGGTGCAAATCTACTAGCAATACAATAATTATAATCCTTACAGGGTTCTAATGTAAACAATCTAATAGCAACTCCAATCCACACCATTCCTCTCCAAACCACACCACAGTTTACACTCTCTCTCTAAGACAAACCCTGTATGATTACCCCATCTATCATGTCAGCCAAAGCTCTGTGTGAGTGTCTGTTCTTATTCCCCATGCACGTGTCTTATTCAACAATACTCCCCTTTTGCTCTGTGTTGCTCTGTCTCGCCTCTCCAGCTACCTCTGCAACCAGCCAGTCAGTCAGAGCCAGGCCTCTCCCTGCCAAATCACTGCCATATCGATCTCATCAGCTCTGCTGCACCCAAAACTGCTTCCCGAACTACATCCAATCACTCCCAAACGCCTCGCCAAGTCATCTCTCGATCTCTCAGAGTGTCAGTGTGTCATCTCCAACTCCAACTAGCATCTCAAGCTACCAACTCCCTCGTTCCTCAGAGAACAGACCAGCAGAGAGCAGCAACTCAACTCTCAGAGCCTCACCTCTCATTATACTGTTCAATGGCGTATACATATCCTTGGTTACATGTTTCTCTAAGCTAAAATGCCTCTCTTCGTGTCTGTCAGCATTTCTAAATGTGAGCAGTGCCTAAAAGTCTGTGATGCATGTACTTATACTTTTTGATCACTGCATGTTCTGATCAATCACTGCGTGTTCTTGTCATCGTGACATTTTCTACATATCTATACCATATCTTCTTCTGTCTGCGGTCACCATTTTACCATCTCCTCATATTTCTCCATTCACACCATTGAAATCCCTCTCTGCTTGCATGTCTCTGCCTGCAAAAGCTTTCGCTCCATGGTGCTGCCTGTCCCCACCGTCTCTCTGTCTGCCAAGCACCAGCCCAGGGTTGATAAGGCCTCCAATGCCTTCTCCACTCGGACAAGGGTCATGTTATCTGTCTGCAAGTAAACTGTTTATGCATACTTTCTTCACACTAACTCAAAACAACTTCGCACTCCACGGCGCTTCTGTGTATCATTCAGGATGGCTTCATAATGCCATAGGCCTCATTCGGTTTATAGTGAAAATGTCGATTGCAAAAATGTTGAAAAAAAGAATGTAGAAATTTTATTTTTTCGAATGTTTTTTTACATTTTTTTGGGGGGGGGTTCCCCTAAACCCCCTGTTTATTTTTACTACCTAAACCCAAAAACAACATAAAATTAATACAAAAAACACATTCAATTTTTTTTCGACATTATTTTTTTCGACATTTTTGCATTTGACTTTATTTTTCGATATTATAACTGGATACCGCCTCATTCTTTCTCTAGTGCTTACTCTCTCACTCGCAAACCCAAGCGCTATCTATAATGCAGACTTCATGCATATTCTAAGTGCGCACTCATAAGTGTCTTTCTACAATGCATACATAATACATAACAACATATCTCTAGATGTGTCTACATGTTTCTACAAATATAACATGTGTCTCTAAATGGCACTTCAAATATAAAAGGCCTCATTCTATAGCAAATTGCAAATGCATACAAAGTGGCAGAATAATGTGGATAATCTAATGTCACTACTTCATGTCACTACTAATCAGAACTAATCTGAATGAATGATGGATAACTGGATCCCTAAATGGGTAATGATTCTCTAACAATGGGCAATAATTCCAAATTGATAACTAAGCAGGCTTCTCAATACTATCTGGTTTCACAAGGTATGTCTGAGTAAAACCATTTCTTATTGGCTGGCTGGCTGTCCTAAAAAGAAAACCACCCTGCTGTTTGATTGACAGCCTAGGGCAGTGAATGAATGGAAACTTGCATAAAAAGCGAGGTTTTTGGGACTAAGAGAAAAGTTGAACCCTTGAGGATAGAAATCAAATCAGAGGACAAGAGCAAATGTCAGCAGCACCCACCTGGACCGCAAAGTGCCCGGTGAAGCCCTGCAGCTGTGCTGACCCTGTATCTGAATTGACAGGGAAGATCCGCAAAAGATGGCTTCCTCACTTAGGCTGGTGGGACCAACTATCCTCAAGACATACTCTATTTTGGTGCAAACCCCAACTTGCTTTGACTTTCCAAGGCCACACAAACCCAATACCCGTGGTACCTTAATTCACTTTGTGAGTGCATTGTCTTCTGAAGTCCACATCCAACCAGATCTTTGTAGGCATCCAGAGGACCTTACAGACACAAGAAATCCCCATCGAGAGACCCCTCACCAGATTTCACGTCAGAGGAATCAAGGAAATCCTAACCAGAGCATTAAGTTCTTCATTGGTGCAGAGAAAAAGGTGCCAAAACCACAAAGAGCCGCTAAATCAATGGGAATCCATTGCTACCGAGTCCCTCTCTCGAGTATTGCCACAGGAGCCCACCTGATATCCTCCCTTTTGTCACCATGACCAAGGACCAGGAACAAAGTAATACTGCATTGTATCGTGAAGGCAACCAGCTGGAACACTTTCTTCATTTTCAAGGTATTGTGGGGCTTGGGGTACTTTTGCCCTTTGGGGTGCTTCCTACCTTGGGGAGTGTGTTTAACCCGAACACCAAGCTGACCTCAACTTACCTGCATTGGCCTTACAGCTTGTGCTTTCTAAGGGTGACTCCTCTTGAGTTGCTGTGATTTTGCTTTTGAACACTGACTATTTAAGAACATTTTTCTAAGAAGAAGAGCATCAGAACTCTGACTTCGTCCATTGACTTTGGTTGTACTGGCTCCCTAAAGGCCTCCGTCGGAACCTATTGTCTTTGGCAGTGCTTGTTGCCTTACAGGTCTTAAATATTGAACACTTTAATGCTGGAATAATTGACTGCCTGCATCCCTTTGGGAGAATATAACTGTTTTTATAACCTAGCAGTCTGTTCTGATCTAACCCTAAATGTTCCTTCCTGAGAATCTCAATATTGCAAAGGTGATGCTATATAAATGTTATACTGACCTCAAATGACGTCACCATATGAATGAATTACTCACCTACTTTATTGTTCAATTGAATTGAATCCTACCTTGAAATTAAAGTTACAGCTAATTACTGCTTGTGAAAGAATGCTTTAAATACCTTTGTGTATAAATACATAATTAATGTATTATAACTTTAAGTGTGTAAGTTTTTACTTGGATACCTGTATTTACTGGATTCATTGCACAGCTCTAAAGCTCACATTACCCCTCTTAAGATAAGCCTGGCTGCTCAGTCACATTATCAACTTGTGTAGTACAGGCCTATATTAAAAGATGGGTCTAATACCAAGGATATGAGTCTTGTGTAGTCCCACACCAGTTGGACTGCACTCATTATTACCTAACATTGGTCAAGGCTGGCAAGGGGAGTATGAGTTCCTACGAAAAAAAAGCTTTGTTTTTTCATCATTCAAGAAGTGTCTGTGGGTCTCCATCCAGGCTTGGATAGTTTTGTAGATGAAGTTAAGGGTGGAACTGTCATTCAACGGGGTGCCATAGAGGGGGATGAGGATCTGGGTATCGTTGGCATAAATAGTGGAAGAAATGTCCAGGGAGTCAACAAGCTCAAAGAAGGGTTTTGTGTAGATGTTATAGAGGGTGGGTGAGACGCATGAGCCTTGTGGAACTCCACAAGAGATGGGAGTAGGGGCAGTGGTAGAATTGCCCATCTAGATGTGGTAAGATCTGTCTGCTAGGAAGGATGCTAGCCAGTTGGTAGCTTAGGTAGAGAAATAGGTGGCAGTGATGAGGTGGTGTCTGAGGGTTTGGTGATTGACCAGGTTGAAGGCAGCTGAGAGGTCCAGTAGAAGTGGGAGGGCAAGTTTACCTGAGTCACTATAATCGTTGATATGATTGGTGAGCTCAAGAAGGGCCGATTCTGTGCCATGACAAGGGTGAAAACTGGATTGACAGAGGCTGCTAATATGGTGTTGTTCAAGGAAGGTTTGGATCTGGAGATATGCAGCTCTTTCAAGGATTTTTAGAAAGAAGACAACTGTGGTAATTGGCCAGTGGTTGGTAGAAGTTGCATGGTCAAGTGATTGTTTTTTCAGGAGGCGAGAGATCCAGGCTTCTTTGAGCTTGGTGGACACTATGCCTGATTCGAAAGAGGTGTTGATGATGGTGGTGATGAGGGGCAGTAGGGTCCAGCACCATCTTTAATGAGTGGGGTGGGGCAGGTGTCGCCTTTGCAACTGGAAGGTTTGAGACCTTTTATTATTTGGGTGATGGGGTGGAAGTTGAAAGGTGGGTATGATGGCGGGTTGGTAGGTAGAAGGGAAACATTACGTTTTTTGGTTAATTGTTGATTGTTTTGCAAGGATCTTATTTTGGAGAGGGGCAATTTTTCCTGATCCGACGTTTTGGATTTCGGTTCACCGCTAGTCATTAATAGTGATGGTGGAGAGAGGGGTGAATGGGTTCTCTAGTTCTCGTAGGATGTAGAGAATTAGAGTTGGCATTGGAGATATGTGTGTTAAAGATGGAGGCTTTAGCTGCGTGCATAGCAAGTTTGTAATCATTGGATGGATGGGAGAAGAGGGATTTCGTAATTTCATCAGTGAGGTGGAGCTCTGCCTCTCTAAGAACAATGAGCAAGGCATTGCTCTGGACAACCCTCCAGACCATCGTTCTTCGCCTGCCAAGCCATTGAAAAATGGGAAAACCATACGCAAATCGGGCTTGGTCCTACCCAAAAAGCGGCAGTCCAACCCAAACTGCTTGGCCACATCCCTTCTGCTAGAGACAGAAAAAGGACTAAGGTTAGAAAGTCCGCAGTAAGGGCTGCACATCCTGAAGCAACTAGGTTAGTTAATTAATAATTGAACAAGCTAATAATCAAACCATGAAATGTTCCATATCGCTTATAAGAAACACGGTGATCAATTTAATGAAATATAATAAGTAGCAGATGCCAAGATGGCGAATGCATTTTTGACCGAGAGGGTCTTCATCAGGGGGAAATCTGCTTTGTAAAACCAGTCTGAGTGTGAATCACACTTGTATTACAATCACTGGTCCAATGTCAGTCACCACGACCGAGAGTGATCAAAACCATGCGGGTAAACACTGGGTACACTGCGCCTTGTTGGGAGCACATAAACAAGGTCCTGACGCCGTAACCTTTGTCCGAATATCTCTGTGTGCTGTTGCCTAAATTCTAATATAAGATTAATTCTAAACCTTCCAGCCATCCCCTCTTTTGTTTTGCTATCTTAATACCTTTAGCTAACTTAACTCTACAAAACATAGCCTCATGGTGTATGTGAGCATTACCGCGTAGCACAGATGCAGATCTGGTTTCAGAGAATTGTTCTAGTAAACTTAAGCTTCTCAGATTCTGAGTGAAACTACATGTAATGACAACATTTACAAGCCTCATCTCTTGAAATCATTCGATATGAAGGCAAAGTAAGAGGAATGCATATTAGCAAAACATGATCGTGTGCTGCACACTGCATCTTAATAGTGAAGAATTTGCAATTATTCCAGCACTGCAGATGCTCTTTCCCAGCATTTACAGGAAAGTTGTTTTTTAAAATGTCCGCCCACGGTGCGCAGTTATATCAGGCAGCATTTGAAATGGAAGGCTGTTCAAGAACGCTCATCACAGTGCTGCGATTTGCTCACATCCGTCTCGCAGAGATGTTGGTCCTATTTCCATTTAACAAGGTCATCTGCATCTGATAAATTCCGGAGCTGGAGCTGCCTGATAATAAGGCTGCCAGTGAGCGTGCTATTATCTAAATGTATGCACATATATATTTTATTACGGCTCTATTTTCTCGGATAGCATTCATTATCCTAATAGGTAAAGGGCAACTCTTGAAACGTTTCCTTCACCACCTTCATGAAGTTGTCGTGAAATAATCTGTGCTATTGAATCTATTTGGTGTTTGCTCAGTGAACAGCCCAGAAGAGTCACATAAATGCATTGCATTGACAGCAACAATGGGAAAAGTCGGTTTTCTTTTCTAAAGGGTATCCGGTTTGGGGTCATACACACATGGGGAAGGGTGAGAAGAAACAACTGCCTACTGCGCAGAATCATCACCCCAAAACCATTCTTATATCGAATTGATTTATACCTCGCAAGTGTTGTGTATTGGAAACCATAGCCGTGACTTTCCAGAGCAGGGTGTCATCACTGTGGCTTGTGGGAACTGTTTGTGTTTGGTTGGCGACATTTGGGTCAATGCCTTGTTCAGAGAATGGAAGGGCTGTTTCATTAAAGATGTTCACTTGCCAACCTTGAATCAAGCTTGACTATCCCCGTATTTTGAGCAGCTCACAGTTGAAAAGAAGTGCAGTATCTGTACAGGCCTTTGCTTCACCATGTAGTTCCACCCTTCATGAAAGAGCGTGTTTTGTGTTTGTACCTTTGCCACATAAAGGCCAACAGCCCCTTTTCTCAGGGGGTTAACTAAGCATCCCGTAGATCATTGGATCCTCACAGTTGAAAATCCAATATAAAGATACACTTTTGGGCCAACACCCATTTTAATGGTAGACTCTGGAAAGTATTTACATTATGTTAGTTCTATGATCTGATGAAAATCACACACAGAAAAGCACTTTTGTATTTACTGTGTTGGCTCGCTGCACCCATTTCCATACCACTTGTCTCACTGAAGAGTTTTAAAGATACCGCCAATCCGATCCAGTACATATCAAGAATTCTGAAATATTTGCGTTGCACCAAATGAGATGAGAGAAAATAAAAAAATCTAAAAACCGCATTAGTGTTGCCGTGAGTGGAGGGTGGACAATTTCTACTTTACTTTTTTAATGGTTCTGATGTGTACAACATCTTAGATTTGATGGTGATCATTATTACACTGGACCACCTCCCTCGTCTCACCACTCACTTACTTGAGGCTTTGCAGGCCCTTGAAAGAGCATGCCTAACTTACTTTTCCTCCATGTGATGAGCTGTGCGCCTCCCACTTCTGCTTGCCTTATGGTAACAGGGATAGTGATGTCACTGGTTCTCATGCCATCTCTTCTATACATGAGTAGATTGAACACCCACCAGGGGAGGTGGAATGAACGTGAGTACTATGACAAAGAAGGATGTCCAGTGTAATGAAGTGTCCTATCATTAATCTAAGCATTAGTCCAGGAGCCCCCCACCCCCACATCACATTCCTCTCTCACTTGTGAGTATACCACATATACTGTGTTACCTCAGAATAGAAGACAGCACCGTACAAGTAACTGCAACACATACATTTAGGATACACTTTATCAAAAGTGTTTCAGAATAGACTGGTTGATGTCAGTAATAATCTAATGTTGGTTCTTCCATAACTCAAAGGGACACCAGTAGCCTCACACCTCTTGCTAAACTGCCCTCATTCAAATCAACCAGCTCAGAGAAGCAACTGTAAAGACATCTATCTGTGGAATAGATTTACATTTCTAGGCTTAACTATTTACAGAGAGAAATCCCCCCCAACATGACAATCCAACCTCACATTCTAGGACAAGAAAGAGGCTGTTTTTAATCTAAGAATGTTTTTTAGTTAAAATAGTAAATCAAGGAATTAGAGGTGGTCTCCTAACTTCCAACAGTGGGGAAGTCACTCACAATCTTTAAATAGATACAGGCAGTGTATATGCAGAGAGGAAAATGCTACCTACTTACAATTGTCTTTGTAATGTTTTCATTCAAATTTGCACAACCATGCTTAAAATAATTCATATGAATAACTATTCTAGATGATAGCATAAAAAATCCCTCACTATAAGACACACACATTAACAATCCAGGAACTCCCGTACAAGACAAGTCCTTTGCTCATGCTTAAAAAACAAGGAGGAAAGCCTATGACTGATGCGCTATACCCAGATATTTGTTTTAGAAGGAGAAACACTATATTAAGTATATCACATGTGCTATTTGGAAGGTATTAAGTTCTATATGAGCCAATAGATTCTTGATGTGCAGTCTTTTTAATGGTATTCCGCTGACAGGTGTTTCGACCTGTACATAAAGGTCTTCTTTAAGACTTGTATACCAAAAACAATTGATCAAATATAAAATTACATAACACAAAAACCCACAAATCAACCCAAAATAATAGTATAACATACATTACCACAGGAACGTTTGATCCATATGGACAGATGCATTCATCAACGATTACAAGAAGCCAGAGAAAACAAGAAGGAAAAACCAAAACATTCTACGTCATGTACGTCGATTGATGCTGCTGATTACCCGTCTGTGTTAGCATACATATACTTGTAGCTACAGTCCTTGAATTTAGGTGTATAGCTTGATGAGGGAGTAGCCCAGTTTCCTTTATTTCCTTGTCTCATTATCCAAAACACAAGGGGGGACCAGCACACAACTCTAGGTGTCCTTCAACATGGTTTGGTCCTGGGTACTGCTGTGTTTTGCAGAGTGGCAGATCTTGTTTCAGCAGCAGGTTCACTCCCAATTGTCTCTGAGGATGGTTAGGGAACAGAGCTTGCATCTGCCTTAGAACATGTGCCTTCACCTCACAACTGGAGGATTCTTGAAAAGATGGTTCTCACCACAGGGTCCAAACACAATCTTCTTCGCGGTTTGGAGTCCAAAGGATGATTCACAGAAGTGGTGTGGGACCCGTCTTTTAAAGGTAAAAGCCAAAAAGTGTTTGGACTAAAGCTAGCCTGTCTTAATGGTCCAATTCCTGTTCTTAAAGTAAGCGGACATTGCCCTTCTGACATCACACCAAAAGTGCTTTGCTCTAGAGGAAGGGGAGGGAACAGGAAGGAGAGAAAGAGAGAGAGAAGCAGAGACAAACAAGATGGCAGAAGTCTTCCCCAAACAGTAAAGAGCTTTCTGGTCTACATTTACCCCACCCCTTTTCTTCTCACTAGGTTCAAAGTCCTTTAGAAATGCAGCACCCTGGTGTGCCTCTACTGCCTTAGAAGAGGAGTACTCCTGTGATGCATGTGCCCAGGACAGCTGCCTGTTGTGTGGCTGTCTCTGGAGGAGTTTGTTACTTACCCTCACAAAGCCATTCAGGTTCCTGTCCATCATTTTGGCAGGATCTGCCTGTCTGGCCAGAATACGCATCTCCTTCCACAGCTGAGCTCACTCATATGTGTGATATCAAATTGGATGTGACAACAATTATCATAAGTAGTGCCATGAACCATGCCTTAACCCAGACATTGCTTATCTTCAGAGTTTACCCTTCCACCAGCATGGGCTACTTATGATGATCTCATTTTTGGTATGGGAGAACAGTTTGTAAATGCAGCCCATACACTACAATGACTTGGCTGTCACTGCAGCTGTCAAATGGATAACTCTGACCTCTGTAACTGCTCTGTGCCACTGGAAGAGCAAGTGCTGCAGATCGGGATATTAATGCAGCAAGACACAGATACACACTATGCTTTTGGCATGGAATTTATGAAAGGGGAATCTGATCAGCAGATTTCTCTTTCAGTGAATGAATTATTACCCACATCACTTTATTAATTAATAAAAAATAAAAAGCCAAGGTTTCCCACTCATGCGAGTGAAAAAACAGACACCTTGTCAAAGGGGTTGTCTTGTGGTAACCTGGGAATAACCAGGCAGTGCAAGGCAACAAACTGTTGGTTAATATTTACATTTCATAGCTCATCATGGTACTTTGTTTTCACTATTTTTAATGTTCTAACTTTGTTTACATGCACATTTATGTACCAGGATTGCTTATTTTATTCAAAGCCCACTATTTTTTGAGCGAACAATAGTGTCATATTGTGACTACCCAGATTGCTATCACAATGGTGAAAAGGTAAGCATCAGCATATCTGCCCTCCTCAAAAGCTAGAAAAAGATTGGCTGTGATTAGCAATCCAATAGTGGAGGCAAATGTGTTAATGAAATAAAGGTCTAAGCAAACACACTCATTTGTCCATCTAAGGGCATGATGAACTTTGCACTTGATGCAGTGGCAAACAAACCAGCTTCTTCAAATTGTTTCTTAACAGATAACAATGGAATATCACAATATTAAATAATTCACAGCTTGTCATCCAGCTCCTCAAAACAAAACCCCAGTTTGGTTAAAAAGGGGGACATGTATAATAAGGTTATGGTTCCCTACACAGGTAAGAGACCTATACCAGGGGTCCAATGTCAGTTTGACAATTTTCCCTTTTATTGTACTAAGAGATGGCAATATATAAACCAGTGTGAGGAGTCATGAATGATTCTCAGACGCAGGTTAGACCTGATTTTGACTAAAAGCTTTCATTAGAACATAAAAGGGGTTTGGAAAAGGCCTTGCTGTCCCTGCACTAGCAGACGTTCCCTACCTAAACTCAAAACTAGGGATCTGTCGGTGTCAGAATAGCCAAAACAAAACCATCCTGTGTCCGAAGTACTGTTCTGATCCTCACATTCTACATACATGATTTCTGAGGTGAAAAAGATCATGTCTTTGGAATGTCAGTTCTTCGTAAATTATCAAAAGAAAGAAAATATGTATAACTTCCACAAAAATAAGTCTCTCAAGGATGAGTATCTCTGTACCAAAGGGATTTTCTCTTCCTGTGCACTCTTCTTCACTTTCTTGTGTTACAAATAACAGTTCTTGACTTTCCCTTGGGTCAATAACAAAAGTTATCTTCAAACCGATTGTCTTTCTATTTATGTTTGGTTAGGATAACTAGTGTACTCTCCTCCAGGATGTCTGTTCCCAAGTCTCTTAAAGCAACACAGCCTGTTGGCTATTTCTTGTATTTTCCAATTTGCCTGGTATATTTCCATACCAGGACTTCGCTTGCACATTTGCAACTGCCAGGTATACACACATGAAAGACTTTCTGGATCCCCACTTTTACAATTGCCTGGTATACACTCCTGCCAGTGTTTATTGAAAACATACATTTAAACTGCCTGGTGTACTCGCCTGCCAGGGCTTTCTGTAATCTTGTACTTGCAACTGCCTGGTATATTCTCCTTCCAGGGCTTCTCTCAAATTCACAAACTTATAGCTGCCTGTATAATCTCCTGTAAATGCTTCTCTCAACTGAAAAAACGTATAGCTGCCTGGTATACTCCTCTGCCAGGTCTTTTCATGTGTGAGCTCCTGCTCACTTTTTCATCTTTGATGTTTCTATCTTTTGTCCGTCTTGGATAATAAACGTGCTTTCTTATATATGAGAGATTGACTGGGAAACATACGTGGCCCTGAAAAAAATGTACAAAGTGGCCACATATTGCACTGGGCAAGTGCACCACGTTAACCAAACCCGCTCTAACTTTGGTCAGGGGAGGGAAGGGTGTGTCATAGTGTTCCCCTCAAGAAAATATTCAAATAATGGGTCAACAAGGTGCAATTTAAAGCAAATTTGTCTAAACGTATGCGACTAACAACACTAAGTTTGTACTGAGTTATTTGCACACAACTGTATTTGACAGCATTTGACATAGGCTTATGGGCAAGTGCCTTTCTCAAGCCTAAACAAAAGCCCGAACTGTTGGCATTGCCAATGCATGTTATATATCTGGTAGTGTGCATCCGAAACATCATTTGGTCTGCATGGGGTGTAACTTGACGTGTCAAGCTTACACAGGCCCTCATTACGACCCTGGCGGAGGACCATGGTGCAATTTGCACCATGGTCCATGGCGCAAAGCTGCCAACTCCGCCATGGGGTTGGCGGACTTACCGCCCCATTCCGACCTTGGCGGGGCGGTAAGTCCCCAATCCCCATTTACCCTTCCCCATTCCCATTTTTGCCCCATAGGGTATAATGGGAGTGGGGAAGGCGTTAATTACGCCACCGTAAATTACGGTGGCGTAATTAACAACAGGTCCCGTAGCGCCATGGATTTTTCCGCCCGGAAAAACCAGGCGAAAAAAGCACCATGGCGCTACGGGAACTCGTAGTAAGGCGGAAAGGTACGCCATGCATTACGCTGGCGTAAACCCCTTTCCGCCAGGGTCGTAATGAGGGCCACAGACTCTTTGTTTTATCACTTTGATTTCAAGAAAATGAACTGCTAGATCACCCAATTTGGGGGCCTCCCAAATGATACCCACATCGAATGTATAGTTCCAATTAGTTTCTGCTGCCCAATGCATTACATTGCCCTTGACTGCTGCCACAAGCAATCTTAGATGACACTTTGCTGATTGTTTGAGCATTTATTTAAAGTCTCCTATACTTTCCTCTTCTAGATGAATTTAATTTGGATTTTTGGGTCAATTAATTTAATAATTATTTATTTTGATATAACACTTAATTTTCGAAATTGATGCCGCTTCTAACAACTGCAATAATTGTGTTATTATTTCCCCTTTTAATGATACCCAATGTATAGACATTGGAAGCATTAAAGTGTAAGTAGGCCCTGTAATATGTTTTAAGAGACCAATGCTTTAACTTCTGAGTGATGTCCACATTATCTGAAACGATTGCAATATAATAGCAGCTGTGTATCTTATTTGGATTGAAGCAGGAGCATATCCAAAATCGTGACAGTCATTACACAAGCCAGCCGAATAACACATTCAGTGCAAGGCTAGGATCATGGTATCATTTGCCAGCTCGACTAGCCCTTTATCCTTTGGAAGCAGTCAAGTAGACAAAATAAACACACACACTATTTGGTCAGATGAATGAATGTTATGACAGGCTTTATTGCACCTTGATTTTGTCGCACGCAGTATGAAAAGCTCCTGAATAGAAGCCCAGTTTTTAAAATCTGTTATTATTTATATATACACACATCAATGTTTACTGCAATATCCGAAGAAAACTGTAAAGGCAATTCATTCTGCAGGATTAAATACATGCAGATTAAAAGGCAAACATAAATGCTGCCACTGAACAGGCAGGATTTATTTTTCAACTCAGAGAGAACACTGGTATTAACCAAGCAGGCAAAGCCATTGGATAGTTGCTGATTTGGGAAGCTTGTCCTGTTAACTTGCATCTCATTTAGGAACTTTGACTCTGCAACTGGCAATTCATTCTCTCAACTCGACACTAAACAAAGCTGAGACACACTGAGGTGTTTTACTTGTAAGGTATCCAGTGATTGCATCGAATACAAACCACTGAATTCCAAAGCATCGAAAAAAATGCATCGAAAAAAACATTGAATGCATTTTTTTCATAGGGAAAGGTTTTATTTTATTTATAATGGGTTTTAATGGGTAAAATAACTGGGGTTGGAGGGGGACCCACCCATAAAAAAAAGAAAAAAAAATGCATTTGACGTTTGTTTTTTCGTTGCTTTTTTTTTCAGATGCTAAGGCATTTGATGCTTTGGTATTCAATGCAATCACTATAAACCTACTGTAATCTTTCTTTGCATGCCCATGTCCACATTATTTGATCGTCCAACCCAACTCACAGTGATGCATTTGAACATGGAGTCACATGACTTCACGGCCAGGCAGGCATCTCCCTGAGAACTTACATGGCACTTATGTATAGGATGAATTCAGACGCAAGTCCAAACGGCCATGGTGGGACATTGCGTCACATCACACACACAAAATATTTGATTATTTCATTGACTATGCCTCATCCAGCCTCTTGCAGCCAGTCCCAGCAGACTGGACAATTTGTCCCACCACATGTCCAAATCTATCCCCAACCAATCTTGCATGTTCATCCATGTTAATAAATAGCAATGTTTCTAGGCACCATTTCTAGCCTGTTCGGGCCAAATGCTGACTTTCTTCCCTCACCCATCCTGTATCTATTGTAACTATGAGAAAAATGAAAGGTGGATTCATGCTGCTCATAACATTACATAGATCCCAGCAGCAAGTACCTAGTCGACTGAGCTTTCATGGGCATGGGGATGCGTCTAGAATCTGACCACCGCAATCCATGAAACAGGCTAGAGGTCAGGGGCGTTGCATATTCTAGGGAACTCTGAGCTTTAAAAGGCAAAGGGTATAGAAAAGTGAGCTGGGCTCAGCTCTTATAAGAACCTGATTTGGAGGCCTCTCTCGATGACTGCCATAAACTGCTTCTCCCATACTTTCATTTTTTAAAATTGTATTCTCCTTCACTATTCCTCAAGGGCTGAAGCACCACAACACCTCAGGAAAGAACGTGTCTGTTGCAGACACAGTCTGAAGCCACTTTCAAGAGCAAGAAACGAATTTTATGCTATTACTGCCAATAAATATTTTCCTTGTTGTGGATTGTACTGCACTCTAAGGTAGTCTAATGTCACCACAACCACTTGAAGCACAAATAGAATGAAAGTACTGGGTAACAGTCAAGCATAAGACTACCTTGAGCTCTCCTCCTCCCCCAAGCATTTTCTGTCAAACGACCAAAAGTAACTCTGTCCAACCCCTACCCACAGATAATATCATTAAATTAAATGCCAACCATATGTCCTGCAGTCTCAGAACCCGTTGTGGCCTCCTCTCAGACTCTGTCCTGGTCATGAGGCTGCAATCTTCATCAGAGTCAGCCTGCAGCTTGTGCAGGATCAGTACTTGCATGTTCTTCATGCACTCACTGGGTATTGATGGCATTTCTCAATGCCTCTGTGGACTGCCTGTGATGATCTTCTAATGCTTTCTGCTTCGCAACCTCTTCTCCACCATTGCCCTGCTTCCTGAGGGTTCCACTGCACTCATCTTCTTCACATGGGATTCTGGTGAGCAAAGTACTGTTCACTGATGCTGCTGAATGCCCAGGAGCCCTCCTCTGGCCTCTGGTGTTCTAGCCACGTGTCTTCTGCTTCCAGTACCTGTCTCTTGTTAAGTTCCTGTGCCAGTTGGCTCCACAGACTTCCTTCCGCATGGAGGGGTGCAGCACGCTCCTGCCAGAAGCTTCTTTGGGTTTCTTGCTTCATTTAAATGTCCCAGGCACACATGTGCGTTCGCTGCCACTAGAACGCTGCCTGTGCTCGTGGATTCCAGTGCTTTGCATTACTCTGTTCCTCTTCTTCAACCCATTATTGTGGGTATTGTGTGAATCAGAGTACCTTTCTAAAAACACTGTAGGAATCTATGCAACAGATTGTGAAGGAAAACTAGGTTTGGATGAAGAGCATGTGGGATTGGGAAAAGTGTCTTTATTTAATTTTACAAGGCCAGTTAGATTCTGACAGTTGGCCTTTGGAATGTAACAAAGATTCTTACTACTCTCCTAGGTGGAAGAGGGGAGGTATTACAATATGCTATTAGGGCATGGGGAGTCAGGCATGTAACTTGTGAAAGGAAAGGGGGATACTATGTCTCACCCAATGATACCACCATCCTCTCCCGGAGGTTGCTTCCCCCATGTGATCCTCCCTGATATAACCGCCCCCAGTTTCAGAATCAGGTAGCAGCTGATGTCACCTGGCCACATTGGAAGAGGCTATAGCTGGGAAAGGAGTGATGATACCATCGAATTCATTACACCATCTTCGAATTGCCCAATAATGATAGTCACGTTGGAGGTAAGATTTGCAAGTTACCGTAGGAATTACATGGTGCAAGGAATAATGAGAACACTCATCTTTATCCTGGTCTTGAACTTAAGGAGAAAGATGTTGCTTGCATTACTCCTGAATATCAATCTAGTAACGCAGTATCCAATAGATTTGAAGTACTTTCCACAGCTGATAGCTGAAGTTATGCCTCTCTCATAAACAACACAGATCCCATCATTTGTTTGTTGCTTCCTACCTTGGCTATCTTTGCTAAGGACCCAGTAGTAAGCATCACAACTAGACATTAAGCTAGAGGTTAATTGGATAGGACATGAGCTCAGAAAAACACTGGCCATTGCCTGCTCTTGCACAATCAAGCCATGGCATATAAAAGGTAATCTGAATAATGTAATTAAAGTCATGCAAGGTGACATAAAAATAATTAAGAAAACAATTATGAATAGGGAAAACAAATGTACAAATTACAGGATTATTAGTATTAATGAGGGATGCCCTAATACATCTAGTAGTACAATAAAGTCACGGGAGGATAACTCAGGGGCAACATGCTCGCCTTGGAAGCAAGATGACACAGATCAACGCAGGTTCAATCCCCTGGTCCGCGCTTAGAAACCTCTGGGTATTAAGTACGTTATAAATAACTAATCATATCATATCATTATCATACCAAATGCATGTTCGTGCATGGAGACGCCAACCAAGAAAACCAATGCTTGCCCAACAGATTTGCTCATTACAAAAGTTATCAAAGCCATTGATAAGCAAATTGTGTGCTGGTCATCTTCAGCTGGCATTAGGTCGTGTATGCCAATCATTTCTTCAGTAGTACATTTTGTCTTTTCCTTCCACACCTTTATCCCATTAACAAAAGCCATTCCTAAAATCATGCATCCTGCCATAACCTTAAGAACATCTGAGAGCCAAGATGGCATCCATGACCATATGTAAGAGAACCAGCAGCCGTCTTTCTTCACTCCCTTTGCTTCTTCTTCCATCTTGGCATGCATCCTGGCCAGCTGTGACACTGCCTCAGATATTGTGCCGTTGTCCTCATTGTTGGCAGGAATAAACGTGCAACACGAACTTCCAATTCTTGCGCAAACACCTCCTTCCATTGCTGTTAGGAGGTCCAGCACATACATGTTCTGTAGGGCCACCATCCTGATTGCCCTCAGCTCTTCCTTTATTGCGTTGAATCTGTTTACCGTGGAATTTATTGTCATCATTAGCTCTCATCTAGTAATCTGAAGCCACATCGCATTTGCAGAAGCCTGTACCCCTGGATGTATAATGGAGGAAAAGAACATAGCCGCTCTGCTAAATAGTCTGTGTGCTGGTGGGATGTCGCTGAGGGCAATTTCTAACTTTCTCCACAGGTAGTTCCCTGTCAATGGTTCTCCTTGTCTTTTTACTCTTGATAGATGGGCAGTGTCGTTCCGTTGCTTTCCTCCTACCATCTTCAGTGACCTTTTCTTCCTTTTATTTCCTTCATCCATCTTAGGGAAGCTCTCCATGTTAACATGTTTTTGTGGTACCACCAGTGATGGTACGTTGATGTGTACCATGGTGCACGCTCCATTCCACAACGGTGGCAAGCTGTTGTATGCCTTCGATCCACAGGCCCCATAGTGATCCATCAGAACTGCTGTTCCTGCATTCCCCTCATGAATCTTTATTGTTCTCTTGCACCCTTCATTTACTCCAACGTCAACTTCTCCATCATGCTGGTAACACAGTGTGGGTGCAGTGAGTGGAAGTATTGTTATAGGTTCCTCCTCTTTATCTAGCCATTTCACCAGTGCTGCACTCTTTGTCTATTCATTGCAGCATTTGTCATTTTCTACTTGCACCGTCATTACCGGAGACTTTGCCAAAGTCAATATTTTGCTTCCCACAACTCCGTCCACCCATCCATCCTTAGTGTATACCTTGCCATATATTAATATCAGTGGCTTTTCCCAGCATCCTGGTTCTCCAGCAACTTCTTTTGTGTAACACTCACATGGTAGGTAACTCAGTGTAACTTCTTCTGTCTCTCCTTTGTTGGGTCCCTCTGTTATGTAATTGAGCCCTTTAGTCAGTTGCCACGATTCGTCATACATTGGTAGTGTTTTAATGAAGTTATCTTCATAGGGGTACGTGGATCTTGATTTCCATTTTAGTGTTGCTCTTTTCCCTTAGAATCGCCCACATGTTTGGAACAATGCTAGATACAACAAGCATCCAGTTGTTGCAGGTGCTTCAGTTGCAACAAATGTTCTTGAGGCGCTCATGGCGTATGGGATCAACAAGCACACATAGCAGTTGTCCTTATTCGTATCCTTACCAATTTTGGACATGTGCTTGTACCACATGTTGTTAGAGACATGTGTGGATTCTGCAGGGTATGTGTCCACCCCATGTACATCAATAGAGACACTACGTTTATCCCTCTTTATTTTGGGCCCCGTTCTACTTGTACCACCTGACACTGTGCTTGTTGCAGCCATGGTAGGGGAGATGTTAGTAGAGGGAGATGCCATCACATAGAAAGCATAGTATGCCTGCCAGACAGCGGCAGTAAGCAGACCGGTGGAAAGGAATATCGCTAACATTTTTATTACAGTTGCTAATACCACCGGCATATCTCTCTTACCTTTTCCTGCAGTTCCTTTACTTTCGATGATGTAGTGCCCGCCTGAAAATTTCTCAAAACATGCGTAATTATTGTTAGTATTTTTATTCAAGCCCTGCTCATCAAATTATTGTTCAATGCCCAGGCGAAAATCTGCTCCCATGCTTTCCTTACCATCCTATCTCTCAGGGCGGGTAGTGCTGCGTGGAGATGTGGAAATGATTGGGCTATTAACATAAGGAACGTATTATAATATACGCATATTATTCTTCTTCTTAAGTATTTTGGCCTTTTTATAATGTATACAAACTGGTGTGACAGTGCTTCTGGGGTGTTATTGTCCGCGGGTAGCATTTACTCCTGGGCAGTGATGTTATTTCTTATCTTTCTTATATATACAGTAGCAATACTGCATGTGCGAGGCAAAAAGAGAAGAAAACATGCACATGTTTAAACAGTGTGGTGTATTTTGCAAGTTGCTTGACAATGTTCTGCATTATTTGGTGGTGGTGGGAGTTAATTTTAGCTAGCTCATATGCTTTGTCTGGGATATCGTGATCATATGGTGGGCTGTGGGTGATTGGTGGGTTATGTCCTTTGGGGTATCTAATGTCTGCACTTTTTTGTTGTTGTTGTCAGTTTTTGCTGAAGCGTTGGCCCCTTCGTTGAGGTGAGGGTGGGTCTGTGCTTTCTAGGGCTTGATGTTGTGGATGTGTGTCCATGCGTCTTTTCCCCTGAGCTTCACAGCTCTAGGAGCAATTTTGTTAACAAAGTACGGACCTGTAAATCTAGGATTGTTCCAACTTCTGCAGACATTTCTTAGGAGAACCTGGTCCCCCTCTTCACTGTCCACTGTGCTGGTTTTCTCTTCGTTGGTTGCTTCTCCTTTCTGATGGTTCTTCAACCCGCCCTGTGTCCGTTTGATCTGTTGAGAGATAAAAGCGGCACTAGTAACCAAGGAAGAGACATACTCATGCATTTCTTCACCAAAAATAGCACTTGTGGCATAGCAGTCAGTTCTGGCCCTTGATGGTGGTGTGAGTGGGAGGTGCATTTGACGTCAGGTCACCACCTCGTGGGGTGTGAGGTGGTGGTCTGACCCTGGCCTATTTCTCAACTCAAATAATGCCAAAGGGAGGCAGTACAGCCAACTCATTTTTGTTGTTTGTTGGATCTTTGCTATCTCTTCTTTTAGGAGGCTGTTGAGGCATTCGCAGGCACCATTTGCTTGCGGGTGATACGCGCATGCAAACTTATGTTTGATTCCCAAAAGGACAGTTATGTGCTGGAACAGTTTATTGGCAAAGTATGGGCCATTGTCTGACAGTAATACTTCGCAGACCCCCTCCTCGGGAACACCTCCCTCACCAAGAATTTGGTTGCTCTGAACGCATCTGCATGGGAGCAGGGACCAGCCTCGATCCACCTTGAAAATGGGCATACTACTACAATCATGTATCTGTAGCCTTGACATACGTTGATCATGTCAACCTAGTTGATGTGTAGGTGCAGGAAGGGTCCTTCAGGCTGGGGTATTGTACCTTTGATCACCTGCAGTGTGTGACTGGCCGTAAATTGCTAGCATGTGAGGCAGTTGCTAATGAAACTTGCAACATGTGACTTTAGCTCCGGACAGAACCATGATTCTTTTATTCGTGCAGCAATTACTTCTTTCCCTGTATGCTTGGGACAGTGTAATTGGGTCAGGGCTGTTTTCAATAGGGCCAGGGGCATCACAACCTTTCCGGTATTATTCTGTTGCCATAATGCATCCATGGGGGACATGGTACATCCTCTTTTAAGCCATAGTTCCTTTTCTACCATTGGTGCTGCTGCATGTAATTCCATGATCTGTGTCTCTGGAATGTGTGTGTACCCATCCTTCATCAGCATCTCTCTAACCCCCCTTTATCTTTTTGTTTATCTGGGAGGGCCCATGTCTCGCCTTAATACGCAGCATGTTTCGCATGTGCATCTGCTGTTTCGTTACCTCTTGATATTGGGTCATCCCCGTTAGTGTGGGCCTGACATTTTACCAACACTACCTCTTCCAGGTAACTAATTACTTCAATTAGTTCAGCCAGTAGGTGAGCATGTTTTACCGGGGTACCGTCTGCTCTTCTGAATCCCCTTCTATGCCGTTTTATTAGTCCTGAGTGTACTGTTGATGTAACATATGCACTGTCAGAATATATAGTTACTCTTTTCTCATCGCTTTCTTCTAAGGCTAAAATGAGTGCTACTAGCTCCGCTGCTTGCGCTGAATAGTGTTGTGGTAATTGTGCACACTTCACTGGAACGTAGGACCAGTCTTCCCTCAGACGTACTACTGCTGCTTCTGTTCTTCTTATCCCGTCGCTTTGGTCAATTGTTGATGACCCATCTATGTACATGATCTCCATCCCCTCTAGGGCATTTTCTTCCACCTTCCTGGTGCTTGAGTACATTTCAATAGCCTGTGTGCAGTCATGTGCATACTCTCCATCTTCCACCACTTCTGCTATGAATCGTGCTGGGTTAACATTACTGCATCTTACTATTTTGAGCTCCGGTCTGGACATTATAATCTCATACCCTATAGCTCTTTGTGTGGTCAGTGTGGATTTTGGCTTGTTCAGTATTGTAAAGAGAGCGTGCTCCACGTACAATGTGGTGGGGCATCCCATTGTTCTTGAGGAGGTTTTCTACCACAAATGCTGCTGCGGCTAGGCTCTGTTCACACAGGAAATGACGCATCATTACAGGATCCAGATGTCCACTGTAAAATGCCTCTGGCTTATGTCCCATGCTTGTTTTTTGTGTCAGTACTACTTTCATCACTGCAGTATCACAATGTGAGAATATGTCTAATTGCTCTTCGTATTTCGGGGTGGCTTGTACTGGTGCAGTTGAAATGGCATGTTTTAATTCGTTGAATGCCTCTGTCATTTCCCTTGTCCATCCCAACTTTCTTTCTCCCCTCTGTGCCTCTCTAAGAGCCTCGAGCAATGGTCCTATGTATGAGCTGTAGTCAAAGGCCCATGCCCTGCAGTAGTTGCAAAGGCCTAAAAACTGCTGCAATTCTCTTATAATCTGCAGTTGTTGTGTATTTGTTATTGTTTGTGCCCTTTGTGGTGCAATGTTCCTTCCTTTTTGTGAAATTATCTGTCTGGTGTAGAGCACCTATTCTTGACAGTACTGCAGCTTCCCCTTGTCAACCTTGTATCCTTTCTCAGCCAGCACTGTGAGCATCTTTACAGAGTCCCTTCTGTACTTCTCCTCTGTGGTGCTGCAGATGATGATGTCATCTACATATTGCATCACTGTACTCTCCATCTCCACATTTCCTAGATCCATTTGTATTACTCTGTTAAAGATGGATGGTAACTTGTAGTACCCTTGTGGTAGTGTAGTGTGTTTGCACTTTGTGTTGCGGAATGTGAAACTTGTTAGGTCTTGGGAGTCAGGGTGTAGAGGTATTGAGAAAAAGGTGTTTTTGAGGTCGATCACAGTGAAACGTGATGCCTCTGCTGGTATCCCACACAGTATAGTGGCTGGGTTAGCTGCTATGGGGTATTCTGCCTCTACAATATTGTTGAGAGGCCTCAATCTTGTATAAAACACAATGACCCTCCTTTTGCTTTGTGCACCGGATACACCGCAGTGTTGGACGGTGATTCCGATGGTATCAATATTCCTCTATCCACTAGGGCAGTTATTGTTTCATAGATCCCTTCATCAGCTTCTTTGGATAGTGGATATTGTTTCACCCTGGGCAGCATTGCACCTTTCTTTAGCTTTATATTTACTCCTCCAATGCTCTTTATGCAGCCTACGTCATATGGACTAGTTGTCCATAGAGAGGCGGGTACTGCAGCTAGATCTTCCTCGTAGAAGGGTACCTGGGTAGTGGTAGTTGTTTCTAGTGCCATTGCCATTTTTTGTGCTACCTCTTTTTTTGCCACAGTAAGCCTGAAGTATGTGTCGTACTGTGAGCATGTTGATGCCTGGTGTGGAGCACACTATTCCCTTATCAGTAAAGGATATAGTCATGTTCAACCTGCTCATGAGTTATCTCCCTAGTATGTTTACTGGCGATTGCTTTGAGTACAGCAGTGGCAGAGACAGGTCGTGATCTCCAACAGATAGGAATATGTTATCAGTGAAAGGAACAAGTCCTCAAGCCCCAGAGAGTGTGCAAAGCTTCGTCTGACAAGTTGAACTTTCCTTCCCTAATACAGGACCTAGTTGCCCCTGTGTCAACTAGGAAGGAAAATGTTTTGTCACCTATCGCCACCTGTATGCGTGGTTCCTCCGCAGGGTTAGGTGTTACTAATAGGATGGGACACATCAAAGATGTCTGTGGGCTGTCCTATTATGGGTACAGTGACTGTCCGCTCCCTGTGTATGGGTTGTGACCCAATATTGTCACCCTCCCTAGTTGTGTCTGTTGTATTGGCGTTTCTGTGGGTAGTAATTTGTTGTCTTGTATTCGTGTGAGCTGTTGTACTGCCTGGATGTGTTGTTATTGTGTTGTTGCTGCCTGTTGTTGTGCCTGTTGCGATGGTGTGTATGTTTGTAGTTGTTGCTGAGGCGGTGGTGGTGATGCTTGTTGTTGTATTGGTGCTTCTGTCCGCTGCTGTGGCTGTTGTTGTTGGTATGATTGTTGTCCCCCATTGTAACCCTGTTGCCCCGGTTCTCCCCTACCTGCTTTTCAGACTTACTTTGCACGTGCGTGACAGGTGTCCTATCAGGTGCATGTCCAGTATGTTGGTGGTTCCCGTGCTTGCCATGGGTATCCCCCAGTGCTGTCTGAGGATCCCTGCTGCCCATATTGGTTCTGCCCCCGGAACCCTCCCCCTTGTGTAGTGGTGCTGCTGGCCCAAATACCATCCCTCTCATGTGTCCGCCCCTCCCCCGGTAGTTGTTTGTGTACCCGTTTCCCATTTGAGTGTAACCACCTCCCATTTGTGTTGTGTATTGTGCTGTGTATGGTGGGGGTGGTGACATTTGCTGTGTTGTCATTTGTGCTTGCTGTAGTGATGCTGTTTGTTGTTGTGTAGTGTCTTGTGTCGGTGTGGCCTGGGTGGGGCCTTTTATCAGTGCACCTTCCATGGCATATTTGGACAGTTTCTTTTGGACCAGTTTCGCTTCCTCTGCCGTTCTGTCTTCCTCCTTCTGTTTCATCTTTTCTTGCCATAGTCTACAATGGTGCACTATTGTGAACTGTATCTCAAGCCATGCCTTTGCTTCCATCCCTATTAATTTCTTTAATTGTCTCTGTACTGGCTCTGGGAGACCTTGAATCAATATGTGGTAAAAAAATTGCCAGTGTTTTGTCCCACGGTTCCTGCGTTTCCAGGTGCCACTTCTCCTGAATTTCCTGGATGTAATCAACAGGATCTTCATTCTCACGCATTTTGTGTGATGTTTTTGCTCCTATGTCTGAAGTTTCTGGGTATTGCACCCTCAGCGCCTGCCACAGTGCGTGTCTGCAATTTGCAAATGGTGCCCCATCATGCAAGTGGTCACTTATAGTTACTCCTGGGAATCCCGCCCTCTTCCAAATGTCATCTGCTGTGTCATCCAGTATTGAAATTAGCAACCCCTTTACATCGCCCACCGCTAGTTTTTGCCCTGCAGTTTGTTTTTCCATTTCATATATCCATTTCCCGGCCCCCCGCTCAGGGATGGGAGTCTGCATTTGATGTTTTCCTTGTCTGCGTGTTTCCATGGGACATATTGTGGCCTTGCTCCCCCTCTCTCTAGTAATTTCATTAGAGTGTACTCCTTCACTTCCCCTGGCGTTCGTCTGTGTAGGAATGTGTGAGTGTATTCGCTGTCCTCTTCCATGTCAGAAAATTCTTCGATAAAATCAGTGATGTGTTGTGTAATTCTACCTCCTTCTATACCTTCGTTCCTCCTCTTGTTACCCTCCTGACCCTTCCTAGGTGCATCAGCTGATTCTTCCATTCTGCGTCCCAGGATGTCTCTGAGTCTACTAACATATGGTGTGTGTTGTGCTGGCAGTGTCAGCGGCTGTGGCATTCCTTGTTTTATATGTCTTTTACTTTCTCTACCTGTGTTTTCTTCTTCCCCTCTCTCACATTCCCACGATGACCCGCAGTCTGTGCGTGTTATATATAATTTGCTTAGCCCTTCCCCACTTCCATCCCTTCGTCTTCCGCATGATCCCTCCTCCTCCTCACTGCAAAATCCAGCTGAGAATGTCAACCCTGTACCTAAGCATTTTCCTCCCACTGTAACCGTTTTTAAGTCCATGTCTGTGTACTCACCTATTTTCTCCGCGCCCCTCTGGGTCGGTGTTGTCGCTACCTCCTTAGTGCCACACGCGTACGTCTTAACCCCATGTTCCTTGCTCGTCTCTCCCAGCGCTGTTTTGCTTTGCTGGCTCACTTCACTACGTACCTCCGCTCTTGCTCTGCAAAGTTCATTCATTACTTTGTCGCTTACCTGTTCTAATATTCTTTCCTCTTCCTCCTTGTTGTTCCATATTCCGCCCCTCCTTTGCCAGTTTACTTTCTATAATTCTTGCCTCCTCATATTTTCGTGCGCTTACCCATATAATCTTCCTCCACAGTCCCATCTTCCTGTCATTTTCTTCTCGTTCCTCTTCTCTTCTCCTTACTTCCCGCTGCTCCATGCGTGCCACCCTTTCTGCGATCGCTCTTATGCGGTCATCTTCTCGTTTTCTCTGTTCTTCCTCTTGCTGTTTTACCCCTACCTTGTCCCCCTTGCTTCCCTTCCTCCTCTCCCTCCTTTTCCGCTCTTCCTGCTCGGAACTGTTTGATCAGCGCACTCCGTGCTTCCCTCAATTCCGCTAATATTACCTCTAGCATCTCCTCTTCCTCCAGTGTCATTCTCCTTTCCTCCTCTCTATTTACCTCGCACCCCCTCTGTGTGTATTCTGTCTCTTCTTTACTTGCTTTCTGTATAGCCTCTTCCTCCTCCCCAGTTAATGTCCCTCGAAGCTTCAGTAGCACCTGTGCTGCTATCCATTCATCCGGTCCTATACTTGCTAAGCCTAGCTGCACCCTTTTTTTGCCTCTGGTGCTTACCTGTGTTTGTTTCGTGTCTGCTGCGCTCCTCGCGCCCACCCCCTTTTGGTAACTGTCTGCTGGCACGTAGGGTGGTGGGCTGTACGCAGGGTTGGAATATCCCTCAGCTGCTGTTAGTTGTGCTTGTGTTGTTTCCCTCAACTCTCTCATCGGATACAGCACCTCTGTTTCTTTCTTTCTTTCTTTATTTATGGGTGGCACTTCCTCACTTTCCTTCTTAACCTCTGTGACCACGAACGATCCTTCTTGTTCTTCCTCACTCTCCTCAGCACTGGGTGTTTTCCCGGGCGCGCTGCACCTGCCTTCTCCGCTCACCTTTTCCTCCTTTACTCCCTGCATTGTGAACATCCCTGGTACCCCTTGTGCACACCCCTGGAACATTTTCCAGAGGTCGAAAACTTCTAGGTGGCTCACCAACTTCTTCCCCTTGTATGTGTTATGTAAATACGTTAGTAGCGAATGTTGGGTGGTCATGTCAAAACTGCCGTTAGGTGGCCATGATATCCTTATTTTGTTATCTGACCCTTGTGTCCATTCGATGCTGTACTTTACTATTTTATCTGTGTGCAGTGTTAGTGTTGCGCAGATGTGTTGGAGTGGTGTTTTTAAAGTGCTGCCCCTATCACATAATGCGCAGTCATCTTTAAAGATGTACTTTCTCAGCACCACCGTTACCTGGCCCCGTAAGATGAGGTCTTCCGATTTTCCGCTGCAAGGAAAACAATTTTTATTACAATACTTTTGAGCTGGGCGCCACCGGCCTTGTTATTCCTACAGAAGTGTCACCTCCTTTTATGCATCTCTTTCCAGAGCTAGGGCCCCCTTCCACCTGTGGCGCACCAGCCCCCTGCAGCTTTGTGCCCCACGTGGCGTGCTTCTGAGCTGCCCCCTCTTTCCTGTGCCGCCGCTACTTGGCTCACCTGCAACGTACTTCTAACTCCTCCTCCTTCTCCTCTGTCCTCACTGGCTGCACAGTGTACGCTCTTCTGATCCCCCTCCAACCCCTGTTGTCGAGCGCGTGGTGGCGTTGCCCATGCGCGGCTGCCTCTCCCCCTTCATCAGTCCCTTACCGCATATCCTTGCCCCGATCCCTGATCACTCTTGGGGAAGGGTGAGGTCACCAACTACTACAACGAGGTGCCGGTAGGTACAATTACAACAAAGGATAAATGCGCGCCACATTTGACAAACTTGTTCCTTGTTATCCCCACAGCTGTATTCCCACCACACCTGGAGTGGAGTATTCATCATTTACCCCGTTAATATAATCGGACTGCGCACGCTGCGTCACCTCGCGTCTGATATGCCCCCTCCTAGGGGAGCTTAACCAGCCAATTATCTTCCGCACTGAGAAGCAATCTAGCTACCTCCTGTGGGACTACGTCATCTATTCACAGAGCTAAAACACTCAATCAATAGAAATCTCCATCTATTCATTGATCTACAACGCCAACTCATAGGAATGCCACACCCCTTATACAGGTGTCCGCGATCTCGACCAATCAGCGCGATCTGCCAGTCACACATGGGTGCTAGAAGCCCCACCCAGTCTGCTCTATAACACTACAGGGGGCGGCCCTCGTGCCAGTCCCCCCTACACCTTACACACCAATCGCCACTCGATGGCCAAAATCTTTTCTTAACACCCTGTAGAAGCTACCCGCCTTCCTGTTTACAGTTCCTCCAACTTTCGCACAACATTGTATTGCTGGTTGTCTGTGCCATACTCACATTGAGTTCTCGCCTGCCAGTGCCGCTGGACCGCGGGCACCCCTCCCAATCAGCTCACCGCCTCTCCTCGTCTGGACCACGACAGTCCTCTAAAGGGGGCAACAGCAGATGGGTGCGCGTTGCCGGGCCACCTTGATGCAAGCGGCCTCGCTGTGATCTCACTCAGTCTCAGCAGATCTCAGCAGTGCCCCTAACTTGTCAGGGTAATATCCCAGGGGCCAGCAGGGCCGTCCGCAGACCTCCAGGGTTGGGGAGGCCCCAACTCCTCCCGCGTCCCAACAGAGTATGAGGCACACACAAGAGCAAGACATTACTGCTGTTTATTACATAAAAACATGCAGGGACAGGCTCACGGGTCATAGGCATCCGAGAGACCACTCGCTCTTGATGGGCTCGCAGGCCCTTTTTCTAGCTGTATGACGCGGTTACGTACGTCACCTGGGAGAACTAGCCCCCAAACTTAATGCCACCTCGGATTGGCGCCCCGAGTGGTAGGGTTAGTATAGACACATAATAGGAAAGATAGTTAGTGGTGGAGAAAGGGTCAGGTGGTACGCTTGGGCCGTCCCTAATAATTACTACAAGTGAATTTTTACAAGGGAATGATTATTGATTGGCTAAACTATAATGGTGTCAGTGATGTGCCCCTCGTATTTTGATTGGTTCACTGGTGAGCCCCCAAACCTGGGACCATCGTTGTTCCCAGCTCGCAGTGTACCTGGTGATGACAACAAAGTATGACTATGTGTCAGTGGCAGACAATGGACAGGTCTGACTATTGGCTGTTGTGCATGTCTTTCACATCGCTGTCAGTGTCCAATTTGTCCCTTCATTGTTGCAGTCTGTGTCCCAGACATGAGACCCCAGCGCTTCTCTGGTCCCTGGAGCTTGGCATCGTATCAAGTCGGTCTGGTCACGGGTTGCAGGACCGTGGCTGAAGCAGAATTATGAGCATTTGATTTGTATTTCGGCTCTGGGAGCGTTTAGCAGTGGCAGGTGTAGCCTTGGCGCGCGGAGCGCGGCACATAGATTGCAACATTGCAGCCTTGGCTGGGGGCTCTTGTCAGGTCTCGTTCTGCACGATCAGCACCTTGCAGCTTTGTCTGAGCTGCTCCGGCCTGGACGCTCTGGTTTTGCGGCCTACCTCGCCTGGTTTATGGGTGGCAGTACATAGTCCATAATATGGGGTCACGAGGGGCGGCAGACATTCATATGCATTAGTCCATATACAGGGTTACATCTTCATGGTTTTAGTGGCAAGGAAGCGTCGGCAAGCATGTACACAAGCTCTTCTGGCGTCTTGCGTTTCTGCGGTGCTGTAGCTGGCCTATGTGAAAAATAACAACGATGCATGTGTGAGTCTAAGTGGTCCTCTACGTCACAACACTGAGTATGTTCTTCATGTGGATTGGTGTGTGTATGACCATGTGCGTGGTGGCACGTGTGTTCTTGTCCACTGGCTATGTCGTCATGGCATCTCTAACAATGGCGGTAATTGCGGTAGCTGTCTAATTGAGTTGATCCATAAGGTCGATGTCGGCTCCATCTGAGGTTCCAACACGTGATTTGATTGACGAGCAGCTTCCCTGGCTGTTTTTGTTGCATGGCCACAGGGGATATTGATGTCTTGAGAGGCCGTGAGTGGGTCGAATTCCTCTCGCTGTGGGTGCTTGGGTCGAGACGTCCTATGCCATGGTATGGATGAGAATCGGGGGAAGGGATCATCCCATTTTCACTCTTCAGACCATTGGGGAATTGAAATGCCATCACTCCTTGTATACCCGCTAAAAGAGAGTAGAGCAAAGCCCATGGAGGCTCACAGTTGCATAGGCATTTCCATTTGGTCGCATTGAAAACAAGGAAAGACAATGGCAAATGAGGCCTATATTCTTAACCTAAAGAACAAGTCGAGAAATGTTGTGTATATGGTAACGGTTGTTTGGTTAGGTGCTAGTACCAGAGCCTCTATATACTCTCTAGTGGATAAGTTAATACACTGGATTAGACCCAGGAGGGGCTTCTGCTCTGTAATAAGTGAGGTTACTCTGATTTTTACACACATAATTAGCACATCAAAGATTATATTCGTCTTGAGGTCCTTCATGAGTACCTAGCAGGAGTGCTACTCTCAGTCGTATATAGATCATATCCTCGTCAGGGTGTTAACATTGAACCAAGAGTGTTGCCCACAAGCAAGGCGCTCAGAAAGGTCCAATCTGTAAGCAAAGGCTACAAATACGGGAAACCCTATTTCCAATTGCATGAAAGTCCACAAAATCACCATGCCAAGTGGGGTAGGACAGCTGGGAACACTGATGGCTGGGAAGGGAGAAAGGATTAGAGGCAGTTGATTGGCAACCGGAGCATCTCAAGTGCAGGTTTAACAGGCCATCCACCCCTGGAGATGAAACCCCAAATGTACCCAAAGCTGGAACATTGCTGCCTTAACAAAGAATATCCACAATGATTCCTGGTGCAAGTACATATCAAATTATGTTTCCAAGAACTTTGGACCACTATACCAGTATTTTTCCACAGTTAGGTTAACTATAACATCCCCATGTACAAAAGCCATAGGGGCAGACTCATTGAGCGGAGGGAACTTTTAGTTAGACAATTATGGTAATGGATAGTGGAAGTGTGGACCTAGAGGAACTTCATAATTACATTTAATGATATGGACCTAGTGCTATTAGATGTATATTTAACAGGAAATCATATAAGTACAAGACTAAAATCATCCATAGCACAGGAACTCACATAGCGACATGGGAGGAAAACCATGCTTGTCTTCCTCGCATCTTAACTTACAATACAAACCTCAAGAAATCATCAATGGGATATATGATAATGAAGATCTGGCATAGGAAATCCCTGCTCTAGTTGCTTCACACCCAAAGAGACAACATAAGAAGGCTTTAGAGATGACTTGGTATGGTCCTCCTTAAAGCGGAGAGCAAATCATGGGGTGGCAAGAGGAGATTGGCCTGCAAATGCCTCCTTTGTGAGTGGCATCTAGACATATTGATTACATCCTTCACCACTTCTAGACATTGACATTTGTGAGGGATTTTGAGTTGGTCTCTAGGATAGAAAGCAATCATCGTCTGCTAGTCATAACATTAGTCATTCACATTTGCAGCTAAAGATCAAGTGTTGATAATGCAAGGAGTATACCAATCAACATTGCTGGGCATGCCAGATTACCAATAAAATGGTACACTGTGGATACAAATGCATTACGTCCATACATTCTCCAAGAAATATTGGTTCCCATACAGAGGGTGCTTGGGGACCCCATGGTACCCAACAAGACTGTCCTTGGTTCCTATGAGGCAATTATCGATAAAATCCAACATCTGGTTACCGAACTGTGTCTTTTGGTAAAACAATCAGCAATCAAGAGGATCACGTGGCTTGATGAGGATTGCAGATCAGCAAAGCAATATCTGCTAGCCTGTGTGACAAATGTAAACATTATAGATAGGAAAGAATCGTGCCTGGCAAGATCCAAATATAAGGAATTGAGTGCAACAAAGTTCTCTGAAAATGTGTGTGATTGTCCCCTTTATTCCACTGATAAAGACAATGTAAAGTTCTGGAGACTAATGACCATATGTCACATAGAAGACTCAAGAGTAATACTGGGAGACAACCCTTGAGAAGAGATGGCATGATCATTTTAAAAAGACAGTCATTGTATATGGACAGTTTAGATTGTTTGATTCCCAGGGACGTTGCGGATTGTACACACTTCTACTGCAACGGCCATAGTCTTTACCATAGGAAAAGCCACCAGGATGATTGAAACTAAAAAAATAGCAACACTCCAGGGCCAGATAAAGTCACAGTGAGCATATGTAAGGCGGGACCATGAATTGTGGCTCAAAATCTAGTCTGAATGTGTAATGCTATAAATGTTTCCAATATGGTGCCCAAATCATGAATGTGAGCAAAAATGATCACTCTCTTTAAAGATGGAGGAGAGATCTCTCCGAGCATCATCCAATTTCCCTATTAGATTCAATGGGAAAAATATTATTGAGGACCGTGATCGGTCCTCTAAGGGCTTGTGTGGAAGAATTTGAACTCATTAGTCACCTGCAAGCACAGTTTCATCCTTGGTTGATTATCATTGACTAGAGTTTTAGATTATTTCTGTTGGTCGAGAAATATGTGACCCCTAAAAAAATGAATCTGAGTGTGCTGATGATAGACTTGAAAGCGGCTTTTGATTGTGTCTCACGAGTAAATCTCGGAGAAGCCCTGCGTCATTTAGGCATTTCCCTAAACTTAAAGCTTTATTGCTACTGTATACTGGCAATGAAGATGTAGTTAGCTGGAGTCTAAATGGTGAAGTAACACCATAGTTTGAAGTCCAGAAGGGTGTATGGCAAGGTTTACCACATATGCGTCGTCCTTGGGCATGGATAAGTACCCCGTTTTCTTATTTGCGAATAACGCAGCATGTATATCTGTAACAGCAATGTGACTGACAAAGCATCTTGCCCAATTCAAGGATTTCTGTATGGATAAGGACTTAAGCATTAACTATGGCAAGACCAAATCAATGGTCTTTGCTGCATGCTGGAAAAGACAACTAAAATGTTCATTATCAACCGGAGCCTAAAATGCTCCGAGTCTTGATGGCTTGGCGAATGCTACTTTAAAATCAAACCTTTGGCCAGCAATGCTGTATGTCTTATATTGTAAAATCGCAAAGGGCAAACATGGAGAGGGGCACATATTGTGGTAATATATAAAAAGGGTGACAGGCAAAGGCCATTTACCTATCGTCTTGTCTCCCTTTTAGATGCCTCCAATAAGATCTTTGGGGCTATAATTTTGGAAAACCTACGGGATTAGGCAAAAATGGATGACAGTATCGATACATTTCAGTCAGGATTTCAAGGAGGTCTGAATACTGCTCATAACTGTTTTGTGATTAACCTCATACAAACCCAGGCGATAAAGGAAAAAATGTATTTGTAATGTGCATTTTTGGATATTTCGCAGGTTTTTGACTGGGTAAATCGCTAATGCATTTGGGAAATATTAATTGAGATGGATGTCCTTTGGGATTGGTGGATGTTTTGATTGTTATGCATTCGGACACCAAGCTGAGGGTATGCCTTGATCAGAAAGGGAATTATACAAGGTGGATTAAAAGTCGCTGTGCGCTGCACCAAGGATGTGTCCTGGCGCCATTTTTATTAAGTTTGTATATAAGTGACTACAGACATTTTTTTAAGAAAATTCGAAATTTTTCACCCATATTATGAAACCTGGAAATCACCTACATGGCATATGCAAATGACATAGTCATATTTGATCTGACCCCTATTGCCCTTAAAAGAGCCTTGACAGCGATCATTGCTTACTTTGCATCTTTAGATTTACAATTGAACGTTAATAAACCATCAATTGTAAAGATAAAGTATATCTAAGAAGCGCTTGGAAGTTGTCCAGAATTTTAAATTTCTGGGTATTAAGATCCAAACAAATGGATAATGACTGGTTACTTAAGAAATCTAGAATGAATATGTCAGAAATACTGGCATTTGACAGAAGGTTTGGCAAGTTTTCGGCAATTCCTATAATCAAGTTTTATCATCAAAATGTGTCCCCGCCGCTTGTTATACAGAGCTGAAACTTGTCTACTGCCGAATATCTGGGGAGAGTGGAGTCACTTATGTAGAAAAGACTCCTTCGCATCCCTTAAGGGACACCTATGCTTGTCATTAGACAAGAACTGGGTTTGGTTTCACTTCAGGCACGTGTAGACTGGAGGCAGCTGCAACTTTTAAGATCATTACTGCTCCCTTCAGAAAATTGTGCATTGTCCGAACTATGCTCCTTGCTATTTTTTAACACCACTAGGATTTTGATCGAATGGTTCCACTCAAATCTGAAACTTCTGGCTGACTATGACTTGGACATTGAGAGTTTGCTTGTTCTATGGATGGAAAAGAAAAAGACAAAAGGCAATGGAGCCTGTTCTATCATTTAGCAGATGAAGTGAGAGCATTTAATGAAATTCCTTGTTATCTATTGCAACAACGGGAGCTAGACAAGGAATTCAATGCAAATTGCGACTCTGTAGGTACTGTTCCTTGACAACAGGAACAAGTTGTCATATTTTCACTGAGTGCTCAAATTTACATGAATCACGTATACACTTTTATGGGCAATTTGTTTTGAGTGGTTCTGGTCAAGGATCTCAAATACCTGTGAGCTATCTTTGAACACATCAGTATTGAAGTTTTTTAATTTGTATTGTACCGATAAATCAAAATGAACGGTTTATACCTTATCTTAGTAGGAACATCAGATGGTTTCACTTCTAGTTGCTTGAATATTTGTAATGCACTCAAATGAATGACATGAAATGATGATTTTTATGATTGAAACCTCTAGTGATCCAGTGATATCCTAATGTGATGCTAAACATCCTGTATGTTGATTTAAGTCATGTACTCCCCTTGGTCCACTAGTGCTAGGATTATATGAATTATGTCCATGTTGAATGTGAGTTGGTCATCCAACAGTATTGCTATTTTGTGATCACAATCATCCAGATGTCTCTGGAAACCTTTGATAATAGGAAGACTGTGAAACAGAATCCTTTTTGTTCTACACATTTGAAAACTGAGGCAATTACATATTCTTGCTACTAGGGATCCCCTAGACTGCCACTCACCATTATACTGTGTTCAATTTCAGCTCCAGTTTGCATCCCTCGCCTGCATCTCGCAGTCACATTTGTCCAACTCCAGGAATCACTGAATTGAGCAAATTGCATAAGGTGTCCTCTTTCTGGAAGGTGTTTGTTTTGTTTACAGTATTGAGGAATTACGTGACTTCCATCTATTGGGCAAAGTCATGGAGCCAGTAAGGCCAACCTTGGAGCTTGATGCACAGCCAACATTTTGCACTCAATATCTATCTGTTGGTGTTCTGGTTTTGTTGAAAGCCACTGGCTTTGATATATGCTGCTTGGAAGGAGCAGTCATATACTGCAAGGATACAGGTACTTGCAATCTTTAAAGCTTTTCTTCACAACGCTGAATAGTTTGGGACCAAATACCATGTATTGCTTGAATGGCATGTGTCATACAATATTTTTCTGTGGGGCATCCGTTTTCAATATCGAATGTGTATATATTCATCTTGGCAGTTAAAGTCAAACAGCTTGTCAAGGATGTCACTATAAATGAGTACATCTAAGTAGATGACATGAGCTGTGCCGGCTTCTCCATAAACCCCCAATTCATGCTACAGTCAGTGAGACTTGGAGACAGCCTTTGGTGGGGTGCAGATTGAGACTTCCAGTTCACACTGTAGTCTTCCTCCTTGTTGAAATTGCTGTAAAACACATGGCAGCTGTTGAGTTTTGTTTGGGCCAAGTCTACCATGTACATCCCACACAACAATAAAACATTTCAATCTGCATATCATTTTTACTGCAGCATCCGCCTTACGATTCACCGCCTCATTGCTAGTCATTTTTTGTTGTTAGGTCATTCTGAAACTTCAAGGCCTAACAATGACTATTCCCTTGTTCCCTTCTTGTCTTGCAGCGCTTTCAAGCACTTCAATTGAGTAGAAGCGCTCTAAAAAATAAACAATTACAATCACAATCATTAGGGACAATATCCTCAGGTGTCACTGAGGCTTTTCCAGTAAGCTTTGGAATCATGCAATCTACTCTTATGCTCGCTGACAATAGTTTTTTTAAATATTGCATGAGATAGCAATTTCAAATACATTGTATTTTGTGTAAGTAATATAATGACCATTTGGTCTATACAGTAATTTATCTTTGCCACTCTTTAGTGAGTATAGCTCCATTCTTCTTTGACCACTTTAAAATGGCCGTAATTTTATCTAGTAATTTTAGTCCTTTCTCTACTGACTTTACAGTTATCCCAGTCCTTTCTTACTGACACTACCCATGATCCTCCATGGCGCATGGCGTTTCCATGGCTGCTATGGAAGGACGCAGAACCGTGAATCCGATTCAGCTCCGAAAATAGATCCCGTACAGATCGTTCTTTCCTGCACTCTAGGTAAGCGTCTCCACATTTTCACTTATGCTAGACACGTATCCGTCTCTAGGATATTTCACTATTTAAACCACATTCCCTTACTCTGCAGGCACCTTTGCACGCTTGTTGCAGTGCTCACTGTGACCTGAACTTGCTGTCTCTACAACAATACTGCTGAATTGATATTCCTCCACCTGTCTAATGAGCTAGACGCACCATTGAGGTACTTGTTATAGCAACTTCTTATTTATTTACCAGAACTGTCTGTGCCAGTTTCATTCACTGACCTCTTGATCCATTTCCTAAACCCATATACATAGGTTGGACTTCTGAATGCTGCCACCATTCGCTGGCATGATATTAAGTTATACTGTGATCCTTTCACCGCTCATCTTTATTTCATCACGTTTCATTTTTTGGTACGTCTATTCATTTAGTTTCCAGTTAATAGATTTGCTCCTTAGTTTTTCGTTTTGTACAGGCCCTTTTTCCCCCTTCTTTTGATTTATTTTCAGACACAGTGCGTTGTGCACGGCTTTCTGAATATCGACAATAGTCAACCCCTCTTAACACTTTGTTTGCTTGAGATTGGAACCAGTAATATACACGGTTAATTATATATTTCTTCTTTATATTTCTTTTTTATCATTCCTTACTCTATTCAATATTCATGCTTCTATCACAACCCACGGTTACTTAAAACCGGTGACCCTGGAAACAGCAATTGAATGACTCTGTTGCCAGTCCCACAGAATGATGAGTATCCAGCCAATGTTCATGTTTTCATGAACAACGTTATACTAACCTAATCACTATATAAGAATAAGTTATGTAATTTTGAATTTCGGTTAACGAGGAGATTCAGTATTATCAAAGGTCATGGAGTATTACATATGTAAATTATGTAACTGTATAATTCACTGAAATTGAATATTAGTTCTTGTTTTATACAAGCAACTGAATGAATGTTTTCTCTTTGTGTTAAGAATCCAATTTGGGCCATATGAAGAAGAGGAAAGTATCCTCTAAACGCGTCGCCAAGTGAATTGGACTCCATATGTATACATCTCTTTCTTCAGAAAAAATCCTTTTTCGCTTTTCATTTTTTTCTCTCCAAACTTGATGTGATCTTTTGATACCATTTGTGCTTCTTTATGTTGCAAATTTCATGTCGAAAGAATTGAATCACATTATTTGTGATATAAAAATGTTTTTTGTATAATTTTGTCTATTGACATTTCTTTTTATGAAGTATTACTCCTTAAACATTCTGTTGATGTATAAAAAAAACAGTATTGGACTTGATCCAAACACTCAAAAGTGTGCAGGGGACGGGAGGATTCCTAGGTTGAATCCTTTTCTTTTTTCGTTTCATGCTTGTCCACCTACCCATCTCTGATGTTGTTATTGTTCCATAGCTTGATGATCCATGTGGATTCAGTGAAGCGCATTTAGAGAGTAGCAACATGCATGGTTGAACCCCATTAAGAAGTTAACAATAAATCTCACTAGGAGAGGATCCTTAACTTTGTGTGCCTTCTTGAAACAGCTCATTTGACAACGAGTGATGCTGGAAGATTAAGGGGAAGGACGGTCCTTCTGACGAGGCTGGTGAACTCCAGTGAGTCGCGAACAATTCAAGCATCAGTGCAGAAGCTATATAGCTGCACAGGAACAATGGACAAGTGCAGGGCACAGTGGATTAGCATTTGTCAGTGGGTTTAGATAGTGCCCAAAGTATGGTTGATGAAGGTCTGGAGGAAAGTCCCGTAGCAAACATGAGCGATTGTCAAGTGTTGAGGTTGAACGTTGATAAAAAGGCTTTAACCGATCACAGCATGACTAGAGTGAAATGATTTAGAACATTATCTGACAGGTACAAGGGATTTTCATGTTGTACGTTTTAATGTTTTGAAGGCATGTTTTGTCATCAACACCTGGTATTTGGTTTAGGCAATATACATGTTGTTTATATAGTTTGCTTGATATTTGTTTGTTTCCAGGAGTTTATGTAATGGTGAGGAGGTGGTGTTGTATTTTGTTTAAGCAAATTAGCTTAAGATGTGTGGGCGCTCGCGCATCTATGATGTTGTTACTGTTCCAGAGCTTGATGATCTGTGAGAATTCTGTTGAGAGCGGTTACAGCAGAGACATGGATGGTCTCGCCCCATTAAGAAGTAAACCATAAATGTTACTTGGAGACGCTCCTCAACTTCCTGTGCCACTAGACACAACAATATACATTTTGGTTTTCCATCCTCTCTGGATCCTGCCACTCCTCTTTTGAACTGCTGTGAGCAAAGGAACCTTTTTGCATGGTACTGTGAGGTATCAATTCAGGCACTCTTTAATTCTTCCTCCTCTTGTGGTTGATCAGGGATTTAAAAACTGGAACACATGCGTGAAGTGTATCTTCCCTTGGCATCCAGGTCTTACTTGTCATCCGGTTTTTGGGGCATCTTATTTTTCCTCTATTTTTAAAGTGATCATACAAAAACTTCTGGAAAGGCCAAAATAGATACCTCCTTTTGTTTTGGATGCAGTGGGTTCATGCTTGGCTGGCTGCCTCAAGTGGGCTTTCCTCTTTATATGCTTATATCAGTGAACATCTATTGTAAGATCTTGGACAACATCTAGAGCAGGGAGATGTATGAAACCCATATCTGTAGCGTCTCCTGCCCCTTGAGCGGCTCGATTTCTCTACAGTCTCCTGCAGTGGTTGCCTACTTTGTGTTGGCAGTATGAACTATTGACTCACTCATTCTCTCCATTATCAAAATAAGTGAGATTTTCTTTTTTTAAATAGTGAATAGAAATTCAAAAGACAAACATGACTTACCCCTTAGGTGTTTCTTACAAAGCATGGGTCCTGTTCGTGCACCAGCATGCCATATTGTGATCCGTTGAATAGGAATGATGTCACGGGTGGTACAATGCAATCTCCCATGAGAATTTCACTATGGTATCACCTGACCAGGCAACCTGTGCCCAAGAAAGTTCCTTTGTGGAATCAGGCCCATCAGAGCACACAAGCATCGTCCCGTATCACCTGCCACTATGACTGAGATTGCTTTCAGGGAGCCAGCATCTTTGGAGTGAGTATTCTCCCATCCTCTTACAAAACTTTGCATAAGTCCTCACAGAAAAAAAAGCAGGAGGACTGGTTGGGTCACTGTCTCCTTTACCATAGGGTAAGCAGAGGTGGAAAGGTCACAAGAGGCCACGAGAGGGGAAAAGGAAGTTAGGTACTGGTTCCTAAGATGTAGCAAAGGCTGAAGTAAGTGAGTAGGTTGAGGAGGTAGTAGGTCCTGGATAACGTATCTCATTCACCTGTTTCTGCCATCTCCCGAATGTGATTTTCTGAAGTAATACATGAAGCCGAGGACAAACGGTTCTTTTAATACTGCGTTGTGATTTGTTATATATATTTCTCATTCACATGTGTAATCAATCAATGAATCTATCCGAATGTACATAATAATGGTTTCCAGAGACTTGAAACATTTCTCATGTGCTCTTTAGTTGGTTTTTTTAATCTGTGGCAGTGTGAGGTACTCTTAAGACCTGCATACACGTTTTTGACAGGTGCATAATAATTGCTTAGCAATCATTCCTACAGTCTGTAAATAGAGCTATGTTTGACCACTCTTGTTTTATGCAGACTAAGATTTGCACGTGCATTTTTTTTCACGTACCTATAGGTTCCTTTTTACACCTTTAATAACTTACATACAATTTGGAAAATGTACAGTTAATTTTTCAGGACTGGAACAAGTTATCACACAAGACCCCTTTATGCTGTAACGAAGATGAGCAGATAGGAGGTCACCCAGAAAAGATCTAAAACATGGTTCACTGCCATCAGCCTGTCCCAGGCAGATCAAAAAGGCAAAAATCATGTTGCAAAACTGTTCAGAAAGTACACCTGCACCAGTCGAGTCTAAGGTGGTGTGTGCTGCAACAACACAAACATTATGGCCAGTGCCTCAAAACATAGAGCTGAGCAGGCAAGTAAAGTAAAACAAGGCTTTACTTACCTCAAATATCAGGAAAAGGGTTCAAGACAAAAAACAAAAAAAAAAAAATCCTGGGGTTCCATTGAAATCCGTGATGAGAGACATGCACACCAAACATGTCCCCTAACAACAGCCATAACTCCAGAAAGTGAAGAACGGGAATAGTAAGGAAGTGACATACAGGAAACAGACCCAGAGTGGGGCACAAGAAAAGATAGAAAGAAGGAGGGAGAAATAATGTACGTATGGCCAGAGATAAAGAAAAGTAAGGAGAAGAGTTGAATGGCACAGGACATATTTCTGCAGGGCATCAAGAAGGGAGAAGAGGCAGGAGATAGAGGGACAAGGGGAGCTGTGAAGGAAATTGAAAAGGAAAGTAAAGGGAGCATCTGTTCGATCTGTACTGACAAGTACTGACAATGGATGTGGGAGAGCCACATGTCAGTACTCGGAGGCACAGACCAAAGCTCCATTGTACACAATCAAAGTTTCTCCAATTATCTACGGATTCTGGATTTCTCTAATGGTCATTTGTATAGGAAGGGGTTTTCGGAAAGCTCTTACTGAGCTAAATATTCTTTCTGTTGGATCAGGGATTGTAGGTCCTGTTCCATCAACTCATTTTCATACATGTATTCACTGGTACGGTGCTTGGGAGTACTCTCCTTTCATACTCAAGGCCACTTACTCCATTTCACCTGAGGGTCTGGGCATTCCCCTGTGTTTGACAGGGAACTCCAATCATCTTGTATCTGGGTGTATTTTGGAAGGGGAAATAACATACCTGGCCCCGAAAATGTCTTGGCTGGGACAGGTTTATTAGATCTACTATTAGTACCCGGTGGGGTGTGGTCATTGCCTCCCAGCCAAGGTGGAGGCTCAGAATGGGGGGCTTTATCACATAGCAAAACCCCCGCTCTGAGCACCCTCAGTGTTAAGGCCACTATCTTCCCCCGCCGGGTAATGCAGTAATGGCGCCCCCACACCCTGTGTCCCCATCCCCTCTCCCCTCCACCCATTTCCATGCCTTTTTCCGCCTCCCACCAAAACTCCCCCAATTACCTTTTTATTTTTCTAAGCTTGCAATAATTATGCTTTTCAGTTATCACCAGTTTGCATTCTGCTAGTTGTTCCTAGATTCAACAAGTCTGGCCTGAGTAGAGCGCCTCTGTTCTGGAGGCCAGTGATTGTTGTGTTTTTTGGTAAAGAATAATTTTCCAACTAACATACATCACCTTCATTCACTGTGTCTTGGTTTACTGATAACCAGCTAGATAGCTCTTTACTCAAGTGTCCTGTTTACAGCAATGCATCAGCAAGATTCTTCATTACTTTTTCTAATTTCTCACTCAATATCATATGGGCAGGACCTTTAACCACTAGTTTGCGATGTAATTCATCATCATTTTCTGAGAAGATGTGGTGAGATTGCCTTCTTGCTCTTGCTAGAACATGAGGTTTGAAGCCTCTGAGGAAAGTGAAGTATTGGCAAACAACAGAGTGTTTAGCAGCTCCATCAGTGAGTTTGTTGGTGGATTTAGTTAGTCTGTAGGAGGGATTTCTTTACGTGAGAAGGAATCTTAGAAATTAGTTGTGAGAGAACGCACAGATATGGGTTAGTGATTCATAGTCAGGGATGTTGTCGATGTAAGGTGTTGAGACTTTGAACACAGGGCAGTACCTCTTCTTCTCATATTGACATGATTTACTCATTTGATCTTGTAGTCTGGCATATGCTTTCATGAATAAATGACAATTCATCATCACAAAGATAGGTTTCCATGAAGAAAAGTAGATCTATTTGGTGCTTGGGGAGGAGGTGGAATATGTCCTGGGCATATTTGGTAATTGAGGAATCGTTAATCAAGAAGCATCTGGTGCTAATCATTCCATTGTGAGTCTTACCAATGGCAGCAGTTTTGGGTGGCAAGCTCAGAAGCAGGATTACGTTACTCGACAAGATATATGGGAAACACAAATATTAGTGTAAAATTTTAATTAAATAAATAGTTAATAAACATTATATTATAAAAACAACAGAGGAACATACAGTTTATATTTGTGTAATCCATTGTAAACCATATATTCTTATTACAACAAAAATTGACATTCAAGAATATGTCTAAAAAAAAGAATATGTCTCAAATCTGGACATGTAACAGGCAAATATTTAGAAAAGTGCAACAGTGCCAACATGTAATAAAATGTATGTATTTACAATTGATTATACAGACATGTTCTGTATGTTCTTCTGCTGTTTTTATGAAATAATGTATGTTAAGTATTTAATTCATTAAAATGTAGACTCTTCACTGCCCAGATACAATTATCCACCAATATTTAGCAGTTTGGTTCAACCATTCATCGGCTTCCAAGGCATCGAGGTCATAACAATTTTTCGAAGAGGGTTAAATAGGATCTTTTGAAGTCAGGCTGATCTTTCAGGTACTATCAGGGGGTGGTTACGGCTCTTGCAAGTGTCTTGTGATAAAACTTTCTGTAGTTGGCACCTTTTGTGATTGTGGCAAATCGGTTGCTAGGTGGAGTGGCTAAGAATACGAATATTGTGTTAGAGGTGTCTGCTGTTCTCAGTGACATGGTCATACCTGGATTTCAGTGGGTTGGTCATAGTTGCTTGCCTGGGTTTGTGCTTAAGGAGGTGTCATGATCTCTGCTTCCAAAAGATCAGGACTTGCCCAACTCCCTTGGAAGCAGACCCATAACCCCGGTTCCGAGTGCCAGCCAGTCCCAATTGGGACCTTTTGGACCATGCTGCTTACTTACCTGCCAGTTGAGCCCCTGATCCTCTTCTGTTTGGGACTACTTTTCCTGTTGGGTGGGGCAGGAGCCACTCCCTAGGTTCAGAACACTGGAACTCTTCTGGAAAGCAGGAACTCTTTTCTTACCTAGGTGAGGCTGTGGAAGGAGACACCTAAGCACTACAGGAGGCTATTTAAACCACACCCGATGGATGAATCTTGCTTTGCGTTATTCTGCATTCTCTGCAGCAGAACGCTCATCGTGTCTTCAGCACCTGATCCTGGGCCTAAGGGAACAAAGGCTTATCATCCTGGAATCCAGTCTTCAGCAGCACCTGTAAAGACAAAGAAAGAACAGGTTAGCACTACAGTCTTCAGTGGCAGCGCATCTCTTACCTGGTCCATCGGCTGTCACCAACGCCTCTCGCTGCATTCCGGCATCTGAAAGACAAAGGCTTACCTACTCTTCGCATGCTCCGGAGGTCTTTGCACTGCATTCCGGCATCTGAAAGACAAAGGCTTACCTACTCTTCGCATGCTCCGGAGGTCTTCGCACTGCATTCCGGCATCTGAAAGACAAAAGCTTACCAGCTCTTCGCACGCTCCGGAGGTCTTCGGCGCTGCATCCCGCATCTGAAAGACAAAAGAAGGTGCGTTTAAAGACATTGGGCAACTTTATTCCTCACGTGCCATTACTCCTTCCCACGCCGAATCCAGTGGGTATTCCAGCACCCTTCAGCTTCTCTAAAGCTCCGAATTTGTACCTGCAAGATAAAAGGGACAGTTAGTGCGCATCGTGAAGCAGGCTACAAGCGCTTACTTACGTGCTTCCAGGCGCTTCTATTCCTCACGCGGGTTCGATCCTCAATTCTCTGAAGCCCGCCATCCGCCATCGCCGGAACCCTGCAAAACAAGAGATATCATTACAAAAGCCTTTTAAGACATTTGAAGTGCCCAGAACTTACCGTTCGTGCAGTTAACGACGGACAGCAGTCCTCTGAGGTCAAGAGGCCTGCACCCTTATCCAGTGAAGAAATTGGTTACGGCACCCTGCCCCGAGGCAGATGGAGAGCTCAGCGTTCACTTACCTAAGGTGAGGGCGTTAACCTTTGGGGTTCTACAGGAGAAGAGAAAGGGAAGAGGAGAGAGGCACCCAATAACCCCAGTTCATTAATCCCATATTTTCTATCTGCAGACATCTTACTCTTCGAGTCAGACATACAGTGCACAGAGGTCCAGCCCAAAGAGCCAACCGTGTGTTACACATCACCTTTGAAGATACGGCATCCACCCAGTCAAGACCGGCGCCTCTGCGGAATCAGGTAAGCGTTACAGGAGGTTTCTGTATATAAAGGTTGTTAGTGGTCATTGAAGTTGTGGGAGTGGGGTGCCTCAAAGTTGTTTGACTGATCTAAAGTATTTGTAAATGCACAGTCTTTGCCTTTTTTCTTCTTTCTTCCTCTCTGATTTTGTATTTGAGGTTTCTTGTCATGTTGCTGCAGGTCTTAGGGAAAATCTGTGGAGTTTTGAGGCAAAGCTATATGGTCGAGGGAGGAGAGAAGCTGATTTGAAAATATGAACTGTGAGCAGATTCCAAGAGCAAACTCTTTGATCTTTGGCAGGGAAAATTATAGAGCTCATTTTTTAGAACTTGGCCGGATTCAATCAGATTGGGTTGCCCACTGGAAGAAGTACATAGTTAGAATTATGGAATTTTAAACAAAGATTTGGATTGAGACTCTTCCACAGAAGCCCTCTTTCATAGCCAATAGTAAGCCTTCCTAGGCATCCACAGAAGAGTTGATTCTGTAAACTCAAAACAAAGTCGTATGTTAGGTAATATGCTTGAACCTTGAAAATGTAGAGTGTTGTATAAAGAAAGAATGCTCCAGTGCTACAATGACATCATGCAACATTCTTCCTACCTATGCAGTCAATATTATCAGGCATCAGATTAAAGTAATCTAGCTATGCAATAAAAGTATCCAGCAGCACATCAAATAATCTGGCTATACTTTACAGTAATGAGGCAATCATCAAATACACTGGTGTGGCAATTGTGGAGAGCCAGAAAGAGGACTTGGACTGCGAGACATTTTTCTGAATAGCAGTGGTTATTTAACTTTAACTTAACAAATAGCTTCTCTCATGACCCTATTGCTGTAAGGACTTCCCTCTCTTTCAAATTTAAAGTTATGATGCTCATCAAAATTTCTCAACAAAATAATCTGTCAAAACCTATACTATCTAACTGGCCCTACCACTAGAAGAACAAAGGAGCAAAATCAATAGGGATCAGGAATTAGACTTGGTTTTCTTTGGTAGATGAGTTCTTTCCTCAAACAAATGTCTTTATTCAAATTGACCTCTCTCTGATTTCGCCACTCAGGCCTTTGGCCCACAGTCTTGGTCAACAAAAAAAATCTTAAAGTCTGATGAGATGTATTCAAATTAAATATGCATCTCCCTTATATTTCTCTTTCCTTTTGTATTCAAATTAAATATGCATTTCTCTTATATTTCTCTTTCTAGTTGTATTCAAACTAAATATGAATTTCTCTTATATTTCGCTCTTTTCCATTTGCATTCAAATTAAACTTGCATTTCTCTTATATTTCTCTCTACACGGGTTTCTCCATTTTTCTATAAAGAGTCATCAGGAGAGAATCACAGTTTACAACATTAGCATTATTCATTTTCACAATACATTAGCCCTTAATTCCTAATTGATTCCACTGGTTATTACTCACCCTGTTATTCTTGCTCTTTTTCTATTTTGCATTGTTGTGTGTATTTCTTTCGATAATTTGTTGACACCTCACTGTGTTGAATCACAGTGGGTTTGAGCCTTAAGAAAGAGAAAATGGAAAAGAAAAAAAGAAAAGGGTTAAGGTTCCTTTCCCTTTTTTTCCTTAGCACATTGTTTCTTATATTCCAGGTGGAACGGATAAGTTAAAAAAAGAAAGTAGTATCTACTTCTAGTAGTTTGAGATGCTGAGCATGTCAGAAAATATGAGGGAGGGAAGAAAGATCAGCTTAGTAAATAAAGTCAGCTTGAAAATAAGCCTTCTAATCTTACCAGAAACAGAGGAGAACCACTTGTCCCTTTGTATGCACCATCAATCTGTGGTGCATTAAAGAAAGTGAAATGGCAGCCTTTTGTTTACTGACATTGTGATGTCATTACATTGATTAACGTGAAATGTCATCGCATCCGGCGTGCAACGGCCATTTTGCATTGCCATTTTACTTGTCCTATAATGTCAAGCCCAGAAATGTGATTTTGACCTTGGAGCACAGATTTCTAAGAAAATGAGCAAAATATGTTTGCTTTGTGATCACTTTTGTCAATTATATTTTACGTGGAAGCACATTCCTTAAAAGACAAAAACCTATAATATCTGGTTTGTAATTCATCGAATCATTCATTATCATGATCATAAAAAAACCTATAATATCTGGTTTCTAAATCATAGAATGCATTTTCAAGTCTGGCCTTGTTCGGAGATGCCCTGATACACCCACAGCAGCCGCAAACCCGGGAACCAGCAGTCTCAGTCTCCCCATTGCTAGAGCTGGGATTACAGGCGCGCGCCACTGTGCCCGGCCTGAATAGAACAGAATCATTAATTATCAGGATCATATATATAACTTCATTTGTTCCTTTAAATGAATTTGTGTATATCAGACTGCTCCAACATATTTTTTAGAGCCAAATTCTGCATTTTGTCATTTCTACTAAGTAACCATAGATACATATTCTACTGCTTAGAACTTTATCTCAGAGTTTACAGCGTTTTGTGGCTGCATGTGATTGACTATGTATGCAGCATGCAAGTTCAGTTTACAGCCAATTCGACATCTCATTGTCTCAGTATTTACAGCATTTTGTGACTGCAGGTGATTAACTATTTATGCAGCATGCACATTCAGTGTATAGCCAGTTCGACATCTCATTGTCTGAGTTCAGGCCAGTGAAGCATGTGTCCATTAGGCAAATCCATTGAGCCTCTTTTCTTCTAAGGAGTAACTCTCTGTTTCCACCTCTTGGCGCTACCTTGACCTTTTCAAGCCCCAAACATATTATTTTGTCCACTTCTGTTTCCTTATGGTCTGTACAGAAGTGTATTGCCATTGGGTATCTTAGGTTGTTGTTCCTTATGGCTATCATATGTTCCAGTTACCATGTTTTGAAAGCTCTGATCGTGCTTCCGATATAATGTTTTTCACAGATGCATCTTATGCCATAAATAAAGAATTTACTGTTACAATTTATAAATTGTGTTATAGTTTTGGCTTTTCCATTTGGCAATTTTATGCTACTAGTACCAGTCGTTATTTGCAGGCACAGCTTGCAGTTCCCACCATTTGTGGTTTCCTATTGGAGGTTTCATGTTCAATAGGTTGCATGGGTCTTTTGGTGGTTCTGGTCTCAAGAAACTTGGGCTGATCTGATGTTTAATGGTCAGTGCATTCAGAAATGTGCTTGAAGGTTTATCATTCAAGTGCTTTTTAACATTTTCGTCAATTTTGAGGATATTCCATTGTTTTTGAGTATCCCTGTAGTGTTCTGCGCATCACTGCTATAAGTTGTTATGAGGTTCACTTTTGTCGTCTTGTTCGATACTTTAGGGTTATCTGTTAATAAGAAGCTTCTTGGAATCCTTTCTGTTTTCTCAACCGCTTGAGCAGATTTTTGGGCTGGTAATCCCGTTGACAGAATTTGCTCATCATGTTTGCCACCTGATTTTGATAGGTTTCCTTTGTACTACAATTTCTTTTTTTATTCTCAATACTTTCCCATATGGGATATTGTTAATTATGTGACGTGGATGATTGCTTTGCATATGTAAGATACTATTTTCTGCTGTGGGTTTTTTGTAGAGTGTAGAGAAGGAGCTAAGTACCCCCACCTCAATCACCTCACTCATCTTGCCTATATGTTGGGAACCAAAGTGTGAGACACGTGTGGTACCAGTGAAAATACTGATACCATGGAGAATCCTGGCGGAAAGGTTTCCATTGAGAAAACCATTCCTGCATACGAGACAGTACAATGGGCATTTGAATTAAATCCCTAAAGAAACAGGACTAATGAATGGAAAAAGATAATGGTGACTTCATACAGAGTCGAACTGATGCACATGGAAGAGATGTAGAGACTAAAGGATGCAGATATTCTATTAGGCATCAAGAAAGTATCAAAGATAAGTGACATCTTGGCATCAAGATGAAGAAACTTATGCTACAGAACTGGTGAAGATGTCACGCTGTTTTACATGTGTACAGATGCAAAGAAACGCAAGCAGACAAGTATTCTTGAGGCTAGCTAAGTAGTGAATAGATTGCGGCATGCACCAACACATATATATATATATATATATATATATATATACATATATATATATATATTTAAAGAAAACCCATTACCCGATCCGGATTGGAAACGGGATGAGATGAACGGAATGCACTCCCAAAAGAAACAGGAATAAAGAAAGCCTTAATGACTCTCTATGCTGAGGCAAGGAAAACCCAAATTGATCCAGACTGACATACCTTTATTTTAAAGTCAGCATGGATAGGAAAAAGCACGAAACACAACGCGTTTCACGGTACACAGACCGCTTGATCACGTAGAACAGTGTAAACATAGACAAGGTGACTATATATGGACTCATATAACTCTGTCCCCAGTTCGCAATGTAGAGTGTCTCCAAGACAATTAACTGCTGTCTCAATCCTAACATGGCAGACATCTTAACCCTTGCAAATCACTGCACAATGCCCTTAGTAAATGCATATTGGACTCGTTCCCAGCGCCTTTCATGTTTTTGTTATAATGTCTGTGTGTGTTAAATAATTACAGAACCAAATGCTCACAGGAGCGTAATGAGAAAATAAAATGCTAAATTCAAAACATTTCTCAACATTCGTAAATTACACACCGTTTGTCCAGCATTGATAATTAGTGCAGGCAGTAAAACTGTCAGAGCTGATGTAAAAAAAATTTTTCTGCTCTAGAGCAATATGTTTCAAAATGCCACTTGCGCTGAACAACACATAATGTCAAGAAAAGCATGGCAGCATGTAGAGTATGGGAACCATGGCATAATATCCCCAAAATAGGTGCTGGCTATAAAGTGGCTTACCATTATCAATAAATAATAAACAAATGGGTAACTAATGAAAAAACCTCTATTACTGGCATTAATAAATAAATGAAATGCCTAATGCTTGGCTAGATCATGTTATCAGCCAGCATAGCCCAGTCTGTTGCTAATAAAGTGCATAATGCATATAGCAGCAACTTTTTAAATACACCCCATGTGGGAAAATAAAAAGTGCTAATGTTTGAACTTGCAAAATTGCAATAATCAACCTCTATGGTCTAACTGCAATAAGCAGTTTAGCAGCTGGTGGTATATCCTAAATAAAGGTATTGAAAGTGCGTAGTGCATTCAATACCTAAATGTTGAAACCATGCAAATATGCATGGATGTGCAAATATGCAATAAACCTATATGGTCAGTCTGCAAATGGCAATTTAGTAGCTAATAATGTATCCTGCATAGAGGTGTTTAAAGTGCTTAGTACATTCAATACTTGCTGTTGAGTCCATGCAAATATGCAAAACAACCTAGTGTTGAATGTGATACTAGAATTAGATATAATAAAGTGCATAGTGCATTTGCATGATAAAGTGCATAGTGCATGTAAACATCTAGTTGACATCTAGTAACTGATCTGTACAAAAAAGCAAGAAAGATTATTCTATGCTTGTGATGCCTGTAGTTTCCACTCTACCCAATATTGTTTAATGAATATTACCCATGGCAGCCTGAACAGCAAAACCTCATGGTCCCATAGGATCAAACATGAGCATTTACAAAAAAAGCCTATAAATGAAATAAAGTCTGAAAGAAAAATTTACCAAATAATCTGGGAAAGACTGGGGAAAGAGAGAAAAGAAAAAAATATCACAAAAGAAGATATAAACTTGAATTTGTATGAGTCCAAATACACTTGTTCAAAGAACAGAAAAATTAAGAAGATGTTTAAAATAGGACATACAAACGTATGTCAAAATCTAAAAAGAATCACCTTAGCTTCATATTTTCCTCTGTTATGTACAAAAGATAACAATTATGACTTGGGCAATGGACCAACCTAAAATATTAAAGAGAAGGTGCCCAATTACATAAACAGTGCGATCACTTGTGAAACCTCCAGTTACAAAGAACCTAAACGACCCAGGACTAAGAAACACATAACCCAACTCGAAAAGAGCAAACTGAATATGCAAATTGCAGTGATAACCTAACATCATAATTTCCAAACCTCTTCAACCAACCTTTGAACTTGAATTAGAGTGCATAGCGAAATTACAGCTTCATCATAATAATACAATGTTTCCCCCACTTGAAAAGATGTCTTGCAAGAAATTCCATAAGGGATCCACTGCTAAAGTATCACCTGCAAAAGGGCCACCTGCCAAAAGTCTATCAAAAAGTGAACCAAGAGAAAATTAATCTACTAATCTAATGGTTCTTACAGTAGTATGAGACAAATGCATCAACAAAAATGGTGTTGTGTGAAATAAAGGAAACATGCATAAAGGTCATAGTTAGGTTCCTAAAAAAGTATAAAGTTCTTCATCCAAATTATGGCCTCTTGGTTTTTTGGTTTCTAGGTCCAAAATGCATTTGGTTTCCAATTGTCTCAATGCCAGTTCTCTATTGCCACCTCTCGGATGTTTGGCTATGGTATGAATGCCAAAAAATGTAAAACCATCCAATTTGCTGTTATGTACTTCATGAAAATGCATTGCCATGGGGTAGGTAACATCCATATTCTTAATTGCCCTGATATGCTGTAGCATTCGTAGCTTAAGTCTGCCTATGGTGCTGCCTACGTACCACTTGTCACAAGGACACCTGAGCACATAAACCACATACTCAGTGTCACAAGTGATACGTGTTGTAATAGAGACATTCTTGGCTAAAATCGGGTGTTCATAATTGGAGACATCTGTTGCATACTTGCAGGCCTTACATTTCCTGCACTTACGGAAGCCTACAGTTGGTATATTTAGCCACATAGAGCCTATAGGTGGAGTAGAAGGGCTCATAAAGCTAGAGACAAGGTTGTCCTTAAGTGAGACAGAGCGTCGAAATGTGATGTTCATCTTGTCGCCCAAGATCGTTCCTAAATGTTCATCCAGTTGTAGGATATGCCAGTGTTTCCGCATAATCCGTCGTATTTTCTGGGAGTGTGTACCATAAGTGAGTATGAGTCGTGTCTCACTTGTTTGATCATTTGATGGTAATTGCACTGTAGTAGTTAACAGTGAGGAACGGTCTTGGTCCCTAGCTTTGTGAAAGGCTCTTTCGAGTATGCGTTTAGGATACCCCCGTTGTTTAAATTTAAGAGCCATATGTGCACATTCTGCATCAAACGTCTCCAGTTTGGAACAATTCCTTCTTATGCGAATAAATTCACCATATGGTATAGACCATTTGAGGGAGGTAGGATGATTGCTTTTCGCATGTAGTGGTATATTTGAGCTTGTCGGTTTGCGATAAAGTTCTGTAGTGAGTTCTTCCTGAGCCACCTTAACAAGAATATCGAGAAATACGATAGCAGTCTTGTGGTGGCTTTCCGTAAACTGGAGATTTAGTTCATTAATGTTCAACATCTGGACAAATTCTAACCACTCTAAACTTGTACCATCCCAAATGATGAATAGATCATCTATGTATCGCAACCAGAGTATTATCTTGGCTGTGTGTTCATTATTCTCTGTGCCCCAAACAACAAACTTCTCCCACCATCCCATAAACAGATTGGCATAGGACGGAGCAAATGTGGTCCCCATGGCAGTTCCCTGAAGTTGCACATAGTATTCTTTGTTAAATAAGAAACAGTTATTTGTTAAACAGAGATGGATCATGTCCAATATCATACGGCTGTGTGACAAAAAATTCATAGACCTTGTGTGAAGAAAGTGTTCACATGCTCGTAGACCATCTGCATGTTTGATAGAGGTGTATAGGGATACTACATCTAAGGTGGTGAGTAGATATGTGGGTTCCCAAGTAATTCCATCTATTTTGTTCAAAAAATCCTTGGTGTCTCTCAAATACGATGGTAATGTAGTGACAAAACACACCAAAGTCTCATCCACAAATTTTGAGATATTCTCATATAAAGCCCCACAGAGTGTCACAATAGGACGTCCTGGGGGTTTGCTCATGCTCTTGTGTACTTTGGGCAAGAAATAAATTGTGGGCATTACAGGGAATCTTGGTTGTAAAAATTTACACATGTCGTCCTCAAGTAGCCCATTCTCCCTATATGTATTTAGCAGATCAAAAAGTTTCGTGGTCATACCTGCTGTAGGGTCTGTGTCCAATTTTGCATAACAAAAGCGGTCATTCAGTTGTCTAGAAGCCTCCTTGATGTAATCAACACGGTTCATCACTACAATATTTGTGCCCTTATCCGAGGGTTTGATAATACAGTCAGACAGGGTACTAAGATCTTTCAAAATATTTTGTTCATGATGGGTGAGATTACCTTTATGGTTCCATTTGGTCTGCCTGATCCTTTTCAGATCATTTATTACTAGATCCTGGAATGCCTCAATGTGTCCTCCTGGATTAAACATTGGGTTAAATCTAGATTTGCACCTTAATAGACTGGTCCCTGGCCAATCTGTGTGTATATTCATGGAATCCCAGTCTATGTCGCTGACGTCCTCAGATGGTGTGCACTCTGATCCCAGGCTAATAAGGTTACCAAATGTTGCCATATCCTCAATGGTAACAGGAGTATATCCTCCTGGTGTTTCTTGAGCTGAATGTTTGGACGGATTCATTGCAAAAAACTTTTTTAGCCGGACTTTACGCATGTATTTATAAAAGTCTATGCGTGTCTCGGCATAGTTATAATGACTTGTAGGGCAAAAGTTGAGTCCCAGTCGTAATATTTTTTGATGGTCTGTGGAAAGTGTATGCGAGGAGAGGTTAATAATAGACAAATCTTGTTGCTCCATGTTGGTGTTTATAAGTTCTTGGTTCCAGAGCGGGTCTTCCGTGCTGCCTGATCCTTGTCTCCGGATTCCAAATCTGTTACCTCTCCTCGTTTTCTTCCTCCTCTTTGTGCCATTGATTTTCCCCGGCCTCTGCCTCTTGGTTTTTTGTTGCTGTTCCGCACGTCCATCCCCAACAGCTGCATCTCTTCTAAAAAATTCAGTTTGCGTGTAGGTTGTTCACTTTCACTTTCTGTGGTGTCTACTTCAGAGGATGAGCAGGCGGCCAGTGGCTCTGGCACTGTAGGTTGTGGGCCTGTGGGTAATTTGAGTCTCAGGGTATCAAAGCGTTTGGCGAAGGTAAATACTCTTCCTTTTTCATAGTCATCTTTATCTCGTATAAATTTACGCTGTTTACGCAGCTTGATGTCATCCTCAAACGCTTTACAGCCCTTTTCCATGTTGGTTCTTATGGCTTTACCCTCTACACTAGGGTTAATAGATTTCAGCTGATCCTCCACTTCCTCAATTCTTGACAGGATCTTCTTTCTGTCCATTCCCGCGTATTTAATAAGAATTTTCAGGAAAGTAACGGAGCATAAGCCACTTGCCTCTCCCCACTCTTGTAGCATTTCGGGATCTTGCTCTTCAAAAGTAGGTGTGGTGAGGATACGTAGACCTCTGGGAACTCGTCCTACATCTACGTAATTTTGCAATGAAAACTCCTCCCACCACTTTGAGATTTCCCGTCGCTGTAGTTTCTCCAATTCTCTCAGTAATTTAACCTCGATGTTGGGCGGTGCCTCCGCCTGCGGTCCCTTCGATTTCCCCGCACTGGAAGTCACTTGTTTCTCACAAAACAGGGAAGCTGCCTGTTCCTTTCTAGCAATTTCCTTGTCCATCTGTGACGTCATTATCAATAGTTTATAAGGGTAGTCTGGCTATGGTGTATGCCTCACCCAAAGAAAAGTTTCTGTTCTTACTGCTGCAATCCGTAAAGTTCGCAGGTGCAGACAGATGCCTTGAACGGATTTCCCAAATACCGTGTAGCTTCAAAAGTAGAGAGAGCGATGGTAGCAGAAATGGGCACGCACGCTGTGCAATGTCTCACCTTGCACCAGTCTGTTGCTGCACAGCACCGTGTGGTCCTGGAAAATCCGGAGCGCTCTGCACAGTGACACGATGGAAAAAAAGAATGTACACCGTGCCGCGCTTCCAATGCAAGGCGGGTGCAAAATCCAACGCCGTTTTTCCTGCGGCGTGAAAAATACTTAAAGAAAACCCATTACCCGATCCGGATTGGAAACGGGATGAGATGAACGGAATGCACTCCCAAAAGAAACAGGAATAAAGAAAGCCTTAATGACTCTCTATGCTGAGGCAAGGAAAACCCAAATTGATCCAGACTGACATACCTTTATTTTAAAGTCAGCATGGATAGGAAAAAGCACGAAACACAACGCGTTTCACGGTACACAGACCGCTTGATCACGTAGAACAGTGTAAACATAGACAAGGTGACTATATATGGACTCATATAACTCTGTCCCCAGTTCGCAATGTAGAGTGTCTCCAAGACAATTAACTGCTGTCTCAATCCTAACATGGCAGACATCTTAACCCTTGCAAATCACTGCACAATGCCCTTAGTAAATGCATATTGGACTCGTTCCCAGCGCCTTTCATGTTTTTGTTATAATGTCTGTGTGTGTTAAATAATTACAGAACCAAATGCTCACAGGAGCGTAATGAGAAAATAAAATGCTAAATTCAAAACATTTCTCAACATTCGTAAATTACACACCGTTTGTCCAGCATTGATAATTAGTGCAGGCAGTAAAACTGTCAGAGCTGATGTAAAAAAAAATTTTCTGCTCTAGAGCAATATGTTTCAAAATGCCACTTGCGCTGAACAACACATATATATATATATATAAGCAAATAAAGAATTGATGTTTCCACTATGTCTTATATCAGAGCTGGGCTAAAAGAAGGAATGCCTCGTTTCCAGTGTGTCACAGTTAGAAAACAAGTGACTTACAAAGTGAATCTCAGAAAGGCGAGAACGGATGAGCCAAGATGGTCCTATCAGTCTGAAGTGAGCAGATATTGGATACAATTCGTGTGAAAGAACAGAGCTCCAGCTCCAAATCAGGGGGCAGGAACAAAACAAGCAAGATGTCGGAGGTCTATTAGAAAATAATCCTGCAGCTGGTTGAGTAATAATTTACCAAAATGTTTGCCAACACGATCCAAAAGAGATATTGGATGGTAATTGGCTGGGGGCGTTCCTTGCCTCCTTTTATATAGACTGGCAGGATTGGGGCCAGGAAATAATAATTTCAACATTCCTCAGGATAGCATTAAATATTTTAAAGAGTACTGGAGCCCAGATTTCCGCCTCATCTTTAAATAAGTCAGCAAGAATTTGGTCAGGCCAGAGGCTTTAAAATTTTTTAAGGAGCTCTGGGCAACTGCCACTTCAACAACAGAGAAAGTAAAGTTTTTGCAGGGAGAAAGGTTGCTGGTGGCCAAACATGGGCCTAGGGTACGCTCAGCATCATATAATTAAGAAAAATGAGCGTACTAAACATTTTCGCATATAGTACAGTGTATATCCCTGTCCACATTAAGTTCTTTATCTGAAACCAATTTTCAGAAGAGACAAACATCTACCATTTGCAGAGCATTGTGTAATAGGCACCATTTCTTTTTGACAAAATCTCTTTTTTTAAAGAAATGAGTCGTATATAAAGTATCTAGCCCCTGTGGGTCTTTTACGCAAAGTTCGATTTCCCTTTTGGCCTTGTGACAATCACTGTCGTACCACCCGGACTTGAACTTATTTCGTTTCTTCATATATTTGGGGGGACAGAGATAAAGGGGATCATATTTCTATTTAGCTCGTTATATTCTTCCAAAAATGGTCCTATCACTACAATGCACATCATAAATAGTTGAAATCTTATCTTAAATGGATGCATAAATATCAGATTTGACAACAAGGTTCAAGAGGCTGGCCAATTTAACCAATTTTCTTGCATGTCCATTTAACTCCAATGGCTGGACAGGAGAACGTACCCTAACACCACTTTTCTCCCTTATATTGCCCAAAACTTCAATCACTTGTGAATAGTGGTCACTTTCCAACCTCTGACAGATTTTAAAGTCCCCAACCCTTGCCCAATCTTTCCAAAAAAAATTAACAGATAGTCTATCAATGTACTTCCATTATGACCATAGACGTTTCTTTTGGCTGGTTGGTCCTGTAAGGATATTTGGCATGTTACAGCACAGAGTACAGCACTACTGGCACAAGTAGCACATTTTTTTGCAGCACCACCACAAGGGTGCGGTACATTGCTATATGGGTTACCAGATTAACAAGGAAAGACAGGCTATTCAGTCAAAAACGATTTTAACATATAAGATGCAAATCTATTTTTACAGTTAAAAGCACACGTGCTCATTTAAAAATGCACACTATTTTTCACCTGAAATGCCTATGGTGCGAGAGACACATTTGAAAATTAACAGCTAACCTATTAACCATTAACCTGACTAATAAAACCTTATTTAACATAACCCACTAATAAAATGTGTTCTCCACTGCAGAATTAGGCATACTCTGAAAACCATTTAAATGTGTGTGCAGATTTTTTTTTCTTCTCTTCTCTGCCTGATTCTCCGTGTTTTTGTGCACAGTAACTGCAGGAAGAAGGAAGTCAGATTTGCAACAATTGCAAATGTATAAGCAAAGCTATTGTTGAAGAGTAGGAGGATGAGAGATGATGGATTTCATTGGGACACGTCATACAGAGGGCTGAGAGGAAAGTTTTAGTGGGTAGTAACGGGGAAAAAGACAGGAGACATTTTTCTGCACTACTGGGGAGAAGAAGCTGGCTGTGGGGCTCCTGACTGAATGCAGATTCCTGTGTCCTGCTGCAGTCGAGATTGGGGAGAGCTGAAAGAAGGACCTTTCCACTGGCTGAGGCATTCCTATCTGCAAAAGCTGAGAATTCCAGGCAATGACCCCGGTTTGAGAAGGCAAGCGTTCCTTTTTGCTGGAGTTAATCCAAGGGAGCCACATTCACAAAGAGAACAGCCAAAGAGAACAACTAAAAAGATAAGGTAATGAGAAGTGTGGGAGCTGAGTGTGTACGGTAATATGCAGTCAGTGTAGGATTCCTGTGCGTGTCTTAATCAAGTGCTAATGTTGCAATTTGAGTTCTGTTCTCCGCCACTCTCTTTGCAGTGTGTCACAGACAATGCTTTGACTGTACCATTTTATTTCTGTAAAGAATGAGATCGTGTTTAAATACAACTTTTATAATACAGAAAAATATTTGAAAACAGACGGGTGATGTTTATTGTTTACCATTACAATGCTGATGATGTGGGCAGATTTTTAAACAGTGCAATGGTCATTTTAAGACAGATGTGTGCATGTCAGAATCAGTATGAATAATTGTGAGTGACTGTAGCATAGCTTGTTGGAGGTACATGAGCCAACGGGAAGAGAGACTCTCTGAACATAGCTCCCTACCGTATATAAGGTAGTGGAAATTACCACAAGACTACCACATATAGCTCTCTGTCGTAAATAAGTCAGTGAGTTCGCCCATGGTGGCACACCAACACTATCACTGGAAAATGTGGTATTCCTAGAATGCAGGTCTGAGGTCTCTCTAGTGATCACACGAAAAATCTAAGCAAAGATAAGGGATTCTGGACATTGGGGCCACAAATAAAACAAGGGAATTATGCTCACCAAAATACCACCAACCACATATACCAAATATGCAGGTCTGGGTGCTGAAATAATGCATGTCCATTGTATTATTGTTGCACATGGCCAAATCTGAATACAAAGAGTGATTATTGCTAAGTTATTTTTCGGCGGTAATAAAATACCGTCAGGCCCCAAATCTCCACAAAATACCCTACATATTTATGGTGCGTTGCAGGCCGGGAAAGTGATCATAGAGTACCTACTGGGCGTGGCAAGTGTGTCTCACACTGCCATTTGCACATTAAAGGGAACCCATTTTATAATAGCAGTGTGCCACTAAAAACGAATTTCAGAATGTCACAAAGGGAAACCACATTCTCAGATCTAGTGCAATATTTAGAGGCAAAGTTATTTGCACATGGGAATTGGTCTTCGAATAGCACGTTAGAATGGAGTAACCGCATTCAGGGTGAGGTGCAGAAAGAAAAACTAGACAATATTTTTGCAGAAGGCAGCATAATTCAGGTCTGCCTTACAAGATTATTGAATGCAGCCGATAAAAGTGCAGAGAAAGACTGTTTAATACGGCTATGCGGCAAAATATGGTTTATTTTAAACAAATCCCTGCGAATGCAAGAGAATGATACTCAGCTAATTAACAGGTTAAAGACTGAATTAGAGGGGGCAAGTAAAAATCAGGAAATGTTGAGAGCAGAATTGGATGTATGCCAAAAAGACATGCAATTAAAATGCAGAGACTTTGATACTCAGTTATCCAAAAGCAAGAAACAATTTGAAGATAGTGAGCAAGAATTGGCACACTTAAAAGCCTTAGTGGATCACATTAGGCAGGATAAAGATGAGGTTGTTTCAGAAAGGCAGATTTTACAAAAAGAACACTGTGAAAAAGAACGTGATCTCCAGAGCGCAGAACAAGAAATGATTAAAATGATTCAAGAAAGAGACAAAAGAAATAAAGAGTTCAATGAATGCCAAATGCAAATGTGCGACATGCAGGAGGCGATTAATAAAATGAGCGATGAAAATAATTATTTGCAGAATGAAGCAACCAGACTCCTTAAAAAGTGTAAGGACTTAGAACAGCAAATGTGCATTCCCAGGTCCCAGGAGAGGCGGCAGGGTACCACATTCAATGGAGTGGAGGTGAAGTCTAGCTCTGCCCAAAGAGCTAGTGCCCCAGAGACTGGGCCGGTGACTGAACTTGGTTGCAGCGCCCTTGGGGGATTTGATACTCCCATTGGGGACAGCCACCAATCTCATACACCTGAAAACAGGATTGAATCACAAAATAGTGCAATTCCATGCATTGCAACAAGTAGCCCCATAAAAATAATGAAATCCATTAAAGCCCTGATCAAACCATTTAAAAAGGGAGGTGAATGCTGCATTGAGGATCACTTAGAAGCGGTGCATGACATTTTTAAAGCACTCCAGATACCTAAGGAACAGTACAGACAATATTTTCATTTAACTTTAGATGCCCCGACGGCCAGCATCATAAGGGGATTAAATGAACAGCAGAATATGACATGGCTGGAGTTTGAAAAAGAAATTAGGCGTCATTTTTCTCTTTTTCAGTCATTGCAGGAGGCAAAGAAAGTCGCGTACACAATTACTGCTGGACCTAATACATCCCCTCGCCAATTTTTACAAGACTTAAAAAGAGCATTCTCTCGCTTTGATGTATCTTTTGACTCAAATTCCAATGAGTTTAAAACCGCATACTTCTATGGGCTACAGAAAGACATCATATCCCAATTGGTCCGTGAATTTGACCGTGACAAGTCCCTTGAATGGATTGTACATCAAAGCACAAAGCTATATGAGGTACTCTATTGTCAGGGTAGAGAAAGTGATAAATGAAAGATACTAGGCCTAAATCTAAAGAACCCTCAGCCACAGTAATGGAAATCAGGTCAGCCAAAATGTCCCTTGAGTCTGCTCAAAGCCAAGGTAAAAATAATGTGACACCTGAACAAAGGGGTAATCAACAAAGATCGCCATTTCCTGTACCAATGTTCCAAACACATGATCCTAGTAATAGAGAGAGCTACATCAGCCCTAGATATCAAGGGGACAGACCCCGGGTAGGATATCGGCCTGATATGGCAGGTATGAACAATAACCAGAGACAAAATCAAGATCAAAGAAATGATGGTCCCTACCAGTCATTGGGGACACAGAGTAGGTTTGATCCCAACACCATGATATATGGTAATCAGGATAGGCCCCGATATGTGGATCGATTTACTGATAATGGAAATCAACATAGGGGCCAGTACCCACAATCTGAGAGACAGGACATGAGGCAAAACGTGAACTACAGTCCACGCCAGTACAATGATTCCCCACCAGGGGACTATAATCAAAGGATGGGTGCAACCCGCTCCCCTCCACAAATGAATCAAGAGTTCAGAAACCATCCCAACCGACATCAATCACCTGAGAGGTATCAGAATAGATCCAATCAGGGGGAAAACAACCAATATCGACCTAGGCCACAGAAAGAGGATCCTAGAGAAATGGAAAGGTTCCAGTGCCTTGAGGCCCAAGTGAAAATGTTAGCTGAGCAAATAGGAAAGCTCTATACAGCGCAAAAACAACCTTCCAAAGAGGGGGCTGATGGCCATAGCAATGACCGGGGGGCTTCCGAGAAGTGACTAAGTACTCATGATAATCGCAGTGCCAAAATGACAGATTGCTCTGATATAATTTTGCATAACAACTCTGAGATGCCTAATGGATTAAAAATGAAAGTACCAGTAAATGAAATTGTGATAGAAAGTGCAAATACTTCTAAAAAAGAGGTACGGTTTAACTTAGAGCTAAATAAAACAGTAAAGATTTGCACAAATGAAAAAGAAACATTAGGAATTCCAAAAGAACAAAGGAACAGATTTAAGAAAAATGACTCATGCATGGGGAATACCAGTGAACAGGGAGTAAGAGGGGATGCCATAGCTCCTTCCCTGGGCAAGCAAAACAATGACCAAACACGGACAGAAAAAGGAAATACTCACAAGGAGGGTACAAGTCAATCACCTGAAAAATTCTTTGAGCCACATATTTTTGAAGAGGCTGAAAGGGCTGGTATTACACTAAATGATCACAAATGCACAGAATTAAAAAATGACAAATTGCTGAATGATGTTGTTACACATGTTCAGTTGGAAGGTTGTAATGTGGTCTCTGATGTTACCCAGATGGATGGGCGAACAGTGGCCACACTCCAAAAAACCTCTGAACATGGAGAAATGAATAAAATATCTCGCACAGAAATGGGTAAAAAGGAGGGAAAAATGTCTTTTCATTTACCAATGTGCTTAGCCAAAAGTGAAAAAGATCTGAGAAAGGTGAGCCCTGAAATCAGTAAGAATTCACATTTCTTATGTGTATTAGAGGAAGTTGAGGACAGATATTATGCACCCATCACTGTAGAAGAAAAATGCCACACCTTCGCTATGATTGACACTGGCGCACAGGCCACAATTATGTCCAAGGAGCTGGTAAAGAGTATCAATGAAGGGAGGCCTCCACAGAGTCAGATCACAGTGAAGGAAAATCAAGGCCCAGTGCATAACTTTAATGGGGAGGAGGTGCCCATCATAGGTGTAACTGAGGTTGACATAAAAATAGGAAAGCACAGAATGAAACAAGAGGTATTGATCACATCTATTTGTGAAATTCCATTTCTGATGGGGACAGATTGCCTGAAAAGATTGTCTCCTCTCATAGATGGGGTGAATGGAGTGCTGTGGTCCTTAACCAAAAAACCATTGAGGCCTAAGAAACTAAAATCACAAAACAGCAATATAAAAGAATGTCACACCGTTGCCAAAACAAATGATGCTGTGGAGGTATATCTCCAGAATAGCTGCATACCTAGTGTCACTGTTATATTAATGTGTCAAGACAAAGATCAGAGCGACAATGAAAAACTACCTGTACAAATATACTTGGACCCAAGGAAAGATTGGCAGACTGCCATAGATGAGCACACATTACGTTTCTATTTAAAAGAGAAAACATGCAAACAGAATATTGCTCCTAAAACAGATTCAGAAAAACACATTACCACTCTGGCAGAAATACACATGGAAGATGAGCAACCATGGGTTCATGTTGGTATAAATGATTATCTTGAAACAATAAAAGCCACTTTAGCGCTTGGACATGAAAGGAGTTTCATTAATGAGAAATTGTTGCAAAAAATTATGGAGAGGGAAGAAATCCCGAAATTTAGGATTAAAAACCAATATGTTTCTGGGTTGGACAGTCCAGACTTTGAAAACCGAATTGCAGGCAGATGCATGCTTAAAATTAGCATTGGTCAGAAAACAATTTACCATAATATATGGATAGTGAGTGGAGCACAAAATGAATTTTACATGGGCAATGACATCATGCACAGAATGTGTATGGTGTTAGATTTCCTTAACCAAAAAATATGGTCACGCCTAGGTGGTCCGGCACCTGAATTTGAAGACAAAAGAAGGGCTTATCATTGTGCACAACTGGTTCCTTATGCAGTCGAATTACAAATGAGGAAAAATACTATTATTCCTGCATTTACAAAACAGTTTGCAATAACACTGAAATGCAAAAATGGACAGCAGATGAAAGGCTCTGATGCATTTGTATGCCTGAATGAATCCATAAAACAGCAAGGCCTGGATTATGAATACATTCCATTGGTAGACATTGGTGAGGGATCTGTAAAAATCATGGTAAATAATAAAGGTTGTCAGGATATTCATTTAGAGGAAAACTCCCCATTAGGAATGGCCATACAAAAATCACATTATACGGCAGATTTAAATAACATGGTGATTGGGAATATTCCTGAAAAATATGTAGATGCCAAGGGCGAGTTGCCAGAACACCTGGACTCTCAGCCCAAAGGAATATTTAAAATTCATTCTGTGTATCCTTATGATTCAAATGAGACAGTGTGCTGCCATCAAGAGGATTGCATAATATTTAATTTAAATGAAAATGAAACAGGAAATCAGCCCATTGAAGTGGAAGCTGATATATCAAAATATTTAAAAGTGGCAGCTCTACAAAAAGACACAGCCACACAGTTAGAGGAAAGCGCTGAGATTCCTTTACCAGAAGAGTTTCCAGAATTTTCCAGAATGGTAGAAGAGCAGATCTCCTTAGCGGATGCATGTGACAGCGATGAGGATCGAAACAATCTGAGGGAAATATTTATGGAGTTTAAGGATGTATTTGCAAAAGATGCTTATGATTGTGGTTTAACTGATTTACATGTGGCCACACTACCAGAAGGTTGTAGCAGAAATCCAGTGTTTGTACGCCAGTATAGACTACCGCTGGCATGTTTAGAATCATTGGCAGAGATTATTAAAAATTTGGAATCACGGGGAATAATCAGGCCCATTCATAGCACATCCAATACGCCTATTTTAGGTGTGTTAAAGCCAAATGGTCAATGGCGGCTGTGTGCAGACTTAAGAGAGTTAAATAAAAGAGTACCAGTATCTAGATGGCCACTACCATTCATTGATCAGGGCCTAGCTCAGATACATGGTTCAAATGTATTTACCACGTTAGATCTCACATCTGGATATTGGTGTGTGCCATTGGCAGAGGAGATACAACACTTATTTTCCTTTACATTTGACAGGACTCAATATGCCTGGCTTAGAGCTCCGTTCGGGTACATCAATAGTGGGAGTGAATTTGGCATATTTTTGAGAAAGGCCATGCCGGATGCAGCGGAAAGAGGAACAATAGTTTATGTGGATGATGTCCTGATAACAAATGAAAGCCTTAAAAGCCATTTTGATGAAATAAGACATGTGCTTGGCCAATTGCAGAAAGCAGGCGCCAAAGTATCTTTGCAAAAAGCACAATGGTGCAAGAAAAAAGTGAACTTTCTAGGGCATGAAGTGACTGAACGTGGGCTAAATCCACAAAGGAAGAAAATAGAGGCCATACAAAGATTAAAAGATCCTAAAAATGTGAAAGGAGTAAAAAGTTTATTAGGGATGACAGGCTATAACAGAAAGTTCATTGAGAATTATGCAGAAATCACTCAACCATTGACTAAACTGCTTAAACTAAATACTCCCTGGAGATGGGAAAGAGAGCAGTCTGATGCAGTGGCTAGATTGAAGGAATGTCTTGTAAAGGCACCATGTTTAGCATACCCCATACAGGACAGGGATTTCTTTATAGAAATAGGTTTTTCTGAACATTGTATGTCAGCAGTGTTATCACAAAAACACGATTTGAATCACAAAACCATTGCATATGCAAGTAGGGCATTTTCCCAAGTTGAAATGAAATTTAATGAATGTGAAAAGGCCCTATTAACCACTGTGTGGGCGCTACAACATTTCCGCCCCATTGTTCAGGGAGAAAAGGTGATTATTGAAACAAATCATCAACCTTTGCAATTTTTAGAGAGTAAAAGAATTAGATCAGGCAATCTAGCGCAATCCAGAATCACTTCATGGACGCTGGCATTACAAGGTTTTCCCGTAGAAGTGAGATATGGACAAAATAAAAAGAGCCCAATTGCTCAAGGGTTAGCTGACTTACATGACTGTGCAGCTGAACAAATACCAAATGAAATGGAAGTGGAAACTAGTTTGCAGGAATTTGAACAATCATCACACAAAGCTTTTGATGAAAAAACATGCAAGGATTTGCCAACTGTATATGTGGATGGTTGTGCTTTTCACATTGAAAATGACAGTAATATACAATTAGTGGCAGGAATAGGAAATGTCTGGTTGAAATGTGAAGGCGTTCCTAGTATAGGGATGAGGATTGGAGATAGGAGCAGTCAGGTGGCGGAATTGGCAGCCATCTATAAAGCAATTGCTACTGCAGTTGATAAAAAGTTCAGTGAAATTGTCCTGGTGACTGATTCTGACTATGCACGGAATAGCTTTGTGGAGTATTTGCCTGGTTGGAAAGCAAGAGGCATGGTTACATACAACAAAAAGCCACTTAAACATGGAAAAATGATACAAGCCATAGACAAATTGGTGTCAGAAAATAATTTAACAATATACTGGAGAAAAATTCGTGGGCATTTAAAAACACCAGGAGAGGATAAGGAGGGAAATGATAAGGCAGACCATCTGGCTAAGATTGGGGCTGTGATGGGAGAATTGCTACCTATTGATTATTTAATGGGTGAAATACAAATTGATGCAGTCACACGTTCTAAAGCACCAAAGGAGGTAGATCAACCGGTGGTGCAGTGGAGTCATGACACGCCAGACCAAGATTTGATTGAGGCACAAAAGAATGATCAAATTTTGGGAATCTATTATAATCATTTGATAGATCCTGAACAAAATCCTGTAACAGAAAAAGATTGTATGGGAAAAGAAGAGTTGAGGGTGTTATTAAAGAACAAAACACGAATTAGATTACAGGATGGGCTCATGATTAGAGAGTCCATAACAGGGCAAATACAGTGGGTAGTACCCCTTTCATTCAGAGGACTAATGCTACACCATGCACATGATGCCATAACTGCAGGCCATAGAGGTTCACAAAAGACATTAGAAATACTAAAAGATTATGCTTACTGGCCACATATGTCCCAAGATGTGGAATTATATACTAGAGGATGTCTAGTATGCGCCCAATTTAAACCTGCTTCACCAATGCATAGAGCACCATTGATGAAAAGAGGCCTAACTCTCCCATGGTCAGATTTGCAAATAGACTATGTAGGTCCTTTAAAAAGGTCGAGCAGGGGACACCGTTATATTTTGAGTGTGGTATGTTTGATGTCAAAGTGGATTGAATGCATTCCTGCACCAGATTGTAGTGCGCAAACAGCAGCCACATTGCTGGTGAACCATGTGTTCTCAAGGTTTGGGTTGCCACAAAGAATTGAGTCAGACAGAGGAAGTCATTTCACAAGTACTCTAATGAGTAAGGTATGGCAAATACTAGGTGTAAAAAGGAAACTACATATCGCATATCGGGCGGCGTCTTCAGGTACAGTTGAAAGAAGCAATAGGTCTGTTGTGGATATTTTAAAGAAATTTGTGGCAGAAGCAGGTTCCAGCTGGGATTTACGTTTACCGTTGGTTCTGATGGCAATCAGGTCGACTCCTGCCAAAGCAACAGGTGTTAGCCCCCATGAGGTCTTGACAGGTAGGAAAATGGTGTTACCACAACACCTACTATACAGAACACATGAGCAAACTCTAGTGAGTGCATCCACAGTTCATGAATATATTGATGAACTGAGGAGGCATTTGCAACATGCATTTGCTTTTGTGCAGAGAAATCTGGAAAGAGCTGCTGACAGTGCTAAGTCATATTATGACAAAAAGACATCAGTAAAGGAATACAATGTAGGGGATCAGGTGTACAAGTTTCATTTTGGAAAAAGTAAACAGAAAAATTCTAAATTTCTAGCAGCCTGGCAGGGGCCATTTCGAATTATAGATAAGGTTTCTCCTGTAGTGTATAAAATTTTGAAAAATGAAGGTGAAACAGCAATAGAGCAGTTTGTCCATGTAAATCAAATCAAACCATGCCATCCCAGGCATGAGATCAGGCAGCTTGAGCATGTAGAAACAGATAGAGTCCCTTGAGAAAATAAATGGGTGTAATCAGGAGGCAGTGACAAAGAAGTTAAAAAAAAGTTGATTGTTATGATGGCACATAAACACTGTAATATATGTAAAAATATATAATATAAATAAATAAATAAATAAATAAATAAATAAATAAATAAATAAATAAATAAATAAATGCACATATAACGGAAGCTCGTGGTTGGTGTGCAGAGAGAAAGTGTATTAAATATTGAATGCTGTTTTATATATGCTTGTTTTCTTTTAACTTGTATTTGATTTCAGAAAAAAAAACAGAAAAAAATATAAACAAAATATTTTTACCAAGCATGTTTTATTTTTGGCAAAAGGTGGAAATTAGTATTGTGCTATGTACTTAATTTGTTTATTTTCTATTTTGATTTAGAAAATTAACATTATTTGGTCGGAGGTTCTGGGACCAGAGGCCACGGGAGACGATGGAGTCCTGGAGCCCGCGAGGACGGATTCCGGGAAAGCCCCAAAGAGGGGTGAAGACCAAGGCTACAAAGCGATCAGCATTGAAGATGATACCGATGACATGTTTAATGATGATGATATTTGGAGGGATCTTCAAGAATTCAGAAGCACAGGTTGTCATTGAACCTGGACCAGCATCTGGTATCGCGGTGGAAGAGGCACCAGGATTCATCATGCGTGATAGAAGGATGATTTTCCAAAATATATACATTCCGTTAAATCCTGAGATTTTGATTGAAAAACACTTGAACAATACCGGAATTAAGATTGAACAGACTAAAGAGTGGCTGGAAATAAGAAAAGAGGACACTAAGCAGTCAATAAGAGATATATTAATGCAATTGGAAAAAAAATTCGTGAATTCAGCAGACATTAAGAAGAAGAGAGGAAAGAGAGGTGCGGTGATGCTCGCGATATCAATGGTAATGTCTATAATTGGAGCAATAATAGGTACCACAATATCAACAGCCAATTCTATTTTGGTAGGAACACTGAGTACTAAAGCACAACAACTGAGTATTGACCTAGAAATAATACAAAAGACATTAGATGGAATTAGAGGGGGACTGGATGAACAAGTAAGATTCATAAATGAAACTGCAATCATTCTAAATGAACAAGCGGATGTGATGCAACGGGCGACTAAAATAATACTTAAGCATGACAGAACTTTAAATGAAATATTGAACATAATGAGTCCTGTTGATAGACTATTAACGAATTATATGAGAGAAGTTCAAACTGCAGTTTCACAATTGATTCAAGGACATATTCCCTTGTATTTTGTTTCGCAGGATATCATTCGTCAAATGATAGAAAGATTGACCAGGAGGGAAATTGACCTTATACAGGTAAAAATTGCATTCGAAATGGGGAATGCAATGGCGTTATATGTGGACTTGGAAAGACTAGAGATCGGATTTTTGCTATGCATCCCATTTGTAGCCCCTGAACTTATTTATCAAACGAAGTGGGTACACAACGTGGGATTTTGGCAAGAGGACAAATTCATTAAGATTAAGACTCCAGAAGTGGTGGCATTTCAGTCATGGGAACCTGAAGTTTATTTAATACCAAACCTGGAAACATGTGTAACATTTAAAGAACAAAATTATATGTGTCCAGGTAAACCGTTTGTTCCTGATGCCACAGATGCTATTTGTGGATTGAAATCTGACCAAAATATATCAGAGGGATGTGAAGTGATTATTAGTAATATGGGGAGTGAAGAAATGGCACAGGCTAAGATGGTCAGAGGTAAATGGTTGGTCAGCACCTGTTTAAAGAACATGACGGTAGTACATTTAAACCATGGAACATACGTGGTTAAACAGGTAAAATGTAATGTTTTTTATTTACAGGTTCCAAAGGATGCAATTGTGTCAATTGGGGGATTAACATTGTTTCATGTAACAAATGATGTTTGGGAAAGCCAAGTGGAAAATATCGATTTTTTTCAAAGGGATACTTTTCCAATAGATCCAGATGTGGAATATTTATTGAATCACAAAGAAAGACATGTTATGAAAATGAATTTGCGAAAAAACAATATTACAATTAGTAATCTGGGCATAATAGAAGTGGAAAGATTTAATTGGGGAACCTGGGGGGAACGCTCAATAGTGGGTTTGGCTATCCTGGTGCTAATCATGGGTGGATGGTTGATTGTGCTATCAGTAAAAATGAAAATGTTACTGATTTTACTGACTACGTCAGGAAGAGAAAGATATCCCAATACACATGCATTTTAAAAGAAAAAGAAAGAACAAGTTGTTTTTAGGAATTGGCTTGGATTATAGCCAAGTTCTAAAAACAAAAGGAGGGTATAAGTAAGGATATTTGGCATGTTACAGCACAGAGTACAGCACTACTGCACAAGTAGCACATTTTTTTGCAGCACCACCACAAGGGTGCGGTACATTGCTATATGGGTTACCAGATTAACAAGGAAAGACAGGCTATTCAGTCAAAAACGATTTTAACATATAAGATGCAAATCTATTTTTACAGTTAAAAGCACACGTGCTCATTTAAAAATGCACACTATTTTTCACCTGAAATGCCTATGGTGCGAGAGACACATTTGAAAATTAACAGCTAACCTATTAACCATTAACCTGACTAATAAAACCTTATTTAACATAACCCACTAATAAAATGTGTTCTCCACTGCAGAATTAGGCATACTCTGAAAACCATTTAAATGTGTGTGCAGATTTTTTTTTCTTCTCTTCTCTGCCTGATTCTCCGTGTTTTTGTGCACAGTAACTGCAGGAAGAAGGAAGTCAGATTTGCAACAATTGCAAATGTATAAGCGAAGCTATTGTTGAAGAGTAGGAGGATGAGAGATGATGGATTTCATTGGGACACGTCATACAGAGGGCTGAGAGGAAAGTTTTAGTGGGTAGTAACGGGGAAAAAGACAGGAGACATTTTTCTGCACTACTGGGGAGAAGAAGCTGGCTGTGGGGCTCCTGACTGAATGCAGATTCCTGTGTCCTGCTGCAGTCGAGATTGGGGAGAGCTGAAAGAAGGACCTTTCCACTGGCTGAGGCATTCCTATCTGCAAAAGCTGAGAATTCCAGGCAATGACCCCGGTTTGAGAAGGCAAGCGTTCCTTTTTGCTGGAGTTAATCCAAGGGAGCCACATTCACAAAGAGAACAGCCAAAGAGAACAACTAAAAAGATAAGGTAATGAGAAGTGTGGGAGCTGAGTGTGTACGGTAATATGCAGTCAGTGTAGGATTCCTGTGCGTGTCTTAATCAAGTGCTAATGTTGCAATTTGAGTTCTGTTCTCCGCCACTCTCTTTGCAGTGTGTCACAGACAATGCTTTGACTGTACCATTTTATTTCTGTAAAGAATGAGATCGTGTTTAAATACAACTTTTATAATACAGAAAAATATTTGAAAACAGACGGGTGATGTTTATTGTTTACCATTACAATGCTGATGATGTGGGCAGATTTTTAAACAGTGCAATGGTCATTTTAAGACAGATGTGTGCATGTCAGAATCAGTATGAATAATTGTGAGTGACTGTAGCATAGCTTGTTGGAGGTACATGAGCCAACGGGAAGAGAGACTCTCTGAACATAGCTCCCTACCGTATATAAGGTAGTGGAAATTACCACAAGACTACCACATATAGCTCTCTGTCGTAAATAAGTCAGTGAGTTCGCCCATGGTGGCACACCAACACTATCACTGGAAAATGTGGTATTCCTAGAATGCAGGTCTGAGGTCTCTCTAGTGATCACACGAAAAATCTAAGCAAAGATAAGGGATTCTGGACATTGGGGCCACAAATAAAACAAGGGAATTATGCTCACCAAAATACCACCAACCACGTATACCAAATATGCAGGTCTGGGTGCTGAAATAATGCATGTCCATTGTATTATTGTTGCACATGGCCAAATCTGAATACAAAGAGTGATTATTGCTAAGTTATTTTTCGGCGGTAATAAAATACCGTCAGGCCCCAAATCTCCACAAAATACCCTACAGTCCTTTGCAAAATGCCCATTACATGCCCTAAGGTTCAGATTAAAAAGGACAGCCAAGGGGGATTAATGGGAAGTAACTGCGGACAGGTAATAAGATCACAAGGATCTCGGCAGTCAGGGAAGGTGACTCCAAAACCCGAGAATACGTTTCAATAATATCAGGGTCATGTGTTCCTGTCTCCCTGCTGTTATGATTTGCCTGAAATGCCAAGTTTCTGCCTCCTTCTTGATATAGGATCGGGGCCACTTCGAATGGTGCCAAATAATCTTCCCTCATGATATAGTGTCACCGGCCCTTTTTACCTCTCACTTTTCCCAGGGCTGTATCACAAAAGGAGAGTCAATCATTGGTGTCTCTTGCAACACAGTAAGAAACAACCACTGGCAATTTTTCCCTGGCATCCGTTTGATTATAATCCAAGAGCACAGCTTCCTTCTCACCGTCCATTACAACAATATCATACAGCAGATCCTTAATTTCCATAATCAATTAATTAACATATGTGATTGGCTTGAACATTCTATAAATGTTGTTCTGTCGCCCCCACCTATTGCGGAACCTTCTACTTTCCTTTTAACAATAGTGCCAAAAATCCCTTACCCACAATAGTAACACCAAAAATAAATGAGCGGCAGAGGGTTCATGTTGGTTTAAAGTAAACACAGAAAGTCACAGGGCTAACCACTCCCCGCATCTAACGAGCCATATAGGCGGTTCCAATGTCCAAGAGTCCGGAAACATTGTAGCCCTACAGCTGTAAACAGCAAACAGTACTTACGGCAAAAGAAGGGGCAGAAGTAAAAAAAATACAGAAATCCACAGTGAGATAACAAGGCTTCTATGTTCAATAATCAGTGTTCAAACTCTCCCCCCGCCTGCATTGCGCCGCTATGGCAGCCAAAGGTGGAGCAAAGAGGCAGCTAGAAACTATCCGCTGAGCGGGAACAAGAGGGTCAGGCTGCCAAGCACGGGCCAAAGGACAACCCGCCGAGCTGAGCGGGAGCTGAAAAACAACCAGCCGAGCGGGAACAAACGAGTCGGACTGCCGAATGGGGCCCAGATGGCAGACTATGCTGCGTCACTGGCAAATATAGCTGATAAGGCAATTGCTAATGCTTTCAATGGTGACGGAAACCTTAGGGCAAACAGACAGGTAAGCTATACTTTTCCACAATACCTTCTTGCTACTGATCGATGTAAACCTACTTTATTCAAAGCAATATATGTGAAACCAGGCATTTTACTGGGGACGACAAGGTGGAGAGAATGGAGGAAATGACACCAGATTACAGCAGCGTGCAGCCCACAGCACAGATTGCAGAGACTGCCCATGTATGCCCTTGGCTGTGGCTTCACCGGCTTGGGTGTTCTTAAGCAGAGACAGGTGTGGCAAGATAGAGAGCCCGTCCTCGTCCAGCAGCTCAGCAACTCAGCTCAACACCCTGCAGAGACTGCCCTTGTTCACCCTTCATCACGCTCTGCCAGCCTGTGTGTACTTAAGCAGGGATGATGTGGCAAGGTAGTGATCTCTCCTCCTCCTCCAGCAGCTCAGCAACTCAGCTCCAACTCCCTGCAGAGACCGCCCTTGTCCGCCATTCCAGTGTAAGGTTGGCTATTAATATTCCAGGTTTTTCTTTACTTTGGAAGATTCTGTTTGGTTTCCTATTTTGCTAGGCCAAGAACTGTGATGTTGGTTCAAAGGGTTGTAGGTCGTGATCATGATTTCTGTTTTGTCTGGGTTGAGTTGTTAGTGCTCATCCATTTCTTTGTGTGAGGCATTTGGTAAGAACTTGGTCTAGTTTGCCGATGGTATTGATGTTATAGATGTGTGTGTGTGTCGTGTACGTAGTTGTAGCAGGTTAATCCATGTCTTTTGATGAGTTTGTTGAGTGGCGTCATGTAGATGTTTAAGAGTAATGGCTAGAGGGATGAACCTTGTGGAACTTGTGTGGTGTTCAGCTGAAGGGGGCTAGCTAGGTTGTTTGCGTTCTTTCTATTAGAAATGACTTTAACCAGAGCTAGGCCATGTTGTTGATCTCTATTTCTTGGAGCCTTTTGATGAGGACTTTGTGCTGGACTGTGTCAAGGGCTGTTGAGTGGTCTAGCTGTATTTATTGCATAGGTGATGTTGGAGTCCGCATTCTTTTAAGTGGTTCAAGATAGTAGTGCTGATTCTGTTGCTCATAGGCCTGAAATTGACCTGTGCCTGGTCTAGCATCTGGTTCTTCTAACATGTTCCAGGTTTTGTTAGTACAAATAGGCTTCCAGGGGTTTCATAGGGTATGGGATGATTGGGATAGGCTGTTTGCTAGTTTTGTCTTCTGTGTTACCTGAGAGGTCTTTTAGGAGTGGTTTATTGTATGCTGCTTTGAAACTTTGTGGTACTGCGCATGTTGCCAGTGAGTGGTTCATGAGGTTTTAGAAGTATTCTGCAAGCATCTCTTGGGTGAAGATCATTGTGTAGATTTATGGTGGGCAGGGGTCTGCTGGTGATCCTCCTTTGTTGCTTTGATTCACTATGTTAGTGAATTTTACTGTCGAAATTGGTGTGAAGTAGATTAGTGTTGTAGTTAAATGAGGAGTTGGTTGGTTGGTGAAGTTGTTTTTTGTGTTCTTGTACACACTCTTGTGGACTTTCTGGGTTGCAGGATTCTGTTGTGATATGTGCTTAGTCCTCTAAAATGTTAAAAGGGGGTGGCACCTTTCTTGCCAGAAGGTGGAATTAATCTTGAGAGTCAGAAACAGCTGATAGTTTTTCAGCTGAATCTATCTGCAAAATCATTTCCACAGCTGACTTCACTATCCAGTGGATGATGTGATGTGCATTTGGTAATTGCTATTTGTTTAGGGAGCATGATGTTATCTCTTCAATTGTATGAAATTGTGTGCAACTCTAAAGGCGTATCATACAGTCAGTGTATATATTCATACTGTTACTCTGCCAATTTGCAATCCCTTTTCAGTGCCACAAGCTCAGCCTACTGTGCAGATGTAACATTTTGCAATTTGCCACTCTGTACCACCTCTTCTTTGGAACATAGGGCATTCCCAGCCACCATTCGGCCATTCTGGTCCCGATAACAAGAAAAATCCAATATATCAAATCCACATTATCAAAAGAGGTATCTCACAAACCACTCCTGTACGTTAAAATAAAATTTGATATCAACACAGTCATGGGGCTTTGTTTCCTGGGGTTCATCTTCATGTGGAGAAGAAAGGCGGGGAGGTGGATTTGACACTGGTCCTTAATTGATGTTAAAGGAATTCTGTAACATAATCTCATATTTGTTTACAGGGGAAATAGGCATGTGCTGTGTTTTTGTTTTTAGATTGATGACACCACTAATGAGTGACGAACAGTCACCTCTAAAGGAGAACCTAACACAATATTTACTCATTGTTGCACTGCTATTGAGGTGCAGCCGCAGACGACACAGAAGGTGCCATGCTTGTTTTTACTGTACCTTATTCTTTGCTATAGTACACAAGTGGTCCCTGAAAATGTCCATGTGCTTTTGTCAGTACTTCAAGTGAAAGCCCATTCCTTTCATAACAATATAATCTGAATTTCCTCCTAACATGCAAATCTAATGCAGGTGCCTCAGTTAGATTTATTATGTTTTTAAAGGATTCCTCAATTTCTTTTGTCCATTGAAGAGGTTCGACATTGTTGGCTTTTGTAAATTATTGTAAATGTTTCACAGTGAATCCATTGTCTACCATAGTGCACATGCCCAACAATGCTCTTATTTGTGTACCTGTCTCAGTATTTGGAACAGTAAATACTGCTTTTTGATACTGCTTTTACAGAAGGGGCTATAATTCTTTGACCCATTAGGATGTCATGTCCTAAATAATGCACCCTCTCTCTGCACAATTTAGAAGCCTTGTGTCCCTTCCTGGCCAGTGCGATCTGCAGTACGTGTTTCTCTAATTTGAATCCTTCATATAAAGGAGAAGCTAACTCCAAGCCATCAACATATTGCACCACAACACAGGTTTCTCTGGTAATTCAATATAATCTACGTCTTTCCTTAGTTGTTGAGAAAATAAAGTGGGAGACACCTTGGGGCAGTCTAGGTCACATGCACTGAAATCCATTATATGAAAATGTGAAAAAAAATTGACTATAATGTCTAAGAATAGAACAGAAAGAAGAACTAATATCTAATATTTGACAGTGGGCAGTTACATGATAACATGGTAGCCGGATTAGGCAACACTGGAAATAATGAAATAACATCAGAACTGACTGCTCACAAGTCTTGCATACATCTATGGGTGCTTTTTCTGGGCTTCTCAACAGACAAAATCAGAGTATTCCAGGAGCTGGGGGTAGGAATGATAATACCTTGTTTTAGGAGTGAATCTAGAACAGGGGCTATTGCCTCATCTGGTTTTAAGAGCTACTGGAATTTTAGGCAGCTTCTTGGAAGGATCAATTTTAATTCTCACTGGCTCTGCATTATGAATGTTTGACCATAAAGGTTCTTTATATGATATGACATGATGGGTTATGATGGGTTATTTATAACGCGCTTAATACCCAGAGGTTTCTAAGCGCAGAAAGAATATCATTCTTGCAAATTGGGTGACTAATCGCCTGTCTCAAGTAACACAGGATTGTCAGGCATTGTTCAGGAGTGTAGCTAAAAATGGCTTAGAATTCTTAATAGGAACATTCACATTTAGGGTACAATAGATAGTGCAATTTAACTTACATAACATATCACTCCCAAGTAAATTGACTCGAGCTGAAGGGCTAAGGAGGAATACATGTGTGTCAGTAATGAGACCTTAAGAAACTGTAAGAGGCTCAGTTACTTGATGTACTACCGGAGAGTTGGATATCCCTATCATGTTCACTGTATCTGATGATAATGGCACATCACGAAAACATTCTGATTAAGGAGCATATTTAATAGAACCAGTATATAGAAAGGATGGAACAGATTACGCATCGACTTTGCATTTAATATATGTGCTCTTTTGGTCCACAGGTATCAGGGGACTAAAACTGAAGTTATTATTGCTCAGCCTTAGCCAGAATGGATCTTGTTCACTTTGGGGCCACAGTGCTTCTTTTGGAATAAAGATGGTTGCATTAAGGTTTGGGAAGGGACCCATGAAATGGATATAGCCACAAACTTAGTGGCTGCCATCCCTCATGTTGTCAGAAAAAATAACCTGAAGTACTTTTCCCCATCTGCATTATTACAGGCGGTACCAGCGCAGGCAAGACAGTAGGTGCATAAACCATCATCGTGGCTGGGGCAATCGAGACTGGTGCCTAATCTTCCAGAATTTCATTGTGCACATAAATACATCAATGTTGTCTTCTGTCTCTTCATCTTGTCTGTCTTTCTGTTTCTCATCTATTATGTGGGGACAAATCTGGGTGGATGTCCTAGTCATAACACTTGCCCCTTTGCTTCTTAAGAATTTTATCTGCCCTTTTGATAATTTATCGGTGTCCTTCAGTACCCTTATTTCTGATACATTCTATGAAGCTGTTGTTAACCTTGATAATTTAGGCAATTGTTTTTCTGTATTATCACCTACCCTATTTGTAGTGCATTTTTTTGCACTTGTACCTCATACCTTGTACCTCTACATATGCACTTTTGATGATAGGCTCTTGGCCTCCTGTCTCCATTTTCCCTGTGAACAGATTTCCAGGGTCTCCATCTGTACTGCAACCCATACTTGCTTTATTTATTTGACCCCAAAGATGACCAAATGCAAAGCATGTGAGCCATCTGGGGGAGACCTATGTCTTTCACCCAACAAAAATCAAAATTAGCCAAACTTATGTCTTCTAATTTATGGAAGTCTAAAAACACAAATCTATCTGACACCACAAGTGCAGCTGGGGCTGGAACTCTCGAAGCCTATCTAAAGAAAGCAATTGGTGCCTTAGAGGAGAAGATTCTGCTGGCTGAGAAAACCATTTGTAACCAGAAGGGCTGTGATCCCATGCCAGAGGATCTTGAGGCTCTGCTCTGCCAGGTAGACAAGCTCGCTGGTATTGGTGGACCTGGTCCTGGCATGGCAAAGAGCATTTGTAATAGAATTAGCAGTGGTGTTATTGAACCCAAGTCTATTCATCAAGAAAGTATGGGAGAGAAAATGATTTGGGTATGTTTGCAGGGGTTAAATGATCCTAATATTGATAGCTTTTACAAAACCTCTGATCTAAAGGAGACATGTCCTGAATATGTCTTCGGCAAACTACTGGCTCTTATGCAATCACAGGTACTCCACATATATATATATTTTTTTATTTGTATTTGGTTCATTTACAAAAATACAATTTCGTAGAACCTTTACAAAAGTTAAAAGCTACGTACAATAGAAAAAACACATATTCTCATTTAAGTATTCGCACATACATTCAATCAGAATCATAAATTCATTTATATTTAAAATTTGAGCAACTCCTTTTCAATGTATTTACACAGGCTGACAAGTTCAAATATCAAAGGTCTATGCATCCCTTGCATCATGCGTGCCCATAAAGAATGCATGCAATCCTCATATTCCACATTCACAAATTTCACGAGTCGGTTGGTCCTCATATTCTTAAAATGTGGACATTCCAAAATAAGATGTTTCATGGACTCCACCGGCTCATTACATAGAGGAAAGCGACAATTTAATGCCTTCGTCTCACCAAAGTTAGCCCAATTAGCGGTTCTCTCTCTGGTGTGAAATAAATTAAACCTATATCTCATATATACCTGTCGCGCATGATTGCATGGAAACATAGTTACATGTGAAAACCTGGGCATACGTTGTTTAAGAAAGGCACCATACTCTTTATACATTTTATATGCTAATATACTTTCAATAGTGCCTTTCCAGTCTTGTTCAAATAACTTCTTTTTTGCAAACTCAGGGCGATAATATACATCCTCTGTCGTAATACCTATAGATTGTATCAGATTTTGCATATTAGACTGATATCTTTTGAACGACATAGGAGTAGGAGTGTCCAATAGCCCATTCAAGTCGGCGTATAAAGAGTTTTTAGGGGGAAAACATATCTTTGCATAGCCAGAAAGTTGACGCCATCTCCAACGTGAGGATAGTGCAATCAGCCCTAGTTTGTGTCGTAACACTGCATTAGGTAAGCACATTGGCAAGTTCATGGCAGATTTTACAAAGGTTCCCTGAATCGAGTCTAAGATTCCTGTAATGTCACTGAGGCACATATCGATGGAATACAATATGACAGTTTCAATTTTTAAAGTTAGGAAGTCTATCATCGGTACCAATGAGAATTTGCAGTATTTTGAATATATCAGTTTCAATTGTGATAATAATGGGCGCGATTTATTTTTGACTAAATCCTTCCAATATTTAATTGAGTTGTAAGCAGATGATTCATAGCCCAAATATATCGCGCTAGAGGAACAGTAAATTTTAGTCTGCATAATTTCCCAGTGATATCTTTTACTCTTATTCTTCACCCCAAACTTTAAAATCACTGTTTTTGCAGGGTTAGGCGTTAGGTTATGTGCACAGGCAAATTGATGGAAAAGCTGTAACTTGTTTTGCAGCTCAGCCGGAGTAGGATCAAAAATAATAATGTCATCTGCAAATGCAACCCACTTCAGCCGCATTTGGCCTATTTTCACAGAGAACAGATTATTAAGATCAAAATGTTTGTCCAGATCAGCAATATATAGATTGAAAAAAGTTGCTGCTAAATTACATCCCTGCTTAAGCCCTATAAATGTGTTAATCTGGTCAGATTGGTCAGCTCCTGGCATGGCAAAGAGCATTTGTAATAGAATTAGCAGTGGTGTTATTGAACCCAAGTCTATTCATCAAGAAAGTATGGGAGAGAAAGGGATTTGGGTATGTTTGCATGGGTTAAATGATCCTAATATTGATAGCTTTTACAAAACCTCTGATCTAAAGGAGACATGTCCTGAATATGTCTTCGGCAAACTACTGGCTCTTTTGCAATCACAGGTACTCCACATATATGAGGTGCTTATTACAAGTATTGAAACTGAAATTGATAGACTTATAGGGGTACCTTCCCAAATAGGTACATTTGGGATTAACACTATTAAACCATAAGATTCTAAGGAATCCTGGTCAAACATGAAATCGCTAACTGAAAATACATCAAATTTTGTAATACAAAATAAAGGGGGAGTAACCTATAATGGGGGTATTGCTCTTCCTGCCTCTTCTATCCCAACCGCTCTGCAGATGGATTTAGGTGGGTTCAAGACACCAAGTGATCTCGGCTCAAAGTGGTATAAAAGGTGGGTCCCCGAAGTAGTAAACTGCTGATAAGTCCTCGCCCAATGTGACTAAGAATGCAAGGGATATCATAAATCTTACAACTAGTAATGGTGACACAAGCACGTAGGCTCTTTTGATGTACAGGGGTCAACAGCCCTTAATGCTTGGGTCAAAAGCTAAATAATTATCGCCTTAAGCCAAGGAGGTACCTTCCATCTCAACTTTCCTCCCCAAGCGGCACCACTTGTTGTGGTACTGACTAATGTCCCCAGGCTAGAAACAGCTGTCGAGGAGAACACTGTCCTTTATGAATACGGTTTCCCATTTCGCCCCAAATATGTGTGGCACTTCTTTGATTATTGGCCATGACTTCCTCATGGCAAAACGTTCATCCTGGGTGGGCAGTAGCTACAAGTCAATCGCTGGTGACTCCATTACCATCACCCTTAAAGACCCAGCTATGGTCTCTGATCTGTTAAGGAGGGGAACCACTTAACGTCTGATCAGGTCGGAGATGTGTTTTATGCCTCTAGGCTTTTGTTATAAACCCAATGTGGATAGATGAATTAATAGGAGTTGTTCACTCTTTAACCACACTCTGAATATTATGAAACAATCTTTAAATTCAGGTAACAACATCATAGTTGGGTCTAACATACATCAAAACCTTCTGGTTTCAAATACATTTGACTGTTTGAGTGGATTGAAACAAGTGGATTGACCATCGACTTTAGTTGGAGGTCATGCCCTCGTGCTCCAGACAGACTTCAAGCAAACAAGTAAGAAAGTAAGAATGGTGATGATCTGAACATGGCTAAAGAGGTACTGAATTTGGTGGTTTGGAATGTAGCAGGCCTTCAGAATAAAGCTCATGATGCCTCATTATGCGATCTTACTGAAAAATATCAGATCTTAAAATATCAGATCTTAATGATGATGAACCTGGGCCTTGGAGCCTATTTGCTTCCAGGATTTCTCTGTGTTCCATCTTCCACCTATCAAAAGGAAGAATATGGGAAGACCTTTGGGAGGGTTGGCCATTTATGTCGCCATCACACTGGTTGGGAAATCAAGAAAGTCCTGGTCATAAATGAGAACTTACAATTCATCATTTTCAAAATAAGGGGATGTGAACCGTTTGGCCTCATAAACCTCCACAATAGGAATGGTGAAAGGTCCTTTGGTCTTGTAGACATTCTGAAAGTTCTAAGGGACAGAGATTATGGGAATAATGACTCTGACCGTCCATTGATTGCTGGTGGGTACCTCAACCTTAAACTGGGCTAATGTGAGGACCTTTTGATAGATCAGGAGGGCGAACAGATTTTCTCAATTTCTAGTCCCAGCCTGTTGGATGCTGCTACTTCTAATAGTGAAATCTATCTCTGGGGTCTGTTGCAGGAAACTGGATATAGATCTATTAATGGCAGGTTTGACTCACTCTCTGCCGATAATTATACCTTTAATAACCAGCATTTTCACAGCATTATCAATTATATCTTGGTCCTGATGAAATGCTGGGGCAGCATCAATAACTTTGAAATCCTTGACACCAGATCGAGCAACCACTGCCCACTATCTCTAGCCTGGACTTGGGGCTCGAGGGCCAGTGGTGCCCATGGCCATAAATACCCCTTATCTTTTGTTACAGGCACTACTAGGAGGGTCCTGCACTGCAGGGCAGATAGGGAGTGTGACCTTCTGGAGATAGTTATGCAATGAACAAATAGGCTCTTCTAACATGCTTAAACCTGCATACCCCCAATTCAACTGATTATTGGGGTTTTTGACTCTTATTATAAATGGTGAGGATATGTATAGCACCACAAAGGAGGCTCCCTTTAAATCTATGGCACAATCTCATTCCTGGTTATCGACCAGCTGCAAAGAAAATAAAAAGGCTCTTCCAGGGCTCTCAAGGATAACACCCCTATGTTGCCATTATTAGGCAGCAATGCAAAATACATTAGGGAGTACAAAAGGGAACTTGATAGAAGAAAGTAGGAAATTGCGCAAGGTCACTGGGAGGCACTTTTCACAGCTGCTGTTTCCAATGACAGCAAAAATTCCTGGAGTTGTATTGCTAACAACTGTTGTATTGTTGACCTTGGAGGTTCTCCATTCCCGAAAGTACTTGATCATGAACAAGATTGGGCAGACTACTTTAGCAACCTGTACAGTGCAGGGAAGGGGGCTGACTACAAAGCTGCAAAGAAAATGATTATTTCTGAGGACATGCAACTGCATTTCCTCTCGCTGAAGGAAGTTGAACCAGCCATTGCACGGCTGAAACTCATCTAAGTGCCTTGGCGTGATGGTGTAGCAAATGAACTTTTCATCTCATGCCTGAAGTTGTGGGCCACATTTCTCACACAGGGTTTAAACATGCTTCTGCAGACTATCACTATCCCTGCGAGCTGGAAAGTTGGCATTATCATACCCGTTTACAAGAAGGGCTCAAAATCATTGCCATCTTCATACCGTCTGATTACTCTTCTGGACGGCACCTTAAAAATATTCTCTGGCATTATAGTAAGAAAACTGGAAGAATGGCTGTTCAGAAACAATATCTAACTGACACACAGCTAGCTTTTAGATCTGAGATGGGTACTGTCAATCAATGTATACACCTACATTTTATATTTTCCTAATATGTTTTTTCTTACTGGTACCCCTGTCTACATGCCCTTTATGGATCTTAGCTCATCTTTTGACCACATAGACAAGGGCTTGCTGTGGAGCATCCTAAATGACTTGGGAGCCCCAAGGCCACTCCTACAAGTACTAGATTCCATTCATTACGAGTCAACGGTCTGCTTTTGTTGTGGTACTAAAGGTGAAATGTGTGGTGATCAGGGTGTTCACATGGGGTTCGTTCTTGTACCCCTCCTATTTAATATTTATATTGACAACTTACCATGTTTTTAGAAAATCTATTTGCAGATGTGTCACAGTTCGATGGTAGGTGATTACCAGTGTTTAGCTATGCCAATGATGTGGCTCTGTTGGCCAGGAATCTTCTGTCTTTGCAAACTGTTGTTGAGGGTAATGTGAAATTTATGAATGACAGGGGAATTATGGTAAATGCAAACAACTGCTATGTAATGTGCTTTTCAGCTAAACCCTCTTAACATTTTATGGGATGTGCAAAAATTGAGGTCTGCAAAAGCTTTGAGTGCCTTGGCATAGCATTTGATTGTTAGGTAAATTGGAAGACAATTCTCTTTGTGCACAGGCGTAAAATGAAACAGAAAGATTTGGCAGTTACTTAAACATTGAGCCCATGCGCCCACGTCTTTCTGAGAGTGAAAAAATCACATAACTCCTATTTCCCTTTTCCGAATGTAGTTTTTAGAAGTTTTTATATTACAACAGTGCCCTCTGTGATAACACGTGTTTCAACCGGTTCTCTGTCTTTCTCAAATCAGGGCCAATGAAATGAAATACAAGACAGAGATTAAAACGAGAACAAGTAACATTGGCCCTGATTTGAGAAAGACGGAGAACCCGTCGAAACATGTGTTATCACCGAGGGCCCTGTTGTAATAATAAAAACTTCGAAAAACTACATTGGGAAACGGAGAAAGGAGTTATGTGATTTATTCACTCTCAGAAAGACGTGGGCTCATGGGCTCAATGCTTTAGTAACTGCCAAATCTTTGTCTTTCAACTTAACGGAGTAGGGGAACCTAGTACTCCGTTGTTACTATTCCATGCGACCATAATAATTCACACGAAAAGATATTCAAGGGCACTGAGGTCCAACCAAAGGAATACCCACCCCAAAGGTTCCTCATTCTCTTGTCCAGTAAAATGAAACAGGCCTTATGCTGCATCTTTAGTTTCGCTGATACCATAAGACATTTCTCTGTGAAACTCATGCTGTCCATCTATAGAGGCAAGAGTGTGGCTATGGGTGTCTATGGAGGGGAGCACTGGGGTGTGGGTAATTTAACCCGTTTTTAGGCAGAGGAGAATTGCTCTCATGCCGTTTGGGAGTACTCTTGTCTACGGCCGCTTATAATACACATTTGGAAACAGGCCTTGTCCATAGTAGGGATTATCTGCGGTTCAAACCAGTTTGATTTTGGGTATCACTGTGGTCAAACCATGCTGATGATCTAAAAAGGTTTCTGAATTAACATCTTATGTCCCTAGGATATCTCCATAAAATCAAGTGGTTATCCTACATTACCCTATTGACTGTGAGCCTGTTGGAGGGATTATATATCCCTATATCTCCATTGACCTTTCCACCAAAGAACTAAAAAGCAGGCTTATTAGCCTTTGAAACAATGAAAGAGAGGATTTAAATATTGGCAAATCTTTGGTTAGGCACTATCTTCCTCTCTCGGCCCCCACAGGGATGGCCATGTACATGACCCTAGTAACTAACATCTATCATATCTCACTTTTGTCCCGAACCAGACTGAACATCTTACATCTTACAAGTAAGATGGCAGTAACATGTAATTGGTCGGTACACAATTATTGAATGACTTCCTGTGTCACTGTGAAAATGTAGAAACCCTTGCACGATGTATTATTTTTTGTCACCTCTTTTTAAACCTGCGTTTTTGGTTTAAATTACTGAAATCCTGCACTTATGTTGCTGCTGAACCCTGCTGACACTATTAGCTCTTTTAGACTGCCTGCCACGTACAACATGCATGTCAAAGGAGGAAGTCATTGATATAACACTATCAATCATGCGTTCACTTGTATTGCAGTACATCTGACTTTAGGAAATGTGGGTGTTTCTGCAATGTTATGGTGATATGTTTTTATCATGTTTCCTTATGTCTTATTACTCAGGTAAACCTGATACTGCTAATACTACCAAACTCATGTATCAATTTCAGGATAGTTTGCCACCGCATCTACAAAACCTTAGTAGGCTGACAGCGCCCCACACAGCCAACTACTGTATGCCATGTGGAAGCGTGCAGTACCGCAGGCATAAATCATAACCTGCCTGAGCGGCAGCTACGATGGAGGACAGCAGATTCTGCTCACTATAAGAATCATGAAGCATAGTTTAATTTCAGAATTTAGGGAACCATTTACTTGTTTGAACACAATAGTCCATACACCAAAGTGTGGCGTCCTGTAGAGGCTTGCTTCAAACACATGACTTCCATTGCCGAAAAGTATTTCTCTTAAGTTGACTCATTTAGCATAGATCTTTCAAAAAATGTACACATCAAATTGGACTCTATATAGGACACATTGTGGTCTTTCATTTCATTTATGAAATTGAATGTGAATGTTTTGAAGATTCTCATATTTTGGTGACCGGTCCAAATGTGATTTTATGTCAGGCCAGAATTCCTTTTCTTTCTTGTTTCCACTTCGGGTTGTGTCTTTTTGTTTTGAGACTGGTGGAAGGTTTTGATTCTTTCTTTCTTTTTTTTTTATTTGTGTTTGGTGCACATGCACCTTTACAAACATACAAAAAATCAACCATGTACCATTCATAAAAACAACTGTTGTACTTAGATCAAGAGGCAAAAAAAGACCACATTGGAAAAACAAGCAAAAACAAAGCCTCTAGTAACTAAAATCTGGTCATGGTTCTACACAAGCTAATATGATTTGACCACAATGACAATCACAGCAAATAGCATAAATATTGACAAAAGAAAAACATAGTAGGAGGAAAATGCTGTTAAAACAAATCAAGACCGTAATTGCACACAAAAATGAATTTAATAGGTTAGATTACGGGTGAAATAAGTCAGAACAATAAGTACAAAATGAACACAAAATTTGCAAAGATACACTGAAAAAATCACATATAAACATACAGTACATGAGCATAATTCTATACAAGAGTTTTGGTGAGTGCATACCTCAATTACTAACAATGGGATAATGATTGTTGCTACTATTCACTCTTCAAGTTAATTTAGTTTTGTTTGAACGAAATGTAATAAGCGTTCCAGAGAAAGAATTAGAGAATTACTGCATCCCCACAAGCAGTGTATAGAATGCGAAAAAAAACTGCGATGGGTGAGAAAAGTATTTTCCAAACATTTGCACTTGTTGAATTTCAAAATATTCGCAGAATATAAGCAGATGCTTTCGTTTTTCAGGTTCATCAGTATGTTGGCACAATCGACAGAGGCCATCGAGTGTGGCGCCCTTGTTGGATTTCCAGCTTTTTACATGTTCATTTGTGTGCAATAAATCCAGTCTAAATCTCATATAGAGATTTCTAGACTTATTGCAAGGAAAGCATGTCAGAAAAGACAGGCACGGATATTGCTTATGCCTGAATTTAGCATATTCTGTAAAGGATTGATATCCAGCAATACAGTTGGATGTAATTGACCAGTCGTGTTGAAAAAGCTAATTTTTTTAACTAATGCAGGCCATACTAAAAGATCTTCAGGCTCCATAGCAATCGCAGCAAGCAAAGACCTCATTTGGTTGTTAAAGTGGGCAATTGAGGATGGAAGGGATTTTGAAAGCATTACCACAAGAACCTCATATTTCCAGTTAGTCGGGTGATGTAACATTTTACCTTAGTTTTTTAACCTCCTCCAATATAATTTAGATGCCAACGAGGAAAGTCCAAGTTCATGAATGAGGGTAACAAATGTTACCTTGCAACTTTTTGAGGATTGAACCAATATCCAATAGACAAAGGTCCAATCCATAAAGGATAATCGACTCTACTTTCATAATATAGAATCTATTAGTAGTTTAAGTGAAAATGTACAGCGCCTATGAACAATGATTTGCATTTGAGCTGTAAGTTGAGTCATTTTGATAGTTAGTGAGCTCTGCCACATCTTCAAAGAATTGATGTTAGAAAGAGTATAGCCCAAGTATGTCATCCCTGGGGTGCAGTGGATTGGGTTTTGATCGATGTTCCATCGACATTGACATAATGTTTTCTTGTTAGAGAAAGCAAGGAAATTAGATTTAGTGGAATTAGTAGCCAAATTGTCTTGTTGTCAAAATAAAAAGAAGCGATTAGGTTTGTTCTGTAAACCAAAAGGTGTGCGATCAAACTGAATTACATTGTCGGCAAAAGCAAACCAATTTGAGTGCAAATCTCTCAATCTTTCAGGGAAAATATCAGTTGTATTCCACATTTGCTCGAGGTCAGCAATGTACAGATTAAAGAGTACTCATGCTAAGTTGCACCCTTGCTTGACACCGTTTTCTGTGGGAATTGCATCTGTGAGAAGGCCCGTTTGGTTATTGCGTACTTTGTAGTTTGTTTGATCATGTAGTAGAGCAATGATGGCAATAATAATGTGCCAACATTTTTTTCCACAAGGTACCTCTGATGACACTGTCAAAAGCAGATGACATATCAAGTGATGCCGTATAGATAGAGCCATTTAAGGACTGCTGAGAGGAGGATAGAAGATGGGCTAAGATGGTAGCTGTTAGGCACAATTGCATGCAGTACCCTCTAGGACCACCACACACAATTAGGACTACAGGTGTAAGCAAGACCAACCTTTGATATAAGCCTGTACCACATAGTTTGTTGGTAGCAAACTGAGCAGCCAGGCTTATCTCAAGAGTGAATGTGAGCAGTACATGTAGTAACACAGAGGACTTTCAATCACAGTGGTTCAAGTAGACACTTATACTCAAGGTTTCTTGGTAAACACTTAGTCATTTATTTACACAATAATTTATAAAACATTTCACTAGAAGAAGACAACTTAATATTATAGACCAATTTTGAGACAGTTTGAGCCCCCCTGAAAAAGGAGCCACATGGCAGTTCAGTTACTTAGCAGTGAGCAAAAAGGACAAAAGTAATTAGAATAGATTACATATACTTTCCAGGCAGTGCAAATAGTTGCAGTTCACCAGAAGAGTTCAATTCAAGTCAATAGGCCAGGCCAAATTCAATGGGCTAGTGTTCTGGATAGGAAAGAGCAGTTCTGGTATCAAACGGTAAAGTCTTTGCAAAAGTTCTCAGAAGTAGTTTAGGCAAAAAAGAATCATTTGTGGGGTCAAAAGCTGATTATGCCTGCAAGTTGGGAAAGTTTCACAAACTTTCTCCGCGAGAGTGGTGTTCTCTCAATCGGGTTGGCACAGTACCTTTGTATAAAGAAAATAAATGTTGCCGAAGTCATGGTTCCTGGCAGTTCCTGCAGATCTCGCTGTTCCTGAGCCTCAGTCGTGGGGAGAAGAGGGAGGACGTCGGGGGATTCCTGCACTGCACGGGATCGTTGAAGAGGGCAAACAAAATGGAGTCACTTCAGTTCCAGTAGCTGGAGATTCAAGAACACGAACTGGTGTCCCTCTCCCTGGTTAAACCTAACCAGCCTTGAGAATGGTATCCAGGTGTCTTATGAGTTGGTTGGTCCCACCAACTAAAAAGAAGAAGCCGTCATTGAAGGAGCTTCTCTGTTGAATGAAGTCTGGCAATTCTGACCTACAGCAGGGCTTCACCGGGCAAACCAACGGTCCAGTGGTGCAGGAGCCATCCTCTTCCAGCTCATCTTCGGTTCTTTCATTCCAGGGGTTACACTGCCTTCCAGTCCACAAGACTCACCTTTTAAACAGTTTTCTCCCTTTCATTCCAGCCTAGCTGTCACTCACCCAGCAGGGTGGCTGTCCTTGCCAGTCAGCCAGCCAATCATGCCAGAGTGCATTTGGGTCTCCCAGGAAATGAAGCACATGGAGTTTCGGGCACCTAACTCACTTCCTGCCCACCCCAGACACTCAGACGTCAAGGGCAGACTTCATTCTTGAAGCCTGACAAAGACATACGAACAAAGGGACCAAACTTGGTTTGGCGCACAGAGACAAACACTAAGAGGTCCTTTCCAAAAAGAAATGGTGAAAGAAGAAGACCAGGACCCATTTAAACAAAGGTGCTTAAGGCACCATCTTGAAAAACATGGCTCCCGTGATTTTTACCTACTGGTGTTCGCAGTCAGGAAAAATCATGGTAGTTCGTTGTAAAACCACTGCCACCAGCCTTTTCAATAGGAAATGGTAGCATTTAACTGCTACATGAGTGTTTAGACACAGGGGATACTATCTAACCCCTCCAGCACTCCATTGTAAGATGCTGTGTGCTGGGTCTATGAATTTGGAAAAGACTAGTAAAGTCAATTTCACTTTACATTGTATGGGAAACAGTAGTTTATCCCAGAAAAGAATTTAAGCCTTTGGGAAGTCTAAAAGACATCCCTGTGTCACTGCACTGAAAACTCCATAATCAGAAAACACAAATGTAAAACACATATCAAAACACATGAAAGAGTGGAGTAAAAAGGCTCACACTCTTTCCAGGTTAAAAAATCAAGTCCTCAAAATCTGGCAAAGTTGCTGGGGGTCTCTAAGGTGAAGGGAATTAGCACATTTCGGAGAATTCTCCCTAACAGTAGCATTGAGTGTCGTGTCCAGTGATTTTCGAAAGCCAACCTGAAATTGTGACAATTTATGATAGGATGAAGTAAAATGGTCCAGATCGTTAAGAATCAATATGGCAAATACCTTGGCTGAAACATCAATCAGTGCAATTGGGCAAAAATTAGAGGGGTCATCAATGGAGCCTTTTTTGTGCAACGGAATGAGGATCGACGTCAACCATGACGGAGAAACAACTCTGGTTTGGAAGATGATGTCAAATCTGTGCTTCATAATTTTGGCCCAGAAGTGCGGATCATCCTTCAAAACACAGGGCGGTAGCCCGTCAGGTCCAGCTGCTTTTGAAAACCTACGTTTTTGATTGCCCATTGTACGTCCTCAACTGCCCAGTGCCATTTTGATGGAATACAGCTAGCAAAAGAATGAACATCGAATGTGACATAGCCCTGTCGTGTTGTGTATTTAGCCTTGAAATATTTTTTCCAGATTTCTCTCGCAATTGCAGACTTAAGACAAGATACCTGATTACCAGCTGGATTTCTCAAGATGGCCCAGATGTTCTTGGGATTACGATTGCACAAATGAGAAATCATTGTTTGATTGTCTTACAAATGGCGATCAAATTGAATCTTTTTAAGTCGATTTTGTATTTTGCTGTGATTTTTTTTCTGAGAGACATAATAAAAGTGGGCTGCAGATGAAGATTGTAGCCGTCTAAGCTCTCAATTTTTATAACGTTTCAGCAGCACAATTGCTTTGAGAAATCTGTTGGGATGGGGGGACGCCTTAGAAGTTTGTTCTTGATGCACCAAAGATTGTAAATGCGATTGTATCATGTGCATATTCCACACATCCACTTTCTTATGCAAGGATCCCACAGCCTGCACATCCTTCACAACCCAAAGGTCAGAGCTGACCCGAGCTGGGAGTAGGCTGCACAAACCAAGGTTCCAATTAATGGAGTGTGCATATCTGTCAATTTGCATTAATGACAAGGCAGGAATTGAGTTGTGACACTTGACTGGGAGGGAAATGTTGCATACCAAGATCATATGATCACCCAGCCAGGTGTTAGAAATAGTAAGGGAACTGCAGCTGCCTGACAGCACATGAGAGTCCCCAATGTAGTCTATGTGGGAGCAACAGGTTGCTCTCTGCCATGTTATGGTTGATTGCTGCAAGGCAGGAGGGACGGTTTAGATGTCCCACTCTTCCAAAAATTTAGCCCAGCGAAGACATCACCATGAGGGCCCTTTGGCACATTAGATTTTGTATTGGCACCTGTAATCAGAGTGGATAATCACTATTGCATAGGAGTTCATCTGATATTACTGAATTTAGATTCTCAACCAACATATCCTGTCATATAGCAATGGGATTCCAATATAGAGAAACAACTAAGAAACTAAACTGAAAGGAGGCTTCAAGAATCACTTCGATAACCAAAAAGTCATCACAGGAACAAATGCCCTTGGTAGTGAATCTCTGACTATTGTGGATCAGTATAGCCAATCCCCCAAACGGACGCACCAGAAGGGCGCATTTGCAAAATGAGTAAACAAAGTGAAGCCGTCTAGATGAATACCATGCATGCACATAGTCTCCTGTAAGAAAATGAGAGACAGAGATTGCAAACGGGATAAGAAGAAGAACATTTTAAAACCACAGCAATTCCAAGATGTTATTGAAAGACATAAGAATTATGAATTTGCCATAAACCCTTTATTGCATTGGCAAAGGATTCAAGTTCCCCTAGCATTGCAGTATTAAGAGTGTTAGACTGTAGGCCAACTTTCCCCAGGAAAGCCACATTTGGCGTGGGGGTTGGCATAAACTCAATGGGCCTCATTACGACCCTGGCAGAGTGGGTTTACGCCAGCGTTATTCGCGGCGGACCCGTCCGCCCTACTACGAGTTCCCGTAGCGCCATGGAACTTTTTCCGCCTGGTTTTTCCGGGCGGAGAAATCCATGGCGCTACGGGACCTTGATGTTAATTACGCCACCGTATTTTACGGTGGCGCAATTAACGCCTTCCCCACTCCCATTATACCCTATGGTGCAAAAATGGGAATGGGGAAGGTTAAAATGGGGAATGGGGATTTACCGCCCCGCCAAGGTCGGCATGGGTTGTAATGAGGCCCAATGAATTTACTAGAATCATTCATAGACCAGAATGCATGTAGTTCAAAACCAAGTGAAGATAATTCTAGTTTATGTTCCCATAGCAGCTATGCAATTATTTGAGAATGAAGTCTACACAGCATACGATTGTTGTTACACGTTGGTAGCTTAATCCATTCCACATCATCTGAGATAAGACTGCATGGTGCGGGAATTTGATGAAATACTTTCATAAGAAAAGAACGGTTAATACTAGCTTGTCCATAAAAGGAAAAATCACTAACCCATCCCAGTATAAGCTTCATGTCATCAGAAACATCTGCAAATGTTGGTGATATGTCATGAGAGCAAGAGGTTGGATTAATAGGGATTGTGGCTTGGAGACCAACATTGCTATCAACGTGCTCTATAGAATGTACCATCTCCCTGAGGAGAATGTTGGTTGGAACAGATGTAAGACTTGGATTGATTCCATCCACAGCAGCTGCTGGAATGGTGGAGTTTGGAGAGACTGTGGGGGTCATTACAAGTTGGGCGGTAAGGGATACCGGGCACCGGTAAGGAGACCGGTGCCGGTAATCCCTTACCGCCCAATTCTGAGGTCCCTCGGCGGCAACCGTAAAGGACGTGTGGTCTGACCACACGTTCTTTATGGGACCCGTTAAGGGACCTTGGAGCTAATAACGGGCCCGCTGATTAGCGCCTTCCCCCTTCCCATTGAGCCCTATGGGGGCTCAAATGGTAATGAGGAATGGCATTTGGAATGGGGACTTACTGGGTCCGCCTAGGGCGGAATGTCCCGGTAAGTCCCCACTCCACCAGAACGGACCCAGACACGATTTTGGAGGCAGCCATGGCGCTAATAGCACCATGGCTACCTCCAAAGTCGTAGTGAGGCCCTGTGATTCCAATTGTGGAATTGTGAACTGCTTCTTGAGAAGGACCAGCAGTCAGTGCAACGGGAATCATGTCATGTGGAGTTTGGGAATTACAATAAACTTAAGTCTGATCGACAATGATGGCTTTTTTGTTTTGCATCTGTTAGACCAGAAACGTAACCCTATAGTCGAATGATATGTATAGTATGTTGGCCTGAAAACAATTGCATCATGTGACAAACATTGCTATAAAAGAATCGTCAATGTAACCAAAAGGCGTCCATTTTGTATAATGTCGGCCGTTTGCTTTTTTCCTTTCTGTCAAAACGCTTTGCAAAATGTATTCTATGCTTTAGACTTGCACACAAGTGGCTTGAACGCTGAAACACTAACACAGACAGGAATGTCAAACTGTGCAGAAATACATTGTTTTTCTCTCTCACTAAGTCCTTGAAGTCGAGCAGAAGCCGCATCTAATCAGAAGAACAGGTAGTAAAAGGCAGTTAAAACATGAATTATATTCTTTCTAGCAGTGCTCCTTCACGGAGAATGGTATTTTCTGCCTCAGAAACTATCTGACCCTTAGCTCATGACCCAAGTCATACAGATAACGTAGTAAGGAATGTTTCCCTGCTAGGAACACAATATCCTTGCTCAGCCAGAGCTCCATGTTCCCAATAACAGAAAATGTGTGTCACATGCCTTTGCTAGAATAACTATGTTTAGGCTGAATGAAGACTTGTCATAACGTGTCATAATTGTCATAATTGTCAATCACTGAACCCTAGCATGTACGACATGTATGTGGGCGGATCGAATTGCCTTCACAAAGATTATGTATAATGTATATATATTGCTGCTTGAGCACTGTTCGCTCTCTCTTGCAACTCACAGTGTTTGGGAACACACGTCGTGAGGCGGTGAGACCCAGTCGGCCAACTGAGAATAATTTGAAATAAACCAGACTTGTTTGGAAAACGAACCTTGTGTCTGACGTGTCACTTGGGTATATGGTTATTGTGCCTTAGTTTCCATATGCAGTCTTTATGGCCTAGGCCATCATCTGGAAGAAGTTGGGCAAATGGGTTTGAATAAGAGGTACATTTTGTTCTGGACATCTATGTGGCGTAACAGAGGATTGTTATTGTTGTTGTGCAGAGTCAACCTGAGGAGGACAAACTTGAAGGTGCCCGTACTGTGAAATTGTGTCAGTTGTGGGAGTATTTTGCTTGTACGTTACGGCTCCCTTCAATTCAAGCAAGATCTTACTTTCAAGTCAAGGACTGCATCGTCGAGCGAAATGTTGCATAATTTCTTAATGCTCCAGTTATGCCCCTTGATTTTATTTGGTGGCATATTTTTGGATTTACGATTAGAGGAGGTATTGGTACTGTTATTAAAGTTAGAATGTTTGGACTGATGTCTTTTTTTTAGAGCCCTTGAATGTAATCTTTTTGCTTTGCGAGAAAAATGGTTCTTGGTGTGCAAAGAATGATCCTGGATAGAGGTTGTCTCTGCAATTGCATCTAGTCCGCTGACAGCATCCATCTGCTAATCTAAGAGATCAGTAATTGCCAACGGACTGTCAGGGGAATTATTCAAGGATGATTGTTTCCAATCCCGATGGAATGCTGTCCAAGGCTGCAGAGGTTGAGCACTAAATTAGCCTTGATCAAAATATGTTCATTTTCCAATATTCTGTCATGTTGAAGCATCATAACTTCAACAAGGTCAACTTGAGGACTCTCTTGGGAGCCCAATTGATGGTCAGTGTTTCCTTGAATCACCTTGACACAGGATCTTTTTTGTCCATTGGATATGTCAATGAGATCGTTGGTTTGCGTGCGCTGGGAGGATGCAATGCCACTAACATGATGGGCAACGAAAGCGCCTTTGCGAGAGATAAAAGCTCTTTCTGAACAAGTTGCATGAAATGTGTGGCATGACTCTTGGGCTAACATAAATCATTCAAATTTGTTAAGTTTTGCAAGGATATCCACTATGGACACTTTAAACTGTCTAACTGCATAGTGCATGTGCTCGTGGCCCTTATCCAAGTTAAAATCCTAGTTAAGACATGGAAGTTTTGAACTTCATGATCATTTAAGTCAATGGGCCTCATTACGACCCTGGCGCTAAGCGTAAAACGATGGCGGTAAACGATTACCGCCATCGTTTTCCGCTAGGGCCGATTACGACCCCTGACCGTTAACTACGATGCCACTAGCGGCATCGTAGACAACGCTACCGCTAACTGCGCCAAGGGCGCGTGCACGCGACCTCCCACACCGTAACTAGCGCCATGGCGGTAAGGTACGCGAATGCCGACCCAAGCGGACATGCACCTTACGCCATCACCCAGCCCGTAAAGTACCTTACCGCCATGGCGCTAACAACGCCATCGCGAATCAACCGCAAAGGGACAAGTCAAGTGAATGCAGCTGCCACAGGTGCACAGAAACAGCACAGGTGAAGGCAATACAGACACAGGAAGCACAAAAAGAGCACACCCCACCCCTGCCCACACCCAGTCACACACCACAATGCTACCGATAGGACTAGCAATGTTGGGGCTGGAGGACCTGATAGCAATGCGAGTGCTACAACAGCAACTACAACAACAACAACAACAACTACAACAACAACAACAACTACAACAACAACAACAGGCTGCACAGAGGAGACGCAGGAGGAGAAGGAGGGCAAGGCAGGCCCAGCATGCCCCACCAGCACAGCCAGTGCTACCACGCAGGCAGCCCCCAATCCCACGCGTCAGACCCAACCCATTCAACCTCACCGGTGAGCAGATCCACACCCTGTATCGACTGGACCGGGACACCATCACCACCATCGTGGACATGATACACAACGACATCGCCAGCATGATTGAAACACCCACCGCCACCCCCCCCCCTACTGAAGGTAGTGTCCGTGCTCCACTTCCTGGCCACAGGCACCTACCAGCACACAGTAGGGCACTTGCATGGCATATCACAACCATCTTTTTCGCGTACACTGACGCAAGTGCTGGATGCACTCCTCAAGCACACAGATGACCACATCTCACTACCACGGACTGCCCAGGAGATTGCCAACACCAAAGTGGGTTTCCATGCACTAGCTGGCATACCTGGTTGCATTGGTGCCATCGACTGCACCCATGTGGAATTGACGGTCCCACGTGCCCAGGAGGTACCGTACCGGAACCGCAAACAATTTCACTCAATCAACGTGCAAATGGTCTGTGACTCCAACAGTATCTTCACACATTGTTGTGCCCGATTCCCCGGATCAACCCATGATTCATTGGTCCTGAGGAACTCAACATTACCACGCTACATGGAGCAACAGGCAGGGCCCAGAACCTGGCTACTCGGTGAGTCCAATGTCATGGGCATTGAAATGTGAAGTGGGTGTGTAATTGACATACCAATGCAGGGGGGGGAATGATGCATACTCCAACTGGCGGGAAGGGGGGGGGGGGATGATGCATGCTCCATCTGGCTGCGACTAGCATTAGCCACAACACACCCTGAGGCAGCACTCACGTCACCTGACACCTGCATACATGAGGCCTGACCTAAGAAGACCTGACATGTCAATGAAGGTGTCACCCAACCCTGACACAACCACCTACAAGTGCATTGACCATACCGTGACCACATACACTCCAAAGAAATGTACGTCCATGCACATCACCAACAGCTCCTACTGAAAGGCCTGTTCCCCATGACTGTGCCCAAAGGAGGCACATGATGGACTGGAAGAACAATGCACCAAAACACAGACAGCAAGGCCCACAGACTGTCCCCATGGGCAACAGTCTTGTTCACTGGGGTAATGATGAGCCAGACTGCATTCCCGCTATCATGTGAATGCAACCCTCACGGGACACGTGCCAGGTCACCTACAGAAACAGCCTGAACGGACACAGTGGATCGGCACTCACAAGGCACATGTCACCCCTGCATACCTCGTGCCTTGGAATTCAGAAGCGGCACATGTGAGACATGTGGCACACTCTGTGAAAGTCGATTATAGAGGTATATCCAATAGACGCTCCATAAAGTCGCACCTAGAAATGTACCCAATAGCCTCTAGATAACTGAATTTAGAAGTGTGCCCAATAGCCTCTCTATGGAAAATAGTATTTAGAAAACCGCCCATTAGCCTCTCGTGGGAAAATGATTTTTGTAGTTTGCCCGGTACCCTCTCTGGGAAAAGTTGCATTAATAAATGTGCACATTGAAAGAGCATATAACCCATCAAATCACACCACCACGCTTACTCTCTCCTTTACATCACCACTCAACTAGAACACAGAGATACTATGACACCATTCGGTATAACTGTTCCCATACTAACACCGCTTACTCCACATCAATCTATGTAAACACTGCTGGTTTCACACCCCCAGCCAGGCGTTTTCCTCAGGCCTAACGCAGCCACATCCGTCCTGGATAAATCCTGCCTGAACGAACACATTATCCTGATCTCTCAACCACCACATCTGCCGCTAAGAAGCAGCTATTACACAAGTACCGCACGAGCTGCACACATACCCGGTGCTCACACGCACCTTTTTACTCTCCCTACTCTCTCTACTGATCAGAACTTCGGTTCCCAAGGACGTTCAACCTACCAGCGCCTTCAGACCATGCCAATGGTATATAAGGCGCTATATAAGTGCAAAATAACAATAACAATAACAATATAGCGGTTGCACGGTGTGAAACCAGTAGCACAGAAGAAACTGCTGCAAAATCAATGTTCAATGCAATTCATGGTGGCATTTCATGTACATCACTCAAGCTCATCCCTGACGCATACATTCTTGCCCACATACAGGTGATGCAGGCTATCCCCTGAAGAGGTGGCTCCTTACACCAGTCCGAAACCCACAGAACCAGCATGAGGAGGACTTCAACCGTGCCCATTCCCGTACGCGTGTAGTGATCGAGCAAGCTTTTGGCCTACTGAAGGCACGTTTCCGCTGCATCAGCAGGTCTGGCGGGGCACTCCTGTACCGGCATGAGAAGGTTGCAAAGGTCGTCATGGCATGTGTCATGCTACACAATATGTGCGTCAGAAGAAATGTGCCCCTGCCCCCTGACGTAGAATTGCTACCACCTGACGATGAGGATGATGAGGGTGGGGATGGGGCACCACCTCAAGGAGGCAGCGATGCACAGGAGGGGAGTGTCATGCGTCAGACTCTCATTGACCAATGCTTCTAGCACACACAGCGTATGCGTGTCACATGGAGACGGCACTCGGCGCACTGTGTGTGTGTGGGACATGCACACTGTGGACTCTACAACAATGTAGCACATGGACGCAATAAAGATGTCAACACATTTGGTTTGTGGTAATGATAAATGTGTATTGCAACAGTGAAATCTTGTGACACACCCCCTCCCCCTCCCACCTCCCCCCTGAACACCCCAACACACCCCCTCCCCCCTCCCACCTCCCCCCTGAACACCCCAACACACCCCCTCCCCCCTCCCACCTCCCCCCTGAACACCCCAACACACCCCCTCCCCCCTCCCACCTCCCCCCTGAACACCCCAACAATGGTGCAGTAGTGTCCGTGCTACAAGGTGCGGAGTAGTCCTGCTGAACAGGCAAGTCAAGGATGTGTATCCCCTCCCATGGCCCCTGGGGCACCCCTGGCCGTGCTGCGGAGAGTGCGCCCAGATCTACGGACGGGGCTGCTCTGTGCTGAGCTGGTGGTTGATGAGGCTCCACGCCCCACATCCGGTCGCATGTCCCTGATGGTGTGCACAAGTTCACTGAGTTCATTGCGCACAGCCGCTAGCTCAGTGCATATACTCCTTGTGGAGTTCTCTATGGCAGCTGTGACACGGTCAGCTGACCGCTCCATGGCATCCCTTGGCCCACCACACTGTGCCACATGTGCATTGAGGAGGTCAGTCAGTTGTTGCTGCCGTGTTGCAATGTCCTGTAGTGCCTGCTGGTTCTGCTGGCCTATGGCCAGTGCCATTTGCATCTCCGGTGCGATGCCCACCTCAGGCTGGGGGGATGGGGTGGCTGGCCATTCGTCGGAGTCGGACTGCCCCTGTGTGGCATCCGCCTGCAGGGGGCTTAGGGAAATTGTGGGGGAATGTGGATGGGCAGTGGGCCCTTCAACATCAATGTCCTCAATGCTGGCTGGCCCGCTGTCAGAGTCTGCCGCTATGGCTGCACTCTCCCCAAGGGTGCTGCTTGCGGCAGAGGCTGTCCCCTCAGTGGCCAAAACTAGTGGCATGTCTGCTGCTGCTGCTGTGTCTGTGTCAGCAGTAGTGGGGGCTGGCACTTGCCTGTCCTCTACCCCAGGCAGGGTTGGTGGCTGCCGGTGGGTTCCCTTCCGGACGGCTGGGGTGGATGCCTGCGGGCTGGCCATTCTGGAGGAACAGGATGCGGTGTTGCCCTCTTCCTGGGGCTCTGTGTCGGAATCTGTGGTGGAGCAAAGGAGGGATGTGTTATTGATGGGTCCGCGGACATTGGACGTGCATTAGGGGATGACATCTATACAGTCGGTGCATGCAGCGCATTTCATACAGGTTTGGTGGCTTTTGTGTGGAGGTAGCATGGTGCTATATGTGTTCCAGCAGTTAGGGTGTGCATGCTGCTTGTTTGCAGGGTGGTGTTGGGATGTGTCTGTGCACGTTCACATGTCGATGTGTTGCATGTGCACTATGGGGCAACTGGGTACTTCGCACAGTGGGGCTTTGTTGAGTGTGGCATGCATAGCTCTGGCCACCTACCTGCGTCTCCTGGGGTCGGCATTCCTCTCTCCATGGCTCCAACACCTTCAATGCTCTCCATCCCTATGGTGGATGCGCATATTTCCTCCCACGCCTGGAGCTTGATAGGTGATTCTGAGCCTCCGCCAGTTGACATGGCTAGGTTGCGGTTAGCCGAAATGATGCTACGGACACGGAGCCTCAGATCATCCCAGCGCTTGCGGCACTGCTGGGCTGTGCGGGGTGCGGCCCCCACTGCACTCACTCGCTGTGCCACTAGGGCCCATATCGCCTTCTTCTTCATGATAGCCGCCCTTGTCATCTGTGTCGAGAATACGACTTCTGCATTCTCTTGCAGGGTCTCTGCCAGCATGTTAAGTTCCTCCTTGGTGAAGCGGTCTTGGCGCTGCCTGTCACATGCCTTTTTAACAACTTTGGGCATGTTGGATGTGGTTTTGGGGTGGGTGATGGGTGTGGATGGTTATGGGGGCCGGATGAGGTATGGTAGTGGAGGATGGCGATGGATTGTGTTTTTAAAGATGGCCGCCATGCCATTTCCCGTTCCTGCGCGATGGCGCTATTTCCGCTTCCGCCTATTTACGGTGACCGCTAACTGCGGTGACCGCTAAGTACGGTGACCGCTATGGTGTGCTTGGCGGTAGTGCTCCATGGACGGTGTGCGATCGCGGTAAGGGCCGTTTTTGGCCCATTAGCGCCATGGCGTACTTTACATTACCGCCATGGTGTAAAGCACGTGCCCGATGGGTGGGAATTAGGTGCTATTTACGTCTTCGCTACTCGGCGTTAACGTAATTTACGCCATGGCGGTAATTTACGGAACTTACCGCCAGGGTCGTAATGAGGCCCAATAACTTATATGACACCACATAAAATAGCCCAGTTTAGCCGACAAGCATCTCCTAGGTGTATGTGGTGTAACTCTGAAAAGGCCGACCTGTTGCACATGTTCTGGAGCTGTCCCAAGACAAGTCACCTCTGGTCCAGAGTAGAACACACTTGCAAGACTACCGGCATAACCAGGTATGACTGGTCCCCTAAGGAATGCCTGTTGGGTACATACCCCCGATTGGCCAAGGTGAAACATGTAACAAAACTTATGGATATGGCCTGCGTATTGACTAAAAGGACAGTCACAATGGCCTGGAAACGAGTAAGTGGGCCATAATACCTAACATGGCATAGAGAGATGGAACGCTGGGTAGAAGCAGAAACCCAGGCCTGGGAGGACTGCCTCCTCACATGCCCAGACTGAGCAAGTACGGCTCTTGATGCATGGAAAGCCCTAACAAAGGACTTGTTTCATCCCTCTGATGATAAGCCGCCCTGAACTACTTCCAGGCGATAATTGAAATGCCAACCCTAAAGATGACCCTTGCAACACGGCGACAGGCTGCCCAAGGCCACTACAACATACCCTCCCCCTTACCATGCCACTGGCACCACAGTTAATGAACGTTGTTAGTTGTGTTTCGTTTTTGTTTACTTTAAGTTTTATGTTTAAGTAATACTTCTGGGGTATGATGTTGCCAAAACAGATGCAAATGTAATTAAGAAATGCCAATAAACAAATTAAAATATACATTCAAGTGGAAAAAATGGCATGGAGGACTGTGGCTGCCGAGCATTTGAGGCCTGCATATTGATGGAACCAACAGGATATGGAAGCTCTAAGAATAGAGGCTTTGAAGCCTCATTGCTGGGCACCAAGTCGTCTGCAGATGGAGAACTAGCCTTCATTGGAATGGTTTTTGAGCAGCTTGGAGGAAACTCAGAACTTGGAATAAAAGGCCCATCTTGGTGTGGAGTGTTACATTTGTGAAAATTTACTTTTTCACGATATGAAGAAGAGATGGCTGCTGGCGTTGAGGGATACAGAGATAAGCGAACTCGATTATCGAGTTCAGCCATTACTGCTGGCGCAAGCATCGAGGTGTCATCGAGGTGTCAGAAATGGGTATGAGAAAACCTTCTTGTGAGTTACACAGGAAAAAGTTGTCAATTTTTTGATGTGTTTAAAGTGCTTTTTACAGAGACTGATGTAGCATCATTAACTTCTTTTTTTTTTATTGCACTTCATGAGGGTGTATTCGTTGACGTAGATGAAGGGGAAAGAAGGTTTATTGACCTTTAATTCGAATGCACTACCCCAGTAGGAGACACAGTGTTAGTGGCAACAGGGTCCTCAGGAGGGGCAAGCGAGTCCGAGGCCAGAATACTGGGCATGGTATGAGGAAGCTGCGCACAGCTAGATAATATTGAAATGGGGTCAAGGAGACGTTTGCCACTCCTAACACTTCTATCCATCTTGGATTTGGGAAAACAAGAAGCGGCTGTACAACTGTTATCACGCACGCCGACACCTACTACAATGCTTCTGCCAGACAGACCCATACCGACATCCTTTTTGTCGTTCCTTCGCCAGATCTATGGACTCCTCATATGGTGTCTGTGCTCTGCCCTATCTCCTCCTCTTCCATTAATGGTGGCACTTGCTGGGAAGTTCTCATGGCTTCCTTCGACTCCTCTAAAGTCATCATTAATGTCTACCTAAATGGCACTGTCATGGTCCAACGCCCTCAGGCCAATCTCCTCCTCTTTGATAGGCGCTTCCCTTGCCTCATCAATTTCCTCTCATCTCCTGCTGTCCCCTCCTCTCCCCCCTTGGCTACCTTGCCCTCCCTCTCCTTCTTCTCCTCTGCCCCTCCTAGGGCTCTTTCTCCTCCGCAGGGCGTACCACTGATCTGTACCCCTCCCCGGAAGGTCTTTAAGGCTGGCAACCTTCTTCATGTTGCCACTCTCAACTCTCGCTCTGCCGTCAAACACTCCGCTGAAATCTGCCACCTCCTTGAAGAACTAGACCTTGATGTCCTTGGTCTTACTGAGACATGGTTCACGGCCAGCTCTGTCACAAGCTTTGACACTCTTCTCCCTGATGGCTACAAGATCCTCTCAGCACCCAGATTCACCCAGTCCGGTGGGGGGGGAGGGTAGCCCTGATCTTTCCTGAGTGGATTCCTGCCTCTATCATTCCCACTCAGACCTACTCCTCTTTTGAATGCCTTGTCTGTAGGCTTTCTCTCTCGCCTACCCATTCTCTTACTGTGGTTACCATCTACCGGCCTCCTGGTCAAATCACCTCATTTCTCTCTGAGTGGGCAGACCTTTCCTCCTCCCTCCTGGACTCTACCACTCAACTCCTCCTCCTCGGTGACCTAAATATACATTTAGACACTCCTTGCTCCTCCTCTATACTCTTCCGTGACCTCTGCGACTCCCTCTCCCTGTCCATCATCCCCTCTGGCCCGACTCACTCTGCAGGGCACACACTGGATCTCTTGATCTCCTTTGACCTCCCCCTATCCATCCCTCTGACCACTCCTCTCTCCTGGAGCGATCAATCCCCCCTCTCATCTCATCTCTCCCTCTCTTCCCCCCAAGCCAAGCCTACCCCAACACTGCCACCTACCTTCTCGGACATCCGGCCCATGAAGCGTGTGTTAGTTGAGGCTTTTGCCGCCACTTTCTCTCCCCCCTCCACCTTTGGCTGTCTCACATCCTGACACAGCCCTGTCTCTGCTCTACTCTTCAATTTCCGATACGCTTGATGCTCTTGCCCCTGTCATGAGGATCCGTTTGAAGTCTAAAGCCAAGTGCAATTCCTGGTATGACTCTGACCTAGCTACACTTAAACGTAAGTGTAGGGCAGCTGAGAGGAAATGGAGGACTTCCTGTTCATCCTCTGACAAACTGGCCTGTCGCCTGCTACAAAGGCAATACCGACTCTCTGCCGTCACCAAGAAGAGAGTCCACATTCAAACTCGTGTCTCTGCGGGATCTAACAACTCGGCCAAACTCTTTAAAATCTGCAAGGAGCTGGCCAACCCTGCTGGAGTCTCTACCCCTCCTGTTGCCTCCCAGGCTCTTTGCAATGCCCTTGCCTCTCACTTCATTTAAAGAACCCAGGACATTCTTTCTACCCTCTCCACCCACAGCCCTCCTCTTCCCTCACCATCTGTGTTTGCTGACCCTCCTTTAGCCACCCTCCCACCATCCTTCTTGTCCTTTCCTCTGTTCACCCCTGACGAGGTTGCTAGACAAGTCCGATCCATGAAAGCTTCTTCAAAACAGGTTCATCCCTGTTCCTCTAAAACCATCAAGAACCACATTGACACCCTCGCTCTGGCCCTTGCTGATTTTTGAAACCACTCCTTTGCCTCTGGATCCTTCCCCTCCCCTCTGAAGCACTCCTTTGTGCATCCTCTTCTCAAGAAACCCACAGCTGATCCTTCTTGTCCAGCTAACTATCACCCAATTTCCATTACTCCCTTTCTTGGCAAACTCCTGGAAAAGTTGGCCATCTCTCAGCTTAACCTTCATTCCATTTCTGTTGGCTGTCTCCATGACCACCAGTCTGGCTTCAGAGCTGCCAGAAGCACGGAAACTGCTCTCCTGAACATCCGTGAAGATCTGCTCTCCAACCTTAACTCTAACATTCCCTCTGTCCTCATCCTCCTCGATCTCTCTTCTGCCTTTGACACGGTCAACCATACCATCCTGCTCAACCGTCTCCGTGAAAACCTGGGTATCACTGATCAGGCTCTGGCCTGGCTGACCTCTTTCCTCTCAGATCGACCCTCCCTGGTCCAACTTGGGTCCTTCCTTTCATCTATCTTCCTCTCTACATGTGTTGTTCCCCAGCAGTCTAACCTCTCGCCCTGGCTTTTCAACCAATACCTGGCAACTCTCGCCAACTGCATTGCATTTTCTGCTCAAATTTCCAGTGCTACGCGGATGACACTCAACTCAACTTCAGGCTGCCCTCTGCCACCTCCTCTCCCTCTCTCATCTCTGATTGCCTAACTGCCATTCAAGATTGGTGTGCCGCCAATGATCATTGCCTGAATGCCAGCAAGACAGAGATCCTCCTCATCGGCACACCTTCACCATCCTTTCCCCTCACTCTCTGCTCATGCCTTATGTAGCAAGTCTGCCGAATGGAGGGGGCGGGACCAAAGTAGTCACTAAAGATATTAAACAAATATGAGTGTAAATACCAGTGCGAATAGTCCAAGTCCAAGGTATTGTAATTAACAAACATGTAGCTGCAGTAGCAGACGCACCGTGTCTTGCAGGCTCGTCTTGCAGGCACATCAGTTCATTGAGAAAAACGAGAGCACAGCTCCTTTCACGGCTCCAGCCAGGCTCCAGCCAAGCTCCAGACAGTCTCCAGACCGGCTCCAACAGGCACTTGTGGGGCACTGATTGTTTCTTTACTTACACTATAAATTACCAAAAGTGTATTGGTGTGCATGGCGTTGCTTTTGCCATTTTAGCTTTTATGCACCAATGTTTGTCAATCTATTAAAGTATTGTGTAATATTTTTAACATATGCTCTCTGTTAATATGTTTTATACCTAGGAAGGGATTGTTCATTTGCATCATTGCAAGTCAAGGAACACAATATCTTGCACCTCACGGGACCCCAACTAACTGACCTGACCCGCCCTCCAGACGCCTTACTTTTATAGGGCACCACTCACCTGACCTGTGGAAATTTGGAAAAGGTATATTTAGGACTACCCGCACATGTATCCCCCCTCAAACAACACAAAATACAACTAAAGATTGAGGGGAAGATTATACAAATGCCCCAGGATTCATCCCCCCTAGCAAGGGCTTGTGTGAACTTCAAGACTAAGGAATCCTGTTGCCTTTATGCTCTCCCCATAGGAACTGCGAGGAACATCATACCCAAATACATCTCAACTTATTTATTAACAAAATATCACAACACTCTGGGAGATAAAATAACAAACTACATAACTTTATTCAGATAGTAAAGCTATTAAAAATATATTAAACAATTCATATAGACATTTCATATAACTCTAACACTTTATTATCAATATTTTCACCTCTAAAACTCGTAACACACTAACAAGCATACACAAAGTGCAAACATACTTATTTTGACACTCGCAATCCTTTCATACTCAAAATAGGCCTCACTCTCACTCAATCCAAAGTTATAAAGATTTTTGTCGAGTGTATAACATCAGAGAGCTCACATATACTGAGTTTCTCTCACTTGCCAACTTGTGCCCTGATTGGATGAATCCTTTCACCGAAAGGTTCTCATTCACTAAATTACTTTTTGAATAGGTAGTTGTCTATTAATGGGAAAACCAAAACACCCAACATGTTTTGTTCTAATAACTCTGTAAGATATATAATAGAACTTCTTCAAGGGAAATTCGACAACCGGATTTCTTTTAATCTTCTTAAACTTTGTTTGGAAAAGTTCCTCTGTGATCCGCTGTATCTGGAGTACTTTCTACCAGTGTTCGGTGGAAAAGGCTCATTTCAAAAAATCAAACAAACCACCGTTTGAATTGACCACCACACGTATGGGCGCAACTGCCTTAGTACAGCCACGCAGCACGGTTTGATGCTCCATATTTAATGGATCTCGCGACTGGGTTGGTCCCTTCTGTTTTGCCAGTATGCGGCTCATACTTTATAAGCAGCTACTTTGTCGCTCTTCTAATGGTGGTTCAGTAGGCCTTGAAATCTCGTTAAAATCTCGTGTTGAGTCTCCTGTGTTCCCGTTTGTGGTGCCCCCTCAAACCTTCAGCCAAAACAATAAACCATTCTTTATAGAGTAGTGTGTTTATTTATTTTCAATTGTTACATTATATTATTACTTGGTGACTGCTGACCCTCTTTCCATGGGGCCTTGGACCTCCACCCCCATAAGAATTTCTGGTTGTGAAAGAGCAGTTCTATGGTTCTTAGCAGGTTTAACCAGTCGATTCGGTAATGTGAGGACCTTACCACCAGTTTCTGCTGAACAGCACTTTTTGCTCCATCATAGGGTCGATGTAGAGGACAAGCTGTGGCGAAGCCAGAAGGAGATGGGGAAGCTGAACGTCAACTAAAAATACTTCTAGGGGAATGGGTAATATAATGCCATAGGGACGAGCCATTATAATTTTGGTTCATAATCAGAAATCCATCTGCAAGACAAATTTCAACCCCACCTCCTTCATTCAAATATGTATTTAAAAAACATCTCCTTTCAAAGCAAAGTGATGGAAAAAATAATAGAAAACAAACCAAACTCTGGGGAAAAGAAACAGAGATATCTGACTTATGAAGTACATGTGGATTTTCCAAATATGAATAATAGAGTTGTAGACTTGGACACAGGAAAACAGTGGTTGGATAGCTAATGGGCTTTGGTGCTGGCCACAGGTTTGATCACAGGCAAGACTGAGTCTGCCTTTCATCCTTAAGAAGGCGGTACTTTAATTAGTATTTATTTGGACAATAATAACAGAGTTTGCAGTGCTTACATTTTGAAGGAATCCTGCATGAAGCATTGTATAAAAACCTGATAATGTTGGTATCAAATATGTAAAAAAAAAACACTGTTGGAGAAAGAGTACAATAGAACACAGGAGAAAACAAATACTATTTCGCAAGCAATAATTGAAATGAGCGCCGAGGGGGAAGTTGCTGTTTTAGTATGCCGGAAAAGGATAAATGTATCAAATAAACATGTTTAATAGAAAAAGATTAAAATGGCGGATTTTCGGTTTGCCTAGCAGACTGCAGCAAACAAATGAAAAGGAACGTACAGTACAGTCCCCGTGCAGTGGAACTAAAGGAAATATAAAATGCTTTTGAAACGTTTCATAGCTATTAACTCATAGATACAATACACAGAGTAGGGGCTGGAGATTCCTTTGAACAAATGGAATTACATTCACCAAGAGAGCCGAAAAGTTAACTTTTTAATGCTGTTTTAGGGAAGATAAAATTAGTAGTTATTAAATTCCTCCCAGGAGGTAAAGCTCTTCAAAGCTCAAAGTCCCATAAAACATTCTCTTAAATGCTGTCTTCTGAGATGAAAATTCTTACCAGCATATTTTTGGAAACTGAATTTCTTCAGATTTACAGACAGAAAGGGGCTTCAGAAAATGCAGTTCCTTCTCTACTAAAGAAATCGCAGTGAAGGTGTATTTACCTCCAGAAGGCTCACAGTGACAAAATGTCTACTTCCTGGAGGAGTACAGGCAGGGCCATCTTAAGCACTTTTGGGGCCCTGGGCACGGATACCTTTGGGGGCCCCCCTCCATCAAACCAAAGAAATTAAGGGATCCAGAATATCTTGTCAGGACCCCCCACCAGCCCCCCTCATCGCAATCACAACACATTGCTTGACATGTTGCCTTGCAATGATTAAAAAAGCCAACAGTATTCCCTTTCAGCCCCCTTACCCTCTTCATTCTGGCTGTAGTAAGAAAGCTAAATAAGTAGCATTTTAAGGCCAACATCAGCAGTCCACGGCACGCCTACTTGCATCCTAGCATAGATCGAGGCCATTTCTCATCATTAGCAGTCACGAGGAAGTTACACCAGTCATAGTATAAATTCAGGACACCAATCGTATTTAAAAGGTGCACATAATCCAGAATAGACAGACGACTCAGATTAGCTCCCTCACAGAATGCAAAAGTGCTCAACGAGACCAGTGGGAAGCAAGGAGAAAGGTACACCTACCATAGCATAGATAGCGGATGAAGGTTAGAGGCTACCAGGAAGGTGTAAGTGGCTGTGGTGTTCAATATGTCAATGCTCCCTATTAATATAGAGGAAGCAACCCTATACCCAGTGAAACCATGAGTGAAGCTGTTTTGAAGATCATACACTGGGAACAAAATCACTCCGAAGGGTGACAGTTGTGAATAATTTAGGGACTGGCAATGTTGACAGATTACGCAATGCAAGACTGAATAAAATGGTCAGGATTACACAGTTAAAACGAGATGCTGCAATTTCTGCCCTTTACCACTTGCTTTTCTAGGATGTACCATGAAGTAAAATAATCCCATTTTATAGATCTCACTTGGAAAGTGTACAAATCACATTTTAAAAACAAAATGTTATTGAAGCTTATTATGCAAAATGGGAATGATTCTAGCTTTCTTATCTCCAACATCAAGGGAAGTATATAAGTACCAACATACTAATGGATATGAACCTAAGAGATTACATCTGGGTTTCTGCTCTGTATTTTAAAGCTTTAAATTGGCCCAAAACACAGGCTTTTGAAACTGTTCTTTATAAACATGCACTTAAACCTTTCAGATTATTTATTTATGGGTCACTTGTTTGGCCCTTATACAATCAGCAAAACTGTTTTGAAGTGCCCACAGGGCAAACAGGGTGGGCACAGGGGAAGTACGACAATAAATTACAGCAAGAATACATAATTAAATTAATAATGCAAACAATAATGAGAATAAAGGGAAGGCAAGATGAACCTACTATGCCTTGTGAGTGTTCAGAAAGTGCAAGTGCAGAGAGGGTAGGGGTGAAGGAAAGGTGTTTTGATGCTCATGGAGAAGTGCTCAGGGTAAGTGCTAAGAGGAGAAGAACGTAAGTGCAACCACGTAAGTAAGTGCAGCAGAAGGTCAGCAGCTGGGATGAGAGATGTAGGGGGTCAAGGCCCGAGGACACATATGGGCCCTGCACATCAGTCACACTGCTGTAAGATTAGCAGGGAGGAGAAGGAAGAGGTAAAGAGAAAAGTCTTGAGGATTTCTCGGACCTTAAGGAGATCATGCTCAAGACGCAGAGGGAGAGGGAGGTTGTTCCACAGGAGGGAGCCAGCCGAGGAAAATGATCACCCACCAGCTCTCTGTTTTAGCAAAACACTTAACACACAGGGAGTTAGTGCCAGAGGAACGGAGCAAACAATTTTTTTGTGCCAAATAAGCAGACCTTAAAATATGCTATCCAGAGGCCTGCAATATCTGATCCGCTATCTTCTGTCTAGGACCCCTTCCACTGAAATGGCCTACATAAAAGGTCAGATCAGGTAATTAATGGGCTAGACAATACCCCCAGCATGTGAGAAGCAGACCTTTTCAAGGAAGATATTACAGTAATCTCAGTGAAATAAGATGATTTGTCCAGGATCACTGTATATTCTGCTGGCAAAGCCAGGATAGAAGCCTGAATGCTTTGGTTGCACAGTCCTGAATTTGCAAACCTAATCATCTCTCAGACTAACACTTTATAGTTTTCATTGATGGTAGCTGCCTACGTTTTACAAGCCTCCATCTGAAGAAACCAATTTCAAGACCTTTCACCATACTGATGCTATATTCGTTTTTTATAGCAAACGCTATCTAGTACTGGTACACTGCTGATAATAGAACCAGTTGTGCTACAAAACATAGTACACATACATGCATATTTATCAACTTCAAACATAGGAAAAGCTGAGTTGGCCTTGCTGGAATTTAGTATTATAATAACACTGAGCTATCTTCTGAACCAGCGCGGCACTCACATTTATCAGTATGCATTTCAACTTTGGCTATTGCACATAAGCAATATAATTCCCATAGAAAGGTGAGAATACTGTGTCGTAGTGAATGCATAACGTATGTGCAGGACAGTGAACACAGGATGCATTACACCATCAATTGATCAGAGCAGAATGTATTTGTCAACAAAGGACAGGCAATAGATTCAGAGCCTCAGCAGCACACCATAACATATATTGTGTGCTATTTAGGTTTTTTAAACAATGGTCATTGACTTTTTTAGATTAGGCAGCCTTGTGGGGCCCCCTCCAAGGTGGGGGCCCGGGGCAAGTGCCCCTTTTGCCCTCCCATAAAGACGTCTCTGAGTACAGGGATGAGTGGAGATTTCTTTAAACTCCGCCTCAGCCCCACACTACTACTGAATGCACACATATTCTAAATTTAACTGGGGTTTTTTGATGGTAGAGGCTTATTTTAAACCAGCGACCTATGTCTTTTAAATTTCTCTGGTCTCGCGCTAGTGTGTTAATTGGTAGGGAAGGACCAGTCCCCTCCTTCCCTTGGTTGCATGGTGAAGGGGTTTCAACACACTTCGGGAGTGCGCCACCTCCTGTTGTAATTTTGAAAAATGATTATCCCACACTGTAGTAAGGTTTGAGCCAATTTATTCATTGATAGCTCTTATTGCCCATTTTGACCACTGGTGACACGTGTTTCAGCCTCTCAAGGGCCTTTTTCAAAACAAAAGATTAATCTCAAGGGCAATGTTATTGTGCCAAAAGAATGTTTTCCTTTTCGCGCTGAACCGAGGAATAGCAGCTGGAAGATAACGGGATTAACCCATGGCTTTTTGTGAAAGTGACTTTTCAGAGAAAAGGAAAACATTCTTTTGGCACAATAACTTTGCCCTTGAGATTAATCTTTTGTTTTGAAAAAGGCCCTTGAGAGGCTGAAACACGTGAATGCACACATACACCGCCTTCGGTTTTTAAGATGACATGGAACAATACAAGGCTATACTCTTCCATGAAGTGTGAGCCAGCAAGGAAGCATTGAAACAAAAATAGAACTGCTACCAAAATTAAAGAAATGTCAAGTCAGGATTGTATAAATAAAATGAGACATTAATTACATAAAAGAGATAAGCAAACTATAAAAAACACTAGCAACCCAACCTGCATGGGAATTCACAGATCATACAGACTTTTGGGTTAAGAAGACAATCTGGGACTGTGGAACAGGTCAATGCAGGCAAATAGTCTTGGTATACATTTCAAGGAATGTCTTCACTTTCAATGTCAAAACCTCCCTGTGGGGGACTGAGCAACCGTTGATACTTTAATATCTTCTTTTACTAGCCTGACAGTGGCACGCCTGGTTTCTGGGCATTGTCTGTTGAGTCAATACGGGCAAGCTGGTTCCAAGGGTTTCAGCAATGCAGTGCAATTCAACAAATGGAAACGACTTGTGGCTCGAAGAAATTTAGGACAAGCAGCGATGTGCAGTGTGCTGATCTACACAGTTTGAAGGATGGACAGTGGCTTGGTACAGTAATAGAAATTTAGCAACAAGCTGAATTTCCTAGGTTAAACACAGCATATCAGTTAAGCAGTGACAATGGATCAAAGCTCTAAAAGTAAGCCACAAAACAGGCAGGTGATGTTGATTCAGTGGCTGTGAGGTTCTCAAAGCAGTTCAGAGCATAGACTGACAAAAGCAGCTCTTGTCGGTCTTTGCAGCAACCTGAATTGTCTCAACGGTGCTCAAACCAGTGCAGTGGTTTGTTGTGAGAGGGAGGGTCACAGGCAACTTCCTTTGTTCATTGCATACCATTTGTAGCTGTCTCGGGTATTCTGCCCTACCCAGCTAGGAAGGTTGCCTGAATCTCTTACATGTTTGTCTCTTCAATAGGCAGAGTCCTGGGTACCAGTATTCAAGCAACAGGCAGGTTTTCCAACATCAGTTTGCTTCGAATGTTCCCCTAAACCAGCAAGTGGGAGGTCTTCATCCCCCTTGTAAATCCTTATCTTCACTCCAATGGCTGGGACCTTGTGCACAAACAAACAATGAAAGCTGATGAATGTCCAGATGAAGGCCCGCGTATAAACGATCCAAAGAAGAACGACGGGAGGGGGCAGATCTTCAATAAATGGCCGAAACACCCCGTGTCGACTAGAGTGCGTAGCATCCTTCCCATTGAGGAATATACAAAAGACAATCTAAACCACAGGAAAATGTTAACTTGCAGAAGGCAATATAAGCACTGTGAACAAAAGATTTGGAATCCTTAGATCAAGTGCCATCAAGTATGAGGTCCAAATACTGTAAGCTAATCTGCATGTTCATTTCCAACCAGCAAAAACAGAAAAAGTTTCCAAATATGGTTGTTGTATTGCACATATAGCACTTTGCACTAACCCCAAGAAAACATGTTGTGTATAGTTTATGTATGATCATGTTATCAGTGTACTGTAAGGAGTATAACAAATTTTGTTTTGCACCAATTCTTTATGTCATGTGTGAAATTTGTATTGGAGTAGTCTGAAACTCACTTGTGTGTTTGTGACTGTATAAGCCCCATGTCTAAGTGAGGCGCCCCGTCAACAAAAAATAAGGGTCGACCCATTGCATGAAGAATTGCGAACCTTGGGCAGACTTTACCTTGACAAGGTTCAAGTGAACTCTTATAAGACATCTCAAGAAGATGTTTCCATGAAGATGACTCCAAAAAGATTCAAATAAGAGGGTGTCTCATAATTAGTAGCCATGTTGTAACTGTGTTTTGGTCCCTTTCAAGCCATCTGTAAGGAGCCAATCCTTGCTGCTATGAAGAGAGTTTTGTCTTCTGATGTCAGCGCCTTGTCAGCAGGAAGTTAGGAGGGGTCAAAGGAAGGACGTGTGGCCTGGCCATTTTCAAGAAGGTGGGACTCTTCTTTTATTATACACATATATAAATATTTTTATTTAAGTACATATGGCTGAATTCAGGCCTTTCGCACTACAAGATTAAATACATTTGTTACACACAACATAAATAAAAAGATTAAGCAATACGATAAAAATAAAATATGACATTGCCTAAAGGAGAAAAATACATTTCAAAAGATGTATAAATAAATACAATCATCCCACCAGGCAATTTCAAGAAACACAAATAAATAGCCACGCCATCCATATAACACCTCCAGTTTACCACATACCCTTTCTCACACATGAAAAGCTCCAGTAGTAATCATTATAGACTCTGCCGAGAATATTGTAGCCCAAAATTGATCAGAGAAAATGCTTTTAGGCGAGGTGATAAATTGGCCATAACTCCTTAAATAATATTCACTGAGGCATGGGCAGCTAGTCAATGTGTGCCCAGCCAACACAGTCTACTCTCCAATGGGATGTCCCGCCATGCGCCAACAATCTCTAGGACTGGTAACAAGTTGAAGAATAAATATTTCATAAAACGCCTCAACAATGTGCGACAAAGATTCATGAGGTGACTGAGCTGTTGTCCGGGTACAAAGCTTGGCGTTGTTCACTGCACATCATTTTTCTTAATTGACAGTTTATCCACTGAACAAGCATAATCCCAAGACAGTGTTTTAGCCTTTAATTCAAGTAGTCGAAGTGCTAGTATGTATTTTAGCTTTTTGTGTTGAATAAATGTAGTTTGCACAATTGAAATGGTGCTACTAGTAGTAAGTAAGACATCTTTTTGGCATCCTGCATACTAGAAGCTGGCACTTTTGAAATAGTACTAGTAACAGTACTGAGTAACGTCCATGAGTTACGTTCTTTGAAATTTCTGAACTTTGGACCGTTTGAATAGTACTAGCTTCAGTATAAGTTTATTTATCGTTTTCATTTTCTTGTGTAAAAGCACTTTTGATTATTGAAACAGTGCAATAACTGGTCATAGGCAATTGTTTTTCACTTTCAATAGAAGTTTGTACTGTTGAAAACAAGTGTCATTTTGACTGACTGATATGTATTAATTCTAATATGTTTAACAATGTTCACATGTATGTAATTGTTCCATTCACTGGTAAATGTAGATTATACAGTATCTGATTTACTAACCTGGCTCCATAGAAGCATCCAAAGAAACCAAAGAAAGGGTTGGCATTTTGAAATTTGCTGAATTCAAATAAGTATACAGCATTTTGTTTTGAATACGAAATAAAAAAATTATACACGTTCAACATTATCAATACTAGCGGTGATTTTTAATAACATTTTTGAAAAGTTTGTAAAGGGTACTTACTTTGCATCTGCACTGGTCACTGTCTTCAATCAAAGTGTTTAATAACGTTAACATGTGTGCATGGAAAGGTTCAAAATTTGGGCATAGTTAAACTCATGTTTTTCTGTATGGTCATTGGTATTTCGTACAGCGTCACAGAAGTAGTTTACATTACACATGCTCAGTTGAATTAAAAAGTGTTTGGTAGTGATGTGATTTTTAAAGAACTTGACATTGCAATTTCTGTAAAATGAAACAACAGGTAAGAGTACAAGCAAATGTGGTGTGTATGTATATTTGTAGTTGCATACTTTTTTATTTCTTAATTTGTATTATGATTTAAAAAAATGTAAGTAATTAATTATTTGCATCCAACAATCTGTATATTTTACATTACAGATGCACTTGTTTACACCATATATATAATAGACATTATGCATGCTGTTTCAGTTATTGTTGTCACATGCATATAAGTATTGGTGTAGTGTGAGGAACAAACAAATGCACAATAATAAATATAATGGGTGGTCAGGAATAGTGGGAAGAAGAGGGTATTAGAGGGAGGGGGAGAGTAGTGGTGTGAGGAGGACGGGGAGGATAGTAGTAGTGGGACTAGGAGTGTAGTGGTGGAGAAGGGTAGCAATGTGCAGCAGGGGAATATTAGAACGAGAATGAGAATTGAAGCAGAGTGGGAAGAGGTGTAACTTCAAAGGCTGGAGGCAAGCAGTAGCAGGAGTGACACATTTGTGGGATGGAGGACTGGTGGGAGCAGCAGGGATGTGGAAGTAAAGGTAGAAGAGAAGAGGCTAGTGGGCATGCCTGAACTAGACTCGACTGAATCCAGCAGAGTAAGTGCAAGGCGCTATAAAAACTCCATTAGAACACTAATCCTTGGTTATAGTAGTTATTCTAAGGAGAGTAAGGACGTCATTGAGAGTGCCAGCCTGCATTTACAGGAGAAGACAGACTTGAGACAATAGGGGTCAGCATTCAGTAGTACTAACCAGGGGTTACAGACGACTCGATTAGGGAGGAGGGCATGGCAAGATGAGAGATAGAGGGATGAACCCAATCCCAACCAAGAAAATAACCTCTGAACTGTATCAAAGATTCTGAGTGATTTCTCTGTCACCTGTGATACCTTCCCAAAGTTTTAATCAAATCCTTGGACCCACTTTTGGAATTGGTGTGATCTCTGGGCCATCTATAACACTTGCTTTTGATATATCTTCACCTCATGGTGAACAGTTTCATCAGAAATTTCCATCATGTGAAGAAGGTAATTGCCACGGTGCAGACGATCAGCTCACACTTCAGCCTAGCCTTCAGTAGAAGAAATATGCTGCACCAAATGTCATAATTAGTTGACAATGTATAATCTGAACACCCTAGTTGCAATAAGCTGCACTTTTATTTGCACACCTCTAGCTGGATATGTGAACAATGTAACACAACACTGTTTATTGCAACTGTCAAATCCAGGCATGAGATGTACTATTCCATTAGCCAATACACTGGCAGTTTCTGTCTAATGTCTATTGTGTGCTTTGGAATTTTGTGGATTCCATTAACCGTGTTGGCCAGTGCAGTGCGATGGACTAATGCCAATAATGGACCTGTAGGAATTCAACCTGTCCAAAATCATAATTTTTCATGATATGGCTGGTCAGTTGCATGCATGCATAGCCTCAATGAAAGGTAAACCTGAATACATTTTGAAATTATTTCTCAGCCCACATGTTATGTTAAAAGTAGCTGCTTTTCAGAAAAATACAACGTTTCACAACCCACAAGGATGAGACAATTAAGTTGTGGACAGATGCACTTGTGAGGTGGGCGGGTGGATAATAAATTACCTGACATGTAGGATTGGGAACAAAATATGTCAACACCTGTTCCCAGCAAACAACCAGAGAGGTCAAGAACATTGTCTTTTTCATCATACAGAAGTACATTGCTCTTGTTCCTGTCACCCCATGACCCCTTTTCTGTGAACACTACTGGTGATACTGACATCCTGGAGATGGAGACTCTGTTGGATATGGTCCTCACTGCATCAGGAATCCTCAATCATGATGGGTCTATATGAATATACAGCAAACCTTCAGCAGCTCAAATTGTGGATGATTATCAATTTGACACATCTCACAAGAATAGAAGTGATGAAGCAGTGCAGTAATTATTCACTGGGTGGTCTGCCTGGACAACAGAACATTTGAATTACTGTAAAGACCCTGCACTGCCTTTTTCTAGGATACAGTCTGAGCGAGTCTTTAGCACTTCCTGGGTAGTGTTTCTGGATGCAGAAGAAGCCTCGCAGTGTCCCATGTTGAACAATTAACATGCATTAAAATAAAACAGCCTTACATAGAGGAAGACTATAGCAAGACATATAACAACAACCAACACGCCAGTTCTTATTATGAAGACTTATTGTGTGTTTCAGGTCACACCAACGAGTGGGAAGGGGTTCTTTAGTGGGACATAGGATTGTGAAGCAGATAGCTCTATCGACAGACTGTTGGTGGTCATTTACTGTCCTGTCAAGCCACAATGGCATTAACATTTGTGCTACTACTGTTCTGTTATTATACTCTGCATTGGCTATTTTTTATGTTGGTTATTGATAAGTATACATACAGTCAAAACATGACTTTGTTAACATCCATACAATCATGAATCCCAAAAAACAAAATCATTCACAAATCCTAAACATCATCAAAAATCCTTACAATTACATCCCAGAATGTCGCCATATAATACTATAAATTCATATCATGTCCTTCTAAAATACTGTCCCATGTATACTTTTTTAGATTAAAATCAACAGAATTGTCCTATGACTTAGGGAATGTCCTGTGTAGGTTAGTCAGACTTTCGCACATCATGAGCGAGTGCTGAGAATACTCAATTGTTAGTGCCCCACAAAGTCTTCATAACCTTGAGGTGTGGGGGATCTCAAGCCTTGCCCCAATGATCTCAAATTAAGCTGCTATGTTGAATTTAATAACTGACAATCTTCGAACAATATAAGTAGTCGGATAGTCAGTGATGTAATCTGGAGCCTCATTTCTATTCAAATACTAATCTAAGTTTTCCTCCTATTGACGTGTGTGCCCAACATACTAAAGGAATTTTCAAAATCACAGTCTGCAACGATTCTCAGTACAATCTGTTTATAAACCGGCATAATTGTCTGCATGGGATGCACATCTAGCACAGGGGCCAACCAATGGTGGGTCTGAAAAACCTGGCTTATTACATGGCCACGGTAGTGGCCATGTAGTTATGGTTAAGTTGGTGTTTCCATAAGAAGAGCACTTTTTGGGTGGCTCATAACTTCTCTCCCCCTGGACGAATCCTAACCAAACTTTGCAAAAAAAAAGTATATGGCACACTCTGAATTTTTTTGCAAAGTTTGGTGAGGATTCGTCCAGGAGGGGAAAAGTTATAGGGGGGTCCCAAAACTTTTTTTTTCCCATAGACTGAATGGGAAAAAACTTTGCGCACGGCTACAGCCTGAACCGCTGGACGGATTTACACCAAATTTGTGGCAGGAGTGGCAGCCTGGTCCCGAAAGCGTGCTTTTGAAAATTTGGTGTGAATACGTCCAGTAGTTTTTAAAAAAATGACCAAAATGTAAGGCAAAAAAATTAGTGATATCTGTGTTCGCTTCGCGGACGGACTTCCCTGTTCGCTCTGCGGACAGCACCCCGATTGGCCCATAGCCTTGCGTCATGTCCGCGGATATGTGACGTGTTCGCTGATTGGACGGCGAGGGGCGTGGAACGCGGTGAAATGTGGATAGAAAATTGTATTTAGTGCCCTGTGTTGGTGTGTAAGAGTGTTTGGGGAGGGTGGGGGAGTATGAAATAGGTTCAATGTTTTGTTTTTTTATGTGCTAGACGTTTTTGTTGCGTTCGATTTGTCTGCGGAGAACACGGCTGTTCTGACATTTTGTAAATAAACTAAATGGTGGGGTGTTTAGAGGACGGAGTATGTGTCATTTTTGTTCGCAAGGAAGGTAAAAATGAGCTATGAACACTCGCAGTGTACTTAATTATTCGTAAATACACAAACTGGGGGTGTCCTCAGGACGCTGTCCGTATTGTAATCTGTCTAGTTGAATGTGTTCTAAGAACACTCGCGGTGTCCCGAAATGGTTGCAATTACACAAAATGGGGGTGTTCTGAGAACGTTGTTTGTATTGTTCGTTGTCAGGGTGAAAGTGTTTTAAGACCACTCCTTTTGTCCGCTAATAGTACAATTTCCTATGGGCGTCAACCGACTTTTTGTCCACTGGAGAAACGATAAATCCGGCTGGTGTGTGCCGACATTATGTGATAATCCCGTGACTAGCGCTATTGACCTGGCTGACTTGCTTTTGCGACACTAAATCATATCTCCCGCCCCTAAGCCATATATTATCAAAGCATTCATATTCCCCGCCTCTCTCCGTGACGTTACAGGGTGCGTCATCAAACGCGCCCAGTCCTCTCCAGTCCTAAGTGACTTTACACAGAACCCAGAAGACAACACATATTATGTCACAACACAGCGCGCCACAATTCGGAATATGAAACAGTGATTTAAAAGCAAACAGCAAGATTGTAAATTTTGTAAAGTACATTTATTTGACATCAAATGTTTTGAGAATATTCAGCAATTTGCATTTGTCTTTGTTGTCGATACGCAAAAGTTCATGTTGAGGCACGCAATGTTCCTTTGCGGTACAGAGGGTGTTAGATCAGCTTACAACTCAGTGCGCCACAATTCGGAATATGAAACTGTGGTTTAAAAGTAAACAGCAGGATTGTACATTTGGTAAAGTACATTTATTTCACATGAAATGTTTAGTGAATATTCAGCGATTTGCTATTGTCTCTGCTGTCGCTCAGCAAAAGTTTATTTGGAGCCACACGTTGTTCCTTTGCGGTAGTAGATAGGCTGTTGGTTTATGATAAAAGCAGTAAATGGTCGCTCTGATAATCGGAAGGTTGCTCCAAAAACGAGCCATTAGACCACCCTATTGGTTGGTATGTTGTTTGTAGCCGCAAGTACTGCGTAAGGGCATATTGGTCCTTGGCAATTGTCCCATAAAATGGTGAGGGTCATGAAGTTGCATATTTGGACCTGCACCTGGCAGTTGAAGACCCCATCCGCTGGAGTCTGTAAATCGTGACATAGGAAAAATGGGTCCACATACCTGTTTAAAAAAACATACATTAGTCTCACCAGCCGATCTTCATTAAAAATCATCATTTTATTTATTAGGGCGTGAAACTATTTGCTATCGAAGATAGTGCAACGGAGTATGTTAATAATAAAATAATAATATTTTCCCATTCATATAGCGCTAAGAACCATGAGGTATCTAAGCGGTGCTTATTATTAACCACGGTGTGGTGCTCATTTATCGACCACAGAAGGATGAAAGGCTGAGTTTGGCCTTGCTGGGATTCGAACTTGCGTTAGCAAGCTGTGCACGGATGTCAAAGCGAACGTTGTACTCGCTGTGCCACTTGACAGGCTACAGTGAAGTGGCACAGTGAGTAGAGCGCTTGACCGCCTATAGACCGGTTAAATTAGTTATATTAACACACCATGTGTTGTTTGCCTTTTTCAGAGCCCTCTAAACAACAGGGGATCAATTCGGCGGTGATAGTGCGCAGTAGAAAACATTATGCCACTTTCAACAAACAAGTTCAACTTGAGCGGTCTTTAATGCTTCGCTATTGTAATTATATTTGGTATAAAATAATCTAAAGGGTTACTTACAGTACAATTGCAATTTCCATTGTCTACGAGTGGTGCAGTCCCAAAATACGACTCTGCGTGTGCCAACGATCTTTCGCATAGTGATATAATATATAAAAGTGGTTTCGTTTCATAAATTTCATCCTTATCTTCTCTTACGTTTTAGCAACACTCCCTCAAGAGAAGTCTTTCATCACAATCTCTGTCTGTCAAGGTCAAAACACAATACAACCTTATAGTTCGCTTCGTGAGCCTCTCCGGGGCCCGAGAAAAAAATGGAAGCAGCTGACCTTCACTGTGAACGAGCATACATTCTTACTTTGCAACATTCTGTGTAAAGCCATCTGTGAGAAGTTGGTTTTTGCACGCCATGTTTGTATATTGTTTGCGTGATATTAAAAAAAGTTTGTTTAAGGGACGTTACGGTTCTAAGTACAGCCGAAAGACCCCTGAAAATCGCAAGTTATGGTAAGCTATGAAAAATAACTCGCGCCACCACAGTGCACTGCTAAGACTAACACCCAGGACATCAAAGATGACATCGCAAATGTCATTGATGAAATCACTGATGACATCACATGCGTATGTACTTTTCATGGAATTTGTGTACTAGGGATTTTTATTATAATGTTGCGAAAAAAAGTGTCAAGGATATTGCAATAAATAGCATACCGTTATTAGTGCTTTGAACGATGCATTGATATAAATAGCATTGTATTATGGGATTGTATCTAGTATACTGAGCTACTAATGGAGAAACATAGCATTGTGTGCAGAGTACAAGATGAAAGTATAAAATTTGTAATGTTAATATGTTGAATAATGAAATGATAATTGTCCTGAAATGTTCGAAAATTCACAAAATGGGGGTGTTCTGAGGACGTTATTCGTATTGTGTGATTGCTTAGCTGTATGCAATGAGGGAATGGCACAGAGAGTAAAGTGGAGGCCGTCCGCGGACACCGCGGCTGTTCATGGACAGGGCGTGCTACATCCGGGTTTTTCCAGGAAATCCAACATGGAAAGAAGACTGTACGGAGCAGCCAATCAGATGTCGAGGTTGTGGATTTGTGTTGAAAGAAACTGTGTGTGGTGAAGATGGCAGAAGTGGAGAAAGGCAGGGTGTTGGTGCTCGGAGATATGTTTGTGCATGGTTTACAGCAGTACACTGAATGCAGGCATGTTGCAAAGAACTTTGATGTGAAAGGAGTGGAGGTGGTGTGGAGCACTGTGCCTGATTGCAATGTACAGGGAATTGTACAAGTTTGTGAGGATATGGCCACGATGAACAGTCCGAATGTGGTAGTTTTGCACTATGGTGCTTTCCATTTGGGCAACGTCAGTGCCCCTACTTTGTTGGCTGATTTGGAACGCTTGGTTCAAGCCGTAATGAAGATCCTTCCAAATGCAAAAGTAATTATTTCTGGATTACTACCTAGGGCAATATGGGACAATAGTTCATTTTTTTGTCCTCAGCAAAACATTGCTAGGTGTGTCATCAACCGAGGCATGTGTGCCTTCATGCTTAGAGCTGGTATGTTCTTCTGTAACAATGAGAATATTGATGCCAGTAATGCTGTTAATTTTAAAGAAGATGGCATTTCTTTATCTTTTATGGGAAATGCCTTTCTATTTTGGAATGTAAGGGTTGCTTTGGAGAAGGTTATGTAAAGATTTTAGGAGTAAAGTAAGAAAAAAAAACAAGAAAAAAAAATACAAAATAACAGGTGTCTGTCAAGCATCTGTAAAAAAAAAACGGTTCTTTTCAGAGCCAACTTCAAAGGGGAAATGGGGCACACTATTTAAATTTACATTCACCATGCTCAGATTTTCGATGTGTCCGCGGACATGGCGGTAGTTCGCGGACATGAAAATCACTACGAGGGGGTTAGTATGTTCTATGTTACATGTATATGAAGTCAGGGATATTATGGTTAAGTTGTGCTACTAAAAACCTATGAAATTCAGTGAAAAAACTTTGCTAAAGGGACGTTATGGTTCAAAGTAAAACCGAAAAACCCCTGAAATTCGGCAGTTATGGTAACATAAGCAACCATAACTCGCGCCACCGTGCACTACTAACACTAACAGCCAGGACATCAAAGATGACATCAGAAATGTCATTGATGACATCACTGATGACATCACATGGCTGGCTCTCCCTTTTTATCCTTTACTGACATATCGAAGCCACATAGTTTTCTTCAGTAACAGTCAGGAAGTAAAAATTGAAAAGGTACTATATTTGTAGACTTAGGGTCAAGTCACATCATATGAAACATATACATAGCGGAAGACACAGGCTTGAAAGAGAGCAATCCTTTCTGTGCATGAAGATAATCATTAGGGTTATCAGCACTTTCTCATACTTTATTTTTATTACTCTACCTTCCCTGTATATGCTCATATTTGTATACATTATACTCACTCTCCTTTCCTTTGGGTGCAGTCACATCATGTGATACACATACATATGGTAAGTAGCAGCTTTGAAACAGAGCAATAGTTTCTCTGCATAAAGACAATCAGTTAGGTTATGAACTCTTTCTGCTACTACTTCTGCTTTTTTGTTTACTTCACTGTCCCTGTATATACTCATATTTGTATGTGTTGTGGTCTCTTTGTGTTTTGTCTGTAATAATTATGTATTAAGTGGGTTTTATTATCTACTTATTACATGTTTCACAGTACGCAAAACTCTAATAAGAAAGCAGTTATCATTTCAGTATTCAACATGGCAAGATTATGAATATGGCACCTTCATCATGTATGCTGCACACACTGCCTATGTTTCTGCATGAGTAGCTTAGTATACTGGATAGAACTTCATAATAGAATGATATTTATATCAATGCATTGCTTAATGCACTAATTAGCTCATGATATTTATCCCAATGATCCTTGACAGTTTTTGGTCAGCATTATAAGAATCCCTTGTACAGAGTTTTCATGAAAAGTACATACACATTTGATGTCATCAGAGATGTCATCAATGACATTTGTGATGTCATCTTTGATGTTCTGGGTGTTAGTGTTAGCAGTGCACGGTGGTGCTATGATTGCTTATGTTACCATAACTACCGAATTTCAGGGATTTTTCGTTTTTACTTTGAACCATAACGTCCCTTTAACAAAGTTTTTTCCCTGAATTTCATAGGTTTTTAGTAGCGCAACTTAACCATAACATCCCTTTAACAAAGTTTTTTTTTTACTGAATATTGGATATTCGTAACAATGTTGTCATATTTAAAGCAGCCTGAGTGAGCTGATGCAACAATGTGCCTAACTCGGCTACAAGTAACTTTCTATGAAACATGAGCTTTTTACATGTTATCCTACAAGTAATGGAGGTGAGATTAAATTCAGGTCTTAAGTACCCAACCAGGGGGGACTTAGGCTTCCTCAGTAAAAATCTCACGAACTTACCCTCCAATTTCTACAAAACATCACCAAACTCTCATGCCCAAATCTCTGCTCAATAGATAATATGTGATAGCAATTTGTTTGTATATAGTGACAGTATACACTTCACAAAATGGCTCGCTTGGTTACCCACAAACGTATTAATAGTACCAAGTAATTGCATTGTTTTAGAATAAACAAATTCCCAATACAGGGACCATTTAAGAGACCTAAGCACAGCTATTCATTTATTGTGCATGTGTAGGGTGCTTATACACAGTCAATTGTTCCAATTGGGTCTGATTTATCCTCCATGTAAAGCTCTTAGGTCTAACGTGGAGGGCAGGGCAAATACCATGGCCTTGGAATTCTCAAGGCTATTCTGAAATCCATTGAGTGCAGCATAGTGCCCTAGTGCCTCCAGACAAATCTGTAATTCCAGTGCTGTACAATCAAGGATAATCAGATTTATTTATGCATTTATTTATTTATTGTTTCCTTTTTTTGGTGCTTATACAATAAGAAAATACTGTTTCAAAGCAGTTGATGATACAGTGGGATTTCAATTTAATCTGTGCAGCAACCTGGAGCCAGTGAAGACTTTCTAGTGCAGGAGAGATTTGGTCCATGGGATTAAGGCCAAGGAAAAGTTTTGCTGTTCTATTCTGGATAAGCTGGAGGGGTCACAGAGTTGAAGATGGAAGATTCTGCAGGAGGTTGTTACAGTAGTCAAGTCTATAGAGAACCAGGGCGTGAGTCACATTGAGCCTCTGAGGGAAAGTGAGAAATGTTTAAATTCCTTTGAGAAGGATGAGCTGATAGTTGGACTTCTTGCCAATGGCCTCAGTGTGAGGGAGGAAGGAGAGAGAGGAGTCAAAGATGACTTCAAGGTTTCTTGCTTCAGTTGAAGGTGCGGGCAGAGAGCCCAAGGAGGAAGGCTACAGTGAGAGGAAGATGGAGGGAGCAGGGGTCCCAATGGGAAGGATTTCAGTTTTACAGGCATTGAGGCAGAGATCATTGGAGGCACAGCAGGACTGGATGGCAGATAGGCAGTCAGGGATGATGGACGGTGCAAGACTCCTGACCAGTAGATCGTCTGCATAGCTAAGACATGCAATTGAGGAGTCACCATATTTTAAAGGATAAGTGTTGGGTAAATCCAAAGTCACATCCAGACCTGCCAGGTACAGATTGAATAGGGTAGGGCCCAGAATGCATCCCTGTTTCACCCCCTAAACTGGGGATCCACTCGGACACCCCACCTCTTCCATCCAACCTGACTCTAACTCATGTGTCAGAATAAAGAAGAACAATCAAGGTAAAAGGCAAGGTGATATATTCCACGCAATAAGATTTTGCTAAAGTTACTCCTTTATTATGGGGTCAAAAGCCACAGTAAAATCAATATAGGCGGCGTACACTATCTGCTGTCGACAAGACCAAGCATGCTGGTTAACTGTAACTAGTGAGAAAAGATGATGTAATGTGCTCAACCTCAGAATGTTAGCATGGATCATCCAATCCCTGTGTTCTCTTAATAACACATGTGCCAGAATTTCTGAAGGATCATCCAACATAGCTTGCATGCAGTGATTCTTACCGTCCTTACAACATCCATTCTTATAAATAGGGACTATATCACTCTCCCTCCATGTAGTTGTAATTACACCGCTATCATGGATGATCTGATATAAGCATAGTAGTGTATTGGGCCAAAACAGAGGGTTCCTTTTTTACAAGAGCATTGCAGGTCCCATCCGAGCTGGCATCACAAGAGTTATTTGGGAATTAAATAATAGTCAACAAGTCATCTAAGGTGCAATTACATCTCCATCATGGTTGCTGCTCTTTTTCACCACTTAACAAGCCCTGCCCACCTGGTACCTTCTTGCTTGCTGCTCTGTTCCCTTCTCATGGAGCCCTCCAGCCTCTTTTCCTTTGCAGCTGGGGAGAAGGTGTAAGTGGATCTAGGTCACCTGGCCTGAGCACCAGCCACCTTCTTAGCCCTGCCTCTTCCTTCCTGCTCTTAACTCTTAGATCAAGTGAGTCTCTCACCCGGGTGTGCAAAGTGAAAGCACTTAAAGAAAAGGGCAATTCCTTTTTGGACGTGTTTGGACCAAAATGATCCAGGGTCCGATCCCCTGCTAAGACAGCAGGTAAGCATGCACCAACACATGTTTACACCTTCTGTCCCCACAGGCCATCCCCACCCTCTCTGGTCCCCCAGTGTTGTTCCCTTGTGCCCCCCTCCCTTCCGGCACACAGGAGTCTGTCCTGATACATTTTGGTTTCACCATCACCGTCTTGTGGCCAATGCCGGATTTGACTTTTATGGACTTCATTGATTCACGGTGCGTCACCCTTTCTCAACTTTCATGCTAGACCTCCTTTGCATCTTATACTCATGTTTTCCCTGAATTTTGCTGTTCCCATCTTCATCTTGTATCCTGGCTTGCAGCATTATGTGATACTACTGACTTCTGCAATTGTATTTGCTCTCCCCTCTTGCTTCTCCACTCTTTTTGACTGCTTACTCTCTTTTCTCTCTCCCCATACCCTCTCCCTTTTCCTATCTCCTCCCCTCCTCCCCTTACTTTCTACTATGCACTTACTCTATCAGAATTGTCCCTGGAGCTAGTATGATAGCACTCAGCACTATCTGAAACGTTGTCAAGCCTAGTACGATATTCGATATTCTCCCTTTCTGCACCCCTCTCCCTCACCTTTTGTTTTTCTCCAGCTCTACCAGAAATGTCATCAGGCCTCGTACGGTAGTCGTCTGTCTGTTTCCATTTCCTTCCCATTCTCCCCCTACCTTCCTTATCTATGTCTTAGCTCTTGCACTATCTGAAATGTCGTCAGCCCGAGTACCATAGTTAATTTCACATCCTTACTGTTCATGGCCTGCAAGAATGTCGTTGTATTTTCCCTTGTTCGCTCCCTTGCCTTGAAGCGCTTTGAAACACATTGGCCCTCATTACGACCCTGGCGGAGGTCCATGGTGCAATTTGCACCATGGACCATGGCGCAGAGCTGCCAACTCCGCCATGGGGGTTGGCGGACTTACCGCCCCATTCCGACCTTGGCGGGGCGGTAAGTCCCCAATCCCCATTTACCCTTCCCCATTCCCATTTTTGTCCCATAGGGTATAATGGGAGTGGGGAAGGAGTTAATTACGCCACAGTAGAATGCGGTGGCGTAATTAACGAGGGGACCCGTAGCGCCATGGATTTTTCCGCCCGGAAAATCCGGGCGTAAAAATCGCCATGGCGCTACGGAATGTCCTAATCTGGCGGAGAGGTACGCCATGCATTACACTGGCGTAAACCCCTCTCCGCCAGGGTCGTAATGAGGGCCATTGTGAATAAGCTCTATATAAATAAACTATCATATCATATCTAGTATTAACAGAATCTACACTAGTCACAACCATGCTTGATGCACCTAGAGTTTGTCCCACATGTGTTACCCAATCGCCAGTCGTCACACAGTTTCTAATGACCATATCCGTATTACCAGAGTTGATCAATTGCCAAAAGGATCCATTATCAGTATTTGTTATATAGCTGGCCACTTGTATCCTATGTTGTTTAAAAGGTAATATTACCTCCACACAAATGGTCGCCATATATACACTCGGCTTGGGGGAAAAAACAAGCAAAACCACAAAATAAAATTATTTTAAAACAGGGTTGCAGGGGTGTCCCTCACAGGTTCACAGTGATAATGTCGCTGCCTATGACAGCCTTTTTGCAGCAACGTTTTTGCCAGACAGCCTTTTTGTGGGGACATTATGACATGAAACTGTTTAAAATACCTGCGCAACCACTGCTGGTAGCATCGCTTGGGATATTTCACGATCCCACTAATAGTAAATTGATGTAGTTTACTGATACCCCTTTCTGTAGTGAGCAATTTGGCAATATCCCGCATGAGTTCTCTCTTCTTACTCTGCACAGTCGAATCATATGATCTTTTACATGTACGATTTTTCGGGGTCACATCACATTCCCTGGGGTACATTATTGCAAACAAAGACATGGGTATTAATTTCCTTCCGAGAGTTTTCCAAGATATTGATGCAGCTATTTACGCTATTTACATAATGTATCAGTATTCCACAGGCGTATGAGTTCGCATTTTACAATCTTGGGGGATTCCAAGAGTCTCTTGGCACCCATATTTACATTTACCAAACCTGTGTGTCCATAGATAATTGGGCAACGCGCCAAGTTTAACCCGACACATAGTGACATATGGTCACTTTCCAACCTGGTTGCTATCGCCATGTCAATGACCATGGTTAAGGAGACTGGGTTCACAAAAATATAACCAGTTCTACCTGCGGTTTTGCAACCTAATCTGTGTGTACCCGCGAGGAGCGTCACCAGGGAATTAGCCTTTCAGCATTTTAAAGCCTACTCATACAGGGCAGTGACCCAGGAAAGCCCTTTTCGATTATAATGGTCTTTTATTACTGATGACAAACGGACCTCATTATTAAAGGAATCCAAATCCAAAGGGATGAGCGCATTAAAGTCCCACCAATAAATGTTGGGGTCGTAGCGGTATCAGTCTTTAGAATTTCAACTATTGTTTTAAGGATTCTTTATGCATTGTCATAATGTCCGGTGCCTTATCTGTAAATCTAGATATAATGCCAGCTAAATCTGAGATAGAGATGCAACCCCCGGAATTAGGGATTGAGATAGAAGGTCCACATTTTGGACACCAAATAGGTCCCTTTACTGCAGGTCTGAGGATGATATCCCTGCCACCAAATTCTGGAGTATCTGCCATCCAGGTTTCCTGAAGCAAAAGAATGGAAAATAGGTCCCAATGTTCAAGGAGTCCATATGTGTCACAATAGTGAGAAGAACCCCTGGTATTCCAAGAGCCTAATAAAAATACACTATTTCTGATGTCAGCGTGCGTTCATAAAATGGCGTCTGAAGACTTTAGGTAGCCATTGTCAGTATTGCTCCACATCAGGATGTGGGCTACTAACACCAAGTTCAATCTCTTGTAGCTTGCCAGAGTACTCCTTTCTCGTTAGTGCATTTTGTGCCACTGGGATAGAGTTTGCTGAGTTAGCTCTACCATTAAATATGGTTTGTGTATTAGGGCTTCTAGCCAACATTAAGTTCGAAGGTGTCCAAAAATGGCTAAACGTATACTTAAACATCAGAGCTGCCTGACAATGGTTGCTCTGCATAATGAGCTCTACCTCATAGGCCATAATAAAATCAATGAAAGTGTCAGATGTGAAGAGTATGATAGTTCTGGGTTGGTTACCTTCCTCCACCTGATCAACTTTTAAAATATAATTAGATTTAATACTTCTACATGGATTGACACTTTGAAGAATACGAAGGAAAATAGCACAGTTCAGGGGCAGATGTCCAGGATAAGGGACCAATACCTAAAGCGAAAGGGTAGTGGGCATTTCCTCAGACTCTTTGTTCCCAGCCTCATTTAAAGGACCAAGTGAAGTTTGCCAAAAAGAAGTGGGTACAATAACAGGGGAACATTAGTTTGAGTCGAGTCCTCTTGCAGATTGGAGAATAGCAACTGCAATCCCTCATTAAATGCCTCCCATCTCCACCATTCCCCAGATCCTCGATCACTCTAACAGATGGGCACCCTCCTGAGTACCTGTATCTAGCTTGGTCGCCTTACCACCCACTTGGTCCAACGCTTCAGAGTGTCATTCTCTAATTTAGGTGGTACAGGCACCTTACCCTTGTTCGTTTTTCTTTATTTGTATTTTTTTTTAAGTCAATCTCCTCTACTGGTTCAGGTGCACCCTGTGGATTGTATTCTCCCCAAGCTAATTCCCTCATCAATGTTGAGCTTTTTTTTCCAGCCTATGTTTGTTAGCATACATAGATGCTTGTTGCACTATTTTAGGATTCTTACTTTTTTTTACCACGTTTCGCTTGTCCCTTGCTCTCAGGAGCAAGCAATATAATGTGTTCATCCTCACCCAGCTCAACTAGAGAATCAGCCACACAAAAACAATTATTGGTGATTTCATCATGAGGATTACAAACATTGGTATTGATGCACCCAATGTTAGATGTTAAGCTTACTATCCCCCTACCTGTATCTAAGGGGGTACTAACTGCTCTGCTATCTTGAGTAGTACAGCAAACTAGAACCAAATTGTCAATGTTCACCTTTGCAGTCTCTGGCCCTTCCTTAGCCCTAATTGCTGAAATTGTACTTGACAAAACTGTGAAAGAAAAAACAATAACTCAGTCTGTATATCAAGTGTGTCATCAATATTTTTGCATTTGGATATTAAAGTTATAATTTTCTAAAGCCATAAACATAGTAGTGGGCACGGCTATCAGTACTAACATTTAATAGACCAGAGTTACAGGCCATTTCAGATATATTATTCCATTTTCATCTATCGCAATCGATGGGAACCTACACAGATCAGGTTCAGGAGAGTCAGACAAAGTCAAACTGTAATCATGATGCAAGTCAGCAGGTGGAAGAGAGAGCTTATCAACATTGTTTAACCACCTGCCAGTGGGCATCTCTTCTCCGCCTGCAGCAATATGTACCTCGTTAGCAATATGCTCTGCAGCCATGTCCGTACCAGATGGCGCATCAGTAATGAGGATGTCAAACCCAGTCTTTAACTTGCAGCTCAATCTCTCCATTAAAGGCAAAGCAGATTCCTAGCTCTTAAATGATTAGTAATGATCTCATTTTATGATACCAGGCAAGCCGCTGATGAAGATAGCCCCAAGTCACCAGAGATAACCCCACCATTGACCTCACTTTCACAAGGGGAGAATAATTTGGTGCTTTTGTATAACCCTTACCTTTGGTTCACTAGCAGGAACCCGGATAATTGTGGGTATGCAAGTTCTAGGGTTCTTATATATGCTTTTATCATTGTCCACCTTTTCAGTGCACTCGTCTACTCTGGCTAACTCTTCATCGCTTCATCCTCCAACAATTGCGTATTGGGTATGGCATGATCAGTATTCAATCCCAGATTTGAGTCTTCTCCTCACTTCGCCATAATGCCTGATGGTGACTCGCTCAGTGTGCTCCGCACATTTCGCCGTCGGCCCCTGCCAGGACACTTCAGCGTAGCTGGTCTTTTTTTGTAGTTCAACCTGCACGGCTCAAAGGGCCTCGGTCACCTGACAGTCACTGTGCAGTGTGTGACTTCAGGGAGATGTAGTGCAGCAATAGCATGTCTCAAAAAACCCAAGAACTTACCACTCCAGCATTCCAACAGGTAATTGGCTATTTCAAAATCAGAGTAGTGGAGGGTAGAACCGCCTTAAAACAGTACTGCATTTAACATCAGAATTGTTCATGTTCTCCCCACTACACAAGAGCTGCCAATATTAGATTTATTTTAAGGGGGTTCTGAAGTCTTTTTAAGTTTTTTTAAAGTCACTTTACTTTGACACCTGCTTCTTGGCCATTTTCAAACTCGCTCTGAGTATCCTCCCTTGCTCAATTTGCTCAATTTTGCCTGAGATATTGGGGTGATGGGCACAGATATCAGCCACCAGTGCATTTTGGGATGCCCTACCTATGTCCTCCTGATGACCACTCTACTGCAATGCAGGCAATGTCTACCTGCAAGCCAGAACGAGCAATAAGTCCAATCTTTCCACTGCCGATTGTCTGAGACCCAAAAGAGGCCCAGTAGATTCAACACGTGCCATTAGCTGTGGTTGTGCCGCTTTATCACACTTTAATGCTCTACATCATGGCAGGAAATTACTTGCAACTATAGATGTGTTGTTAGATGATTTCTCTGCACCACTGAAGGTGGATATTATTGTGGCTGGTGCAGTGCACCCCACATGGTTTTTAAAACTCTTTTCATGGCAATATGGTTATGCACTGGAGTCATATCTAATGCATGATACTCTCTCTCTCTTTTTTGCCCAACCACACTCTCAGCTTGCAGAGTTTGCACACAACTAGACACTACTATGCACATGCCCACCCTCCAAGGTAGGGGAAGTAGAGATACACTCACACAAAGTTTGCTGTAAAAGCTGTTGAGGCATTATCCAACTCTTTGTCTAATCTGGTAGCACAACTTTCCCACTCCGCACAACAGGAGCCACCATGATTAGCATCTATTTTCCAGCTGCCACTCCTCCCCCTGCTCTGTATCCATATCCTGTTCCAGCAAATGCTGTCCCTCACTCAAGCCCCTCACCTACCTCCTACTGCCCCCTCTGTCTTGCCCTATCCCAAATCCTTCCATAAGCCACCTGCAGCCCATCATCAGCCTCATGTTCCTCTTCGTTCCCAACCTCTCCTGCTGCCTCTCCATCTACGCCTCCTTATTTTGACCTCCTGTACATTAATCATCCTCCAATAGTTTTGCACCTATTTCTTCAAATGAAGAGTTACTCTCAATCTCAGCAATCTGTGCATCTATATCCACATGTATCCGACCATCCACCACCACCACCTCTGTCTCCTCATTAGAAGATCATCTGCTTTTAAAGTTATTTATTTTTTGGATTCCTTTACTCAATTAAAGAGTTCGGGGTGGCACCAATGTAAGTGTTTTCAAACAGGTTAAGGGGAAAGATTTTGAAAATGTAAACTTCTTTAAGCACACCTAAATAGTAGTATGTATTGAAGTATTAAGGATATATTTATTTAATATTGAGGGTGCCTGGGAAGGTATAACATCCCTTGAACATTGAATGCAAATCTAATCTGCTATATTATAGTATCCAAAAGTACAGATGCTCCTGCTCCCTGCACACCTTTTCAACTGCTAACAGTCAAAGGGGTCATTGCAACCTTCCCAGTAAACGGTAAAAGTGCCAGTAATGACGTTTACCGACACTTTTACCAGACTGCAAAGTATGAGTTCTCCGGAACACAGCTGCTGGAATTACTGGCACCAGTACCACTCCATCTGGAATTACTGGTGCCAGTAATACTGGGAATTGAAATGCCGGCAACGCCGGAAACCTGTGGTCGAAATACTGGCACAATGGTATCACCGGCACATTACAAGCATAGATATCAAGGCCGGGACAACACACCTCAGAGATGGCAGTATATGGACACAGGTGAGGGAAACAAGGCCAAAGGTGCACCCAATCCACCCAGCTGCAACACTTTCCAACACAACCATGCTGCCACTCATTGCTGCTACCATGGACCTGGGGCTTCTCCATGCTGATGCCCAGCTGCTGATGCTGGAGCAACAGCAGTTGCGACAGGAGGACAGGGATATAAGGAGGAGGATGGGGATACAGGTGATGCAGGTGACAAGGCAGAGGCGTGCCGTGATCCTTCTCAGAAGGGCCACACCCTGGGGCCTCACAGACAGCCATATAATGACCCTGTACCATCTAAACAGGGAGACCATTCAAGAACTCCTGACCCACATCCAGGAGGACTTTGGGAGCATGTTCAGCATCACAAAATCTGGGAGCTCCCTGCGAGCCATGCTGAGGGCCCCCCCACCCAGCTCGGCAACAATTCACAGGTCGCGCAACACTCTGGCCCGGCCTACATTACCACGCTAGCGCAATACACACAAACGTGCTGATGCAGGGGTACGGGGCTCACTGCACTAGGAGAAGGATATATATATGTGTGTTTTAATGCATTATACAGCACACTTTCTATGAAAATTTGGCTACAATTCAAGAGCATTTGCAATCGTTTTGTAGTGTAACACCAGTCCAAAAATCCAATGCATGCAAATCACCAACAGTGCACAGGACCATTAATGCTTTAATTAATATAATGCTTTGCTATTAAATGTGTTATGCCACAATGAAACATATCCAACTGGCTTCACATTCTAGACCATTCTAGACATGAAATAACATATTACAGTAAAGCATGCCAGGCCACATTTAAACCAACCTAGACCGGCAGTAATTACCACCACCAGGGCCCGGTTCTATGCCATTGTGGGCATGCCCAATGTGGTGGCAGCATTGGACTGCACGCACATAGAGCTGGTCCCCATGCCTCAGAGGAGGTCTACAAAAATCGGAAGCAGTTCTGTGTCCTAAATGTCCAGGTGACCTGTAATGCTGATCTGACCATCATCCACTGCTGTGCCTGGTTTCTAGGATCAACCCACAACTCTATGGTCTTGCAGAACAGCACCCTGCCGGCTAACATGGGACATCACAGAGGACCTGGACGTTGTTTGAATACATGAACATTTACAACTACATTACAGCCTGGGTGACAGGCCAGGGGGGGAATATGTCACAAATGCATGTCCGGAAAGCACCTTGCACATGCAGGACCAACCAGCGCACGCCTCAATTGACAGGCCACAACACATACGAGCAGCACACAACTGGAGATGTGGCTATCACTGACCAGGCATTTCTAAACCCAAAAGGACACCCTCCCCCACCAATGCCAGGAAATCTGTATACCCGGCCACCTACGGTCATGAGATGTATGTCCTGCTGAGACATGGGGCATGCATGCACAGATTGACTGTTGGGATTCTGCTGTTACAGGCAAGACCAAGCGTTGAGCATCATTACTCACACATGTGTCCTTACCCATTGCAGGTGACTCAGGATACCTGCTGCTTTCGTGGCTGATGACCCCTCTTAGGAATCCCCAGACACAGGAGGAAATGGCATACAACAGGGCGCATCTGAGGACCAGGGTGAACATCAAGCGGACCTTTAGGCTCCTTAAGGCACATTTCAGATGCCTACACTGGACTGCGGATGCGCTCATGTACCGGCCAGAGAAGGTCAGGCAGATAGTTCTGGCCTGTGCAATATTGCATAATGTCTTCGTCAGACCCAACATACCCCAGCCCCCAGATCTGGACATCCCTCTGCCAGAGGATGGTGCTGATGATGCAGCAGCAGACGGGTCCATGCGCGTGCGCATGGAGGCCAGGGATTGGCACATGCCCCGTCAAGAACTCATAGATAACTTTTTCTGAGTACCATGCATTCTGCATTTCAACAGCACCTTACTGCATATGATGCACACACACAATGAATACTTGCTCTAAAATATGGAATGTCCACTTATAGATTCAAGTGCAAATGATTTATTTAAATAGTTACTCAAAATACAACACCCGGTAACCCCATTCCTTTCCCCACATGCCGCCATAATCCTCCCGACCCTCCATTGTCTTTCCTCCCTCCAGATGCTGGGCATGGGTAGAGAAGGGTGACTGTGCAGGGATGCCATGCTGCAGCATCGGCTAGGGGGTGTGGTCATCCTCCTCTTCCTCCGATGTGCTGTACTGCCCATGTTGGCCTGGTGGCTGGTGTGCCCATGGTGATTTGGAGGGCACGGGAGAGACAGTGAGGCCACTGACCATTGGTGTGGTTCGGTTCTGGTGGCAACTGCAGTGGTGCTGGCACACCTGGTGGTGGTGGTGGCACAGCTGGCAGTGGTGGTGGTGGTGGTGGCATATCTGGTGGTGGTGCTGGCACAGCTGGCATGGTGCTGACATAGCTAGCAATGGTGGTGGCAGCACAGCTGGCAGTGGTGCTGGTGCAGGAGGTGGTGGTGGTGATGGTACAGGAGGTGGTGCTGGTGCAGGAGGTGGCAGTGGTGCAGCCTTCCCAGGTCTTCCCACACATGCTGGTCCTGATGACAGTCCAGGTAATCACTGTCAGTGGATGTGCCAGTTGGAGTGAGATGACCATGTTATTAGTCTTCTGAGAATCTCATCTGCGGGCGTGCATTATACTCATGCTACATTGTGTGTGCCCTGGTCTTGTCATGCTGTTTCTTTGGTCTGTTTGCTCTGATGTGTGCTGCAAAATGTGTAGGGTGGGAGTGCATATTGACTGTTGGTCTGCCAAGTTGGCTTGTTGTTGTGTGTGTGATGGGCCAATGATTCCTGTCCTGGTCTCCCTTGGCACACATGTGTAAATGTGTAGGGCACTGCATTTTTGGCTACAGTGATTGTGCCCGCAACCCCTGGCATATGCGTGTGATTGGCCTAGTTGCTGTGACTGACACGTGTTGGACCTGTTCCCTTGCCTATTTGGTGTTTCTCTGCCTGAGGATGCATGTATGTTGGTTCAACATGTGCATTTAAATGGTGTTTGTTGTACTTACCACCATTGCCTTGGATCCCAGCTCCGGCCTCTGCAGCCCCAAATCCCTTGATGCCCTACATTTTCAAGATGGGGGTGCAGGTCTCCTCCCAGGGCATGAAGGTCAGGGGTGCCTCTTTCTCACCTCATGTGGCAGCAGATTCTCTCTTATGGGCAGACCTTCAGCCACAAGTCGTTCCACTGCCTGTGTCTGTCACGTGGTGTGTATGGAACAATCTCCACAGTTGTGAACTAGTCAGCCAACTCCTGTAAGATGGCTGTCTTCCGACACTGGCCGGTCGTGTGATTTCCAGCTTCGAAGAGGGCCTCAATGCGCATGACCTGCACATTGTCAGCAAGGGCAGCCTGCTCAGGCTCTCCAAACTTCAGATTGCAAAGCTGACCTCTAGCACTCTTGATTTCCCACTTCCTGGCATGTCTGCACTTACAGATAGGGCGGATGACAGCAGGAAGTGCGGGATTTGAAGTGGATTAAGCTTTTTAAAATGGCCACCGGCGAACTTCCCATTCCTGCGATTAAGCTATTTTTGGCGCTTGTAATTGTGGCACTGAAAATACCAGCAATGGTCATTCCGGTAGTTTGGGTGCCAGTATCAGTCTTTCCGGTACATTTCTGCCAGAAACGCCGGCACTCTGATGTTGACACAGGTAATTCCAGTGCAATGGTATTACTGTTTAGGGCAGGGTGGTGTGCGTGCTCCCACAGACCTAGAATTTGCCGGTAATTCCAGCAGACGGCCTGCCAGTAATGGTAACACCGGCACGCCAGAATTACCAGCTTTTTTACAGAAATTTGTAATGAGGGTCAGAGTCTTTGCGAGTCCATTTTGAATATTTACAAAAATATCAAACATATCAATACATTCACATTTTTGATAATTAGTGGGTAAGAGAAGTATTTCGTTATCCTTAAATAAAAAGAAAGCTCAACAAACTTGTAGATTTGTTCACCATCAATGTATTCTTGTTGATATTGACATGGCATGCTGCCGCATATAATTACCGATACCTATTTGTTTGTTCTTAATACTGAAGGTGAGTTATATGCCTATTCCATCCAGAATTCACTAAACCATCACAATGGTATTACTATTCTAATCTATAATCAATACCTTTTTAGAGACAAATTGAAGAATATAAATCATTTTGGTGATGACTACATAGGAATAAAATGTACTGTCTTCATTTTTACTTTTTTTTAATACAGACAGCTTTGTTAATCTAGAACTTTCAAAGATCCACTCCAGCTTTATAGCAACGTGTATTTTTTCAGATATCACTATAGAAGGATTGATTACCTGAAAACACAGCAGGGATTACTACCACTAACAGTAACCTGCATTTGACTTGTATACTCCATCAGCTATCCATTGAAAATGAGAAGTTGAGATCATATCACTCATAAAGATGAATCATTATTTTGTAAAATAATGTATTTTGATCATCAACATTAATTTACAATTTTTATATGGAAATATGACTTGTTCTTTGTACATAATGTGATACCTATAACTAATCAATCTATATTTTGCTCCTGATAAAGGGAACTATTTTGTTCTAAAGCACATTGAGATGAATATCAAGAGAACAGAATCTACACATTTGTTGAAAGTGTTTTGTATGGAACTAAGACGAAATATTTAACTTTTCCACTAATTATCGAAAATATGAATGTATTGACATGTTTGATATTTTTGTAAATATTCAAAACATGACTCTCAAAGACTGTTAGCAGTTGAAAAGATGAGCAGGGGACCGAAATATCCATATATTTGGATATTATCAGAAAACACCAAAGGTGTCACAAATATTTCCTCAAAGTTGTTTATTTCTGGGGAAGAAGGAGGAAAGGTATTAAAGTGGATTAAAGTAACAAACAATCAAAAAAGTAGTTTTCAAACAAAGTTTCAGACTTGAAGGAACTTCCAAAAAGGCTTAGTGCAAGAGCAGATTGGCACAGATAGGAAATGAAAACTGAAAAAAGACACACAAAAAATGCTTAGTGGTTGCAGCACAAGATCTCTGGTTCCTCCCGATAAAAGCCAAACACAATCCACAGAGAAGCAGTCAGTGGGCTGGGAATCTCTGGTTTGTCAGCTATAAAGCTCTACAGTTATTCTCAGGCTCTAATTGGCCTGTCTGGTCTCACATAGAGAATTGGTCACACTAATTGTCTCATCGAATAACAGCCTGCAGGCCAAAACTCAAGCTCAAATTCGTGTAAATTTGGGCTGCAAGCGAGCCCGATGGGATCTTACAAGACTTCTTAATCCTAAATATGTTATTCATTACAGCCCACAAAATCAGCGACGCAGAATTCACCCAGCCTTAAGGCCAACAAAGAAACCAATGTTGTCACAGAAAAGCCAGACATGCTGCCTTTGCCAATGTTGGTTGTAATTGTGAAAATTATTTGCCTGTCTGTAGGTATTAACCAGGCTCAACAAATCTTTACTCTAGTAAATCAAACCTGATGACCCACAGAAAATCAGAAATATTTGAACCAAACCATTGGACATACATTAGTAATTATGACCAAACTCAGATCGGTTTTTCGAGCTCTGGAAAGAACAGTTCTAATTGTTTGTTCAATAACTCACCTTCCACAGACACAAATTATCCTTCTAGACTTCTCTGCCACCTTTTAATAAAATCCCTCCTTCACACCCCTGCAAACCTTGGAATGCAGATTATCACTCTTATCCGTGTTGCCGACACGAACCTTGTCCATCTCATGGAACCTGACCACCTCAGAACCAATAGCTCTCCTAGTCAGTATTTCCGAATGACTCAGCTTTGGTCCTCTTCTATTCAAACCTTAGAGTTACTCCCTTTGTCATCTCATCTCCTCCTCTGGGTTTACCTATCACCTCTTTTTGGATGTCACTCAATTCTTTGTTGTGCACACACTTTAAATCTGGATTAATCAACACATATCTCTGATTGTCTCTCAGCAGTCCTACACTGTATGGGAATTCAGTGTCTGATAATCAAATCCTCAATGACAGCAATAAATTCCCTCCCATCATCCAATGAACCCCCTCGCCTTCTCCCTCCCATCTCATTTCTCCAACCTGCTTTCCCATCCGCTAAGGCACACAAGCTTTGCATCCATGTGCACAGGAATCTCAAACTCTACAGCTTTATAACTGGTAGCTCCTGAATTACCCTGCTTAATATCAGGATATCTGCCTTTTCACTTAGCACCCTAAAAGAATGAAATATTTGGTCTTCAGTAACATTCAATATTGTGCTTGCCTCTTTTTCAGCTCTCCTTTCTAATCCTTTGCCCTGCTTGAAAAATTACTCAATTTATCCACATGCCCCTCTGTAATATCCCCAGCTTTTCTCCCACATTCCACCACCTTTTCCATGTAGCCTGGCTCTCTATGGGAAACGGGTCCCTTTTCAAATTCGTACAGCATGCCTTTAAGTTCATGAATGGACTTGCCCCTACATACCTGGGTGACACTAAGAGTAATCTCCTCCACACAACCTCCTCAATTTCCGTCCCACACTCTAGTCGTGCTCTAAATGTCACCCCTTCTGCCTCCTTGTTCTTCACCACCCAGATGCTCAGTCCTCCACATCAAATGATTTACTCCTATTCACTCCTTCAGTTATGCACTAAAATCTTCCACCTAAGCCAGAAGAAGCACTCTACTCCCAAATTAATCACACCCCGTCCATGACAGAGCTGTCCCAAACTCAGTGGTGGAAGTGTACGAAAAGAAGTAGTGGAACTATGTTTCCTACTGGACTACCCCCACCCCCACACACTCCATCGCCAAGCCCCCTCCCATGCACAATACAAACCCTCAAACACATGTGCCGGTTTAAGAGAATGTTCAGTGCAGTTCATTGAAGTGCAAGTTTCAACTTATTCCTACACTGTTATTTTAAAACAAAACCATTCCAGAATGGTTTCTTTTTAAAATATAGGACCAGTAAAACTTAATTTAAAAAAGTAGAGGAACACTGCTCCCAACCGCTCCCGGCCACTTCGACCACTGTCCAAACTCTAAGGCATCCAGGCCCCCTCAGAACTTCTGCCTGTCATTTGCTTGTCATGTCCCTGGTCTATGGATCTGCATTCCCAGAACAGCAACTACTCAGCTACTCATTATAAGGTCCTCCTATTCTAGACACGTGTTCCACTATATCCTCACATGATGTTATACCATTGCACAAGGTTTCTGGTAGTAAATGAATGCGAATACAATGAGAAGCTCGCCTTACACAAAATCCAGGTTCCTTTTATGCGTTGCCAAGGATGACATGACTTGATATACTTCAGCAACGAAAACCACTGGGACCCAGGTGGACATGATCATAAATTTGTTCTGCACTTACCCTTCTCAGTGCAGAGATGGTTGTAAACTTAGGGAAAGTCACTTCTTCGCGACATTAAAAGTGGAAACTGCAGAAATATATTCCTCTGCACTCAAAATCGGCAACACAAGTCCTGCTGGCAAATGATTGATTGCGGGTTCCTGCTATTTTGAAACTTACTATGCAGTATGTGGATACGTTATGTGCAAGGACAATAACTCTGCATATTTACTACAAGGCTGTGTATTTGTACGTTGAACAGAATTGCTTGACTGCAATAAAGGACCAGGGATAGCGAATACGTTTCATGACTTTAAATGGAATAGCATTTACAATGTATATAATTGGTTATTTATCACGTGCTTAATACGGAAGAATGTTCTAAGCGCGGGTCTGGGATTCGAACATGCGTCACTCGCATCATGTTACTTTCACGACGAGCGCGTTGCCACTGAGCTAGACTACCCATACCTGACGTTCTTAAGTTGTGTGGGTGTTGAAGCAATAAGGCACACATTCGCCCTGTGTAGCAGCTGGTACTAATATTTGCACTATTTGTACATTGATTTGTGTTCTGCGTTTAAGAAATATACACAGAAATAACGTATTTAATGCTTGTAAGTATCTTTTTAGAATACTTACAAAACAACTTGCAATTATGTGGCTAGTGCTGCCTTTTGCAACTTTTAGGGAGTGGTCTAGTGATTCGATGTTCGTTTATTACAATATTTGGTATATTCATAAAAATGTGCAAACATATCAAATCAACGTGGGTTCAAGCAGAAGCGAGGCAGGATGAAGGGTGGACAATGATGTGTGTGATTGTTAGGGTGCATGTTGGTCAATCCACCATGAATTGGGCATTCAGAGTGCAGAAGGTTTAGAGGGTAAATTCAATGGTGCCTTTCGAAGCAGAAGTCATTTATTTGAGGGCAGTTTTCGGAAAGATGCATGAGTATACATAATTGTTATGTGCGATGGGTCTAGTGGGGCTCAAGTGATGAACCCCTTGAAGTATTTGGTTGTTAAGGAATACGTTTTATTTTCTCACTAAACAAATTCCAGAACAGCAATGCTGCGCCTATGAAGCCTGGAGGCCTGGGGTAGCAATGTCAAGAACAAACTGTATGATAGGTGAAAGTATCTGTCCTCCTACATGCAGGGAAGACCTACCACCTTAGGGGCAGGAACTCTCATGCACAGCTTTTTTGCTTTGCTGATTGTAAATGATGTGCAAGCGCAACTGTCCTGTGAACCAACCTCAAACACAGTCATCAGCTGACACCCTGGCTCATTAATAGGGCGAAAGGAGACACAATGAAGATCAGCCTTTTTCTGTTGAAACAACTGATCGATAGAATTTCGTCTCTTTTGTTAGTGTTTAGGGTGTGGTACTTATGCCAAAGAAACAGACGCTCTTTCACTGTGGGATGCAGAACACTTCACTGCCCAAATCATAATAAAGCCCACACAGAGCTGGAGCATTGCATTCATATTATATATGAACTCAAACTAAGGCACAATTTTTATAAGTCCTCGCCCCTCCTGGGACACTTAATACTACAAGGGAAATGTTCAAACGATGTGACCAACAGAAAGTCTTCAAAGCTTCAAGTTTCAAGGATTTCAAGTTTTGGATTGGCCAAAGGAAATTGTTTTAATTCCTATTCTAAAAGTCGTTCTGTAGGCTAATCATACCAAACAAACAAACGTCATTGGTAGGCTCCTGTAGAAGATACTCTAAGTCTGGACATCCTTAAGCCATTCTGTTTCCCCCACACTCGGGACTTTTCCTAAATTATTCTAAAGCCTTCTCTTCTTAAACCTCTCTAGGGTTTTCCAATCTTCATTGTTAGTATTCTCCTTGCTCTCCCATCTTCAGGACTCTCGGTTGCCCCCTTATAGACCTTGGGCTGCTCCATTTTTATGTCAGGGTCTCTCATAGACCATGATGTTTCTGAAGATTCCAGCAGATCCCTCCTGAACCTTGGGACGGTCAGTAACAACGACAGGTCCCTCCAAAACCTTATCTTTAATGAGTATTTCTACACTCCCCTCATTCAGGATCTTTTCAGGCAGCTGGATTCCTTTGGCCCTCCTCCATGTGCCTCAGTCTTCCTCAAGGGTCGACAGGTGGAAAAGCTTTCACTCTGACTTTGCAAATCACCCCCAGTGAACAGAGATAGACTACTGGGCCCTTCTGGTCGGTCTTCCTCTTTCAGTGCTTCCGGTGTTCAGCAGTTCTCCACATCCCCATACAGCTTCTTGATGCTTGCGCTGCCTTACACCAGGATGCATTCCCTACAACCTCTCTCCAGGTGCCTCCCTTTGTTTCAAGGAAGCATCATCAGGTCAGTCTGCTTCCTCCAGGTCCAAGACACTAAATACATTTTCCTTGACCCATTTGTAGAGGAGGAGCCAAGTACCACATCCAAAGCTCTGCCCCCATGTTGGCTATATTTTTTTTGGAACTTTCTTTATTAATTTTACAACAATGAAATAGTGAGACATTACAAGACCATGCACCGGTCGGAAAGACCCTTTAACCCCCCACCCCCCTTCGGAAGGATCTCCGCTTAATGTCAGGTTCAGATTCATAACAGTTCTAGTCTTGTTGTTGTTCGGCACTCGTGGCTGCTATTGAAGTGTCGGGTTGCTCGCCACAGTTTGGTGTTGGGGGTGAAGACTGCAATCTCGAGTCGTCATCTGCGTCAATGCCCGCTCACTAGGTGCCCATGCTATAGATATCCATGACCTCATTGAAGACCAACACCTTGATATGCTGGTGGTCACTGAAACCTGGCTTCACCCAGCAGCAGGACCACTTCTAGCCCTTGCTATTCCGCCAGGATTCAGCATCCTGAGAACAGACAGGACAAATACCCAAGGAGGCGGAGTTGCCATAATAGCCAAAACCACCCTGGAAATCAGAGCATGCCCAATAGACAGATACAAGGTTATGAACTCCTACTAGTCAAGTATACCTCCAACCCCAAAAGCACCACCAACCTACTAGTGGTGTACAGATCACCCAACAAAAACACACACCCTGACTTGGACATCCCACTACTCCTAACGCCCCTCATCAAGCCTAAAACCAAATGCATAGTCCTCGGTGACTTTAACCTAGGATACAATGACCCCCTCGACTCAGAAGCATCTACATTTTATACAGCCATGTCAGAGATGAACTTCATACAACTGGTAGATAAACCCACCCACTCAAAAGGAAGAACCTTAGACTGGCTTCTCACTCTTAACTCTCTAGTCACCATTGACTCCATCCTCCCAGTCAATTGGTCAGACCACTATGCAATTAACTTCACCATAGACAATGCCAGTACCGAACACATCACCCCTAAAAAACCAGAAACATTTGAGACTAGAAATATCAAAAAGCTCTCTTCCGACAAACTCACTCCAGCCCTGAGTGCCTCCTTTGCCCATATGGTTCTAGGCACCAACAACCCCTCCTATCTAGCAGAACAATACCAACAATGACTCACCCAAACTATCAACCTACTTGCACCCATCACCACTAAAACCCATAGACCTGATAAACGCTCCTGCTTTTGGTTTAATGAAGAACTTATAGCCTTAAGACGCACTAAAAGATCACTTGAACACCTCCATAAGAAAAACAACACCCCAGAATCGGCATCAGCCTTCGCTGAAGCCAACAAAACCTACAAATCAGCAATAATCACTCAAAAAGCCAATGCCTTCAACCTCCGCATTGCTAACGCGTCCTCAGACAGCAAAGAACTCTTTACCATTCTTAGAGAGCTTGAAAACCCCTGTCAAATCTCAGCACCTTCAAACGCTAGCAAAGACTGGTGCACCACCATTCAAAACGCACTCTCATCCAAAATCCTCCTACTACAAAATAAAATCGATAGTAAAAAAACACTCCTAGCTGACAAAACTCCACCCACCATATCAACGACCATCTCAAACGCCACTACTGGTCCCCCATTCCAATTCTCACCAGTGACTAACAAAGACGTTTTCGACACTATAATGAAACTCAAAGCCTCCAACTGCAAGGAAGACCAATTCCCATCCCATCTAGTGAAACTATGCGCCCCCACTCTCACACCTATCATCACTGAATTCATTAACGCCTCCTTCCTCACAACACAGTCCCCACCAGTATCAAAAAAGCTTGGGTGACACCACTTCTAAAAAAACCTTCCCTGGACCCAACAATACCCACTAACTACCGACCCATTACAACGGTCCCATTTCTCCTAAAGATAATCGACAAAATAGCCTACTGCCAAATTCAGAACCACTTGGAACAACATCACCTACTAGGAGACCGCCAGTCAGGTTTCCGTCCCAACCATAGCACAGAGACAGCCCTCCTTGATCTGAAGATCCAAATGGATGCCACCAGAGAAGCAGGTAAACTCTGCCTTCTGATGCTCTTGGACCTCTCAGCGTCCTTCTATCTAGTTGACCACGACAAACTCTGTAACACTCTAGCAAACAACTTCAACCTAGCTCAGAACGCTACCAACTGGATCAAATCCTTCTTGGCTGACAGGACTTCCAGAGTATCCATCGGCAAAGAATCAGCAGACCCAGTGTCTGTCCCTGCAGGTGTGCCGCAAGGCTCCTGCCTATCCCCCACTCTGTATAATGCCTACACCAAGCTATTATTTGCAGCCTTGGATGCCCTGGGTGTCATCTATACTAACTTCGCCGATGACACCCAAATCCTCATTCCTCTCTCAGGCAACCATGAACAAGACTCCCTCCTGGTTAACCAAATCTACTCACTCATCCAAAACTGGATGGCCAACAACAGCCTCTGTCTCAACGACGACAAAACCGAGCTCCTCATACTAGGCTCCTCCAGCAAAATCAACACCCTTGAGCCCGCCTTTAAATCATTCACCATCGATGGAACCATAATCCCTGTTCTTAAACAAGTCAAGACCCTCGGCGTGTACTTAGATGCCACACTATCCATGTCTAAACAAGTGAACACATTAGCCTCATCCACTTCCTACACCTCTAAACTCATCTCCCTCAGCCGTAAATTCCTCTCTACCAACAACTGTGTTACTCTAGCCAGAGCACTCATACTGTCTAAGCTAGACTATTGTAATATCCTATTCCTTGGCACCTCCAAAGCCAACATAGCTAAACTTCAACTCATGCAAAACAAAGCCTTCAGAGCAGCTCTAGGCATCAAAAAATCTGAACATATATCCAACACCAGAAGAGACCACCACTGGCTTCCCATACAAGCCAGAATTCTATTTAAAACCCTGAGCATCACCCACAAATGCAGGGCTAACAAAGCGCCCAAATACCTCAACAACACAGTCATGATGAAGCCCCAGACCAGACTCCTCAGGTCCAACAAAAACGCATTCCTTGAAACCCCCAGATACAAAAGAGAGAAAGCAGGGGGCTGCAGCTTCAAAACACTGGCCCCCAGACATTGGAATGCGCTACCTACCCACATTATGAATGAAACCTCATTCCCCAAATTCAAAAGCCTTTTGAAGACTTCGCTCTTCAACAAGTTCTAACTGAACCAGTGCACTAATCCCCTCCAATCAACTATTTTACCTGACTGCTTTGTATATTAGTTTATATTATTGATTCCTATTATTGTACATTTTTGATTGGTATACCTGTACACCTCTATGTTCATTCTAAGATTGCATTATCCCATTGTCTGTAACTACGCCGTGATACCCCCGGGTCTGGGCGTATAACAAATGTAATAAAATAAATAAAATAAAATAGAGGCCCCAGATATCAGGGGGGCGTGCGTGGAGGGGCAGAGTTCGTAGGTAGTTTGTTTCGGTGTCTTGACAGTAGGTGACATCTTGGAGCCATTGCTTTAGTGTTGGTGGCGGTCCTCTGCCCCAGTTGGAAGCTATTCGTCTGCGTGCTAGGACCAAAAGTAGGTTCGCCAGTTTTCTGGTATGTTCTGGTAGTTGGCTGGTTAGACCTAGCATGGTCAGTGTTGGGACAGGTTCTAGTTGCACTCCAATTATAGCTGAGATTTTCTCTAGGACTGCTGTCCAGAACGTTCCTATTTCGGGGCACGACCATGTCAGGTGGACAGAGTCGGCTTCCGGATACCCACAGCGAGAGCAGGAGGCAGATATTGTCGTCCACTGGGCGTGAAGTCTTGCTGGAGTGTGGTAGACCTGATGGACAAAGTTGAAGTGAATTTGTTTGTACCTCGTGTTTATTGCCACTTTTTTTGTGAGTCGTAGTATGTATTCCCAGTCTTTCCCACCTTGTTCGGGCTTTTAAGCAGTGAGTGAGTTTTTCAGTTAGCAAGACCTTGTAGATATTTGACACCAGGCGACCATCACCTTGGGCTTGAATCACTCCGTGGAGCAGTGGCCAGGTCAGTGGATGGAGCGGGAACGTGGAAAAGCTAGACTGCATGGCGTGTCGGGTTCGGTAGTACATGAAGACTTCGAGGGCGTTGTTTCCACCTTTGTCTCGAGCTTCCTGAATCGAGTGGAACAAACCGTTCGGAAACAGGTCGCCTAGTGAATGGATTTGCAGTTTCTTGGTCCAGAGCTGGGAAACCTTTTCAGATGTTATGGGTATCCCTGGAATACTTCTCACTGGAAGGAGAAGGGAATATCTGGTTTGGATTCCGTTCCTGTTGGCGATTTATTTCCAAATCGTGTGTGTCGTGACCATTGTGTTCATCCGCGTTGAGGGCGTCGGTGGTTCATTAAGTATAACTGCACAGAGAAGATAGGGTGTTGCTAGGGCTCTTTCGATTTGCACATGTGGCCGGATGAAGTGTGTTGCATACCAATGGCTCAGGAACTGTGCTTGCGCTGCCCAGTAGTAGCTTTCTATATCGGGTAAAGCGAGTCCGCCTTGCGTTATGGGCAGGATCATAGTGCTGTGTGCTATTCGGGCAACCCTGCCAGCCCAGACAAGGTCGAGGAGGATGGATTTGATTCGCCGTACGAATTTTTGCCTGAGTAGTAGAGGGATGTTTGTAAAGAGATAAAGTAGTTTAGGGAGGATCACCATTTTCGCTAGGGACACTCTGCCCCAAAGTGTGAGGGGAAGCGTTTTCCATCTGTTCACTTTCGTTTGCATAGTGTCAAGTGTCTTCTCATAGTTGTCTTGCATGATGTCGATGCTGGATCTGGACATGAGGATCCCCAAATATCGGACCTTCGAGTGTTGCCAGTGGAAGCCGAAGTCATCCTGGAATTCTTTGGTTGATTCCGTGAGAGGGAAAATTATCGATTCTGCATTATTGATGTTTAGCCCTGAAAAGTTGCCAAATTTAAGGATTGCTCGCATCACCGGATTCAGGTTGTCATACGGGTCACGAAGGAAGAGTGCTATGTTGTCGGCGTAGAGTGAAACCACCATTTTGTGTGGCCGAAGGCGAGACCTCTATGCAGATGATAAAGCCTTAGGTCGGACGCAAGGGGTTCCATGACCAGGGCGAAGAGCAATGCTGACAGTGGGCAGCCCTGTCTGGTCCCTCTGCGTAAAAGGATTTCAGAGGAGGATTTGTTGCCGAGTTTGATTTTAGATGTCGGGTATTTGTAGAGAAGGCCTATCATTTGGATGAATCATTTGCCGAGGCCCATTCGTTCTAATATTACAAATAGGAAGGCCCATTCCACCGAGTCAAACGCCTTCTCGGCGTCGAGAAGTACCGCCACCGCTTGATTTTCTGGGTTGAGGGCCCCCATCGCTCCAAAGATTCTTCTGAGGCCGAATGATGTATTTCTACCTGGAACGAATCCTGCTTGATCTGCCATAACCATTGCGGGCATGAGTGGCATCAACCTCCTGGTCAGGATCTTTGCAAAAATTTTGTTATCCAGATTAATTAGTGATATGGGCCTGTAGGAGGCGCAATCGTCCTTGGGTTTACCTGTTTTGTGTAGGAAAATGATATTCGCCGTGTAAAGAGTTGGTGGAAGTTGGTCCTTGGCTATGGCTTCTTCGAAGACTTAGAGCAGGAGCGGGGCAAGAATGTCTGCAAAAAATTTGTAAAATTCACCTGTTAGGCCGTCTGGACCTGGGGCTTTGGTGCTCGGGAATTCTTTAATGACTTCTAGGATCTCAGCTGAGGTGATTGGTGCGTTCAATGGCTCGCGTAGCTTGGCGCTTGTCCAATATAATTCTGTTGTATCTATTTATTCTGTTATTTTGGCGGGCTCCCTGGAATAATTGGAGTTATATAAGTTTTGGTAAAACTTGCGGAATGTTTCCAGTATGTCGTCTTCAGAGTATACGAGGGTTCCCGACGTGTCCCGCACTGCCTCGACTGTCGTGGGTTTTCGTTCCGCTGTGATTAGTCTTGCAAGTAGCGCACCGGGTCGTTGCCCCTCGCCGTACTGGCGGAATTTGTGGTGGCTTGCTAGGAATTTGGCTTCTCTATCCGCTAGTGATCTGAAGGAATCCAATTCTGCCTTGAGAGCGGCTAGCGAGCTGGGAGTATTTGTAGCTGTAGCTGATTGCTCAAGTATTTTGAGGCGATTTTCGCATGTGTTTAGCTCTTCCCTTAGCCTCTTTAGGATTCCATTTTCTTTTGCTAGGCACACTCCTCTGATAAAACATTTCAGAATCTCCCAGAGTGTTCCCGGCGAAGCCACCGTGCCTTGGTTCGTCTCAAGAAATGCGCTCAGTTCGGAGCGCAGTTCATCGGCAAAGAGTTGATCTTGGAGGGCTCTGGGCTTGAATCTCCATTGGGCCCTGGTGAAGTCGCTCCGAGATGTCGTGCACACTAAGGTGACCGCTGAGTGGTCTGAGATGGACCTGGGTAGGATTTGGCATTCACCCCATTGGAGACTGCTATGTGCCGACACTAAGATGCAATCAAGTCTCGAGCTGGATTTGTGTACCCAGGAATAAAAGGTGAACTCTTGAGAGTCGTGGTGTTTGCTTCTCCATACATTGATGAGATTGTGCGCTTTACATATTTTGGTTATTTGCATACTCGCCTTGGAGCGTGGAGCGGTTGTTTTGTGTGTTTTGTCTGTACGAGGATCGAGCGGGGTGTTCAGATCGCCGCCCCATATTATTGTGGCTTCCCTGTTTGATGCGCTGTGGGTCTGGACCCAGTCAAAATTGTTGGAACCGTCGATGTTGGGGCCATAGGAGTTGATCAAGATTATTTCTTCCCCGTCTATGGTTCCTTGAACGAGCAGTGTTCTCCCTTCGGAGTCGCTCTGAGTCCGAATTAGTCTGAAGTTTGTTGATTTGCTCATGAGTATGGTGACTCCCCTTGCGTATGATGAAAACGAGACAAAGTATCTGTGGCATCCCCACGTTTTCGCCCAGTGATTTTCTGAGTTCGGTTGTAGGTGCGTCTCTTGTATGAGAGCCACATCCACGTAGTGGCGTCGGAGGTAGTGTAGCAGCTTCCTGTTTTTGGAGGGCTGGTTGCCTCCTTTAATGTTCCATGTAGCTAGCTTGAATTTTGCTTAGAGTTTCTCCATTGTTTCTGCTGCGCTGTCACTGTTTGGTGGTTTTGAGTGCTTAAGGCTGCTTTTTTGGAGTGTATGTTGATCCGACACGGATTGGTAAGTCCAGGGTGGAGACGTTGTTCTCGGTCGGGTTCGGGTGGGGCTGGTTTTGGCCCCAGTCAGTGCACGTCTAAAACTCTTGGTTTGTTTCTACTGGGGACACTTTCCCCAACTTGTGTCCCATCTCCCCTTTTTCCCTCCCCGTCGGGCAACCCCCAACCCGCCCGGATGTGACCCCCCCAAGTAACATTGTGAACAGTGCTGTGCACGGGGCACTGGTGCCCTCCAAGAACACCTATCCCGAGGTGTGTATAACTGGCTTTTGCTCCTTCCCGATCTCCTAAATCGAGCTGAATGTGGCGTGCTTTTCAGGGCGGATCGCCCCCATTCCTCACTCTCCCTCGTGGTCTAGGCATTTCACGTAATGGGCGACATCCGATATTATCGAGAAAGCTGTTGGCTTCTTCTGGTGACGAGAAGAATTGTGTTTTTTCAGCATGGAGGATGCGTAATTTGGCTGGGAAAAGCATTGAATATTGAATTTGCTCCTCTCGGAGGTGGCGTTTAACTCCACCAAAGGCTCTTCGGGACGCTTGCACCGCTGGTGAAAAATTGGGGAATATTTGGATTTTGTCGCCATCGAATTGAATGTCGCCTTTGTCCCTGTCCACCCTGAGTATTAGATCACGGTCTCTGAAATTCAGCAGTTTGGCAATTATGGGGCGAGGTGCCGATCCTGGAATTGGGTGGTTGGTTGGGATCCTGTGAGCTCTTTCAACCACAAATAGTGGCGAGAAGGTGGTTGTTCCAAAGATATCTTTGCATAATCGTTCCACAAAGTCTTCCATTTTTGCAGGATTTTGTTGCTCTCTGATCCCAACCAGTCTAATGTTGTTGCGGCTACTGCGCCCTTCCAAGTCTTCGTTTTTGGCGACAATTTCTTTTACTTGGCGTTCTAATGATGACACTTTGGAGGACAGGGACGTGGAGTTGTCTTTTAGATCGGAGACCCTCTGTTCAACAGTGTAGAGCCTCTCGCCGTGTTTATCAAGGCGGTGTTGAATTAAATTGACTTTGGAAGAGAGGGTGTCAATTTTGGCATCGAGGTTGCCTATGCCTGTTTTGAGATCGAGCAGTATTTCTTGTATGTCGAGAGATTGGGGGGGTATTGACTCGATTTCTTGTTCCATGCTTGGTGATGGCACCATCTCTCGATTCGACTGCTTGGGAGTTTTAGCTATGGCCCCGGTTTCTAACACCAATTTTCGCTGCAATTTGTCCGTTTTGCCCATGTTGGTATGGATTCCCGGCTTCGTCGGGTGTGGCGGGAAAGGGCCCACTCGTCTGGCTTGGGTGACAGTTGTGTGGCGCTGTGGTCAACGTGTCCCGATGTCAGGTTACCGAATAACAGCAGAGGCCCTCCACGAGGTCGCCGCTGCCGAGGTGTTGTCGCAGCGTGGCGTAGGCCCCAGCAAAGTTTTTTCCCGCTATGTCCTCGGCCGGCAGGGCGTTTTGGAGATGATGGGGCCCGGGCCATGTAGATCTAGAAGGCTGGAGAGTTCATGAGTTTTAAAGCACTTTCAAGGCCGGGCTCGGACGGCCCGGGTGGGGCAGCCGCGTGGGCCTCCCGCCTGATCGTTGGCTGGAGATGGGCCTGTGGTTGGGGCCGTTAGCAGTTCAAGGAATCGGAGGCCTGTGGAACGTGGCCGAGCAGCCGTGCGGGGATCTGTGGGCCGGGGAAGAGACCCGGGGCGGGTCTGCCGGGGAGGCGTCTCTCCTACCTGGTGCCGCTGGTGTGTTCAGATGCGTTCCCTCACTCTCCAGCTGGGTCTGGAGGGCTCCGTAGGCTGGGTGCAAGCGTCAGCGCCCCGACCGGCCGGAAGGCCGATGGCGCAGGTGGGCCGGGCGGGTTCTCAGCCGCCCCTGCTGTTCTCGGGCCGTGGATTTTGGGCCTGTCGCAGGCGCCACCTCCAAGGGGCCCGGGCACCGCCCACCCCGCCCGGCAGCCCGCTCCTTGCTTGAATCTGGTGACGGTCGCTCGGGTGAGGATGATGCTGGAGGGTCGGACACCCCACCGCCGAGGCGCCGAGGCGCCGCGCCACCGCGGCCTCGCCCCTGCCGCCGTTGCGTTGACCAGGATAATGGCGGACCGCGATGAAGTTGGTATCAACCAGCCGTTGGAGACTTGGGGTATGTTATCGAGGTGGATGGGGGAGGATTCGGGGGAGAATAAAGCTATTTTATCAGGATCTTTCTCGGGATCGGTGCAGAGCTCTCTAGTGAGCAGCCATCTTGGACGGCTCTCTAGCGCCCTCTCCCCATGTTGGCTATATGTTGGGAACCAGAGATGACAACACGTTCAGTTCCAGTGGGAATGCCTATACTGAAATAAATCCTTGAGACAAGGTACCCATTGAGAAAACCGCACATACATGCACAAAGGGCCTCATTACAAGTGTGTTGGTCCGGAAACAAGGGTGTTGTTAAGCTTACTGGCACCCTTGTTTCCAGACTGCCACACTACGAGTCTGCCTGCACCGACACGTCTGACACTGCCGGGCGCATTGGCCCCAGTAGGCAGAGTCTTCACAGAAGCACAGTCACCATTAGCAACAGTGCCGGTGCTTCCGTCTCCCCACTCCCAGTCCTATCAGACTCATTGGGAATAGGGACTTACAAAATTCGGCGCCAGATTCAGTGTTACGGGGTTCACGGCAACCCATCAGTTGCCTAGGCGGGTTACCACCAACCTCGTAATCAGGGTCATAGTGTTCTTTTGAATGAAGTTCCAGAAGAATTGTGCATTTGAACAAGAAAGATGATTAGGTGACATCATATGCAGCAGAGCTGACACATTCAGAAAGGATGCGCAAAGTGAAAGAACATAGACATTCTATTAGGATCTGAAGAGGAGGAGGTAAAGATGAGCAACATTTTGGGATCGAGATGAAGATGCTCATGCTACAGAAACACTGAAGAAAATGCAGTCATTTCACACTTGTACAGATGCAGTAACGCAAGCAGACAAAGTAATCAGAAGGCTGGCTACGTAGTGAATAGTTGCAGCGATGCACCAATGTATACAAATAGGAACAAAGAGTACCTGGATATTCCACAATTCACTTTTAGCAAGGGTTGAAACATCATTATCAAGAGTGGTTTCTGTGTGGCGCAGTTTGAAAATACTGGATGGCGATGGAGAAATACAAGAAAGGCTTGGCTGGTCCAGCACCAAGAAGTTGAGACCATTGTGAGCCTGGGTGTCCATCCAGTAGTTACATGAATGTGAGAAAGAAACACACTTGTGTTTAAAGCTGTATGAAAAAACACTGAAGGCATCAAGAGTTCATTATTTAATACAATTAAATGCTGCAAAAGGCTTGAAAGTGTGGTCTCTGCGTCACATGGTCAGATCAAAATAGACATTGGGTCGAGCTATCCCGCAACCAAGAAGATACTCCCTTTTATTCTCAGGCACAGAGAGCTTCTGCAAGGCCAAGTTCAAAGCCTTAATTGACTGGCAGACGGTTGGAGTGATGATAGATATGGCCTAATTGGGGGGGGGGGCATGATCACGCCGACCATCTATGCACCTGGGATGCTAGTCTATGTGCTGCTAGTGTGTGGAATATTTCAGAAGGGTAAAAACGTGCCAACCAATTGTAGAGGGCCATGCATAAGGGAGCCCTCTAGTTTGTATAGCCAATTAACCTTCAAGTATTTTATGACGATGAAGATGACCTGTCACTAGGTATGGGTTTAGTTGCCGACCTGAATTAGATACCCAATCACTACCCTTGTTAGTAGGGAACGTATACTTAGATGTTCCTTGTAAACCAACCATAACTCTCCATAGGTTTTTGTAGTTTGCCATGTAGTTTGACGTCAGTAATGACAGATTTTGATTATAAAAGTTATGTTTTTTCTGAAATGTATTGAGAGCTCATGCGACGTTGGATGATGTCCGTTGTAACTCCCAGTTTTAGATAATTGATATTAAAACAGAACCACGTTTTGTCAACTTTCGGAGTCGTTTTGATTATTGATGTTTGAGTAACTTTTGCATCCCCATCCATCTTTAAGTATTGCTGCCTCATCTTAAAGGACTCCAGGTGTCCGGGTTCACATTTATGCACATGAGGATGTGGGGTGTTTTCAAAGGTTGACTCTGATTGGTCTCTCTCTTTCTGAGGTGATGTATTCACCCCTGTGAGTGGCCATTCCTATTACGAGTCTGAATTCCAACCATTCTGATTATTGATTGTGGACATTAATGTTTTCAATTCTTCTTTTATAGGGGTTGCTTTGAATATTTGAGATGCTATACGCTTTTTATGGCATGCAATGACATTCTGGAATTTCTTAGATTGGACTTGGTGGCTTCTTGGCATTTTATGCCCTTCCTATCTTGAGATGTTAGTTGTTCCAATCCATAGCACTCTTTGTTCCTGTTTGAGGTTGTCTGGGAACCAAGGTCCTGTGGTTCCATGACATACTGGGTTACGCAGGCAAGAAAGTTGTTGTCTCCCTTTGACATCCCTAGTGCTTATACGAAATCCTATGCCCAACATGGGAGGTGAGCACTCCTACTCTCCCCACTGGTCCGACTCCTGTGCAATGTAGTCCGTCATAGCAGCAGCCAAATGCCATGACCCAGGGACAGGAAGTGAACTGAGCACACTCTCTCTGAGAGGGAGAATGGACTCCCCTGAGGCCCTCATCATGCACCATCTAGGTCAAAATCCAGCAGAACACATGCAAGCCTTTTCATCTGTGTCGAACAGCTCTCGCTCCCCTAAAACTGGAATGTGTGCAGTTCGTCCTACTCACTACACCAGATACTAACGTTCATAAATTGTATGTATGGAATTTGTAATGCAACAACTTTTGTAAATCATGTAAAGTCACTTTTCTAAGAAATGCACACATTGAAATTGTGTAGATTAGCATGTGCATGACTATAGATGTGCTTAAGAATTAAAGGTTTTCTTGATAAACTGTTATGGTATGTTAAGTTGATTTATACTACGCAGCACTACCATTTCCATGGTCTACGGGCGCTCACATGGCTCTGTAAGGAAAAGTGGGTTGGGCTGGTAAGTTGAAGAGAGAATGATAGAATTGATGTTTGGATCCTCTTTTGATGTGTTCAGAACCCTTAACTCTCGCTCAGCTGTCAAACAATCCTCTGAAATCTGATTCCTCCTGGAGGATCTTGACTTCGATGTCCACGGTCTCACCGAGACATGGTTCACAGCCGGCTCTGTCACGAGCTTCAACACTCTCCTCCCTGATGGCTATAAGATCCTCTCTGCGCCCTGGTCCAACTGCTCCGGAGGTGGTGTAGCCCTGATTTCCCCTGAGTGGATCCCTGCCTCTGTTATTCCTACGCAGGCCTACTCCTCTTTCGAATGCCTTGTCTGCAGGCTCTCTCTCTCTCCTAGTCACTCCCTCACTGTGGCTACTATCTATAGGCCACCTGGTTTGATCTCCACCTTCCTCTCTTAATGGGCAGACCTTTCCTCCTCCCTCCTGGTCTAGCCCACTCAACTCCTCCTTCTCAGAGACTTTAACATCCACCTGGATGCTTCCTGTCGTTCCTCTGGACTCTTTTGTGACCTCTGTGACTCTCTCTCACTCTCTATTCTCCCCTCTGGCCAGACTCACTCTGCAGGGCACACTCTTGATCTTCTGATCTCCTCTAATCTTCCACTTTAGTTTAGTTTAGTTTAGTTTAGTTTGTTTATTTATAAAGCACGTCCGAACCCTCAGGTAGCTGGACGCATAATCATGTGCACAGCAGAGTTACATATCGTTACACGAGCATCATAATACCACAGACAGAGCATACATTGGTCCAGGCTCTGAGTGTTTACATACAAGAGTAGAATATACCGAGAAGGGTATGTACAGAGAATAGGCACAAAATCGTTACAGTGGCGAGTAAGGACCTGGTTACAGGTTGGTCCTGAATAGGCTGTGGATAGAGTAAACATTACTGGTTGCATTACAATTACATTGCAGGTAGAGAGCGGCGGCTGGCCGGACGTGTCGGTGAGAGACTAGATGTCTAAGCTAGTAGCCATGATTTTACCATGGCTCTGAATGGCCAGAACGCAGTTTCCGATCTAATTGTAGGAGGGAGTGTGTTCCAACATTGTGCTGCGAGCACTGGGAAACTGGAGCCTCCTGCTGTTTTTAGGTTATAGTTAGGGATCTTTAGTTGGTGCAGGTAAGGAGTTCTGGTGGGTCTAATGGGGCAGTGTCTAGAGAATTTGTCAGAAAGGTAACATGGGGCGGTACGTGACAGGCACTTGTGGGTGATGACCAAGGTTCTTAGCTTAATTCTGTCGCGGATCGGGAGCCAGTGGACTTCTTTGCTAACCGTGGATATGTACGCCTTGCGCGGGAGGTTGAGGGCACATCTTAGTGCATTATTTTGCAGGATCTGGAGCCTATACAAGTTTTTTATGGTAGTGCCTAAGTAGAGTGTGTTGCAATAGTCTAATTTAGACAATATTAGTGCTCTAGATAGGGTGAGGCAACTAGAGGTGGAGAGAAAAGGCCTGCAGGCATTGATCAATTTATTGGTGTATGAGGTAGTTGAGATGGTAGAGTTTATTTGTTTCTTTAGTGACAAGGTAGAGTCCAGGTATACACCTAGTGTTTTGACCTCTTTGGATACTTTTATGATGTTTCCATCAATGGTAAAGGATTGGTACCTTTGGTCCAGTTTGTTGAGGCGAGCCTGGGAGCCTTCGATAAGCAATTATGTCTTATCGTCATTTAGGCAAAGACTGTGTGTAGCCATCCAGGCTTGGATTTCTAAGTAGATATCATTAAGCTTTGCAACATCTTCTTCATAGCTATTAGTGAGCGTGATGAGGACCTGAGTGTTGTCTGCATAATTAGTATAGCTGACACCCAGATCGTCAAGACGGTCTAATAGGAGCTTCGTGAAGATGTTGCAAAGTGTGGGAGAAATGCAAGAGCCTTCTATCCCTCTCACCACTCCTCTCTCCTGGAGTGATCACTTTCTCCTTTCCTCCCAGTTCACCCTCTTTTTCCCCCAGGCTAAGCCAATTCCAGCACTGCCACCCACCTTCTCGGTCATCCGACCCATGAAGCGTGTGTCACTTGAGGCTTTCGATGCCACTTTCTCACCCCCCGAACCCCTTTGGCTGACTCAAACCCTGACACAACCCTCTCCATGCTCCACTCTGCTATATCTGACACTCTCGATGTTCTTGCCCCTGTCATGAGGATCCACTTGAAGCCAAAAGCCAAGTGCAATTACTGATATGACTCAGACCTCGTCACCCTCAATCACAAGTGCAGGATGGCTGAACGGAAATGGCGTGCTTCTGGTACATCCACTGACAAACTGGCTTGCCACCTGCTCCACAGGCAATACCGGCTCTCAATCCGCACCAAGAAGAAAGCCCACATCTAAGCCTGCTTCTCTGTGGCATCTAACAACACCGCCAAACTCTTTAAAATCTCCAGGGAACTGGCCAATCCTGCTGCAGTCTGTACCTCTCATGTCCCTTCCCAGGCCCTCTGCATGGCTCTGGCTTCTCACATCATCTCTAAAACTCAGGAACTCCTGTCCTCTCTCTGTTCCCTGTTCTCCCCTGACGAGGTTTCTAGACAAGTCCGATCTATGAATGTCTCATCAAAACAGGTTAATCCCTGTTCCTCCAAAACCATCAAGGACCACATCGACTCCATGGCTCCTGTTCTTGCCGACTTCTGCAACCACTCCTTCACCACTGGAGTCTTCCCATACCCCCTGAAGCACTCCCTTGTGCAGCCCCTTCTCAAGAAACCCTTGGCCGTCCAGTCCTGTCCGCCTATCGCCCAATCTCCATCACTCCTTTCCTGGGCAAACTCCTGGAAAAAGGGGCCATCTCCCAGTTTAATCTTCACACTGAATCTGTTGGTTGTCTTCATGACCATCAGTCTGGCTTCAGAGATGCCAGAAGCACAAACATTTCTCACCTGAACATCCATGACAATCTGCTCTCAAATCTTGATTCCAACACCCCAGGTGTCCTCATCTTACTTGATCTCTCTTCTGCCTTTGACACAGTCAACCACGCCATCCCGCTCAACCGGCTCCATGATAACCTGGGTATCACCGTTGAACTGGATGGTCTCCAGCCAGCCCTCGGACCAGGGATCTCCAAACAGCGCTTCAAGATGAGTAGCACTACCCTAGAGACAGATGGGGATGCAGATTCATACTCATGCATCAAATAACTATGACAACTCAATAGTTTGGCAATGGGAGTCTGTTTAATGACAAGTACATAAAATGGAGAGTACAACAAACATCAGCAACCACTCGATCTTCTCTCTCTCTTCCAGCTCCAACTTAATTTTGGAAAAAACACAGTATGTGTAGCAAAAACCCGTCATCACTGACGCGCAATCTTAAAAACCTAATATGCAAAGTGAATGGTTATAGGAAGGTAACTTTATCTTAGGTACTATATCTGTATGTGGTAACGGGGAGAGGGTATTGGACCATCAGTGTCAGGTGGGGCAACTAAGTCCTTCCTTCAAAATGGCCACTATGAACGTCACTAAAAGTACATCATCCCAATGGCTCTACTCACCATAGAACCCTAGATTACACGGTCGACTATGATTGGGTTGGCATCAACCCCATTCATACTTTTCCACTTACGTCTAGCAGCATGCAGAAAGACCAGGCAGGTGCAGGGAGTTCGTCTGCACCCCAGTTTCCCTCCAATTATGTTACAATCAATCATCACGTCAGTGGTCATGTGTCAATTACTGCTTTGTAGTTTGGCCTCGAGTTTGCTTCATGGTCTGAGATTTTTTAAGGAGTATGGGTATGGCAGGGAGCCATGCGTAGGTGTGAAAGTCTCATCCTTTCCTGCCTGCCTTGTCATGTGGCTAGGACACCGTGAAATCAGCCTCTTCGTCATGTATATTTGTGTATTTGATTTAATTCTTCCAGTCTTCTACCGTCTGTGTCTTATCTTGTCCTTTCTGAACAGGATACTCTCTTCTTTTCTCTTTAATTGTATCCACTGTTGGCCTTCCAACCAGATACAGACTTGGCTTATTGGCTTGGTTACCATCATCTGGTTTTCGCTCCATTTTAATTCTCGATTTGTTTGCTGCAACACTCTCCTCTCAAGACCATTAGTAACTTTTGTTCAGTTCTGCTCATGTGCGTAGTGGATTTACACTCATACATAAAGTGTTTTTGAGGTATACATATATGTATATGTTGGTGGTTGCCGCAATCTATTTACTACTAAGCATAAGCAAGCTTAACAATTTCTTTGCTTCTAGCGGTTTCTTGCATCTGTACACGCTTAAACTAACTGAATATCTTCATCGTACACATGGCATACGTTTCTGCATCTTGACATCAACTTCTTCACCTTCGGTTCAAAATGTCGCTTATCCATGGTATTTCATCTCTTTGTCAGTATTCTCAGGTCATTATATCTTCTATATGTGCATCAGTCGATTTCTTATGACATCACCATTCGTCTTCCTTTATTATCTTATTGGCTTCTTTGGTTATTTCCTTCTGACAACCGTCATTTTGTCTTGACTTTAGATATGGTTTTCTCAATGGGTACCTTACTGTCCATGTTTTCTTAGGTGTCGGTACTTCAATAGGTGCTGTTACTCTAATAGGCACTGGGCAGAGCCAACAGCTACTCTTTGCTGGTTTATTTGTACATCATACGTCACATACTTTGAAGTGAAAGTACTGGGTACTACGAAGGGGGTGGCTGGAGTGTGGATGACACTTGGAACTTCCTCTTCACAGGTCAGGCCCTGGCGTGGCTGACTTCTCCAATCGACCCTCTGAGGTCCAACTTGGGTCCTTCCTCTCCTCCATCTCTATCGATACCCGTGGTGTCCCCCAGGGGTCTAACCTCTCTCCCTGGCTGTTCAACCAGTACCTGGATGTCTTGCCAACCGCATTGCCGCTTTCTGCCCCAACTTCCAGTGCTTTTGCGGATGACACTCAGCTCATTTTCAGGCTACCTTCAGCCACCTCTTCTCCGTCGCTCATCTCTGAAGGCTATCTGCTATGCAGGAGTGGTGTGCCGCCAATAATCTCTGCCTTAATGCCAGTAAGACTGAGATTCTCCTCATCGGCACACCCGCTCCCTTCTTTCCTGTCACTCTCTAGCTGGCCACTCTCAACCCTCTTCCTGCTCCCACCTGTGAGACCAAAAACCTCGGGGTCATCTTCAACTCCACACTCTCCTTCTCTCCTCACATCTCTGACATCTCTAAGAAGTCAGACTACCAGCTGCACCTCCTCATATGTATTCTTCCTTTCCTCTCCTTCCCCCAGAAGCTCACTGTCTCGAGAACTCTGGTTCTCTCTAGCCTGGACTACTGGAACAGCCTCTTTCTTAATCTGCCTGCTTGTACTCTCCGCCCTCTACAACTCATCCAGAACAGGACTGTGAGACTTGTCCTTGACCTCAAGCCGAGGGATCGTATCTCTCCAGGACTGACATCTCTTCACTGGCTCCCCTTGGCTGCGAGGATTAAGTTCAAAACCCTCTTCGCTCATCCGCCTCCAACTCCCTCAGGGTCAGTCACTTCTCCAAGCAACGGGTTGGTGGTAGATCTTTTTCCTCGGCTGGGGTCTCCCTCCTGAACAGCCTCCCTGCCTCCCTGAAACTTGAGGAGAACCATCTCCGGTTCGGGAGCACCTCAAAACCTTCCTCTTCCTTTCTGCCTTCTCTCCTCCTCTCCCCTGCTGAATTCCTGGCTGAAAGGTACTGGCTACCTGGCCACCCTATGTTCTCGGGCCCAGGTCCCCTCCCCTGCCAGTTACACACCTGCACTGCCTCCCTGGCAACACCCACATTTGGGAACTCTTCTCTGTATCCCTACAGTCCCCCTCCAGCATTTGACACCTGATGTCTGCACTTACCCTACTTCTCATATTGTTGTTTATTCTATTTTTCCCATGGGGGTACTGCACTGCCCCCACCACCCTCACACTCCGCACTTTTCCTCTTCTCCCTTCCCCTGCACTTGTGCGATCTGAATGACACTTGGCCTAGTATGATCATTGTCTCCATCTTCCCTCTGTTCCCCCCTCCCTTGCCACGTGCCTTGAAACTTGTGTATAGGCGTGTTATAAATGCCTTATCATATCATATCATATCATAACCAGGAGTACCTGGTGTCTGTGTGTGTGAGCTTTCTGCGTCTGCTTTCTTATGTGCACTGAGGTTTGTTGTGTCTGGAAGGACGGAGTCCAGTTTTTGAGTTGTTTGGTGTCACAGTTTATTGGTTTTGTAGTTTGGCTAGAGAGTTATGTGTGGTTTGAGTGTTTTGGTGGGGTTGTTTCAGTAGCCCTATAGGAGTGTCATAGGTCTGGTGGCGTGGATGAGAGAAAAGGGGGATGGTTATTGGGTAGTCTCTGGATACAGTGTAGCTGTTTTGATGTTTACTTCTGTGTGTATGTATATCTTGTTATCACTGTTCTGGGCTTACAATTGGCAGGAGTGGGCATTGTATGGGGTTGAGGTGGGCCGCTCGTGAGGGTGATTGCTTTCTAGTTGGTCTAAGTTTATTTTGGTAACCTGAATAGCCATGTTTTTAGTTATTTCATGAAAGTTAGGTGGTGTTCTGTGGTTCTAATTTCCGTTGGGATCGAGTTCCATAGTTTGGTTATCAGATGGAAGAAAGTGGTTCCTCCAAATGTTCTAGTCTCGTCGTGTCTTCTTTCTATTTGTTGGTCGGTGCTAGATCTCAAATCTCTTGTATGTGAGCATTTTAGTAAATCATGTTTTGTAAGTGTACAATTAAAATAGGCACAGCAGTAATCTTTATTTTCCCAGTTATTACTCATTTGGAGTTTGCAATCCCTTTCAGATTATTTCTTGTTGTCATCAGGGAGTGTTTGGTAAACAGAACTAGTTAGCAGATGGCAATCACGTTTTTGAAAGTGAGTGATTTAATGCATTTTCTCCCTCTTTTAGAGCTCCTTTATCACCCTCCTGGCCATAGAGAAACACCAGTGTGCAGAGGTCAGTGCAGTGCGGTGGGAAAGGTGTGTGTGTGTTCCACCCATTGGTTTTATGGAATTCAAAACTTTTAACCCCCTGTCGTTCGAGTGCCATGGCATGTGTTTTCACGGGCAATCAAGCACAGAGTGAATAAATTGCCTTTGAGGCCCTCATAACCCAATATTTTGTCACCCCAAGGAATGTATAGCCAATCAACCCTCCGACAACAACACCATTTGTAAAATGATACGAAGTCATCTCAACACCCCATTTCCCATTCCAGAAATAAAATGTATTTTTATGCTGGGCAAAGACAATTCACATTTCTTAAAATTTGAAGCAAGACCCTCATACTGTGCTGTTAGAATGCATGTGAGTCATGCATGCCACGTAGACTTCCCTTAGTCCTGATTTTTTATTTTGATGTGACAAGCTCTTTCTGTGAGTGATGATATTCAGTTCAATATGTAGCAGTGGGGATGTTTTATAAGCCCCTCACTTCTGATTAAAGACATATGATATAAATGAGATATAAGATACACATGCTGTACGTTTCAATTTTACCTTTAAAATGATAGAAAAACATAACCATTGTTTCTTTGCTGTAAAGGCACATGAGAGACTTTTGGTGTATTTCGCACGTCCAAGTGCGAGGCTGTTCTACAAGAGCAGGGCCTTGGATGTTATGTAACACCTTTTGTTTAGAGCAATGCAAGGTAATGGGCAGCTATTTTGTAACAAACGGATACTGTGGTGACGGCAGTGAGAGGGCAATTGATGGTATAATGATCATCGCTGTTGATATAACCAATTTTACTGAATCACTGCAATTGTGATTGTGATCGGTTTTGCCTTCTGAACGCAGCAAGGACTACCAGCACCAGAATCTTGAACGGTGCATTTTGGGTGGAGAGACAGCACTTTGTTCTGCTCAGGTTGGATGAAAAGAACTGTGTATGCAGAAGCAGCGCTTCATTTTACTTAATCACTACCATTGTGATTGCATTTGCCTTCTGAAAACCGCAAGTACTACTGGCACCAGAATCCTGAGTGGTGATTGTTGGACAGAGACAGCCCTTTCAGACGCTCAGGTGGGATACCAAAAAGCCTGTATGCTGACGAGGCGCGCCAGTGGCAAAGCGTTCTAAGCGCATCACCGTCATGCCGTCAGACATCAAGAGATAGGAGGAGGTTTTGGCCAAGACAAGTGACAAAATGGAGAAACTCACTACCGAAGTGCAAATGGAAGAACAAAGGGAGAGTGATGCCACTGGTGCGTGCTGCGTTAACTAGTCATACTTGTGACTTGAGAAACGCTGCCAAAGGTCTGTCGGCTCTCAGGCAATCCAATATGGAAACAGCTAAATCCCTCCCAAAAGCACAGAAGATCACTAATTACCTAATGCCGAATATGCCAATTGCAATGAGTACCAATTTTTTTATAGCTTCTTTATCCTAAAGCTTGGTTAATTAGATAGGGCAGGAGGCACTTCATCACTGCTGGCTGGCTGTTCTGAGCATGATGTGGAACTTGGGGAGGTTCCTGGGGCCTAATAGAAAGACTCATCAATTAAATGTTATTATACTTGAGACTAACAACCAACATGTGTGTGAAGCTCTATCTGTCACTGTTAAAAGGCCAGACATGAATTTAACTCTGTTAGAAGACAGAACTGAAGAATCAACTAGCACCGTAGTGCAGGGAAATGCCAATCAATTAACAATTGTCAGTTAATAGGGTCCACAGATCTCTCCTATCCCAGCTGATTTGAGCAATTTGGTGAGCGAATCAAGTAGAATGATAGGGAATTTAAGATTCTTGAGGACATTCTATTATATTGCAAGCCATTTACAATCACTTGAGGATAACGCTGCCGATGTCTGAAGAAAAGAAAGCTGATTAATCCTCGGGCCAAAAGACAGAGAAACAAAAAGATAAGCACAAATCAGCACCGGGTGGAATTGTCACTCGTGATCTCTTGAGTGACAAGCACAAGTAAATAGATCTGGTACAATGTATGATACGGATGACGGCCTGTTAGGCAAAGTTTGCATGCAGTACCCTCTGGGACCACTACACACAACTATGACTACGGGCGTAGGCAAAACCAACCTTTGATATACGTCTGTACCACACCGTTTTTGGTAGCGAGCTGAGCATCCAGGCCTATCTCAAGAGGGAATGTGAGCTTGTAATGAGCTTGTAATGAGGTTACACAGAGGTCTACAATTACAAGTATTCAAATAAACTCTAATGTTCAAGGTTTCTTGGTAAAACACTTATTAATTTATTACACGGTCAGTTAGAAAACATTCACTAGAAGGAGGCAATAAATATCATACAAAAATATCCTACAGTACTTCACACTATCCGGTTTGGAGACATTTAAACTACTTTGAAGGAGGAGCAAAATGGCATTCAGAGCATTTGAAGTAGGAGCAAAAAGGCATAAGTTATTACAACGAATATTACGGTTACTTTTAAACAGTGAAAATAGTTTGAGTTCACCAGAGGAGTTGGTCCAATGCAATAAGTAGGCCAAAGTCAATGGGCTAGAGTCTTGTATAGGTAAAACGGTTCTGGTAGTTAAACGGAAAAGTCTTTGCCACGGTTCTCAGAAGTAGTTCATAGAAGAAAGATTCTTATGTTGGGTCACAAGCTGACTATGCCTGCAAGTTGCCAAAGTTTCACGCTCTTTTGTAGTGAGAGGTAAGTTCTCTTAGTCGGATTTTCACAGTACCTGTGTGTGGGGTCAAGAGGGAGGACATCAGGGGACTCCTGCACTACACGTGGACTGGTCATACAACTGGTAAACTGGCAATTCTTCGATTCAGGGAGCTGTAGTCAAGTACATAAGCTAGTGTCCTTCTCCCTGGTTATTCGGTTTCCTGCAGCACTCTGAGGAAAATACAACCAGCTACGAGAATGGTGTCCAGGTGGCTTACGAGTTGATTGGTCCTACCAACTCAAAGGAAGAAGTTGTCCTTCAAGGGCTTCTCTGTCGAGATGAACCTGGCGATTCGGACCTTCAGCAGGGCTTCACCAGGCAAAACAACGGTCCAGAAGTTGCAGCAGCCGTCCTCTTCCAGCTCATCTCAGGTTCTTTCATTCCAGTAGTCGACTCTGCCTTCCAAGCCAAGAGACCCGCCTTTTATTTAGTTTTCTTCCTTTCATTCCAGCCTAGCTGCCACTCACCCATCAGGGTGGCTGTCCTTGTCAGACAGTCAGCCAGCCAATCAGGCCAGAGTGCCTTTGGGTCTCATAGGAGACTAAGCACAGGGAGTTTCAGGCACCTCCCTCACTTCCTGCCCACCCCAGACACTCGGGCACCAGAGGCGGTCTTCATTCCTGAAGCCCGCCAAAGGCGTAGGAACAAAGGGACCAAACCTTGTTTGGCCTGCAGAGACAAACTCTAGAAGGACCTTTCCAAAAATAAATGGCAAAAAAAGAAGACCGGGACCTGTTTAAACAAAGGGGGCTCAGACGCCATCTTGAAAAACATGGCTCCCGCGATTTAACGCTGTTCGCGGTCAGGAAAAATCATGGTAGTTTGTTGTAAAACCACTGCCACCAGCCATTTTGAGAGGAAAGGGTAGCATTTGACTGCTATATGAGTTTCTGGACATAGGGGATACAAAGTAACAACCTCCGGCACTCTATTGTAGGATAGGGTGTCTTGGGTCTAGGAATTTGAAAAGACTAGTAAAGTCAATTCCACTTTACATTCTCTGGGAAACAGTAGTTTATCCCAGAGAAGGTTTTTAAACCTTGGGAAAGCCTGAAAGGCTTCCCTGTGTCACTGCACTGAGGGTGCTGTGTGACACACATGAAAAGATGATGCCTATGGAGTTTGTCTAAAACTCCATAATCAAAGAACACCAGAGTAAAACACACATCAAAATACATGAGAGATTGGGACAAAAGGGTAACACTCTCTCCAGGTAAAAAAATCAAGTCCTCAAAATCCAGCAAAGTTTCTGGGGGTCTCTAAGGTGAAGGGAATTAGCAGATTTATGAGAATTCTTCCTAACACTCACTCCTCCTCAGTCTAAGGGACAGGAGGATTTAATCCACCTCAGGATGAATCTCCTTACTCCAGTCGGTCATACATTCTGGAGAGACCATCAGCATTGTGGTGATTACATCCTGACCTGTGTTCAATGGTAAAATCAAAAGCCAATTTAGGATTTTCCCCTTTCATCTGCATTAACCATCTCAAGGGTTGGTGGTCTGTCTGAATCACAAAACTAGATCCATACAAGTATGGTCTAAACTTCTTCAGAGACCACACAATGGCAAAACACTCACATTCTATGGTTGCCCGCCTTGTCTCAGGTTCCTTCAGCTTCAGATTGGGTGTTCCCTACCTTTCTCATCCAGCTGACTCAAAACTGCGCCTATACCTGTATTGGAAGCATCTGTTTGCACAATGAAGGTTTGGCTGTAGCCAGGAGCTCTTAGACTGGAGCTTGACAAAGGGCTTTCTTAAGTCCTTCAAATGCCTAGTGCGCTCCTCATTCCACCTGGCCTTTTTGGGGAATTTGGGTGAGGAGATCACATTCAAGGGAGAAGCTATGGACCCATAGTTCTCTATGAAGTTCCTATAATAACCAGTGTGACCTAAAAAGGCTCTCACTTGAGTTTGAGTTGTAGGGGTGGCTCATTCTTGTACAGCTTGTACTTTGCTAGGCAATGGCCTTATTTCACCTCCTCCTAACTCATGTACAAGGTAGACCACTTTGCTCTGGCCAATTTGACATTCACTTGCCTTTATGGTCAGATGGGCCTGCCCAAGAGCCTGCAATACATATCCAAAGTGGTCAACATGTTCTTTCCAACTGGGGCTGAACACTGCAATATCAACCAAGGATGCCATGCAGAAGTCCTCCATCCCATTCATAACTTGATTATCCATCCTTTGGAAGGTAGCAGGTGCATTTTTGTGTCCAAAAGGCATTACATTAAACTGTTAGAGGCTTGCTGGGGTCGAAAATGCAGTTTTCCCCTTGGCATGGTCTGTCAGGGCTATTTGAAAATAGCCTGACGTTAGGTCAAATGTACTGAGGTACTTGGTTGAACCAAGTATATCCACCAGTTCATATTTCCTAGGTAAAGGATGGGCATCAGTCTTTGTGACTGCATTTATAGCTCTTTAGTCCACACAGAATCTCAACTCCTTGGATCCTGCCTTTGGCACTAGTACAAATGGATTAGACCATGGACTGTAGATGGGTCTATTACTCCGAGATCAAGCATCTTGGTGACCTCTTCCTTAATGTGGGTTCTTACATGGTCTGACATCCTGTAACCTCTGCGTTTAACAGGTAAACAGTCACCAGTGAGAATATCATGCTGGCCCCATTGGGTCAAGCCTGGTGATAGTGAAAACAGGAAGGCAAACTGATTTAACAGAAACTTGCAATCCTCCTGTTGTTCCAGTGTCAGATAAGAAGAGAGATTAACTCCTTCTTACTTCCCATCTAAAGGTTGTCCCCTGAGGAGATCAGGTAGTGGTTCACTCTCCTCCTCCTCCTGAGCAGGAGCTGGAAGCAAAGCTCTCACTTCTGATCTTTAGACATAGGCTTTTAGATGCTTGGTGTGAAAGACCCTGGGGGCCTCCTTAGGATTACCCAAATCCACCAAATAATTGACCTCTCCAAGTTTTCCCACAACCTTGAAGGGTCCAATCCTTTTGTCCTGCAAGGCCCTCTGCCTTGTAGGTACCATAACAAGAACTTGCTGGTGTTGAGTAAACTCAACCATGGTGGCCTTCTGGTCATGCCAATGCTTCATCAGAGCCTGACCTGCTTTCAAGTTATAAGATGCTTCCGTCATCATGTGTGTCATTCTCTTCCAGAGAACTAGCACATAGTCAGTGATTCTCACTGCCTTGGGGAAGGAGCACTCGCCAACCGCTCCTTAATTAGGGCCAATGGACCTCTAACTGGATGACCATAGAGAAGCTTAAAGGGACTAAATCCAACTCCCTCCTGAGGGACTTCTCTATAAGCAAATAGAAAGCATGGCAGTAGAAGGTCCCACTTTCTTCTGAGGGGTGCTTCTAAAGCACCTATCATGCTCAAATCTAGCTTCACAATTTTGCACTCCAATCCATGAAGTTCCCCCACCTCCATTACAGCATCTGTTGCAACCTGAGGGAGCCTAGACAAAAGCCAAGGAATGAACTGATTCCCTGTGAAACCCTGAATCCCATAGTTATACTTAAGAGCAGCCAACCAATCCAAAATATCAAGTTCACCTCATGCATACTCACAGCTAATGCACACACTCATGCAGCATAATACCTGGAGTAGGCACCGGGATTGCATTGGAGCAGATGCTGGGTGATACAAGATCTTCCTCCCACTCCCTGACCAGGTCTAGGATTATGTGGGGGGATCTGTACCTTTACAGACACCTTGTCATCTGGCATCCCAAAAAGTGTTTGTGCACGGATGGGAAACTCTGTCCCTCATCATCCTCCTCTTCTTCCTCCTTACATAAACATGTACAATTGCTGCACTACAGCTGCATTCATCCTGGAAGTGACACTTTGAAATGGTGTGCATTACATGCTTATATATGTCTCCTTTGAGCTTTATTTGTTGTGTCGTGCATCATGCAGCTGTGAGATAATGAGGTTTCCGTGTGCCTTATTGCTCTGGGAAATCGCAGTTAGTAATCCATGAATTGGGTTATGTTTGCGCTTGACTGGGTGTGTTATTTTCTTTACGTGGTATGTCCCTCAATACGCCCATCTTATTCCCCGTCCTTCCACATTGTGCGCAGCGATTTGGGAATATGGATGTTCCGCCCACTATTTGTTCATTGCGCTGGCCCTTCTTACGCTTTGCGCAGTGTGCCACTCAAAGTAGGGAAGGACCACACAAAGTTCAATCCATGAATCGGCAACATGAGTTTTGCTCAGTGCAAAGTCACTTTTTCTATGCAACACACCTGCCTTTGTGACACACAACGTTCTAAGTATTGGGCCCTCTATATTACAGTATGATGATTTATCAAATGTTCAAGTTCCCCTACTACAAAAGTAACATTGCCCAATGTGCTCTGCTCACAAATAGATGTTAAATAATAGAAAAATCCTCCTGAAATGATAATTTTAAACATATCAGATTACTTGATTTGGTCTTAACCACTTTGATTGTGGTATTCAATTTGATATCTACTCATACCAGCAGCCCACTGCTGGGTCGGCATGGTTAACGTGCAGGGGTAAATTGTTCATTTCTGTGGACCCTTCACAAAACTGAGTGCTGTAAGGGTAACTACTTTATATGGAAATATATCTGGGAACTATGCAATACTCACAAAGGTGGGCCATTAATTACGAGTAACTGATTTGTAATATGCTGCACACCACAATGCATTATAGGAAATACAAGAAGAATAGGGCATTAAGTCCTTCAAGGTTGACATCATTTTTCAACTCACTGCCCCCACTGATGTACTAATGCGAGAGAAACAATTACATGAAAGGAAGCCGCGAAAAGTCTTATCTAATAAATGCAATGTTAATTATTTGCAATTACCATAATGAGATTGGTACGTGCTGCTACCTTTAAAAGAGCGCTAATTGTTTTTCAATACCAGCTGTCATATTTTCACTGCCAAGGTTTTCGCGCGCTCTATTGTATTTTGCAGAGAGCTTGTTTTGCCCAGCGTGGGAGCTTCCAAACTACATTTCATTGAATTCACGCAACATCGATTGAGAAAACTTTCGGCAACTCCAGTTGCACGAAGAATCGTCTCAGTGTCAGAGGTTAACGCTGCCTCCCAAAAATTGCATTTCATCTTTCTGCTTTATGAACTATCTCAGTGGGACGAGACAACTGAAAAGGACACTGCTGCTGTGAGGGGCATTATTCCAAGGTCAACAGTTCACGTGTAACCCAGTGCGGATATGATTGAAAGCCATAACCATCAACAGAGGGTTGAGCAACTTCCATGAAAAGATGGAAAGTGTCCATCTGATCGCATCTGGTACATTTTGATACTGGCCCTTCTATTTTTCTGCTGTATCTCTATCCCAAAAGGTCTTTTGGTACACTACGTATACCTCAGAAATATGAATACACTTCAATTAATTTCATATTCAATTACATTGTATACGTTGTTCAAACATTGACAGTTGTAGACGTTATAGAAAAATAGAACACAGGAGACATGTCGACTTGAAGGTTGATCAGAGCTGCCTCTATGGTCTGCTTGCACCCCATTTAAATATCCATTTAATCTTTATTCTTTCAGCAAATTCATACCAAACATTTTTGTCTGAATTGAGGCTAGATTATCGGAGCTTTGCATTTGTGAAAAAAAAGTGGAACAAATGATGTTAGCAATGATTTTAGATCATTGGAAAAGTAGCAAACCGTTGTAGCCACACCCTGTATTATACAACAATGTTTTCACAAGCAGCAAACATGAAACAGACTGTTTTATCTACTATTTTTGCTGCATAAGAATTATGCAGCTAATGTAGTACAAACAGTCTGATTTAATTTTGCTCTAGTGAAAGCGTTTTTAGATAATGCTAGCAAACATATCGTTCTCCAAACCGGTTCTGTGGACAGGCATGGCAACACGTTTATTGTTGAAAATAAATGATCCTGTAGATAGCTGTTCCGCCTAACCCTGGTGTGGTGCATGTTAATTCCAGTGCATTGTGGTGTAAATATCTTGGAAAGCGTGCATCCGCGGCCATGAAAAATGTTTTTCTAGGTCCCATAGTGACCTCTAGTTTTGTTCCTTGTGTTGGAACCAGTTGAGAAACATTTTAGTTTCCCTTCCTGGTGAACATGGTTTACGGCTTTGTCGGCAGGCACCATCTTGCAAAAATCCTCTGCCAAATTAATTTCACCTGATGCGGCACACATTTTTGCTTCCCTTCCCAGGTGAACATGGTTTATGGCATTATAAAGCTTGTTTAGAAACAAAAACTTTTGTTTCCCTTCGCGGTGAACATGGTTTACGGCTACATCAGGCACAATCTTGCAAAAACTTCTCTGGAAAAGTTATTTCACCTGATGCAGCAAAAACTCAGAAATTTCTAGAATGCTACCTGCCTTGACATTCGCCTCTGAGGTCCATTTGCCTCCCCTAAATTGTTTGTTTCCCTTCCTGATGAACAAGGTTTCGTCGGCAGGCCACAATCCCACAGATTTTAACTTTACCTGAATTCCAGGGAAAGGGGTGGGTGTCCAAATGTCATGCAGCCAGTAATATCCAGAGGGTCCTAACAGGTAAGTATGCACAATTTGGTGCAGATTGGTAAAACGGCATGGAATTAAATATGGAAAAATGCTTCACTAGGACACAAACTCACAGACACATTTTGCCTTTTATATATATGGATTGTAAGCGACTTCAATTCAACACTACAGCTAAGTCAATGCCTAGTCTGGGATGCTGATGGAAGCCCTTATTGATGTATTTTTATGTCCAATTCATTTATTCTGGATGACAACCCTTATTTAACACCCCTCTCTCAGAATCCCCCCAACCCCGCCCAGCCAAGAAGTAGGTTTGTTTTGCAAATTTAAAAGGTTTATTTGAAAATTAAACAATATATATCTATCACACTTTTATAGTAAATTAATATTTGATATCACACTTGAGAATATGATGTTGATCAACAATGGATAATGTTATAGTGGTACACTCTTTTCAATGGCTTAGAAGTTGATATAGAGAGGATAAAGTAGCTGAGAATGTTTTTATGGCTTCAAGGACAATGCAATGATGAATGAAAATGCAGTACAGAAAATAAACTTGATATGACTTCAACAAAAGACAATGTAATCACTTTACTTTGACGATTCACCCCCCCTCTATGCAAGGTAAAGAGATGGGAGGAAAGCACACAGTTCTCAGGAATGCAATCAAATATAATTCAGTTCCCCCCTAGCAAGCTTAAGAGAAAAACAGGTAGGAGTTTTAAACACAGGCAAAATCCTTTTATGTGGTTGCAATTAAGTGAAAATATGCTAACAAACTTTTAATTCCCTATAGAGGTTCAGGGTGGGTGAGAGCTATTTAAATTAATTCAGGATCACTTTAACAATGCTCTATGAATGATTGTCAGGTTGCACACGAATTTCAGCAAGGAAAGCAAGGACAAATATTTTTACACGTGGCTTAAATTAAGCAAAATGTCAAATCGCGGCAAATTTAGTCGCATGCGTCGAGCACAATTACAGAGGCACTATAAGGAGTAGGAAGTCGGTGCTAGGCTCGTTGGAAAGCATAGAATCTTAGCTTTAAGATGACAGTTAAAACTCGCTCCTAGCACAAACGGTTTCTCAGAATGACAGATGAAAGTTTTCACTTTTAAAGATGACAGAATGACATGATTCTAGGAGGCAGTTCTAAGAGGCTAAAATAGTTTGGATTAGATTATTTTAAAACTAAGAGATTGGTTTTGGCACAGTGCCAGCTGGGTACTCACACTAGATTTTGGACAGGAATGCGACTTCGTCACTGATCGGGTCAGGATTGGCTGGACTTCTGCTAGCGGTTCTTCACAGGGATCTGGTCTCTGGGTATCTCGTTCTGTTATCAGTTCTGCTAGCGGTTCCAGATACAGCACTGCTTTCTGGATACTGCTACAGGTTCTTGCAAAAGTTCTTGGCAAAGAATTCAAACAGCTCGCCCGGCTGTTGAATAGTTTGGTTGGTTTTGAGGCCCGCTGAAGAGGATTCAGCTTGTGGATTCAGGCCTCTCTGCTACAAATTCTGGAGTTAATTTCTGGTCTCTGGAGATTGATGGATTTGGAGTCTGGATCTCTGGATGTGAAGTCTGAAGTCTCCGGCAAAGCTTCCCGCAAGAAAGTGGAAAGTGAATCTCTCTACCTGGGTTTCAATGTTCCTTTTATGTGTTTTGAAAATGGGTGTGTGCATGGGCCTAGCTAAGCCTGCCCCTCTCACTTATCATTGGCCAAGCTTTCCTCTCTCCCATGATATGGGAAAGAAATGGAGTGTCAGTGTGATGCTATAGGTTTTATGGTCAGAGGAACCTCCCCTTGTCAAATTGCACACAAATCTATTTCTGACCCAAATACATATTTATCTATGCACCATTTTTCTAATATTATAGGTCCAGTTAACATATTTTCTGTATCACCAAACCATCCAATCCCTGTCTTTGTACGATGTTGTGTCCACTTATGACAGAATTCTCCCCTTTTCATCCAGATAACGACCTCTAAACCTTTCCAGATTTTACACAGATGTGCACCAGGGATATGGGTTTCAGATGATAAAGTGTCAGATTTTTAACATGCATACATTTGGAGTAACAACCCTTTTTTCCGCTACTATCCCCAAGAACATACCACAGGGTCCTAACACCTCTTAAAATGTGCACAGAAAAATCACACAAATGATGATGCTATTTATATAATTTTGACAAGTCTGCACTGTGAATTATCCATCTTTTAAAATCATGCTCTGGCCCCAAAGGGGTGTGGTTTTCCAAAGCACATGGTGGAATGTCTAGTTTATCCACTTCCCCCCAAGCTCAGCCGGCTCTCACAGGCACTGCCCCTCCCAGTTTCTCCCAAGAGGAAGCCATTTTACGACCCCCCCCAATATAACATTTGCCTGAGTCCAGGACAGGGCTTTGTTCAACTTCCTGCAGTCCACAGGTGCTCCTCCCCTAATCCAATCAGAGAGGTGTCATCTCCTTTTGGCAGGGGCAGCAGGATGCAGCTAGGCCTGGAAAGAGTGGCTGAGCAGGTTCAACTCCTGTCATGGGTAGTTGTTAGGCAGAATTCAGCTAAATGTCACTTTAGTTCCCAGTTTTCTACATTCAAATCCAAATTAAAATGTTTGCACATGCAGCTAGAATGCTGATTCTAAGTTCAAAACTATGACATTTAAACAATTGCAACCTATGTGACACTCACAAGTAGGTCACTCATTTCTTATAAACATTTTGATTTTAGTGGCTTTAAACCCAAATTCACTTAAGCTGCTGACATCCCCAGCTATTTTTTTATATATACATTAAATAATTTCTCCTTTCAAGTCATTTCAGAATAGAGTTTTACCTTGTATCCACCTCTTAGCAAGTCTTTCCTTGGCCTGGTTTGGGTTCATTTGTTCAGTTTTACACAAAAGTCTGGTGGTTTTAAAACGCCGGCTTTCTGATAGTGGTGAGCACCAGTATTGCATCCATTTTTGACATTAAGAAAATGAATTCCCCACAGTTCTGGGTTGCTTTTGGCAATCAGCATTGCCATTCCCAATGGTGTCAGGCTACTGTGTGTGTAGCCCAATGGTGGTTTTAGGCAGTGCCCTCCTGTGCTCACAACATAGGCACAAATGGGTGGCAGCCTATTCTTCAGGTTTTCCCTGTGCACTCTCTGGGGAGTTCTGGCCATCATGATGTTTTCAATGCCAGTAATGCACAGTTTTAAGGTAGGGCTTGGATGCATGGGTAAAACATCCCACAAGCCCCCCCTCTTGCGATGGCCATTCTGAACTTTCACTGATGGAACTCGCAAGATCTGGGATGTTCGCCTCATCTTCTTCCAATTCCGTAGATGGCACAGTTCAGCATCTTTTCCTCCATCCGGTTGGATCGATAGGTTCTCCTCGCCGGTCCTGATGGGAATATTGGGCGGTACCCCGGGCCCCTCGGATCTCTGCTCCCGGTCCCCGGATCGTTCTCCTTGGTCAGTCTCCATGGTTTCATCTCTCCTAGGATGATAAAGCAAAAGCGGCAATACCCATTCATAGACATTTTTCCACCACTATTGATATAGTGGGGCGGCATATACTTTTTCTACATCAGGATACATTTTTCAGTCTTATTTTAAAACAAGATATAACATGAAACATTTTTTTTTCCCAAGCATAATATTTTAGAGACTATATGTGGGATATTTAGGATGGGAACTGAATTAATCCGGAGCGATCCCCTCTGGTATTGCAGAGCACTACTCCAGTTGCTGCAGAGTGTGCCTGGGATGGCAACACTTTAGCTGATTTATATGTACCCACTTGTCTTCCCCTTCCGCCAGATTACCTTTGGGGATGCGGATCTTATACGCTACTGGGGAGACCTTGTCTATAATTTCAAACGGTCCCTTCAATGTAGGCAAACATTTTCGCTGTTTGGCCTGGTTCCTTTGGAAATTGTATAGATAGACCTGGTCTCCCACAGTATATTCCTTCCTAGTGGTCTTCAGGTCGTAGTGGGTTTTCATGCTATCAGCTGATCTTTCTAGATTCAGCTGAGCATAGGCAAAAGCATGTTGAAGGTGTTTCCTTAAATTCTCCACATACTCATGAGTTGTGGAGGCATTTATCAACGTCTGCTCTTGGGTCCTGTAGAGCAAATGCTGGGGAAGCGCCATCTTGCGTCCGGTCATCAACTCAAATGGTGACATTTTAGTTGCAGATGAAGGGGTAGATCTGATGGCCATTAGGACCAGAGGTAATCGGATATCCCAACTTGGCCCAGAATCTGCCACAAACTTTTTTAATATGCTCAGAATGGTTCGGTTGTATCTCTCTACTGCTCCAGAAGAAGCTGGCTGGTAAGCAATATGTAGCTTCCTTTTGACCCCCAGTATCTCCCACATCTTTGTCATTACCTCGCTGGTGAAATGGCTACCTCTGTCTGACTCAATCCTTTGAGGTAGACCAAAACGGGAAAAGATGTGATTAATTATCAGGGCAGCTGCTGTTTCCGCCTTGCACTTTGGGGCCGGGAGACAATCCACCCACTTGGTAAACAAGCATGTGACGGTCAACATGTACTTGTTTCCTCTAGACGAGCAAATTACAGGGCCTACGAAGTTGATTTGCAAATCTGACCATGGCAGTGTCATCCCCCTCTTTTGGAGAGGCGCACGGTGTGTGAGGGATGAGGGCTAAAATTGTGCACACACAAGACACCCCTTCAAGTATTGGTCGAGGTCCTGCCCCATGTGTGGCCAGTATGCAACCTCTCTTAAGATTTCCAGTGTTATGTGAAACCCCCTATGACCGGCGGTGGCCGCATCATGGGCGTGACTTAACATCAGGCTTCGGAATGAGGTAGGGACCACCCATTGATCATGGCCAGCTTGGGATTTCCTTACCAACAAACCGTCTTGGATTCGGAACCTTTTTGGACATTTCATCAACACTCGTAGGTCCTCTTTCCCAATGTAATTGGTATCCGTCAGGGGAAAGTTCTCAGGATCCTCAATGTGTTGGTAAAACTTACCAATTATTCGATCCCCTTTCTGAGCTGTAATCAAATCAGCATCAGGGGTCTCCTTACTCCATTGTGCAGTTGAAAGATCATTGTGAGCATTTGTTTGGGACCTAGTGATAGCAGTGACCTGGATTTCCACCAACAGGGACTCTATTTCTATTAGATCCCCTTGGGTGGCCCCGGTTTTGGCGAGCTGATCAGCTAAGTCATTTCCAGTTTTGTCTGGTCCCTCTACTTTGGAATGACCCTTGATCTTTTTCCAGTAGATGGTCATCCCATTCGATGTGACCAGATCATCAATGTTTTGGATTAACTTCCCATGTTTCAAGGGTTTGTTATTAGCACATAACATGCCTCTGGTTTTCCAATTAACCAGATGCTCCACAAACCCGTTCCGTACATAATCCGAATCTGCGATTATGACCAGTTCGTGGAGTTGATGTTGGACAGCAGTGAGGATGGCCTGATGCACAGCCATCAACTCTACCACCTGACTACTTCAGAGACCAATTTTGTATCCAGCGGAGGGTTCTGGGGACTCATTCACCCATGCGTTCCCTACACCGGCCACAAGTTATTTTTCCCCGTTGTTGTCAACAAGGTAAGAGCATCCATCCACATAGACAGTGGGCATTCCCTCACACTTGTCTTCTTCAAAGACTTTGTGTGGGGAATTAAGGTATGCCTCCATGTTGTCCTTGATTTTTAGACTTTCGTCCTCAAGACAGTTTTCTCAGGCACAATCATGCAAGTCAGCCAGACCTTGCGCGAGGGGACACTTCTTGTTTTGGCCATATCTGACCTCCACAGGAAAGCCTTGCATTGACAGAATCCAGGAAGTAATTCGGGAATTACTCACATTTCCGGGCCGGATTCTGTCACTTTGGAGATATTGCAGAGGCTGGTGTGGAGTCTCCACTATGAGGTGTTCCTGCAGGATAAACGGGCAGTAATTCTTCAATGCCCACACCGTTGCCAGGAGTGCCTTCTCACAATCGTTGAATTTTTCCTCCACCGAGGATAAAGTTTTGTTCGCATAGGAGATTACGTTATTGACCTTGTCGTGCTTTTGGTATAATACTGCCGTCAAGCACGTATTAGAGAACCCTGTCTCCAGGAAGAACTCCTTGTTTCTGACAGGGTAAGCTAGGCAAGGCGCTTGTGAGAGGCTTCTCTTGAGTTGTCTTACTGCCTCGGATTGTTCTGGACCCCATTCTGACTTGACCACCCCCTTCAAGAGATGAATCAGGGGTCTAGTGAGCTCTGCGTAGCCTTCAAAGAACTTTCTGTTGTAATTAGTCAGTCCAAGGAGGCTCCTTAGTTCCTGCAGAGTTGTGGGATCCTAAAGTTTCTGAAGTGCTTCCACTTTCTTTTCTTGGGGACAGAGACCCTGAGGAGTAATCTCATGCCCTAAGAAATTAACACGGGATCTACACCACTGTGCCTTCTGAAAGGAAAGTTTTGCTCCGGCGGCCCTCAACTGCATCAGAACATAACAGATTTCCACTATGTGTTCCTCCACAGATGAACTTTTGATGAGGAGAACATCTACATAAGCCAGGTTACACCTCACACTCAGGTCGGGCATGGCCTTATGTAGGAAAATGTTGAATTAATTGCCGGAGTTGAGGTATCCGAAGGGAGTCCGGGTCCATGTGTACTGCTGGACCCCAAAGGTAAAAGCCAGTTTGTATTGGTCCTCCCTACTGACAGGCACGGTCCAGTATCCATTGGTCAGGTCTATTGCAGTGAATACCTGTGACCCCTGGATCTGGGCCAGCCCTTGGTCAATGTAGGGCAGAGGCCATCGGGAAGTATGGACCCGTTTGTTGAGCTCCCTAAGGTCGGCACACAGTCTCCACTGGCCGTTTGGCTTCAATATTCCCAGCACCGGATTATTGAAGGTGCTGTGTACTGGACGGATTATTCCCCGGGACTCAAGGTTCTTAATTATTTCAGTAAGGGACTCCATGGATGCGAGAGGCAAGTGATATTGCTTCACAAACACTGGAGTCATGCCAGGGTCAGTGGGAATTGTTGTTGTGTGGATGTCGGTGCGACCACAGTCATATGAGTCTACCGCAAAGAGATTTTGGAAATCCAAGAAAACTTGTTTCAACTTTTGCTTCTGTTCCAGAGTCACACAGGCATCAGCTAGGTTGACTCTCTCTTCCACCATCTGCCTGAAGCCTGGAAAGACTTATGGTTTGGCTATCTCAGCGGCCTCCTCCAGCTGGGTGGAGAAGTCCCTGGTCAGAGTGCTGATTTGGACTGGAGGCTTCAGGTGGGAAAGGCAGCCCTCATGGACCTGGAAAATCACCTCATCCCTCCTGAAGTCACAAGTCACATCTTCCTTACCATAAGGGCAAGAAGTGTACACCAGGAAGTTCCCCCCATGCCGGGTGAAAATCCTGTCTGGTGTTGTATTGTCATCACTGTCACTGTCAAAACAGTCCTTGGGGATTTGTCCTAACAGTTCATTTCCTAAATCAATGGAGAAATGTCGGTCATCAACCGCCATTCCAATGATGGTGCCTGCGGCTAGAGTAATACTCTGTAAGTCACTGTTATCCACCTCTATTGGAATGGTGTCATGTTCTATGTTGACTAATGGTGTTGGGTTTACCCCTAACCCTTGCTGTTGGAGAGAAGCATTTAGATGAATATAAGCATCAGGGTTTTTCAATTTTTGTCTTCTTTTAACTTTCACTTCCAGGGAGAATTGCCGGGTCCTTTCTGGGATTGTGACTTCCTCTTTAAGCTGAATTTCAACTGCATAAGGTAGCAATTGAGCTGACCTAAATGCTTTTTCTTGATCATCAAAGCCCATGGGATTATCAGCTAATTGGGACCAAGCTTTGAAGTTTATTAGGTCCAAACTAATGGCGAAGCGATTGAGAATGTCACTGCCTAAGTAAAAGGCGGCAGTGACGTCTCGCACGACCCAACAATTATGGACTATGCTCTTGTTGCCAATGGAGATTTTGAGCATACACCTGCTTGGCAGCAGATGTTTGGAATTGGGTGCTTCCAGGTCCATCTCCCATTTGTCTATCAGTTTGAATGTGGGAATGGCTGGATCTTTTGGGAGTTGGCAGAACATGGCTTCGCTGATGAAGCTCTTACCGTTGTTCACACACACTCGGGCGAGAACAGAGTCCTTCCAATCATCTAACTGAACAGGGATGAACAACTGCTCTCCAATTTGCTGAATATCAGCCAGGCTCTGAGCTGATTTCACATCTTTCTGGACTATAGGAGTGGGAGTGTCTGATTGTGGATTGGTAAAGAATTTCAGAGTGTTTCCTTCCAGTGTGGAATACCACCTTAAACTGGAAGGAAGGTTGATTTTCAGAGATAGAGAGGACCCCCCATCACCAGTCTGTTGTCCTACTGCTATTACTGTCACATCTGGAATTTGGTTGTTCTGGAAGTGAAATTCTACTTGGTCAGATTTTTGTTCAACCATGTGGCAGGTGCCATTTAAACTAACATGGTTGACATTAATTTTATTGGTCGGCTAGTCTGGGTCCAGAGGACCTTGTTTATGCAATCTATTAGGGGTGACAAACTTCTTAGGAGGTAATTCCCTAGTAAACAAGGGGTGCTCTCTGGAGTCACTACTATGACTAGCGGTTTCACCTTGTGTTGCCCAATTTTGATGTCCAAATCTGCAGTCCCCTCGACTGGAATTTCCTTCCCGTCAAAGTTCTGGAGTTGTCCAGGAAGAGAGGTAAGGGGAATTTGGTACTTCACCCCCCTACCTGAATTCAGTTCATCAAAGGCCCTTCTGGACAGAAGGGTAGCTTGGGATCCAGTGTCCACCAGTGCCAAAATTATACCCTGTCCCTGTACTTGTACCAGGGCATAATATCTTCCCTCCTTCTCCTCAAGGGGGCACAGATAATGCACATTTTTGGACAACTGGTGGGCTAACTTTCTGGTTTTGGACATGGCGAGAGAAGAGATTTGGGCAGAATTCTGTGGAGATCCTGGGGAATGTGAAGGAAAAAGTTGGCAACTGGAAATGGTTTTGGGTTCTGGGCCACCCCCCCCTTTTTGGAGGCAGTCATTAGGATGGGTTTGACCCCTGGGATTTTGGTATTGTTGGTTCTGGGATAGAATGATGGGCGGCGACAGCTCAATCCCCACATCTACCCAGTCTGGATTGGAATCTCTTGGGACCCATTTTTCCTTGGGAGGAGTTGCCCCATCTCTGAAGGAGAAGATCCTTTTCCCAGGATCCTCTGAGGATCCCTCTCCCTCAAATTGGAAGACCTGTACCTCCTCCACAAAGTGGGTCTGTTTGGGTCCTTTGTTTCTCCTACCTCCTCTCTGCTCCTTGGGTGGCAGACTTTCAGGGGTAGGAGATTTTGTTTCCGGTTCCTGGTTTTCCAGGGGCTGTTTACAACTTGGGAAGGAAGCTTCCTCCAACGCTTTACACCCTCCTTCCCCTTGTGCCTCCTCCCTGGGAAACGGTGGGTTATCGGGGTGCTGCCCCCGTCATTGTTCTGGAGCACCAGGCCCAGAGTTTGGGGCATTATGTGGTGGCATGCTCATCTGAGGGTTCTGTTGAGCCCTCAGTATGTGACCCAGATCCCGTGCCATATTTTGGACCTGGGGCTCAAGTTGTGAAACCCGCTCAGGCTGATACGGGGCTCTATTTTCTCCCCTGGGCTGAACCCGGGAAGGGTAGCTATCCCTTCTCTGGTAATACCCCGGGTTGGGAAGATTTGGGTACCCCTCCACCCTTGGCCTCCCCTCTCCCGGATTAGGTGGTCTAGGCTCAGGGAATTGGGGAAAGAAGGATGGATGAGTTTGGGGCTGGAAACCTTGTGGATACCTGGGAAAAAAATTCTGCCCAGTGTTTGGGGAATTTCTGCCCTCCTGTGGGAAGTTAGGAGGGAAGTTCCCTGGGTCAGGTGCTTGGCCAGATCCCCCCCTTGGGCTGGAGGAGTCCACGCATAACCCAGGATTGGTCGGTTTCCCTTGTAGCGGGGAAGTACATAGTCAGGGGAGCGGGGGACCCCATTTGTGGGACTACTTCCTCAACTCCCTGTCCGAGGGCCTTCTGGGCTGTGAATTATTTGGTGCAGGCAGGTTTTTAGGCCCCCCCATCTCCAAATCTAAAACGGGGGCAACCTTTACCTCTGCCACCTTGGCAGCAGCAGGGGTGCTGTTGGTTTTGGGGTTTTTCTGCGCATTACTTTTATTTTCTATGGGCTTCTGCACCTCATAGATCCGGGTGGCTTGCTCAATGACCCAGTCTAAAGATCTTTTCTCATGAAAATCTCTCACGAGCTGGGTCATTATGTACTTGTGAAGAGCATGGAAAAATGTGTTGATAAATTCTCTGCTGTCCGTGCGCACCCTTCTGGTGGTCCGCGCAAAGGCATGCTTCAATTCTTGCACAAATTCTTGTTGGGCCTGATCCTCCCCACATTGCAAATTGTAGGCTGCCTTGCGAACCTCTTGGGGATTTCTATGTACAGAAAAATGTTTCAAGATGGCCGCACTATATGTGGACCATCTTGAATGGTTTTGGTCCTCCAGCCCTGCAAAGAAACTGGAGTATTCAGGGGAGAATGTCCATTTGACGTACTGGATGCAGCTACTGCTGTCCTTCAAATGGAAAGTCTCCATCATTTGCTCATAGAGCTCCAAGTGTTCCCAAACAGAATACTTGGCATTCTTATGATAAGGCGTGATAACACTCCTGATTGCCTTAATCTGATTTAAGGGGTCCTTAAGCAAGGCCCTTTTCACCTTATTGGCCTTTTTGGTTCGGGTAACCCTGGTCCATTCATCCTCTGATTCCGAAGCACTGCTCCCAGAGGTGCCCATCTGATCTTCCAGGTTTTCCCAGATTCTGCGAGCCTGGGAATAGCTGGCAGAATGTGGGGACCTGGTCTCCTGTACCTGTGACGCTCAGAGGAGTCTTCAGATCCCTCCTTGCTACCAGGATTTAATGTGTACCCCCCCACTGACCTAACTTGGCAGAGGTTTTCAGGATGCCCTTAGTGGGCCTACTCTCCTGGGGTTCCCCACTAAATTGCACTGTACTTAGGTGCCCATACCCGTATGCCCGCCCATCCATTCCTGGGTGGTACTGGCCTATGAGCCCCATCCTTTTGGCTGGATAGTAATATGCCATCCCTATGGCCCTGTGCTCATGTGCGCCAAGGGGACATGGGGGTGGCAGAGTACAGGGACTGGGAGAGATGAAGGCCTCTGGTACTAGGGCTCCTGAGGTTATGCTCAGGCGTTTCCCTTTCCCAGCGACCTCATCTCTACCAGCCCCTGCTCCCTGTTGCAATGCAAGAGCCTGCGCTTTCAGTTCCTCAGTTAAGGCCTTACTAGACTCTATCAGTCTCTCCTGCATGGCTACCTGTTGCTGGAGCCTATCATTGTGCTGGCAGAGAGCCTCGTTCTCTCTCTGTGCCTCCTGATTGGTCCTGGAGTATTGAGCCAGTCTTTGCTGCAGGAGGGTTACCTCCTGAGTCCCATCCCTACTGGCCTGCTTCTTTCTTGCCAGAGCCTCTTCCACCCTCCTGGTGTGCTCTAACAGGTTCTGATGCTCTTTTTGGAGGTCACCCAGCCCCTGGAGGGCCAAGTGATTTTCTTCAGTTTTTCTTTTTAAATGGCACACTTCCTGGTCTAAGGTGTCCCTTTCCTGACTAAGGGCCTCATTACACGGTAGGCGGTGAGCCATGGCGCTATTAGCGCCATGGCTCATGCCGGTAAAATACTGGCACCGCCTAGGCGGAAAGGGGATTTACCACCCCATCCCAAGGTTGGAGGGGCGGTAAATCCCCCTTCCGCCATTGCCCTTCCCCATTCCCATTTCTGCCCCATAGGGCTCAATGGGAATGGGGAAGGCGCTAATTACGGCACCGCAATTTAGCGGTGCCGTAATTAGCTCCGAGGTCCCTTAGCGGGTTGGTATTTAACGCCTGCAAAAAGCAGGCGTTAAAACTCCAACCCGCTAAGGGACCTCGTAGTAAGGCGGCAGGGATTTACCGGTACCGGTATTTTACCGGTACCGGTAAATCCCTACCGCCTACCGTGTAATGAGCCCCTAAGAGTCTGCATCTGTGCCGCCAGGTCGTCCCTTTGCCTTTGAAGGGCACCAACTTTCTGGCGCTCCTGATCAAACTCTGCCTGGGTATCCAGGTCTTTCAGGATCAATTTATTGCTCTCTGCCTTTTCCCTATCTAGGTGGCTTTGCAGGGGGACTACCTGCTCAGCACATGCCCTATTGAAATCTAATTGTTGCTCCAGCTTTTTCTGGCTCTGCAGTAGGGCGTCCAAACCTTCTTGGTACTCCTTCTGCAAGGCCAGAAATCTGGTATCCTGGTCAGACTTTTCCTGTTGCAGGATACACATGTCCTCTTTGATTTTAATGAGATACTGTCTGCTCTCATTTTCTGACTCCTGGCTTCTGTGCATCCTCTGCTCAGAAGAGACCAGGTCAGATTGGGCCTTCTCTAACGCGATCTGTTGCCTATTTGCCAGATCTTGGCCTTCAGCACATTTGTCATGCATGACTCCCATATATAGATACAAATATGCCGCTATCCTAAACATCTTGTCGTGTTCATCTTTAGAAGCCATGTATAGTTCACTCAGGGCCACATGTAAGGGACCCTGATCTCTCCAGTTATCTAACCCAGTTGCAGTGACCTGTCGTGTGATTGCCTGCAACCACGCATCCTGGCCCTGCTCAGCCCATTCACCTCTCACAAATAGCTTATATAAGAAGTGCTCTCTGGCTATTCTGATGTCTACCAGTGTCGTCATTCTGGAATTTGAGTTCCTTCCTGACTTACAGAAGTTTGTATTTTATTTTGCAAAACAGACCATTTCCTTAGAGCGTTCCTTTGAGGGGTGCTTTCTCACACCTCTTAAAATGTGCACAGAAAAATCACAAAAATGATTATGTTATTTATATAATTTTGTGCTTAGAATCTTAGCTTTAAGATGACAGTTAAAACTCGCTCCTAGCACAAACGGTTCTGGAGATACGGTCGATTTAGTAAAGGTAGTTTTTCGGATTTGAAATTTTAAAGCTCAGAATGACAGATGACAGTTTTCAGTTTTAAAGATGACAGAATGACACGATTCTAGGAGGCAGTTCTAATAGGCTAAAATAGTTTGGATTAGATTATTTTAAACTAAGAGATTGGTTTTGGCAGAGTGCTAGCTGGGTACTCACACTAGATTTTGGACAGGAATGCGACTTCGTCACCGATCGGGTTAGGATTGGCTGGACTTCTGCTAGCGGTTCTTCACAGCAATCTGGTCTCTGGGTCTCTGGTTCTGTTATCGGTTCTGCTAGCGGTCCCGGATACAGCACTGCTTTCTGGATACTGCTACAGGTTCTTGCAAAAGTTCTTGGCAAAGAATTCAAACAGCTCGCCCGACTGTTGAATAGTTTGGTTGGTTTTGAGGCCTGCTGAAGAGGATTCAGCTTGTGGATTCAGGCCTCTCTGCTACAGATTCTGGAGTTAATTTCTGGTCTCTGGAGATTGATGGATTTGAAGTCTGGATCTCTGGATGTGAAGTCTGAAGTCTCCCGGCAAAGCTTCCCGCAAGAAAGTGGAAAGTGAATCTCTCTACCTGGGTTTCAATGTTCCTTTTATGTGTTTTGAAAATGGGTGTGTGCCTGGGCCTAGCTAAGCCTTCCTTTCTCACTTATCATTGGCCAAGCTTTCCTCTCTCCCATGATTGGGGGAAAGAAATGGAGTGTCAGAGTGATGCTGTAGGTTGTATGGTCAGAGGAACCTCCCCTTGTCAAATTGCACAAAAATCTATTTCTGACCCAAATACATATTTATCTATGTACCATTTTTCTAATATTATAGGTCCAGTTAACATATTTTCTGTAGCACCAAACCATCCGATCCCTGTCTTTGTACGATGTCGTGTCCACCTATGACAGAATTCTCCCCTTTTCATCCAGATAACGACCTCTAAACCTTTCCAGATTTTACACAGATGTGCACCAGGGATATGGGTTTCAGATGATAAAGTGTCAGATTTGTAACATGCATACATTTGGAGTAACAACCCTTTTTTCCGCTACTATCCCCAAGAACATACCACAGGGTCCTAACACCTCTTAAAATGTGCACAGAAAAATCACAAAAATGATGATGTTATTTATATAATTTTGACAAGTCTGCACTGTGAATTATCCATCTTTTTAAAATCATGCTCTGGCCCCAAAGGGGTGTGGTTTTCCAAAGCACATGGTGGAATTTCTGGTTTATCCACTTCCCCCAAGCTCAGCTGGCTCTCATAGGCACTGCCCATCCCAGTTTCTCCCAAGAGGAAGCCATTTTACGACCCCCCAAATATAACATTTACCTGAGTCCAGGACAGGGCTTTGTTCAACTTCCTGCAGTCCCCAGGTGCTCCTCCCCTAATCCAATCAGATAGGTGTCATCTCCTTTTGGCAGGGGCAGCAGGATGCAGCTAGGCCTGGGAAGAGTGGCTGAGAAGGTTCAACTCCTGTCGGGGGTAGTTGTCAGGCAGAATTCAGCTAAATGTCACTTTAGTTCCCGGTTTTCTACATTCAAATCCAATTTACAATGTTTGCACATGCAGCTAGAATGCTGATTGTAAATTCAAAACTATGACATTTAAACAATTGCAACCTATGTGACACTCACAAGTAGGTCACTCATTTATTATAAACATTTTGATTTTTGTGGCTTTAAACCCAAATTCACTTAAGCTGCTGACATCCCCAGCTATTTTTTATATATACATTAAATAATTACTTCCTTCAAGTCATTTCAAAATATAGTTTTACATTGTATCCACCTCTTAGCAAGTCTTTCCTTGGCCTGATTTGGGTTCATTTGTTCAGTTTTACACAAAAGTCTGGTGGTTTTAAAACGCTGGCTTTCTGATAGTGGTGAGCACCAGTATTGCATCCATTTTTGACATTAAGAAAATGAATTCCCCACAGTTCTGGGTTGCTTTTGGCAATCAGCATTGCCATTCCCAATGGTGTCAGGCTACTGTGTGTGTAGCCCAATTGTGGTTTTAGGCAGTGCCCTCCTGTGCTCACAACATAGGCAAAAATGTGTGGCAGCCTATTCTTCATATTTTCCCTGTGCACTCTCCGGGGAGTTCTGGCCATCATGATGTTTTCAATGCCAGTAATGCACAGTTTTATGGTAGGGCTTGGATGCATGGGTAAAACCATCCCACAGGATGGATTGTGACAAACACAGCTTGCACCATTCCTTATTATCAAAGCATTTGCTCACATTTAGCATTGGCGCACATGTTAGATAATCTGGCCCTTGTTGTCTAACCAATAATAGTCTTGTGATGCATGTGTGTAATCCACATTTTTGTGTGGGTAAATTTTGAGCATATTTACTGTGCTCACTTTTATTCAAAGAAGTTAATTTTCAATGGTGGCGTAACGTGAATAAAATGAATAATAGCCTTTAGTAAGTCTTTTACACCTTTCATTCAAGCCACACCACATTTTCAACCATTTATATGGTGGAAAGGAGGGGCGGAACATAACTTGCATTCCTGCCGCCTTCCTTCCTCTAAATCGTACAAATGCTCCAGCATTTGCCCCAGCAGGGATTTTCATATGATGGCAAAAGCTGAAGAAATCCATGGGGTCCTCCGGCTTTATGCACCAGCACAAAGCAGGCAGACCACGTAGAAGTGTATTGTAAAAGCGAGCATGTCAGGCAGCATTTAATTGTAATTGTGAACACTGCTTACCATGTGTGCATGGTGAGTAGTGTTTATTTACGTTGCACAATGGAGCGCAAAATTGCAGGGCACCAGGTGGCATATATATGTGCGTTAGATGTTTTGAGTTGTGGCCGAATCACTTTAAAGCCAGTTTGAAATGGGCTAAGTAGCGAGCTTTACTTCATCCATGCTTGCATTTCATTCAACATCAAGATAGCATAAATCTGTCTGGGAACGTCTGACAGACAAGTAATGGTTCCACATACGATGTAGGTATAAGTCCACTGTCTTGGATACTGTCAAATAGCCATTTTAGAATTTGTGCCAAAGTCCAATGGCAAGGCCAGTGTACTACATTTGGGAGGCTGTCAGGACCTGGAGATTTGGATTTTTTCAATCTAGATAGTAACCTTTTTTTGTATTATTGATTTGCTTTGCATTGAAGATGACTATATTATTAGATATTTATGATGATTAATATTGTGGAAATAAAACCTGAGGCAGCGGGCCAATATCGCCCCAGGTTATGCCCCCGGGGCTGTAGTTACAGGCCAGAGCATAGCTCTGGCCTGTAACTATGTACTAATGGCATTTTTTTCTGTTTCGAAACGCGGCAAAGGGAAAACGTAGTCTGTTTTCCCTTTCCATGGTGGCCATTAGTAGCGGACGCACTGGGAACAGAAGTGTTTCCAGCGCGTTTGCTCCCAAGAAAAGAAGAAAAAAGAAGGTAAGTGGGGTTGGGAGGGCGTTAAGGGGATAGTTTGCGGGGGAGGAGGGTGGAGGAAAAAGAAACGTACTTGAGTCCCCGGTGGGAGACAAAGGCAGCCTCCAGCCACAGTGAGACTCGGAGCGGGGATTGCCCCGTTTCGAGCCTCCGCATTGGCTAAGTGGCTGCCACGCCCCTCGCCGGGTACAGAGTACCCGGCACGCACTAATGTACACAGGAATACCATGTGGTATGGCTCGGAAAAAAGCCAATCCACATGTTGTATACCCAGTGCGCACCACGTGCCGGGTACTAATGTAATGTAATGTGCGATATATATATTTTTGGTATATTTGGTAAGCCACACTCAGTGGAGGCCAGAGAGGAAGGAGTTAGAGTTAGAGGAAAGCACCCACAGACGTCATCTGGCTTTAACACTATCAAGCTGCCATCTCCGAGGGCTACTTCCGAGGGTCACTGAGTTGATGAAATGATTTAAAGACAGTCGTAGACTCTAGAAACATTACGTTTTCCATGAATTCACAACACGTTTGTCATAAACCACCTTCACAGACTTAGGTCTGTGCTGATTTGTGATTGAATGAGCAATTTACAGTGAGAGACAAGACATGTTTATGAGGACTGCACAAATTCTTGTGTGCATTGATGTTAGCTTGCACAAGAGCATGTATTTGTGAGATATAGGTAATCATCATGAGGATTGGTTGATCCTCGTGAGGATTTGAAAGGGAAACAAAACATTATGTAGATAATTTAGAGGTTTAGTAGATGCTCAGAGGAGAAAGCAGAAGTAGTGGAAGATCGAGCATAAAAGAGCCCTTGAAATTTAGTGAAACCTCTCAAGTAACAGTTGTGTTGAAACGGTTCAATGCAACAAATCCATAAAATTAATTCAAACATCTGCCGTTAAAGAGATTCCAAGGTTCAAGTTTAATGTGACAAAACCCCAGGGATATTGCTGCAAAGGGAAAACTAAACACCTTGACTCTGCGCCCCCCCTTGAATGCTTTATGAACTGTTGGTATTAGAGATGACATCCTATATGACAACAATGGACACATCACCGGAAGTGCAGCTCAAAGCTGATAGTGAAGAGATGTATTATTTTTTCCTAAAAGCCACTAAGCACTCTGCGGTATTCATGAGGTTTATGGGGAGAAAAAAAAAGTGCAGTGATGTACTCTGGTTGTCATCAGTTTCGCAATCACTTCTGGAAATGGAATATATCTAAACCTCCAATATGTGATTATTTTACAGAGAAATGTCCCTGATATAACACCCCCGAGCACCAGGGCCAGATTAACCATGAAACAAACCCTTAACCTGCACCAGGATCCTCTGTTCACTAAGCTCCGCCTCCCAGATGCAGACAGAGTTCACACATGTGCATGTTTATATTTTACTTACATGCTCAGAAACGTGGCAGTTTTAGTATTTTCATGTAATGTGATGCTTTAAGTGCAAAACAAAATAAGCAGTCAAAAGTGATCAAACTGTGCTACACAGGATCACATTTCATTACAACACAAATTGGAAAATGCAAGTAGAATTATCTGTATTTGGCATGCGACCGCCGATGGTTAACAAAGGGTCGATACTGATTCTCAGCGTGCAAATTCATAATGTTTTATTGACAAGCAGGCCTGTCTTTGCCCTGAATATTTGCTCTATACAATACGTCATTTTTTCTTTTCAATGAAGAATATAGGTTTTGTGGCATTGTAAGTAATTCGTTTTGAAGGGATAGAGGTCACTTTTATTTCAAGAACTGCTTGAAAGTGTTCGTCTTTTAATCTGTCATATAGTTTGTGATGGTTTACAATAGTACCCAAACATGGTAAAAGAGGGTCAGGCCTCTGAGAGGATTGTCTACCTATATATCTATCTATGGGCCTCATTAGGACCCTGGCGTCCGTGGAATGAACGGTACCGGTAAGGGACCGGCACCGTTCATTCCGGGCCGCACTATTACGAGGTCTGCAGCGGGTCCCTCTCTGGAACGCCTGGTCAGACCAGGAGTCCTTAGCGGGACCTGCTAGCAAACCAGGATGCTAACAACAGGCCCGACATTAACGGGCCTGTTGTTAGCATCCTCCCCATTCCCATTGAGCCCTATGGGGGCTCATATGGGAATGGGGATGTATCGGGTCTGGGTCCCACGAAAGGGATTTACCGGACCCTGCAAGGTCGGAATGGCCCGGTAAGTCCCCTTTGGCGGGACCCAGACCTGGTACCCGGTATGGGGGTAGACATGCCACAAAAAGCGGCATGGCTACCTCCAATACTCAGAATGAGGCCCTATATATTTTTTATATCGTGCGACTCGCCCACATGCCTCAGGGTGCTCACAAGACAGACAAACAAGAATAAAAAAAAAGAGGAGAGATGCAGCGATCATCGAGTTATATGATTATGACAAGGATCATGTGCTTGTTTTAATCCATCCCTCTATCAAAAAGAAGCGTTTTTTTAAGTTACTTCTTGAAGCGGATCCTTGATGCATATGCCCTAAGATCCAAGGGGAGTGAGTTCCAGATGGTAGGTGCCCAGGCATTGAAGCCTGCACCACCAATCTTGCTTAGAAGAACACGTGGTTGGTAAAGTGTCACACTGTTGTTTGAGCGAAGAGTTTGCCTAAACAGAGTTCCTTTTACTCCCGAAGTGAGGTAAGAAGGGACTTCACCTAAAAGACATTTGAATACCAGGATGGAGACCTTGAAATGTATTCGCTGCTCCACTGGGAGCCAGTGTAACTTCCTACGAGATGCGGAAATATTGGAACGACGGCTTAGCCCACATATAGCGCAAAAGGCCCTGTTCTGTGACATTGTAACTTCTTTATGTTGGATTTGGAGGTACCTTCCAAATGACTATGACAATAGTCCTACTTCAAATGTACAATAGCTGCTGCAATCAATTCTCAATTATCCTATGACAAGTACGGGCAAATCTGCCACAGCAAGTTGATGAAGTAGACGCAAGATGATTCGAGGTATGAGACATGTTTCTTAAATGGAAGGTATGAAAGAAATCTCCTAATCTTTTAACTGCATCAGACACCATGATGGCAATACCATTAACTAAAAAAATGTGTACTGTGTGTCTAGTTTGCTTTTGCTTTTGTTGGGTACCAATGATAAACGGCTCTGTGTTTTAGTTGTTCACGGCCAGAGAGTTAGCAGCCATCCATAGCTGTATGGCTTTGAACACTTCGTTCTCTCTGACCACATCTTCACTGTAGACCCCACATAGTTTAAACACTATCTGGGTATCGTCTCTGTAATTTGCAAACTGGACCCCCAGTGAAACAAGAAGGTCACATAAAGGTTTAGAATACACATTGAACAGTAATGGAGACAGGCATGATTCCTGTGGAACTACACAGGTTGAAAGCGTTCTTTGTGTTTGGGCATTGCCCTTCACCACGTTAGCCATCCTTGGTCCTAAGAAATATTTTGAACAGCTTGCAGCCTGGGGGGTACATTTTCCTACCTTAACCAGTCTTTTTTCTAACAGAGCAAGGCTGAACAAGTCAAAAGCTGAAGAAAGGTCCAGCAAGAGAAGCAAGGTTGCATACCTTCCTCAATGATTCCTGTAATATTTGATTTTAAATCCAGGAGGGCAGTCTCTGTCCCATAATTCATGTGAAAGTCAAATTGTTCATTAGCTAGAACATTATTCCGTTCCACAAAATTCTGGTATACAGGCTATTTTGTCAATTATTTTGAGCATAAATGGTACATTTGTGATAGGTCTGTAATTTTCAGGGACTGTTGGATCAAGATTCTCCTTTTTAATTAATTGAGTTATAAGACCTCCTTAATATTTTCTGGGATGTAGGCCTCTTGAAAGGAGTGATTTACGAATCTAGTAACGCATGGGGAAAGCATTTTAGCAAAGTGCTTAAAGAGCTTTGCAGGGAATATATCCCACTTACAAGATGTGGGGTTCATTCTTTGTATGGTCTCCATTACCCCATTTTCCGATGCTTCTTTGAAAGCAAACAAGACAGTGTCAGGATAAATGGTGTCACAGGACCATGTCGTATTAGCTCCGGCAGTTTGTAACAACCTGATCCAGTATGCATGGTTGATGTTGTGTTGTTTTTTGGGTAAAACTATCATGGATACATTGACACTAGTCCTTGTCTACAATAATAGATGGCTCAACCACAGTTCCTTTAAGTTCCTGTAGAACTGTGAACATTTATTTCAGTTTAGATTTAGCCTTTTCTACTCTTTCATTTAAATTCTTCTCTCTAGCTTTGAACACTTCCTCCATAAAAGCTCTGGCTGCAAGTTTATAATTTGCTGCAGTATCATTTGACGGATGTTTCCACCAATTGCTCTCCGCCTTGCGTTTCAAACTTCTGCCTTACAGAACCTCTGAGGTAAACCATTGTTTGAAACTGACTACTTTGTTCTGTTTAACTGATCTTAATGAAGCCAGAGAGTCAAAAGCTTGGCTAGTGGCTGCTCTGAAAGTGGATGTTAACTCGTCAAGGGAAAGATTTTCATCCATAGATGGAAGTAGGTGTATCACTCGAGGCTAAAAAGCCTCAACGGAGTTTACACCTGTCAATTAGGCTAGAAATAAACAAAGCCAAGATAGAACAATTGCAGCACTTCAATTATATGTGTGTACATTTAAATTGTAAGGACAACTTAGTCAATCAGATATTAAAATTGGATCTTACCTTTAAGAAGGGCTCTTAGTTTCTCTAACAGGTTTGGGGGATGAGTTGTAGATTCAAGTATTAGAGGTATATTTCACATAAATCCAACCATCGGCCATGTATGTCTCAGAATTGTGGGGATACTCCAACATTGATAGCTTGACAATTAGTGAAAAATAAAACATTTTAAGAAGCTGCTTTCTTTACCACTCATTACACCAAATTTTCCACTCAAGTTTGAGCTAAGGTTCACGGGTATTGATTGTGCATTTAAAATTAAACTTGAGTTGTTATTGTTAAACATTGTGGATCTGTGAACATCTAGATGTAAGGGAGCAATGGTGGACATCATGAGAGGTAATAGTGTTAAACCCTGGGCATGGTTTACCCATGTAAGTAGGATCCTAAGAGGGATTGAGATGGCCCTTCTATGGGATAGCCCTGAGACAATAGGAATTTTCGACATAAATGCACTAATCAAAGCATATTGGAATGTTGTGCTAGTGGACCAAGTGAATAGGGCTTACACAAGACCACTTGCTCCCCAATTTATGAGGCCAACAACCAACTAAGTATGATTACCCAGAAAGAGAAAATGACCAAAACTAATTGTGGAAAATATTCCCAATGCAATGGACATATGATCGTAATATTTTGGTATAAATTGGTAATAGCAATAGGCATTGAATTAATACATGTCTGAAAGTTCCAGGTAAGAATGAGGGGGAGCATATGTTGCCCTCAACTGGGGATATTCCATCTAGAACCTATGACCAGGTAATAGGTCAAACCTTAAAAACATGATGAAACAGCAATGCTTCAAATTAGATACAGCAAATACATATTTTTGAGGAGCCATGACTATGAAGCTCTGCTTAGAGTAGTGATCTAGTGATCTTTTTGTGGCCAAGTAGTCAACATTATCACACTTGTCCCATATGAAGGCTTTCGTTTTTAATTGCTTTCTCACTAACGTGAAGTTCATTTTAGGGTCACATTTCCATTCTATTTTGGTTAAAAAAAGAATCCTTGCTTAATTTCGGAAATATATTAAGAGTCTTATTTTTATCAGAATGAATGTTGATCTGTTGCCCAAACAAGATCATACTAGGATCTTCGGTTGCAGTAACTCAGGGATGGACTGGGAACCAAAAGAGGCCCTGGAAATAATTTTCAAAGTGGCCTGATACTACACATTTTTAGCAAGCCCAGCCCTTTTCCGTGGGGAAATTTAGAAATTCCACACAAAAGAGCTCAGGGTGCAGAGGCCTACCGGGAAATCTCCAGAGTTCCCTATGGGTCAATCCACCCCTGGCAGTAAGCATTTTGCATAGCAACTGGAGATCGTCATTGTCCTCCTTTCAGCCAATCAAAATGTTAAGAGTGCAGCCAATAACTACTAGTATTGATTGCATTCCCAACATTCCCTCTTCAGAATGGCAACAACAATGAAATTACCAGTCAGAAAACTGTTCAAGCTTCCTGTCTGGATGAACATTTGTTTGCTGCAACATGCTATTTAACACACGAAGGAGAAAGCGAAAACACTGGGAAATGCTTTCACTTTCTAACAGAGAAAACATCTACCTTTACATATCACCAAATGCATGGTCATGTTAAACTTTTTTCCAGTTCAACCAAGTTGCAATTAACATGCTTAACTTATGAAGACAATCATGGTTTTTAAGTATTGCAAAATGAAACCACTTTTATTATACTAACTCAGTTTGTCTGTTTACATTACTCACACTTAAAGAAGCATTTTTCTACTTCAACACCAACACCCAAAAACATGTAGTGATGTTACCTCTGTGTGCTAATAGCCCTAAAGAGTTCGTGAGGTGTCATTATCTCTTGCTGAGACATTATCCCATGATAATGACCCCTCCCTCAGTCTATAACATATAATATAGCACCCCACATTTAATCTCCGGCATTGTCCAGAGTAAAATGAAGTGGCTTGTCTAGAAAAACCTGGATTTAAACCCCGTGCATACCGCCATAACTTTCCTTCAAGGACATCTAAACACTCTGCTTTACTTGTCAAGTATGTTTCAAGGCTGTATAACAGTCCTGGGACAATTCTGGTTTTTATAGATTTGTATCAATCCTTCAACAGGATTTCCCCCTGCTTGTGTTAATAAATGTCATTATCACTAGAAATGTGCTTGCTGTTTTAGGTGCAATCTGTGCTTTTGGTGAATTTTCGGTTTTTCCCTGCTGAATATGGCTCTCAGGTATGTGAATCCTGTTTTTACCAATGGTCATACATTTGGTTTTCTCATTATTAATCATCAAAAGATTCGACCAGCATAGCCACAATATGGGTAGGGAAGCAGTGCACTTGATTGTAAGGTTGCCTGACCCCATCAATCGTTTCTACGTAGTATATGATATTAATGATAGCTCAGGAGGATAGCTCAGAGGCAGTGCTTGCCTTGGAAACAAGACGACACGGAGCAACACAGGTTCAAGCCCCGAGTCCGCGCTTAGAAACCTCTGGGTATTAAGCGTGCTATAAACAGCCTATCCAATCAAATAAATCAAATCTTAGCAATGGAACAGTGGCAAGTAGACTTAACATACCACCTCTGGACTACCCCCCTCCCACCTGCCTTGCTAGGAAATAGCACTGTAACAGATAAAACATTGGGTAAAGTAAGTAAGTAAATCTGCTTGCTCCTCATATTCATGGATACAAAAGCGCATTTCCAGCCAATAAGGGAATCAAACTGCTTAGGAATGCCCACAACACACCCCACTCAAACCAAAAACCAAGCCATACCCCAACCTAACGCAAACATCTGCGTCCACCCGTGACCCACCATCCAGCACCACCATGAAAACACAGGGGCTCCTTCATAAGCTATGGCAGAAACCCTGAGAAAACGCAAGAGCTTCCTCGTATGTCGAGGCTGTACCCCCAAAGTAAATGCTTGGGCTCCCTTGCTTGTTAAGGCACCCCTGCAAAACTGTGAGTCCACCCCCTACACCCTAGGCACTCAATCTGCTGGTATATACCCCTACTGCACATCAACCCCTCAAGTCCAGACACCAGCTCCCCTCGCCACGACACTACCCTTTGGCAGCCCCATGAATATGCACTCCCCTCCCCATGCTGCCATCACCTGCAACACTACCCCAGGCAGCCCCCTCAAGCCCACACACCACCCACCAGCCCCTCTCACCTCACACTACCCGATGCAGACCACTGACAGTACACTCCCCTCCCCACACTGCCCTAACCTCCGACACTACACACTAACCCAGACAGCTCCCCAAGTCCAGACACAACCCACCAGCCCCCCTCACCTCTGACACTACCCCAGACAGCCCCCTGACAGTTCACTCCCCTCCCCACACTACCCTCACCTCCAACACTACCCTATGCAGCCCCTTGACAGTACACTCTCCTCCCCACACTGCACTCACGTCAGGCACGACCCCAAGCAGCCCCCTGACAGTAGACTCTGCTCCCCACACCACCCTCACCTCCAGCACTACCCCCAGGCAGCCCCTTGACAGCAGACTCCCCTCCCCAAACCACCCCAACCTCCGACACTACCCCCAGGCAGCCCCTTGACAGTACACTCCCCTCCCCAAACCGCCCTCACCTCAGACACTACCCCAGACAGCCCCCTTAAATCCAGACACCACCCACCAGCCCCCTTCACCTCTGACACTACCCCAGGCAGCCCCCCAAGTCCAGACACCACCCACCAGCCCCCTTCAACTCTGACATTACCCCAGACAGCCCCCTGACAGTACACTCCCCCCACACCGCCCTCACCTTTGACACTACCCCAGGCAACCCTGTCAAATCCAGATACCACCCACCAGCCCCAGCCCCCCTCACCTCTGGCACTACCCTAAGCAGCCCCCTGACAGTATTCTCCCCTCTCCACACCACCCTCACCTCTGACACTACCACAGGAAGCCCCATGAACGTTTCCCACACATGCAGTTCAATGTATGGCTGCAACTCACCTGAACCTCTGTGGTCTGCCTCCACCATGAGGCACACCCCCAACATGTCCACCACCAACACAATCAACAGGAATCACTGAAGACCAATCCTGGACTGCAGCATCCACTGTCACTCCATGGCAGACCTGAATCTGCAGCACCCCCGCCAGACAGCACTACATTACAACAAAAATACTGTGGCCACCCCATCAACATGTGACAAGTGAATGCAATGCAAAGTGGCATGTGCCTGTTGGCCATGGGTCATTGCAAAGGCATCAAAGCATGCCAACTGAATGTGTGGTAAGGACAGAAGTAAACCTATTCACACATCGGCCAGATCTACAAATAATGACCAGGCGCATTACAGCCTTGGGTGGAAGTGGTAGAAAAGTCCCTTTCAGGGACCACAACATGACAGGCCCATGCATGGGTGATGGGAGGGTAGTCAGAGAGTGCTAGACTCACTGAGATGGGAAATGTGTGATGCCACACAGGAAGAGAAAACATGGGTCACAAATGCGTTCCAGTTGCAGAGGTGGAGCAACACATGAGAGTAGGCACTGTGTGACTGCAAATGCTGGTGGGCATGTGCGCATGACATGGGTTTGACACAGCAATGACAAACAAATGTGAAAGAAAGGTGTCCAGGACACTTCTCCACAGTGTGCCCACCTCCCACTGCAGCAACCACAATGTAAAATACACAACACAGTGAATACAGTGTGGGCACATACACAATCACAAGCATGTGCAATTGGGAGACATGAACAACAATGTACCTGACATGTAAACAGCATGTAACTGTGTAAACACACAGGAACAGGTGGCATCACATCCTCAATCTGAGTAAAACAATTATAACTAAACACATATGCACATCACTGAAACCATACCTGGATGTACATCATCTCACACACAACAATCCCCTCCACCCCTACCACACTGATGCCAAACACACAGTGATTCTGCACCACATGCAAATGAAAATGAAAACATACAGTGCAGTCCCAGTTGCCTGATGGACCCACCTCCACATGTCAGGCATATGTGCAACAACACACACACCGGCACGCCACAAGACACACGACTTGCAATGGAGAGATGCACTGGCTGAAATGTGAACAATCAAAGTTGCAGACACACATATGAACTGCATAAAGCATGGAATGGAACCTTATGAAAGATGTATTAAACAAAACTATGTACAACAAAAACTGGGAAAGAAGCTCCAAGAAGTCTGGGATAAAAGATGACATGTTAAAACACCCCTACGCCTCAATAACTATATACAGGAAAAATATGGAAGAAAGTCTTCAAAGTCGGGGGCAAAAAATAAATAAATAAAGGAAACCTACTTCTAAATAACTATATACAAAGGAAGCGGGCTAATCCTCCTGGTCAATCTCATCCAAGCTGTCTACCAGGGCTGAGTCACACGCCACATCCTCCTCCATCAGGAGGGCCTCTGTTGATTCCTGGAGGGCTTGCAGGGTGAACAGCATGTGTACTTCAGCGTCCCATGCTGCCCTGCTAGTGGCCTCCAGGATGGCAGCCCACTCCTCGCCTGATGCAGAGCAACCTCAACCCTGGCCACCATCACTCTTGCTTCCCGTGGTGACTGCCTCTCTGCCACCAGCTGCCTTTCATAGTTCCTGAACATGTAAAACATTGCGTGTAGTGCTCCCATATGATCCTCCTGCTTCAAACATTCCACTTGCCTCCTTTAGGTGGTTTGCCCTGCAACATTCTGCCTCCTACGAGTTGCCAGCTGCTGTCATTGTGCCCAGTGCACACTCCCTTGGTATGCCCTTCGACCTGATGATGATCGTCGGGGGCGTACGGCACCTGCACTGTTCCGCAGTACCTGCTGTCCCTCCATTGCATGTGCCCCTGTCGTTGCCTGGGTAGGTGCAGTGACCACCTCAGCTGCCGTACCTGTGACTCCCACCTCGGGTGGGGATATAAGCTCCACCAGACGGCGCAATGGGGGTGGGACTGGTGCACAGGGGGCCCTGCGGGTATGTGGGCCAGAAGACACTCCAGAGGATGACTGGTGAACCTGAGGAGTTGGTTGCAGTAGTGAACAGCCCCCTGAGTCTACCAGGGAAGAGGCCTGCTGCCAGCTAGACCACAACAAGGTACAGCTCATTTTGATGATGGGCAAGCAGACTATTTAGCCGCATGCCCATCATCACGAATGACTGTAATCCAGCTGGTAAGCCCGGCCAGCAGGGGCAGCACCTGATCCCGGATGGACACACCAGCCAGCAACGGGATGCTGATCTGGTTGGAGGCATCCTGGCAGGTGAACAGTCCTGCATCTGATGGCCCAAGGACAGAATTTTGCACAGACACCTCCACGGTGGCCTGCACAGCCTCATGCCCCTGGGACGGGATTGCAGCAAGCACTTACTCCTCGACACCCACACCTGACCCCATGGGCTGGGCTGCAACCTGGAAGACTCCAGGGTGTGTACCGCCATGAATGGCCCCTGTGTGAAATCACCCGGTCCCACCGCTGCTGAGGAGTCCCCTGCCACCTCCACCTCCTTGGACTAACCACATGCAGCCACGCCCGATGGTACAGGCGCTACCTCAGCCACATCACTCCGGAAGATGAGCTGTCACAGGGGAGTGGCTGGGGCTTGTGCCTATGTCTGGTGGAGTGAACCCTGCATCCATTCTCCACAGCACGGCTTCCACCCTCTTCATCAGCTGCAGCAACTGTGGTAAAGTAGACACAGAACTGCAACATCAGGGTACTGCAACTAAGCCAGTGTGGCATCACTAACATTTATAGGAGCATGACATGTCCATGGAAAAATCAGCAACATCCACACCTACCCACATGGACATGAACACCACATCCAAACAGACACAACAACCCAGGCACCATGTGAAGCACATTCATGACTCATCCACATGTACACGCAGCAGAATGTGGCCAGTGCGCAGACACATACAATGATTCACATGACCCTAGGGGAAGGTCAACGTAACCCAACTGCAACCTGATGCACACCCAGGGGAGACATGCCACATGGACACAGGGGTGGGCAAGGAGCAAACTGGTATGACGTACAAACACATAAAGCATGTGAAAACCAATGTGGCAGCCCACTGCATGGACACATTATGGGCAAGACACACAGTGGAATCATGGCCACCAGTGGCCAACCATACTTGCACCACTCACTGCATGGCCATGCCAACACCTGCCTGGGCATCTCTCCGCACCATCACATCAAACAACATGCCTCTGCCAAGAGCCATCCTGTGTGCATGCAACACATACATGCATCAATTCCACAGGCACATGTGGCATGCCATATCCCTAAGCACATTCACATGGCGTGCACACACATCACTTCGAGTGCACAATCAGTGCCATGACTGATCACATCAGGGTCCTGGAAACTGCAATGCCCAAAATGCACCTGTGACCAGATGTGAGTAATGCATAGCCACACATTGGTATTGTCGCCACAACCAGATGAGCACCATGCATGCACATGACATGGTCAACACTCCCTCAACTGTCAAACTTGCCATCCAGGCACGTCTCAGACACAAGAAACATTGCATGTGCACAGTTTAGAAACATTCACCACAACACACAATGCAAATTACAGCGCATTTCCAATTGGCATTTGTCTGATTTTCCACATGGGGAGCATTGACTGGGGCCTGCATGCAGATGTTGGTCGCTGAAACATACATGCTGCAAAATTAAAGGGATCACTGCAAACATGCAAACACATGCACAACTCAAATGCACCATAGAGCAGTGCAACACATGCCTACTCACCAGCCGATTGCAGACATTGTTTCATATTGGAGACCTGGGCATGCAGCTTTGGGTAGAACCTTGCCAGGACCTGCATGTTGTTGGTGGATAATCTGCACCTGCATGCACGGTGCACCTCTGTGGATGCACCAGTCTTCCGGAAGCACAGGGCCTTGACTTGGGTCATTGATTTGAGGTCCTCCCAGCACTTATGGACAGTCTTGTAGCAGCGGACTGCCACCCCCTCTGTGTTGGTGGCAGCCGTCATGTCCACCCAGATCTGGAGACATCCTTCCTTGGTGCGTTGCATCGCTGGGTCGAAGAGTGCATCATGATTCTCCGGGACCTTATCCACCAGGATGTCAATTTCTTTTGCACCGAAGTTGACAGCCCTCTGGCTCGCTGCCATGGGGTTGCCACTCTGGTCTGAGGAAAACGGTGCAGACATGGCAACCCCTGAGGCAGGTGTGGGTGAGTGGGCTGGTCCTTGAGATGTGCCATGGAGCAGTGGCGGTGGTATGCTGAGGTGGGAGTCTGGAACAGCAGCTGAGATGATCAAAGGGCCAGAGACTGGAGCACAGGCAATGGCAGGATGACAGGTACTCACATCGCAGTGCAGGTGGGCAGCAGGCACAAGCATGGGACTCTCAGCTGCAGATGGCATTGCGTGAGGCAGCACAGGGCAGGAGGAGGCAGGCAAAAGGGCATGTAGGGAGGAGAGTGGGTCTTCCATCTTTCACTATGAAGGCAGCCGAGAACAGAGTAAAGGCGTATAAGTTACGTGATACGTGTGCACGCAGCATGCCTACGCGGCTCATGGCATTGACAGGGATACATAAGGACAGGTAAATGCATCAGTAGCTGTGCAATTGAATGAATGAAGATGGAGTACTGTTGTTTCTATGTACTTTGGTGGGGCCACGCAATGTGTTCCCTTCAGGTAGCATACTGTTTATTTTTTGGGGGGAGTTGTGCCTCTGCGCATGCGCACATTTTTTCTATCCCCATTTTGAGGTACGCAGTCTGTCGCATGTACACTGTTTCTATTTGTGGCTGCTACTGCATATCACATACCTTTTTTTTCACTTTTGTGAGCTTCCTTGGTGTCACGCATGCACTTTTTGGGGTTTTGGGTGCCACTGCGTATCGTGTACCTCTTTTTTCATTTTCAGAAGCTTTCCGGGTGTCGCATATGTACTTTTTGTGTTATTGGGTGCCACTGTGCATCGCAAACCAAATATTTTTCCAGTATGGGGTACATTTGAGCCTTGCTGGACCACACATCTATGTTGTACATCATGTAGACCGTACCCTGACTAACATTGCCTAGGACAATAACTTGGTGTGCCTTACATTCATCCCTTACACCTGTGAAATGATTGTAAAGGCCCCAGGAGGAAAAGGGGGCAGGCGAGGTCGCGATGGGGTGATGGTGGTAAAACACCTGCCCCAGCACCAGGTGGTCAGGGAAGTGGTGGTGAAACACCGTCCCCAGCCCCAGGTGGTCAGGGAAGTGGCGGTGAAACACCTGTCCCAGCCCCAAGTGGATGAGGACATGGTGGTGAAACACTGCCCCAGCCCCAGGTAGTTGGGGACATGGTGAAACATCTGCCCCAGCCCAAGGAGCACATGGCAGGCCCCAGTCCAAAGGTGGCCTAGCATCTGGATGCCAACTTGTTTCCAGCCAGACAGGAGTAGCTCCAACCCCCCATGCCACTCATGGCAGAAAAAGACGCCCTGCACAGCAGGAAGAGGCTCAACCCCAAGACACGGCACAGGACACTGTCCTGCACAGGAAGAAGAACTTCTCTGAAGAGGAGCTCCAGATCCTCATTGACCACGTGACTGTTACGCTCACCTGGTTCCCACGGGGGCATCGACCGGAACTGGGCCGCTGTTATTTCCACCAGCGTGACGTGTAGCGCCGAGGTGACTGACTGGACTGGCCCGCTCAGCCTAGTTTGTCTGGCTCGCAAGAATATTCTTCTGCAAAGGAGAAGAGGAATTAACCACCCGTGGAATGGAGTGTCAACCCACCTTCCCCACTCCCGTCGTCTTCCCACAGATCACTCTTGATGTCCCCTCCTTAGGCTCACCTGATGGTTTGGAAGGATGAGCTCTCCATCGTGCGTCGACCGCAGGGGCGCGTTGATGACCAGTTACTTCTCTGGCGTAGAGGAATTGGTGAGTTCCAGTATTGACTCTAAAGTCCAATTGTTCATAAGAGTTCAAATGTCTGCTCTTCACTTTGTCTGATTCCTTGCAGGTTGCCGATTAATCCACTCGAAGATTTCCAAATGGCACTCGGTAAGATTCAGGTAAGTCTATTGTGGTTTTCCTCTTAGGGGCCGGGGTACGGCGATGAAGCAGAGTTGACTGTGCCGACCCGAGATGAGGTGAGACCCCCGTGGTAAATCAGGTAAGTTTTGTGGGGGGTAACTGATATTGTCTTTGCTTTCTCCCCTTAGGGGCCGGGGTACGGCGATGAAGCAGAGTTGACTGCGCCGACCCGAGATGAGGTGAGTACCTCCCATGGTAAATCAGGTAAGTCCTTAGCGGTAGCTTGTATAGCCTTAGAGAGTCCCCTTGCTCACCTTGCTGTCTTTGTCTCCTTAGGTGTCGGAGGGCGGCGGCGAGATGGAGAGAGCGTGATGGAATGCTGAAGTACCGCCAAGCAGGTGAGTTCAGCGCGGCGCCGTAGGAATGCGAAGCGATGCTTCAAAGACTTCTGTCTTTCAGTTCCGTGGCGAAATGGATCAGGATTCAGGTAAGGATTAAAGTTAAAACTCCTGTTCTAACCTTTAACCTTCTTTTCTTCTTGTTTGAGGAGTCCCAGGACTGAAGCAGGCGTGGCTGAAGACTGGAGCTGCTGAAAACCCGGTGAGCGTTACGCTGCAGCAAGCAGAATAACGTGAAGCACGTGTGGCTGTCCGGGCGTGGTTTAAATAGCCTTGGAAGAAGATCCAGGTAAGTATTCTTCCACAGCCCCACCCAAGTAACAAAATAGTCCCTTCAGTAAAATAGTCCCTCCTAAGCCTCATTTGGCTTGAGTCTTCATGCAGCATGGTGTGCCTCAGGTGAGTATGCAGCATGGTCTGCTTCAGGTAAGTTATCAACAATGAGCCTGGCGCCCATGGCGCCAGGACTGACTTTATCTTTATGAGCCTGGCGCCAGAGGCGCCAGGACAGTACCCAAACAGCCCCTAACTGGGGCTTTTGGGCATGCTCCAAGTGGCATGATGCCTGCTTCCGGGGCTGTTGGGCCTGGTCTGGTCTTCCGGGGGCAGGCATCATGACAGTGACCGATCACCATCATGACATGTGCCTGTATGCGGGGAGCACACATGCAATCCCACAACGTATGGTGCATTGGCAGTGTGTCATGGAACAGATAAACGCCTTAGGGTTGGAGATGTGCACAGCGGAGCAGGTCATCAAGCACTGGAATGGTCTCACCTGTTGCACTAAGCACAAGCTGAGTGTCAACCTGACCTCTGCACTGGCAACTGGAGGGGGTCACCAGAGGAGGAACAGCTAACACTGCATGAAGAGGCCACAAGCCAATTCATCATCACTGAGCATGTGCAAGGCATGGGAGGCCTGGAGAATTATGAGGACACATCAGGTGAGTTTCCGTCATTGTGGCTCCTGTGTTTTGCCAGTCATGAATCACCCTCATCAATTGTTCATTGACACATCTGGCTGCATGTCAATTGCCCATCATACTAGGCGTAGCCTGTGTGACAGCCATTTTTGGCACATGTCTGTGTGACAGGATACATCCCCCAGAGGGTACTACCCTGGCATTTGTGAAACATGTGACATCTACAAGTAGTGTTCATTGCTACATTCTTGTTGTGTTTCACTCTGAACTGCTAGACTGATGCAAGCACACAAAGTATCACTTACACGCCATGTCGTGCAGAGGTGTATGTTCCATTTGTCAACTGTTCCTATGGGTTTCTTTATCACAATGCATATCTGAGCTGTCCATCAAGGCACATTGTCAGATTCCCAGAGTGTAGTTGCATGAGTGTCCACAGACCACATACACATTGACTCAATTCCTGTGCCACGGAGAGCCTACTCATTGTGACGCATGCTCCCTCTTACTCTCCTATACCCTGGGTCCACTCCATGTGGCCACTCCCTTCACCCTCTTGTGGATTGGTGGAACTTGTTCACATCGCCACTCTCTGCACTTCAGGGACCTTGAGCAGAAGTCACACTTTTGGGTGTACCTAATCATGGGCTTCTTCCCTTTCCACACCTTCCTGCAGGTCCTCATTGTCTCCTGTTCCCTGTCCCAGACCTGATTAGTGTTTCATGTTTTGACTGTGGTGTTGTCTGTGGATATGGATGTCTGGCTGTTCCCATGTGATGTCCTTGTACATTAAAATGTCACATGTGCATTACCTTTCCCCTGGTATGTGTGTCAACTTGACAGTTGAATGTCCGCTCATTGTGCATTTACAACACTGCTGAATGTCAATGTGCCCAGTGTTGGCATGGACATGATGTGGGGGAGTGGCATGTGTCAGCAAATCCAATACATTAGTTGCTTACTGGACCAAGTGTGTGAATGCACAATGTTAGATGGGTGCATGTCATGCTATTTCTAGTCAGAGTACTCCTTGGAGCATGTGTACATTTTTGTCTCTTTTGGCATGTATCATTATGTCTTTCTCTGTCCATGTGCAGGTGAGATATGCACCAGATGCAGAGGAGGAGGAGGAGGAGGAATGCGGAAGAGGAGGAGGAAGAGTTGTTGTGCGACAGACCACCAGTGTGGGACATGGTGTGGTAGGCCATGAGAACCCACTCTTGCTGCAGACTATCCTGTGTTGTGCTGCAGACTCTTCAGACTCTTTGGACTCAGATATCTCCAATGCTGAAACGGACATGAATGGCTCAAAGAGGGCAAAGCTGAGTGACCCAATGGGTGGATCAATCGGGCCCCGTGAGTCTGTGGCGGGGAGCCTGGCTTCTCAAGGTCAGTCAGAGGTAGCACCCCTTTCTGCAGTGGTCATGGCTGCAAGTCCACCCTCACCTGAATTGTTATCAGGTCCTGGGACTGATGTCCAAGGGAGGGATACAGAACTGCAGCCAATGAGAGGGGCACCATAGCAAAGGACATGGTCTCTTCCATCAGGCTGCCATGGAACCTGCACACATGGGCCTCCCCTGTCCATGATGGAAATGTTTTCTTATATATTTTCTTTTATGGCCATGGCCTATTTTTTATTTGTGTGTCCCTTGCTTTGCCATGAACACTTTTTTCTTTGATTTCAAGACCCCTGGCCCAGATGTTGGAATGTGTTTCTGTTCATCCCTTTCCCAGGTGGAATTTATTCTATTTTCTTTTTGATTTGTATTGTTTCCCTTGACACTGGACATCCTGTCACGCATTTGGGGGTACAGTTCCCGGATAAGGGCCTGGGAGCACATGGTGGGTGATGTTATTCCATCTTCCCATTCCCTGAACAGGTCTAGGATGTTATGGGGTGGGGTGGACCTGTACCTTCCAAAGACCTGGTCATCTGGCATCCCAAAAAGGGTGGTATGTGGGTTAAAGCCTGGGCCCTGGCCATCCTCCTCCTCCTACGGGTCCGTGCACGATCGCTCCAACAAATACTGGATTCATCGTGGCTGGGTACGTTAGATTGGTGTGTATTGTGTGCTTTGTACAAATTTGTTAGAATGCACGTTGATGTTTACGCCTGCTATCAGCCGGCGGAAGAGTACCAGGATTTGCGTGAAGTTTTTCGTGACCCGACGTTCAGAGTTCGAATCCATGAATATATATGTATCAGCACTGGTATGGGTGTGCGATTGCTTGACCGTGGACCGTCTTTCAATATCTCCACATTTACACATGGTATTCCTCATTCTGCATGTTCCGCCCCCTAATTTGGTTGCTGCATAGGCCCGGCCCACACTCTGCTGGGAGTCTCGCGCAAGGCATTCCTCCACTCGCAGAGACGTGTCGAGCCACTGCGAACTCCACGCAAGTTTTGGAAAAGTGCCACGCATTCTATTCCATGAATTGATGAACGCAGATTTATGCACAGTTTGGAGCACAAGTACCCTATTGTACATGCAAATAATTCCATGAATCGGGCCCTAAACCTCAGCTTCTGTATCATATGCAGGACTCAATTCATCATCACGCCTGTCCATGGGGGCTGCTGGCTTAACAAGCCACATATCTAATTTAGTGAGTCTACTTTCTAGAACTTTGTTTTAATAATTTTCCATTTTTTTTCCTCTGGTAGGTTTCTTTTTCAAGGCATAGGAATTATCCAAAGTGTAGTTATTAGCTTCTGATTGTGTGGGACATTTGACTTGTTCCCACTACTGTAGCCAAGATTTTTATTATTTTTTTAATGTAATACCCTTTTGCGTCTGCCTGCTGTGTATTTCTTTTTTCAGCGGCTTGTCTTTTCAGCAAACGGTGGGTATAAGAGAAAACACCATATTGCTAATCTCTTTATTATGTGCAATCTCATTTCTGTTTTTATTCCTGGTTATGATATGATATTTTATTTATATTGCGCTCATGCACAGGTGTTTCAGAGAGCGACAAGGCAAGAGAGGGTAACAGGGGAGAACAAAAACAACGATCTTACTAGGCCCTGTGACATTGAGAACGTGCAAGTGCGTAGGAGAGGGGAAGGGAAAAGTGCATGGAAGGGGGGAGAAGTGGAAAGTGCAGAGCAAAGGAGAAACAGGATAAATAATAATTAAATAAATACATAATAAAATCAACAAAAGTGGTAGTGCAGTCAAGTGGCAAGTGCTGAGTCTAAGGCAGCAGACATGGTGGGTCTGATAAGTGCAGCAGGGAAGAAAGGGGGGGCTGTATGGGTACAGATACAGACTCCAGTGCAAGCGGTGGCCTGGAGGCAATGTGGTAGGGTGGCAGGATGAGCAGGAACCTGGGACCAGAGGACAGAGGGTGTCCAGGTGCACGGTGCCAAGAGAGAACAGATCAGCAGGGATGAGGGGGGGCGAAGGCAGAAGCAAAGAGGAAGGTCTAGAGGTGCTTCCGGAACCTGAGATGATTTTCCTTAAGTTTTAGAGTGGCAGGGGGGCTGTTCCAGAGGGAGGTCCCAGCCAAACACAGAGATCTCCCCCAGCGTGTTTCTTAGAAAAACGACTGACCAGGGGTGGACTGGGAACTAAAAGAGGCCCTGGAAATAATTACTGGGGACCAAAAGAGGCCATGGAAATAATGTTCAAAGTGGCCCCATATGACACATTTTCAGCAAGTCCAATGCTTTTCCTATGAGAAAATTTGGAAATACCACACAAAAGAGGCCCAGGGTGCAGGGGCCCACCGGGAAATCTCGAGAGTTCTTTATAGGCCAGTCCTCACCTGCGACTGACCCTGTGGGAGTTAGAGGAAGAGGAGCGAAGAGCTCGAGAGGGGAAGTATTTACAGAGGTTGTTTGTGTAGGCTATTTGCCATAACTGCATTGCACTCCATCTGGTCAGTACTCGTTCATCTGGTCAGTACGTCGTTCAACAACATTTGATTGTTCACTCCCTAGATCTACAGATCTATTTCCCTCCTTGTACTAATCCGAGTTGAACATTGACGAAACCCTAGCTTCCACATGTTTCAATAAGGCTTTGACGTATACTTGCTCTTGTCATACGGCATTACATCCCTTCAGTAACATTTTCAATAGCCGGTCTAAGTCCTATGGAGTCACAATGCTGGTGTGCATGGGAGTAGATGTATGAGCACTACTAACACTATTATTGCTTGAGTCCATAATGTCCAAATTAGGTGTCAAAGATAAAGAGTTTGCAGGTTTGTTGTGTGCGCGTTTATACATTTCTCAATCATTCAATCACAGGCGAAGCATATTGGCTGTGTATATTTCGTGCACTAATTAAATCCTCAGCATTTTCTCAGCCATTTAATTCCCATTTTAGGTTTTAACACATTTCCAATAGGGATTTGTAGTCAATGGACGTGGCTTCAGATGAGCCCATTTCCTGAATTACTGTATTCATGATCCTGTCAGCCTCTTCCCTTACTACATAGGTGCCCATCTCCCGTTTTTCCAAATAATCTGTAATTTTGCTTCTCGTTATTTGAGTAACCAGGGCAGTAGTTGGAGTATCTAGATTGAGCACCTCAAGTGACAGAGCAAGCCCCAATCTGGTTTCATTAGCCATGCAATCATGTGCCACGCTGTAAAAGTTGTAAGCAGTGCTTCAGTGCTTTAAGTGGGAAGCTAAATCAAGGTGCGGGGGGACTCTTGTTAGGGGGGCATGGCATAAGTACGGATGTATTTAAGTCACACACCCTATCGGGAGACCCCCCTTTTCTATAGGCGAGGGGGGCTGTGGGAGCACTGGGATTATTACCTTTAGTGCTCCCATCCCTGTTCCAAATCACGGACTCAGAGCCTGTGATGAAAAAACAAAAGGAGAGGTTGGGTGCACCAAAGCTGTGACCCCAGTGCAACCAAGCACTTCTTCCGTACCTGCAACACCTAGCAGGCGCCCCTTTCATACAAGGAGACGCCTCGTTAAAGGGTTGCATGCAGGGGGGCTGACCCCACCAACACGCATGCCATTAATCACTTGGCTCCTCGAGTGAAAGGGCCACCTGCTGCATGTAAGCTCTTAACTCAGAAACAGGAGGGGGTGGGTTGCCCATGTAAAAAGTTTGGGTGCCCATGTCCAATAGGCTGTCCCCATGTGCGCTGCCTGTGCTTGCCATGTTGCTGCCGCCCTACATGAGTAAGTGGGGATCTATGGATGGGAGTCGGTTTGGATTGATGAGAAAGCAAATGTGAACCGGGACCAGAGAAGGCGGTGGTAGTAGACCGGTGGGAGCTCGCTTGTGGGGCATGTGGCATAGACGGCATAACAAATGGTTTGGTAAATGGGACTTACCAGTCCCTCCAAGGTCGGAATGGACCGGTAAGTCCCCATCTCATCAAACCGGAGTCGGACCCGGTTTTGGAGGCAGCCATGGCGCAAATAGCGCCATGGTTCCCTGCAAACTCGGAATGAGGCCCAGCACCCCTTTGTATAGGAGCATGATCCACTCAGGTTACTTCTCAGTGACCCTAATAAATCACTTCACTAATACTGACATTCAGTTATAATCCAAAGTGAATTGTATTCAAGACATTTCATGCCTCAAGAAATGCCAAGCCTCCATCCAAGCTTGGATGACAAGTGTCTAACTGAAATTGAAATACGACAAAATAGAATATATCCTACTGGCCTTCCATCTAAACACTAAACTAGCGCTTTGCTGAACCGCATGCACTGTGGGATGTTTTAATTGGGTGACATTTAGTTTGGGGGAATTTTCCACCCAGCCCAAATCAGGCACAGACCGTTTTCATTTACTAAACAAAGTTCATTTCATTAAGTTGTGACACACATGTTTAACATATTGATTCCCTGCAGCCTCCCTCCCTTTTGGGGACAAGAAACATACAGTATTGTACAGAACATCTTTTTATGATTGAAACAGAAATAATCAACCGATTTAAAATATAAACAAATTGAACACCTTTTCCATTCTCTATAACATTCCAATGTTAATGGTTACTTGAATGAAGAATGATCAATACAATGGTAAATTTCATTTTTCAAGCTGCATTTAAATTTGGTTTACGCTGACACACATTCACCATGTGTGGAAAAGTAAATGAGAATTCAGCACAAAGCTTTCATTTTAATAAAAATCAAAATTAAATCAGAACATCCTGCCTATCACACTTCACTATTTTTCATGTATTGAAATAAACACCTAACCCTTACTCAATAGACATGTCAGTATTTCAAACAGCATTTGAGGAAACCCAATTTAAGGACACACTACTTAACATTCCAGCATGTAAATCACTTGCAAAAATACAAATGTATATTTAATGTATGTTGGCTATAATCCCTTCAGTGGTGTTTCTAATGTATTACTTTGTAAAAAGTGTTCACAATACACAATTGACACATGTTGATTTTGTGAAGCATTATATTTCGCAGTGAACGCTATACAAAAAAGCTTCACTCATAAGTGTACTATGAATCTGTCTTATAGAAAATAGTTAAAAAGGGGTTTTAATTGCCACCCATTTTTCCTACTTTAAATTGCCATAATCAGTCACTAATGACAGCTGGTTGTCCCTTAAAAAGTGCAAACATTGAATGGTTAGAAACTAGCAGCATGTGTAAAACGTGGCATGATGGGTAAAACAATGACTACAAGCTACAGCTACAACACTAATAGAAGATTTATTTAGGTTTCAACTAATACACATCTCTGCAAACCAAAGCTGAGGCGAAATCTTGTCAAGTGACCAAATCTGAAGACTGGGCTCAAACCTGAGCTTCAGCACTTCCCCAAAGTGTTTGATCCTAGAGAAATCATTTCATCTGACCAGACTTTAGCTAGCAAAATTGGGAGATTTAAGAAGTGAGTCAATTCACAGTGTGCATTTTACAAAAAGCCTCAATTTTGAGTGAGTCTTTTAATAGCGTGCACTGCGTAATACAATGCTTCATGAGACCCACATTTGTGAATTGTGTATAGTTAAAATGGTTTCTTTGTTGCAAGATGGTCACCATAAAAATAAATAGCTGTTGGTTTCAAATGTGTGGGTCACCCTTGGGATCTGGCTTACAGATGTTGTTTCTGATTGTTCAGAGGAGTTTCAGTAAATTAAATGTGACAAAAACATATTTACACTCTTTTATGGCGGCTCTAGTTATACAGTCAACTGAGAGAAACATGATTTCAAAAATAGCAGCATCAATAAATGCTTTTGCAGCAGAATGTAGGAGATTGTGCTTTGGATAATTAGTGTGCACATGAGATAATACAAGTGAAAAATGGTGTGAAATATTGTCTATTTTCCTGTGTCTATTTATAACTTTTAAGTACTTTAATTATAAATTGACAATAATAGCAATATGTTGTGGTTTATAAAGTGTGAGGCTTTGAGGAGGAAGCGTGGGACTGGTGATTGCAATTTTGCTCATTGGATAATAGCAACTGATGCTGTATGCCATCCCTCCCAAAGAACCTGAAACTGGCAATGCCACAGGAAGTACAAGCGTGAGCCTGAGCAGAAGACGTGCAGGATGTGCAGTCGGCATTGTTGGAAATGATGATAGCAGTTTTGCACATTGGATACTACTGCCCGAGGGATTGTGCTGTGCCAGAGGCGTTGGGGGTGGTTTATGGGGTTATAGCCCCGGGTCTTTTGGTTGTAGCCCTGGATATAAGCTCAGGGGCTACAACCAAAAGGCTGACTAGCCCCGAGTCCCGACAGTATGATGTTGGATTTTGTGAGGCAGACTGGGCGGCGGGAGGAGTTGTGAGTTTATGGGAGCTAAGTACTGATTGGTGGGTCTGGTGCACATCATCCTTTAGGATGGGGAAGCGCCTGCGTGGGTCCGCCCACGCATCTGATAATTAAGAAGAAGAAGAAGGAGTCCCGACAGTCCCAGCATTAACATAGCCCCGGATCTTTTCCAGACCTACCATCACCCCTGACTGTGCCCCTCTCCACCGAAAGAATGTAAACCACTACTTCTGCATGAAGCGCAAGTTCGAGGCTTAGCGGAGGAAATGCAGAAAGTACACTGGCAGTCATTGGGCAGGCGGAGCAGGCTGATACTAATGCTTTGCCCAATACAGCTGTTCCATGCTGCTATTTATCATAACCTTGAGACAAGGCAGTAGCCTAAGCATCATTTAATTCCGAAAACCACTGTCTTTTTATGTTGCTCTCCCCGGTGAAGCCTGAGAAATATCATGCCTTACAACCAGCACTTTCGGTAGCTGGGGCAGGGCCGTGGCAGTCTCCAAAAAGTGCTCCTGACCCAGCTCCTTCCCAGGGATCCCCCCCTACTAGCCAAAGTCATGCCGACCCCTCAAGCAGCTTGTTTAACCGAGCAGTGCTGAACGCTTAAGGGCTGCCTGAGGGTGTCAGCACTTCGGATTAGAAAAAAAGGCATCTACCCGAAACACTAACACCTGCAATCAGCTGTTTTGCCATGCACTGCTGGGCCAAACGTACCTTACGGGTCCCGTTGGGGGACCTCGGAATAGGGCGCAAAGGGATTACCGGCACCGGTGTCCTTATCGGTGCCCGGTATCCCTTTGCGCTAAGGTCGGAATGAGGCCCGCCAACTCCTGAAGTGCTTATCCAGGTGAGTTATCAGGTATGCGTCTGATCTAGCTCAGGCTAGTGAATGGGACTGAGATCAAATGAGATGCCATGGTTTCCCCTAAACTGAACAAATTGTTCGATATCCTCTCCGCCTGACCCCTTTGCTCCCCCCTCTACATTTACCCAGGTTCTGCAGCAATTCACACCCTACAACCACCCCACATGCACCCACACTGCCATGCCACCCATCCTTTCCTTAATCTACCACCAGTGCCTTGCAAGCACTCTCTGGCAGCCAACAGAGCTTGGTCCATCCTATCAGGCCCGTCCACCCTGCCACTACCAACACCCCACTCCCACCTGTAACACTATTCCTCCCCACGTTGCGACTCACACCCACCTCAGAACCACTCTGCCTGCCTCCGTTGCTGCTCTGCAACTCCCAGCACCCTGCTCAACAGCTACAACCTGTACCCACCTGCCACATCCTCCACTATACCTACCCACTCATACTGAACTCAAAACACCCGTAGCTCCACCCTACCACTACCAGAGATCAGTAGCCCACCTCCACGTACACCAGTTCACAACCACCAGGCACCCAACTGGCTAACAACTCATCACCCTCTCGCACTCACCACTGCATACATTCCTGGCAACCCAACACATCCAACCACAACTTCCATCTCCAATGTCGCACTAGCCCAGGCAGCAAGCCACTCCCTGATGCCCCCACCACCAACAGCACCATCGCCTGCCTCCTAAAACCCCCCTGCCCATACCCCCCCACTGTGCCTTGCTGAACATCAGATCTCTAACTGCCCAACCACGAAATCCTTGACCCCCTCACAGCATAAGACCTTGACCTCTTGCCCTTAACTGAAACCTGGCTCACCCCTGCCTTAGGACCTGTCCTATCTATAGCCATCCCAGCTGGTTACAGCCTGGTCCGCTGCGATAGAACCTGCAGAAAAGGTAGCAGAGTTGCCATCATCCATAAGGTCTCCCTTCCCATGCACACCATCCAATCCGCTCCCCTACCTAACTGTGAACCTCCATCAGCCAAACTAAAAAGCTGGCCCACCTCCTCAAACACCTTACAACTCATCTACCACCCTCCAGGGCCAACATCAAACCTTCCACGCAACTGCTCCTCCTTGGTGATTTCAACCTGGGCTTCAATGACCCAGCAGGCACCAATGCCACCTCACTGTCCAAGTCACTAAAAGCCCTAGGTTGCACCCACCTTGTCAGCCAACCCACCCACACCCATGGTGGCATCCTTGACTGGCGTGTGGACCACAACAGCAACATCACTACCATCTCCAGCCACCCATGCCCCTGGTCAGACCATCAGTCAATTTCCTTTTACATTCCCGCCCTCCTCAGACAAACCATGCCTATAGCGGACCCATCCATCATCATAACTCACAACTGCCAAAACCTAACCAGCGTTCTGATGGTCCCCCTCCTCAATACAACCATTCCCTCTTCACTGGACGCCAGAGCCCATGTGGAGCATTACAATACCCTGTTACGCAACACAATCAATCACCTAGCCCCCTCAAAGCTAAGAAAAGCAAAAACTCAAAACACCCGAACTCCTGGTTCACCACCAGCCTATGCTCCATGTTCCATCAGAGCCTCCAAAAGAACAGCAGAGGCAGCTTGATGCAAAGTGGCCCCGACCACCAACAACGCCCTCCTCTCTAGTGCCTCCCACCTTTACAAATAGTCCATCTTGACTTCCAAAGCATGTATCTACAATGCACAAATCACTATAGCCACCTCCAGCTTCTGCACACTCTTTGCCATACCAACGATGTAGACAACACGCAAATCCTCATCCCCCTCTCAGGCGACCACCTTACAGACACCCTCTAAATCAATGCCATCTACAAAACCATCCAGTCCTGGATGGCCGCTCACAGTTTATGCCTCAATGACGGGAAAACAGAACTCGTCATTGGCCTCCCAGGCCGTCTTGCCAAACTCCACGTGGCGTACATAGCCTTCACTATGGATGGCCTCCCAATACCTGTTGCTTCTTCCGTTAAGACCCTTGTTGTGTACCTGAACTCCTTGCTTTGCATGGAGCGACACGTCAACCACATCGCCTCCTCCTTGGGATATACCGCCAAACTCATCAATGCTACAAAACCATTCATCACCTCTCAGAACCACCTCGGAATTGGCTGTGCACTAATAGGATCCATTTTGGATTACTGCAATGCCCTACTTTGCGGGAAATCAGAAAATAATCTACAAACATTGTAAACAATCCAAAACAAAGCCCTCTGTGCAGCGCTGGACATCAGCAAATATGTCCACATCTATGAGGCAAGAAAATCCACTCAGTGGCTACCGGTCAAGGACATGATCAAGTTCAAGGTTCTAGCCATTACCGCCATTGCCTTTCTCATGACGCCCCCTCCCCTGCCTGGCTGAAAAAAATCAACCGACATACCGCAACCAGACCATTAAGATTTGCTTACCAGCACCATCTCGTAACACCCAGCTTCAACAGAAAGAAAGCTGGAGGGGCTAGCTTCGTAGTCCGCACCCCGTCCCTGTGGAAGGACCTCACAGCCGCCCTGGACAGCGATCCTTCTTACGAGTTTTTTCAGGAAAAAGGTTAAAGCACATCTCTTCAACTGACACTGACCCTCAAAACCGTTTTCTGTCTGTAACTCGCACCTAGATGCCCATGGGCTTTGCGAGCTTCCAACACATGTAATAAATAAATGAATACAATGGTGGTGACATCATCCGTTACAAAAACAACAGATCAGCAGAGGTAGACTTTATAAGCAACTGAGGCCTTGCCCTATTAGGTGTGACATCATATTCACCTCTAGTCTCCAGCTTTGTTTTGTCATGTGACATCACTATTGTAAAATGTGGATTCACGGAGTATTTGGATTAACAAATCTATTTCCCATGTGAGCTTTTCAATCTTTCAAGGCTGGTAAAAAGTGAGCTGGTAATAGCAACCATTAGGAATAGCATCAAGGGGCATCAGTTCAAAAGTACTTCACAAACTCAATTTCATCCAATTACTCCAGGGCTTCTATAAAGTGCTGCATAAAGGGCTGATTAGCAGTAGCCTAGCAGCTCGAGCAAAACGTGGAGGGCTGTGCACCTTTTAGAAAATCACATAGATAAGCTGGTGAAGTAGCTCAGCAGCTACTTTTTCCAATACAAGTAAGATGGCTATGCATGCCAATGTTCCTTCTGCAGAGAACTGCATGTAGCCTGTTGGTTACAGGTGTCAATCCTAGTAAGATTGGTCAACCATCTAATGTGTTGGCTGCAGAGGTATTAACAATCACCTGGTCCCTCTGATTAAGCAACATGCCCTCAGAAGCCTAATCCAGCCCTGCCTACCATAACGACCCCACCCCAAAATGTAGCTAATGAAAAAGGCTGTTTTTATGTTTTATCTGAATATTGTGTATTATTTGAAATAATAAATCATGAAAGTAAAGGTGGTCTCCTAACTTTCAGTGCTAGGGTAAGTCGCCAGCAATATTATAAATAAATACAGGAAGCTTGTCTAAAGAAAAGAAACACAATCTGCTCACAAGGGTTTACATGAACACAGAACACAAACATTGATATGCACAATGATTCATCTGAATTACTATCTAGGTGAAAATAAAATCCTATTCAATTAAAAAGTACATTGTCATCGGATATAGAATTAAAAAAAACAACTGAAACCATTCTTAGAATACATCTTAAGACACAATTCTCTGTTTTTCTTTCTGATTCCATTGGCAAATGTTCACCTCAGAGAATAATGTGTTTAACATAGAACTGATTCACTTTAAAAAGTTGGACATAGATATACAAATGCTTGGTAGGGTTAACTTAGTTACTTATTCTAAATGCTTGGGTACAGGGTAAAAGCTTTTATTTTGGAGAACATAGTATCTTGATGTATTAAAGAGTCAGATGCACATGAGGTTATAACATTGAATGAGACTAGCAGAGTAGGTGTGAATGATAGTGAACGATGGTGACTGGGAGAGTGAAATGTGGGTGACTGTGAACTGTAGAGTAGTGGTAGAGGGAAGTGGAGAACAGTAATAGTGCAGAGAGAGGAGAGGGGCAGTAGTAGTGTGGAGAGGAGACACCCGTAGTAGTGTGTAGTGGGGAGAGTAGTCATGGTGTGGGGAGAGTAGTTGTAGTGTGGAGAGGGGAGCATACTCATAAAGTGGAGGGATGAGGGTAGTAGTGATAGAGAGGAGAATAGAAGTAGTAAGGGAAAAGGGTGAGAGGGAGAGACAAAGGAGAGTGGAATGAAGACAGAGAGGAGAGTCAAAGGCAGGAAGAGAAAGGATAGACCATCAGGAAAAGGAGTACAAGTGCGGCAAATGAAAGGACCCAGTGGTACGTAAGTGTGTGGAAAGCACACAATCTTGTACAGATTATATTGTGACACCTAGGTAAGATTCACTTACATTGTTCCTGGACAGAGTTAGATAGAAAGGGTTGTTGACCTTAGATCATCATGAGTAGGCACAAAGAATTCCAGACAGTACAGGATACCAATCCCTGGAGACCATCCTGGGGTTGAAGAATACCTTGGATAGGGAGGGAACAACCGACACTAGAAGAAAAAGAGGAGAGGGAATGGCCCTAAGTGAGCCCCTTTGCAATTTCTCAAACAAAAATCAATCTCTGAGAGTTGGTATGTTCTTGAGGCCATCTATGACAGAATGAAGGTGTGCAACTAACCTTCTGATTCCATTTTGAAAAGTAGAATGCTCTGTTGAGGATGTTTCCTTCATGCCAGCTATGGTTTTCACAGCTCAAGAGGTTGATCAATCCCTGAAGATATGAGTGTCACGGTGAACACCATGCTCACAAGCACATATATAATTTTCTCCAGTGAAATCTCAGTGAATTAATAATTGGTGACTGCCAGAGACTAATATGCCCTGTGCAGTTTTAGATTTTAGGAGAATCTATTATACATATCCGTCCACAAAGTTTCACTTAGAGGCCCTGTCCGCCTTTAGTGACATAACTTGGAAACAGGTTTCTCCAAAATACTTTCAAATGCTATCCGGGAGTAATTAATACTGGGGGCATGTTTCTAAATGCACTGTGGTTGTTGTACCCACTTTTGGGTTGGCTTGTAAAGCCAAAGTATCTGGGCACCTCTGCCATGTAAGATCTTCCTTACCTCCACCATCTGCTCCCAAATTCCTCTAAGGCAATCTTATTCTGTCTTGGGAAAGGCTTATCGATTCTGATCACCCTGGAAAGGCTTCTAAGAGAGCATTTGTGTCACCTACATCCAGAAAGAACCTCAATAAGCGCGTCTCCTATCGGACAGGCTCATTTCCACTGCTTTCTCAAAAACTCATTTAATGTCTGTGTTTAACTTAAAATACCAAACAAACTCATGCAGCATCGAGTTCCACACACCTTTATTCGACTAAATAACATTAGGTCAACGTCATAATATGCAATTAGATCAGTTAACAATGAATAGTTAGTGTTAAAATCTAAGAATAAGCATCATAGATAAATAGCAATATGTGTAAAAAAATAGACTGCAAATCCATGCTGCCTGCAAATCTCTATCCAGAGCATAATTGGTTGCTAAACATGGATGTCATTTCGAGGTCACCGGGGTCTGCAGCTGTGACACCTGGTGACACCTCTATGACCCCTGCTGAAGGAGTGCATAGACAGGGCTCCTGAGAGAAAGCATAGAAACCAGGAAGTGTATGTGCATCCTGTTCTTGTGCCTGAGAGCTTGGGGTTAGGAGCTCAGAAGAAGGATTCGGACCAGGGCTATCTCTGAGGTAAGTGTATGAAAAATGTAATTTTGTATGTGTATGTTGTATGTATGTATGTATGTATGTATGTATGGATGAGTGAATAATTGATGTATGGGTGGTTGGGTGTGTGTGAATGAGTGAGTGAATACTGAATGAATGTTGTTTGAATGCATGAATATGTTTTTGAATGTGCAAGTGAATGCTGTATAAATGCTGGGTAAATGGTGAGTAAATGCTGTATGAATGCTGTTTGAATGCATTAATTCGTGTTTGAATAAGCAAGCACATGCTATGAGAATGCTGTTTGTATGTGTGTATGAATGAACACGTAAATGTGTGAAGGATTTTTTAGATGAATGCTGCGTGAATGCTGTATGAATGTGTGCTTCAATGAGTGAATGTATGTGGGTTGTGTGTGAACCTGGAAGGCGGATTTGGTTGTAGTGTATGGGGGCATGAGGAGGGAGAAAGAGAGATACCACAGTAAGCAATGGCTAAACTGACTGAGGGCTGGGAGGATATCTCAGGGGCAACGTGCTCACCTTGGAAGCAAGACGACGTGGAGCAATACAGGTTTGCTTCCCGGGTCCGCACTTAGAAACCTCTGGGTATTAAGCACGTTATAAATACCCAATAACAAATTACAAAATCGCATGACAAGGAATTCTAGCCATATAATCCCACTTATCATGTTTGCTTTAAACGTGTTATAAAGCAAGCATAAAGAGTATTATTACGTGGCTAGACTGGTATTTTGATGCAATCTGTCTTACTGTGGCATGATGCTGTTTTTCTGGCCATTTGTGATACAGTATCATGGATGATTAGTAAACAATGTAATGCCACAGTAAGAATTGGCTAGACAGACTACACCAAATGCCACTCTAGGCACTTAATAACACTAATAATGCTTGCTTTAAAATCATGATAAAGCAAGCATGATTTGTGTTATTACATAGCTAGACTGTCATGTTGATGCAATTGGTCTAGCCATGTCTTACTGTGGCATAACATGTTTTACTGGACATAGATGGGCAGTAAAAAAAATGTCATACTACAGTAAGGAATAATACTTACTACACCAGAATTCCAGTCTAGCCACATAATAACACTTATCATGCTTGCCCTAAAAGCATGATACAGCAAGCATGCCACATGTTATTACGTGGTTACACTGGCATGTTGATGAAATCAGTCATGCCATTTCTTATTGTGGCATGACATATTTTACTGGACAGCTATGATAAAGCAGACATGACAAGCATTACTACTTGACTAGACTGACATTAAGGTGCAGTCAGTCAACCTATAATATCTTAGTATGGCATCACATTTTTTACTGTGCATTTATGATGAAATGATTATGATAAGTGTTATTATGTCTTTGGACTGGCAAGCATTGGAGCAGTTAGTTGAAACAAGCTTCCCTATTTTGGCATGGCATTTTTAATGTGCTGGTATGGTACAGGCATATATTGACAGAGCCACTTTAGACATGTTTCCTTATGGTATAATTACTTGCATTAAGTGCAATGTGAGTATGTTCGTATGTAGGAATATCGTCATGTATAGGTGCAGTCAGCTTGGAAATGTATGGACACAGGCAGTGCACAAATGTTTTTTTTTTATATTGGCATATATTGTGGGAAAAAAGCATCACAAAAAAGCATTAGAAAACGCTCCTGTGCACTGTTGGTGACTTGCATTTATTGATCCTTTACATGAATTAGCCTAGAAATCCCTACAAAACTGATTGCAAGCTGTCTGGCATTTTAAGCAATGTTTCACAGACAGTGTTCTGTATAATGTTCCATTCTAACCTATTATTAGATAGAGAACACCCCACAAACAATCTTTGGTTGGTTCAGGCTCCCTTGCTACGCTTAGTCTCATGTGCATATTTGTGGAAAATATTTTCACCCCACCAATTAAAAATTCACCAGTTACCACTGGCAGTGTAAAAACAAACATGAAGTGGATTCTTGGAACCAGCTTTATTTTTGGAAATCACGGTGTGAAATTTGGCTTTCTCTAATGTGCCATATTTGCAAAGGCAAGACTAAAGAGAAGTATTTGTCTTTATAAGCCAGACCGACTGGCTGCTCCAGATGAATAGCTACTTATTTAGAGTCATCTTATTTTTTAAATTTTTCCTGAGGCCTGTCATTTTGCACAAACATACTCAACGTATTGAAGTTACTGTGCCCTAGATTTCCCCCTATCCAAGTGAAAGTTAATATTAAATCACATTTCTATGTGTGGCACTTCATGTCTGACTCCTTATGCCTCCTCCTTTTAAGCACTGTAAAAATAGGTGTCATTAGAATGAAATGTAATGGTACTTAGTATATCAGCCTTAGAAGTATGAAGGACTGCTTCAGCCCAGCTGAAATATGAACATGGACAGTGCAGGCTGGCACATGTCAGAGATGAGCTTTTAACTCACTGAGCTATCCAATGGTGACACATAATGCTGTTTAATCATTTGACCAGTTAAAACATGTATCAGGATATCTACCCACCAACCTCTCCTGTTCCCTCCAGTCCTTTTAAAAACAAAATATAGCACTACTATTATCAGGTTTACTAGTGGGCCATGACATCATTACAGTATTAGAAGCAGTAGGACTGTGCTATTTTCAAAAGACATGTAACCACAATAGCCAATACATTACCAAATGCTGTGGTATGCACATTTATGAAGAAATAGCTTGTTAGTTGGCACAGCAAGTTAAGTGCCTACTGCGGATATGTATGTGTGTTCTCTAAGTCACAGATGTGAATCATAGCAAGTTCTACCCTACTTTATATGACACTCTCCATATAGCTCAGGATTGTATGGTCAACAACATGTATGGTCCGTGGAATATAATAGTACAATGGAGGGGGGTCAGCCTCTTCATTCTCACCTCCTGATTATTAACTATGTATGGATTGAAACATGTTGAGTTTAATGGGTTCCCTTTCAGTTTGTTTGTTATGACCTTTTGGATTAAAATGTGATTGATAGATACTGCCTCTATGAACTTGACATTATGATACATTATCTATGTAGTAAAAAAAAGAAAGATAGAAAGAGTTAGTTGTTACTTATTACAGTGTTTTGGATTTTGTGTGAGTTGGCTATTCCTCATACTTTATCCAATATCAGATGTATGGGGCATTACTTCACATTGTGAGGCATTACTGGACATTTGAGGATGCACTTGCCATATGAAATAAATAGCTGTATCCTCAGAGGCTACACTAGACACACTGTATTATGACAGCACCTTTGAATGTGGGGCTTTAGTTCGCATATGATTATAAGACCTAACTTGTGCAGCAATAATTGGAATAAGTTGTCAGTAAACAGCCATATGAGGCTATAGATGCATATGCATGGCTATGCCCCTGAACTATGTTGGATCTTCTTGGTCTACCTCATTAATATCATGCCCACCTCCATGGCATGTCAAGGCAGCACTGTTGTGAAATTGGGCTTGGTATCTAAACATTCTTATGCCTGCTTTAGTGCTGGTTCAGTATTTTATGAAATGCACGTTTTCTTTTATTTGTACACTGCTCAGTCACTTCAGGCGATGACTTCAGATGTCACCAGGGTCAACTGTTATATGACATTACTTCCTGTGAAGTCATCAGGTGTTTTATGTCACTTCCGCTACCCCTAGCATTTTGGTGAATTGACATCCATGTTGCTATATTGTTTGCCGTTTTACAAACAACCTAGGCCTCGAGTGTATTTAGCTCAATTTTTCTGTTATTTTTTAACAATGCATTTTGTTTTGAGTACACTCATCTGTGTCTGTCCATCTCTGTAAATGATGTAGTCACTGATTAAATGTGATCTCTGTTTTTTGGATGGAAAGTTGATACTCACATTCCTTGTCTGAAGGAGATGAGCCCTGAATAACCGCATCTTAGTTTTTACAAGAGTTCAACTAAATTGAACATTTGATGGTTAGATATGCAAAGGAAATGACAATTTTTTTTAAACTAAGGGCTTATCAACACAATTAACACAATCTGCATAGCTTATATAGACACATTCCTATTATCATCTCATCACAGAACAATCAAATATAATTTGTACACGTCTGTATGCTCTTCATGCAACATGGCTACATAAAAACCAGGAACTATACTGCATTATTTAATTTTGTTTTGCAAGCAACACAATCAATGCTATATTTGACAATAATTTACATGATATTTAAATACAAATTCAATCAAAATGCATGAACCATAACATATCTTTACTTAGATTTTTTTTTCTGAATAAACATCGATAATTCCCATAGTTAAAAGCAATTTGCATTGATTTTTCCCAAAATTCTATTGCTGACAGATTTTGACTGTCTGCATGGATTTGGATGACATATATATACTCCAAACAAAGAAAAAGATTTGAAAGCGAATTGTAGCTTTCTGGGTTTCTGGGCGGCACTCTCCTCAATAAAAAAATCACCTGGATACGCACAAAAGGATCTCCATCAAACGTCCTTTATTTTAGCATGTACGGTGGACAAGTAGCTCAGGAGAAAATAAAACAACAACGTGTTTCACCCTTACGGGCTTCGTCAGATTGTAAACATAGACAACAGGCTTCTCTTTTTAAACACTTTACAAAATATGATAGTCCTTCTTTTCTTTCCATTGAACAGAAACCTTATTCAAAGTTTCTGTTTATCTGAGTGCCATCTTGGAATAGTCAAATGTGTTGAAAGGTATTGGCATTCTCCCGGTGTCTAGGACTTTTTATAAAATGCATAGTGCTCATAAAGTTTCAACAAACCATCAGCAATTTATAAAGATTCATTCATATTAGTTAGTTCTATGAAGTGCATAGTGCTTGCTATTCACAAGAAAACAACATAACAATGGCACCACCGCGCTAATGTACTTTCTAATATAATTGTTTGAGTGTTATTTTGTTGGCAAGTTTGGCTTCTTTTTTTCTCTTTTACACATGCATAAGCTTACTACTCTTTGTCATATATAAATGCCCAACATAGTCTACATTTAATTGTATCCATGTCACACATGTCTTGTATTTCTCATATTACTATGGTGTCCAACACCTTGAGTAAAGTGCATAATGCGTCATGCGCATATTGCATTTCCCCCATTGCTAAAGTGTCTAGCGCTTTCAGTAAAGTTCATAGTGCATCGCAGCAGCAATTGCCCAACATTGAAGTGCATAGTGCGTCATGCGCATATTGCACTTCCCTCATTGCTAAAGTGTCTAGCGCTTTGAGAAAAGTGCATAATGCATCGCAGCAGCAATTATCCAACAGTACTAATAACTTATTGGTGTTGTTAAAAAGGGGGCATATATCAGAGTATTACATTTCCCATGTTACTAAAGTGTAATAATAACTTATTGGTGTTGTTAAAAAGGGGCATACATCAGAGTATTACATTTCCCATTTTATTAAAGTGTCTAAAAATAAAGTGCATAATACATTGTAACAGCAATTATTAAACAGTATTGAAAATTTGTTAATGTTAATTAAAAAAGCCATTTGCCAGAATAAAGCGCATAGTGCTCACAATATATAAAACTGTTTGATTATCCAAAGTATTCTTGATTTCCAGATGTCTAAAATGTTAATTGCACGGAAAGTGAGAGGGAGTTAAAAGTGTTAAAAAAACCTGTAACATATTAACAAAGTGCATACAAGTTTAAAAAGCTCCCTGCATATAAAAAGATGTATAATGGGCCTCATTACAACTCAGGCGTTAAGGGTTAACGCCGTCGTTAACCCTTAACGCCTGATTCCGATTTTAACGGCTGCTTTTAGCAGCCGTTAAAATCCATGGCGCTAAACCGCCTTGGTGCTCATTACGCCACCGTAATTTACGGTGGCGTAATTAGCGCCTTCCCCACTCCCATTATGCCCTATGGGGCAAAAATGGGAATGGGGAAGGGTAAAATGGGAAATGGGGATTTACCGCCCCACTCACCTTGGAATGGGGCGGTAAATCCGCCATCCACCATGGTGTGAACGTAGTTTACACCATGGTGGTAAAGTTGGCGTACTTACCGCCTGGGTCGTAATGACCCCCAATGTGTTGTATGAAAAAAAGTGCATTAAAAACGTATCAAAAAGCTAAGCAACAATATTGTAATTTCACATTTTTCCAAACACAGTATTATTATTATATTATTATAGCAACACATAAATACATTACATTTAATAATAAATATGAAGTGGAAACTGTATATGTAAGACACCAACCATCCATCCACTGACGTCGCATTTCCAAAATAATGGAATATACCAAAACAAAATAAATATGCCTCCAACTGAATTACCTCACAGAAACTGCACAGCAAGAAGCAAGAGCATACCTACACACCAGTAACAGCAAACGTTTGTAAAAAAGTAGTAAGTACACTACATTTATTTCATATACTTATACATTTTCTGTATTATGTACACTAAAACTAATATTTTTTTTTTTTAACACGGACATGTCCAGTACTTTGGAATGGCTGGAAGAGAATTTCCCATGAGATGAAATGAGTGAAGAGAGTGATAATAATGGTAGACACAGCATTTCTCTATATAAGCCAATCAATAACCATTACTTTATATGTACTTAACACATGTTTTTTGACAGACTAGACAACCAATAAAACTAATATACCAAAAGAGATAATAGAAGATTCTCTCAAACAAATGGAACTGAAAATGGATTCATTACTACAACACTTCAATCAACTAAAAGAGTGTATTGTGGACCACATTAAAGAAAACATTAAATACCACTCTCCCACATGTACCTGTTCCCCCTCTCCATGTCCCAGCCAACTATCCCCAAACCCTCTCCACCAAGAAAAACGGTAGGAGGAAACTTCCATCTCTTCCTCACCTCCCATACATCATGTCCAAACCCCTAATTCTCCTGTATTTGTTTCAGTTTCTGCTTCCCCCTCTCTTTCCTATTTTTTCTACTGTTAAACAATAATAACATTTTAAATGTGTTCTTAGTATATGCGCGTGTCTTATTATTTTTTATAAGGCAGTCAGGGTGTCCGTGGACAGCGCGGCTGTCTGGGGTGTCTTCAATTAACAAACATGGGGGTGTCCTAAGGGCACTATACCTGTTCGTACGGTCCATAATTAAAATGGAGGTGTCCTTAGAACACACAGGATGTCTGCTCGTCCGCAATTAACCCAAAAGAGGGTGTCCAAAGGACAACATACCTATTTGTACTGTTCTTAATTAAAGTTGAGCTGTCCTTAGAACACACAAGATGTCCACCTGTCCGCAATCACCCAAAATAGGGGTGTCCTAATAACACCCCGATGTTCATAATGTCCGCAACAAGAATGAATATATGCGTAGAACTCATATCCCGTCAGCCTGTCCGCAAAGTTTTGACGCACATTTATTCTATTTGGGGAGTGCAACATTGTTTGCAGAAAACCCACGCACATGTGCATCACATACTTGGGTGCTACAAACATTGCGCCTCTCTGACACTATCTGCCGCACGTGTGTCACACTTTTAATTAGTTCGGGGAACCGAACACTGTCCTTAGAACACCTTCACGCATGTGCGCAACCGTCACTGTGCATTTGGTGTCATGTGGACATCCGTCCCATTTGCGAACGTGTCCGCAATGTCATCATGTGACCGCACCCACGCTGAGTGTGTGTCCTTATTTGCGGACACTGTCCGTGCCCCCGAACATTTAAAAACTGCTTTTCTGAGCAATCCAAGGTAATTTACAGTAAATGTTCACAATTGCACATGTCCCAGACAATGTCCCTTATGATCTACATACTTTTTTGAACTTTTTGAGCCTGTTCTTAGTGTTTGAAGTGTTCGGGGATGGCGCAGGTGTCTGCAAAGCGCGCACCAGCACCCCTATAAAAGGGCACCCCCAGAGCTGATCCTCATTCTGCTTTTGGATTTACAAGATTTACAACAGGACAATTGTGCAGGCTGCTGTTCTTGGTTCCTTGTTCCTGGTTATGAACCTTCCAGATGGCATCCTAAATTGCTTCTGCTGCTACTGCCTCGGCATCAGCACCCCCACCCCCTCCACCACCACCACATCCCCAAAGGCCTGCAGAGAGGAACAGGCGTGACGATGCAGAGGAGACGGATGAAGAGGATGAAGAGGATGTGGTAGTGGAAGTGCTACTACTAGCACTCATCATGAGTCTTGAGTGTGGCAGTTATTTACCACCGTTGATGGAACGAAAAAGCTCAAGCAAACAAGGTGATCTGCACTCAGTGCCACATGGTGCTAAGTCATGGCAAGGCTGGTTCATACAGCTTTGGTACTACATCAATGAAGCAACACCTAAAGTAATTCCACAGTGGGGCTTTTCATAAGGTTTTACCTTGCGATAAACGTAGTAGGTTGAGTTCCTCAGCAGCATCCTCTGTTTCCACTCCTGTCACCACAAAAGACACCCCTGTGGGACAGTACATCCCTCCAGCTGCCTCACAGGCCATCCATGATGCTGTTCACCCTTACCTTTCGAGGGTCACAATATTGTGCATGTACTGCGACTCAGTACTCTGCAGGGGGGAGAACCTTCGGACTGCTTTCGAGACTGCGGTCAAGGAGAATCAGAAGGCCTGTGACCTACCTGAATAAGGCCGATCCTACATTTTCCTCTCTCCACCTGCCCTTTCTTATCCCCGTGGTTGGTGTCCCTTCCTTACCCTCCATTCCCCTCCTTTCCTTTTGTGTCATGTTTAAAAAAATATATATATATATAAAACAACAAAAAACAAAAAAAAACAAAGGCTCTTTTCAGAGCCGCCTTTAACAGTTTAAAAACAGAAGTGATAAATAAATAGTGCAGGGCCCTGTGCATTTTTTAGAAGTCCGCAGACATCTAAAAACTGTGCAGTGCTGCCCTGTCACAACCATTGTACTTTTCTCTGGGAGGAAGTGGTGTCTCTGAAAAGAGCCTTTTTGTGGGTTTTTTTGTGTTTCGAAAACTTCAAATGGTCAACACCTATTGCAAAATGGATTTCTCTAATTCCAAAAAAGGTTGCAATGCATTTTGTATATTTCGCAGAAAAATCTGATTACCAGTATAAGTAAGATGTACTCCATCTCTGCGAATAATGTGTGTGCTACAAAACATAATGTTTTCATTCTGAAAAGAGAACATACCAACATCTCTCAAAAAGGCACAAACAGCCTTGTTAACATTGCGCCTTGCTTTCTCCAATTGTGGACCAAATGAAAAAGAACGCATCCATATTTGTCTCTGTGCAATACGGGAAAAAATTACTCTGGAGTTTGCATACATATCCATGACTTTCCCAAGTCCTTCTTTCCTTGCAAATTGCAAAGAGATTCCAGACACATGTCCTAAACTGTGCCCTACACAATGAATTATTATAATGTCTGGACGACGCTGTGTCACCAAAGAAGCACAGAGAGGTACCAAATCCACCCACTTCATTCCACGCACTCCATGCCAGTGCACTTCCACATGAGAGAATCCAAGATGTGCAGCCACTCCACAGCGATCTGCATGCACCTCCAACCAATTTATCCATGAATCTCCCAAAATCCAAACAATCTGCTTTCTGAAATATACAGCCATAGCTATCTACTCTTCTATGAGGAAAAAGACCTACTGACAAACTCGCTCCTTACACAACACATCCAGTAAACCTAATTGACCAATCCCTTGTTCTGCTCAGTTTCATTTGCATGCCACTCAACCCCAGAATCCCTGTATGTAATAGGCGTTGTCCGCGGACAACCGCGCTTTCCACGGACAAATCTAAAAATCTGAGCGTGGGGGATGAAACATTAAATAGTGTGCCCATTTCCCCTATGAGATTGGCTCTGAAAAGGGCCTTCTTTTTGGGTTTTTTGCAGATGCTTCAGAAACACCTTTTATTTTCAATTTTTTTTCTTCTTATTTTCCTCCAAATTGTTCACAATAGCTTCTCCAAAGCAACCCTTACGTTCCAAAACAGCATGTCATTTCCCATAAAAGATAAAGAAATGCCATCTTCCTTAAAGTAATCAACATTACCAGAGTCAATGTTGTCATTGTTGCAAAACAACATGCCCAATCTAGTCATAAAACCAAACCTACCTCGGTTGACTAAGCACCTAGCAAGATTTTGCTGAGAACAAAAAACAGAACTATTGTCTGATATTGCCCTAGGTGTCAACCCAGAAAAAATAACCTTGGCATTTGGAAGGACTTTCATGATTGCCTGAACCAAATTTTGCAGATCTTGCAACAAAGTAGGGCCACTAACATAGCCCAAATGCACAGCACCAAAGTGTAGGACAACTACATGTGGACTATGAAACTAGCCACATCCTGACAGACTATTAGAATTGCCTGCAAATTCCAATCAGGCACAGTGCCCCACACCACATCCACTCCTTTTGTGTCAAAATGGTTAGCCACATTCCTAGATTTTGCATACTGCTCCAAACCATTCACAAACATATCTCCAACCACCAACACCCTGACTTTCTGCACCTCTGCCATCTTCACAACACACAGCCTCTCTCAATACGAAGCAGAAACTCAACACCTGATTGGCTAGTCCTCAAACTACACTCCCACTTCATGCTTGGAAACCCCAGATGTGGCATTACCTGTCTGTGAACAGCTGCGCTGTCCGTGGAGCGCGTAAGTAAAACTGAGGGAAGCCCTTCTACCCTTTCCACTGCACTCTCTGCACCATTTCCTCATTGGTTACTGCTAAGCTGTCACATAATCATCCACCAATCACATCCAAGAACTCTACATCTAACTCTGTCATCACAGATCAGCTCTTTAGATATACTATTGATCACTCTCCGTACAATTCGGATGTCACTGCAAAGGTCCTACAGCAACAACTATTATAAAACTTCCCAAGATTTCCACTTGCAGATTAAAGCATATCCACATGCATGAACACAGACTACAGGTATGAATAATTTCTACACAGTACATGTACACCTCATCTAGAAATACAATACATCCCAGGAGCATAGCTCAGCGGCAACGTGCGTGCCTTGAAAGCAAGACGACACGAAGCAACACAGATTCGATCCCGGGTCTGCGCTTAGAAACCGCTGGGTGTTTATGCGTGTTATGAATACGCAACTAAGACAAAATAATTACACAACTAAAAAACAAACAATTCCTGTATCAGCACCTCGATGCCGGCGGGCTGTATAAGCACTTTAAAAATGCAAATGAATAAAAATATGAACATAATAAATACCACTGACCTTGTATAAACTGTACAATTAACTTACTGTCATTTCTCCCATCTGCTGTGATGAAGTGTCACTTGCAAAGCTTTCAGCTCTCCAAATGTTTGTTTACACACACACCTATCTAAAAAAATATTGTTTCATATTATAAGATGTGAAAAATAACAGTATAATTATGAAAAAGACTGTCCAGTGTGTTATAAAATTAGACGCACCAGGATGAGTACATACATCTTCATTCAAGCACACACACAGACAATATAATTAGAAAGGCTCCCAGATCAAACAACACCACTGCCTCTATATCAAATCCTTCTGCTTTATTACCCACACCTTCACAAAGGCATACATTGAATGCTTTTATGTACAATCTCTGCCATTTATCCTCTAAAAATAGCACAAAATGCATATGATTATTTCTTCTATCTCTTAACATCCATTAAAATAACATTAAAAAACATGTGTGCTCTATACCTTTACTATTATACTCATTTGAAAAACATATTCAACTAACAGATTCTAAATAAAATATACAGGATGCACATAGTCAAAGAAAAGTGCAAAACAATGTCTACATTAATAAAAGTGCAATAAACACACGTATGCACTAACTTCTTTCTTTCACACTTTCAGTGACACCACTCCCCTGAAAAGCAGCACCGTCTGAAGTACAAACAAGGACTTAGAAGAAACCTACTCTTTCCATACAAAAAAGTAAGTAAAAAAACAACATAATGTTCTAACTGTTACTCAAACAAACTAGCATGTTAGTGTTGTAGAAGAAACAAATATATGAACCCTTTACCATTAGATGTAATATTAGTGCTTCCCCTTGCCAGCTACATACTTTATATTGTCATCTGAAGCTCAGTATAGTAACACACAAATACAAGAATAGCCTTCTCTACTTGATGTACCTGCCCATTGCACAATCACACACCTCCACAATCACACTTACCATCATACTCAGACACTCATGCACAAAGCATGCATACACTGCACCAGAGCCAACCCACACTTGCTTTTTTTTCTCCAACAGACCCCAAAGAATGCCTACCAAAAAGCAACTCCGTAGAAAGCAACGCAGAAGTAGAGAACATCAAAATAAAAGTGTCCAAAATAAGCATCAATCTCTTGCAGATTTTGTACAAAAAGTTCAAACAAAACAGCTAATACAGTCATTAAGCGAAACAAAACAAGCTTCCAGTACAGAAACTTTCCCTCCTCTATCAAAATGTAAAACCAAACAGAAATTGATTAACGTGACTTCAACTACCACTATTGCTAACACTGGACCTATAAATCTTAATGTAGTGGCAAGTAAGCATACCAAAAAAAATGTTTTACAAAAAACGTTCAACCGCAGAGTCCTTCAGAACCTTTTAAAAACAGGTGAGAAATCATGCACAACCCTGAAAACCTACCATAGAAAATTAATCCTAGAAGCTCTCGTAGACAGTGCAATCCTTCTCAAAAGGAAGCTATTTGTTTTAGCTTTAAATAGGATGAAACCACTAACAAAACTAACTATTAAACTACAAAAAGACTTTTCAATAAATGGAATATCACCAAAAATAGCTTCTTAAACATCTGTGGAGGTTAATGGAGTCGCACTACAACCACAGAACCATATTTTAATGAAGAAACATATAAACAAACACAAACAAACCCAATTGCCATAAATAGCAGTGGATGAGGGTATGAAACACTTAATAACACTATTATGCAACAAGAAACTCTGCTCACAAATATATCCCCAGGAAACTCAGTATCACCTCCCCAATCTACTGAACCAAAATATCCACTCTACAAATGGCTGTGTACATCAATGTGTAACATTGCCAAAAAATCTTTCAAATCTTTACGCCAGTTCCTCAATGAGTATTTAAAAATCAAAGACAAATTCAAAATGAAACTACTACAAAATATGGATGCCTGTCCAGTGCACATATACACAGGACTACAAGGACATTCATTAGCCTGCATTTCATTACCTATTTGCAAAAGCACCTCCATCATATCAAAATGATATCAACACATCATTCAACTATAAGAAATCTAGTCCAAAAACTCTACTACGCTAAAAGTACGGCTTTAGCACTAGCCAACTTAAATAACAATAATCAACATGGTACAGCCAAACAACTACTCGAAGAAATAGACCATATCCAGAGAAAATGTTTTGGAATTGAAAACCACTTACAAAACGAAATAGATGTACAACAAACTAGCAACTAGTGTACAAATAGCAACCTTCTATTAAACACATACAAAAAAGAAATACTAGAGTTTAATAGTACCTCTGCTGAAGTACCAAACCATGTGTCTGTGTGTTGCAGCAGGACTTCTTATAAAAGTACCACAAAAACTATAGACATAACGTACAAAATAGAAGACAATGAAGATTCGAAATGGTTCCAATTAGTCCTCTACCTTATAGCAGATAACAAATATGACATTGCTGACCCCTTAATACTTTGCAATAGCTGCACTGCAAAACTTGACAACAACCAAACGCCTTCACGTGCTATCACAAAAACTTGGAATTATTCCCACTACCAAAACCCAAGCAACAACTAAATGTATATGAGAGCATCATAATTCAAACAGTGCACCCATTTTGAGCATAATATGCCTCCAACCAAAATCAGCAAAATGACCTCCCTCTGAATTAGTCAAAGGCATTTGTGGCAAAGTAGGTTATTTACCATTAGATCTCACAGAAAATGTACACACTGTAGTGCAATGGCCAATAGTTCAATCTTTAATTGTCTTAGTAAATGGCATACCTACAAAAGACAAAAAGAAAATGGCAACAACTCGTGGACTTACGTAAAGTTAGACAAGTCCTGCAATATCTAAAAAACAACAATGAATACTACAAAGAAATGAACATTCAAGAAAACCTGAGAGAAACAAATGAAATAATTCAAGAGTCACCAGAAACTGGTCAATTTGAACTTCTAAATCCTACTACAGAATCCAATATTTTAGGCCATTATACAATTCATCCTTTACACTCTAAAGACGCTATAGATGATGCACTAGAAACGTACCAAATGCAACAAGCCAAAGGATCTCCAATCAGCATATGGGAAATAAGTATAGAAGCACTGGCCTTTCCGCTACTCTTTCCTACTGGAAAAGGAGCAAGATACGATGATAGACCCACACAAATAACAGCATCAGAATATCGCTCTCTACGAATGTATTCTGACAACCCCAGATTCAGACAAACTGTGGAATACATATTCTACCTTCTCTATGAAAGTGAACTAGCAACACTATGCTACAGAGTTGCACACACATTAAAATCAGGTACCCATGTTCAAAATATGTCAGCTTTGCAATTATTACAAAAAGTGAAAGAAAAAGATGAGGTTTTACAGTCAAATATTACAAATCTTTTAGCAAACATGTGTGGTACAAAAGAATACTGGTTCCGACATCACGGAGATGTACGCTGTATGATAAGAAACCTTGGCCCACCCACTTGGTTTGTAACATTAAGTTGTGCAGAATATACATGGGAAGATTTACACGATTGTCTATGCATAGCAAACAAAAATAAAACAAACATAGATATAAAAACACCAGAACTCTGCTCTCTAGATCCTGTAAATGTATCAAGATATTTCCTTCATCGCTTCATTGCTAGGCTACACTTTATTTGTAATAAGACTGTTCCTCCCCTCAGAGAAGTTCAACACTTCTTTTGGAGAAAAGAATACCGAGCAAGAGGAACACCACACATCCACATTCTTTTATTGTTCAAAGATTCTGCAGTTTATTCAAAAATATGTCACTTGTGAAATCCCTTCACAAACAACACATAGTGACCTTCATGCACAAATTTTACAATTTCAAAGACACAAATGTGGGAAATATTGTCATCGCAAATATAAAAAAGGGAAATACTACACCAAATGCACTTTTGGTTTCCCTAGACCAGTTTTAACAACAGGTCAAGTAAACATCTTCATGTCTTCAGTCAGACATAGTGTCAAAAGAAAATCACATATGAACACATATTACATAAAAAACAGAAGAATCAAAATACATCAATGATTACAATGCAATCATTGCCCTCTTATGGAATACAAACATAGATGTGCAGTACATTGCAGACAATTCTACTGCAGTTGCATGATACAAGCCTACTTAACCAAAGCAGAGAAAACAGAGCTTCAGTACCTCTGGGATGACATATCATCTGACAAAACACTATCACAGAAATTGTACAGCTTAGGCATAAAAATGCTCTCTCATACAGAATGTGGCTGCTATGAAGCTGCAGACCGTTTAACCGATTCTGTCTTGAATGGAAAATCTGACAATATAGTATGGCTAAGTCTTGGTCCTGCTAAATCTAGAAAAAGAGTTCTCAAATAAAATGAGGACATAGAAACAATAGCCAAAAATGATCCAAACAGCCAAGACATTTTGAAAAACAATGTACTAGACACATACTACCCAAACAGGAGTATCACTTTGTAAACCATGTGTCTCTACCACGTAGCCCAAAACTTCATGTACAGAAATAGTGTTAAACCAGATGAAAATTGAGATAAATGCAACTTAATTAATCATATCAAATTGTCATTAAAAACTTCTCAACATAAAGAACTAGATTACATGTCCCTGCTACAACTTTTTAAACCATGGAGAAAAGAAGAAGAATTATGGGATACAAATGACTCCTATGAAGACACTTTCAAAGCAAATGAAAGCACTATAAGAGACGTAAACTTTGCAAAGACCAAACAATGTTGCACAATGACAGCAACACGAAGAAGAACTCCAGGCCCAACTACAAGTGGACACTCCCGACAGTAGTCAACCTTCTATAACAGGAAGCCAAGAACCACTTGAACAGCCACTAATAGCAAATGAGGCAGAATTAGCTATGGCAGAAGTAGAAAACACCATGTGTCAGTATGAACAAGCTACAGAAGACTTTGCTGTACCGAAATCACAACTGAACAATGAGCACCGTAGCATTTTCCAAGAAATAACAAAACAAATTGAACATGGTGTGGAACATGAAAATAAAAACTGTACCTGCCAAGACTACAAACCTATATTGCTATTTGTGAGTGGTGAAGATGGTTCAGGCAAAACATTCTTAATCAAAATCATCAGCAAGTTCCTTCAACAAATGACAAACAACAAACTGTCAGCTGTTGTAACTGCTCCCACAGGTTTAGATGCCTACAACACCATAGGCGGTGTCACTTTACACCGATTACTACTCCTTCTAGTAGAGCACCAAAACAAATGAGACTATTGCAAACTTTCCACAGAAGCTGCAATGGAACGACACAGAGTTTTCAAACAAATGAAAATTCTGCTACTAGATGAGGTGAGCATGGTCTCCAACCTAATGTTGGCTTTTATTCACCTCAGATTACAAGAGGTCCTCAAAACAGACTACGACCAGCTCTTTGGAGGAAAACACATTATTGTTTTTGGAGATCTTCTTCAAAGATAATGCACAATAATGCACAAATCATAAAGGACGCAGCTAGGGACCTAGCGCCCTTTATCTCTAACCTTATAGAATCCTGGGTCCTCCCATTACTTAAAAAACAAACCTTGGACCCCACTATCCCTACCAACTATAGACCAATCACCACTGTGCCATTTCTACTTAAAATCCTAGACAGAGCTGCCTACATACAAATCCAGGACTACCTGGAAGCTAACCACCTGCTTGGCTCACGGCAATCTGGTTTCCGCCCACTCCATGGCACGGAAACAGCTCTGCTAGACCTCAAGACACAAATTGAGGAACTAAAGGATAATGGAAAAACAGCCTTGCTCCTCCTACTGGATTTGTTGGCAGCTTTCGACTTGGTGGACCATGCAGTCTTATGTAACCACCTCAGATCTGCCGCCAACTTCACCGGAGATGCTATAGCCTGGATCCAACCCTTCTTAGCGAATTGCACTATGCGTGTCTTCTCCACTTCCGACCCTGCTGATCCTATCAAAATAACCCATGGTGAGCCACAAGGATCCTGTGTCTCCCCCACCATGCATAACATCTTCACCAAGCCTTTGTTTGACAAGTTGGACAGACTGGGTGTCACCCACACGAACTATGCAGACGACACCCAGAACCTCATACCCCTTTCGGGTGACTTCGAGGCAGACTCAGCCTTGGTGAACAAGATATACACCCTCATTCAGGCATGGATGGCCTCCCATGGCCTCTGCCTGAATGACGATAAAATGGAGATACTAATCTTAGGCTCTGAAGCTAACATACAAAAATTAAGCCCAAACTACACATCCTTCAGCATTCATAACAACCCTATCAAGGCGAGGTCTGTGGTTAAAACCCTTTGATTCTATCTGGACTCCTCCCTTACTCTCAAGAAGCAAGTCAACTCCCCTGCCTCTTCTACCACTTACACCTGCAAACTCATCCGTGCATCCAGACGTACCTCTCCAGTGCTAGTTGTATCACCCTAGCCAATGCTCTTATTATGTCTAGGTTAGACTATTGCAATGCCCTGTATTCAGGAGCCAACAAATATAACAAAGACAATATTCAAAGACTGCAGAACAATGCCTTGAGAGCAGCATTAAACATCCCTCACAGAGAGCACATCACCAAATTCAGGAAAGAGGTTAACTGGCTAAAGATAACGGACAGAATCCTAATCAAAACAGCTTCCCTTACCTCTAAATGTCTGAACAACCTAACTCCCCCGTACCTAGTGGAAAAAATCACAAGGAAAACATCCACGCGCCCCCCGAGATCGGCAAACACATTTAAATTAGAGATTCCTAGGTTCAAACTCTCGACTGCGGGTGGAACTAGTTTTCCTGTCAAAGCTGCTCACTGCTGGAACAAGTTACCACTCGACCTCAGAACTGAACAACCATACCCTAAATTCAGACACAAGATACTTAAATGGCTGCCCGCCAATGACACATAACCTGACTGACAACTAGCTTACTATACCTTGGCCCATACCGAACCATCTGCTTCCACAAACTACTCCGTATTTGAGATAACTGAACATGCATCATTACCTACCTACCTAGCCCATATATGATACTTAGGTTTATGAGTTTGACTTATAAACTTGATTATATATCTGTCTGTATAGATAAACTTGCTAGAGTGCCCTGGACATCCGAGATATGCCCTGTACTTGTACATATGTTTGTATATATTCTTGTATATATTTTTTGCCTATGTGTTTTATATGCTCATGCCAAATACTGTAAAAAGCTTAAGATTTCTTGTACACTGTTGCGTACGGCAACCCAAGGGTTTGGCACACATTACCAAATAAATAAACAAACAAACAAACAAACAATTGACACCAGTGAAAGCTGAATCTATTTTTAAAATGTTAGGGCACAACCTGTGCCATAAAACTCTTAGCAGCATAGGAAATGTCAACCTTTGGCAACATTTCCAATACAGAGATTTAACTGAAAACATGCACCAGTCTGCAGACCTCACATACGCCAACATTTTTAAAAAGTATTAGAGTTGGTGTACTATCTCAAGAAGCACAATCAACATTAAAAACCAGGCATATCAATACACACTATGGCCATAACTCACGTGCTACTGATGTCATGCAGCAATTAGCACACAAACATGTCAATTGTATGTCCTTGATGCTAACGTTTGCAAGCTCTTCCAAATTCAATGAAACAATGTTGAAAAAAGAAATGCAACCGATAATTGAAATTTGCTCCACATATAAACTGGACGTACATGGTATGACACTCCCCATGTGTCAACAAGCCACAGCAAGTTTAAATACCATAGAAAACTCTTTCTCCAACACAGCTGGTTTGGAGAAAATATTAAAATTATCTTTAAACTGTAGAGTAATGCTTAAAAATAACCTTGACGTAGAGCAAGGACTAGTTAATGGAGCACTTGGTACAGTTGTTTGCATTCAATTATACCCATGTTACAACAACATTCAATTTGTCAATATTCTCTTTGACAAACTATCAGAAGTTAAAAGGATAGGACGCTCAACAGCCCGCTTCCTTCTTTTCAAAGACATGTATGTACGCAGGGAACAATTTTCACTAACTCTAGCATACGCAGTGTCCATTCACAAATAAAAAGGTCTTACCCTAGATAAAGCATTAATAGATATTGGTAGCACAGTCTTTAAAGAAGGCATGAGCTATGTAGCACTGTCACGCTTACGTACACTTGACGGGCTATTTCTAATCAACTTTGATGCAAGTAAAGTAAATGCTGATATTCCTTGCATTCTAGAATACAATAGGCTGTGTTCACTCCACACCCCCCATCTGAAAACCTATCCTGTTCCACAACAAGCAAAACATTGTAAAAGAAAACTACTTCAAACTGAAATGATACAGGATATCACTACAATTCCTCCAAAGAAAAAAAAGAAACTAATACTTCATCAAGTACCACAATCAAACAAGAATCTATTGGTCTAAGTAACTCAAATACTTCTTCAAAGAAGCAACACACACTCCAAACAAATGACTTCCACGCAGAACTGTCAGGTCCATTCAAATTTTCAAATATAACTGCTGTAAATTGCTACACAAATGTAGAAATAAATATTCTATTCGAAATGCCACCAATTATTGAGAACATTTACTTACACAGTGCAGACAAATTGTGTATGCAAATGTTAGTCCTTCATAGAAATGCAACCAACAATCCTGACAAAACTTACAGTGATCATGGAATAAGACAAGAATTGGACTACTGTGCTGGAATTGTCAAATTCACTATAAACTCACAAGAAGATCCACAAGAATGTCTAATGTACTTACAACAAGTACTGGTAAACAAAATCATACCTATAAATGAAATCTTCCAGATTTCATTCATGTGGAAACAAACATGCACTCTCTGCAACCATGTGGCACAGGAAGAAGTCCCTAATGAATGCTGTGTGGATGTATCCATACCTAACTGTGAATCCATTCCATTTCAGCAACTTGTACAAAATGCAAACCATGGCAGATTATGTACTACCTGCAATTCAGATAATCGCTCCACCTTACAAATACAGACACATAGTAAATGCGTAATAGTAATGTGTTTACGCTACAATGCAGATGGTATTAAAAACAACTGTAAACTGACTGAATTCACACATGGTCAAGTATCACTTTGTAAGAAAATCTTCACAACAATAGGTATGATCTACCATGCAGGAACCACAACCAATGCAGGTCACTACACTGCATATATAAAAAAAGAATTGTGGATGGTTCGAATGTAATGATAGTACCATTACTCTAAAGCAGTGATTGCCAGCAAATCTTGTAAATGCTTACTTAATATTCTCAAAACCAAAATTGTATACGTAATCTGTGTATGAACATAAGCAAAACTTCACACCAACATGTATCCAACTGCCCCAAGATTCTGCAACAAGCAAACAGATAAATACATACCACTAAAATGTAACAAGAAATACAGAGTTAGAATATGCCAACAGGTATCTAACTGCCCCAAGGTTCTGCAACAAGCAAACACATAAATAAATGCCACTAAAATCAAACAAGGAATATACAGTTAGAATACGCCAACAGGTATCTAACTGCCCCAAAAAATCTGCAGCAAGCCAAAGATAGAAGATTAGCAAGAAACAAGAAATAAACAGTAAAACAATTAAAGAAATGTATTGTACCACACCATAGAAGGTTTTTTTTTTAAATCCAGCATGGATTTTTTTTCCCACAGACCTAATGATTTAGAAAACAAACACAGAAACTGAGCAAATTGTGCAGTACACTGGTTTGAACTATAGTACTTGTAAAGTACTAAATATGAGGGTAATAAAAATACAGAAATGTTTATTATACAATGCAATAACTCATTATGAACTACCTCCTCTAACATATGATCTTTTCTTATATCACAGCAATCGAAAAAGTATGCCTGGTCCAGTTACCCATGTCATGAAAAAACTGCATACAACCACAAAAAACTCAACCAGTAAGTATCCAATAAATAAACTCAGAAACACTGCACTCCTTGTTATAAACTCTACAATCTTAACTGCATAACCTAGCCAACACTTCACATACAAACTCTACAAATGAAACAGTACAAAAACTTTTGGTTTGTGGATATTTGATGGATGTTTGATTCTATGGGTGTGTTATGCTGCGGTGGTTGTTGCCAGGGCCTACCGTGGCTGTGTAATACACATCATTGGTACATAAAACATACAGTAGGCCACACACTAAAGGTAGTTTGTAGGCCATTCAGATTATGGAAGGCTTCAAAACATCATGGATTGTTTAACAGCAAAAGGTATATAGTTTCAGTTCACACTTGAGGAATGCACATACAAAGCCAGCAGCCTTGAACACGGTGTAAAGTTGCGTTGTGATTGATTAAGAGTAGGAGGTGAAACTCTTTCCCATGCACAAGACAAGGGAACATGGCTTAATTAGATGTTGCTACAGAAAGCGGACCCTGTGATGGGACGGTGTAGAATGCCACGCAGGGATTGGCTATGAATAAGAATGGTTCGGCCAATCTCACATATCCAACAAGTGAAACATACAACGAATCAAACTTCTGCTCATGTTCTTAGAAGTTAACAAAGGCAAGGTCACAGCTCCGATGGGAACAAGGCCATATGCAGAGACATGCACAGGACAGAGCCATTCAGACATAAGGTGCACATCGCTCAATGTAGGAAAACTTCCACTTAAGTGTGGAGCTACATATACTGAATAACGTGAGCTTTACAGCTAAAGAAGAGATGGCTATGTAGGATTAGAAGTAATCAAAAGGTCCTAGCTTATAACAAAAGAGTTAATACAGGTTGTACATTGATTTATGACACTTCCATGAACTATAGAAATGAATTTAACAACACTGCCATATATTTTACACACTTAGAGAATACATTATTTAGATGGGATCATGGTCTCAGAGCAAGAGACCAAGGAACAAACCACATGAGGTCACACACACAAAAACATGTTTCCAATGAGAAGTTGTGATACTGCCGGTTGAGGAGTTCAAAGGGTGAGAGTGGTAAGATGGTGCCAACGTTTAGTTCTCATGAGAACAGGATGCGCATTATACTACTGTTGCCACATTGACACACCTCACTATTCCAACAGTGACCGAAGCGTCACACCCCAGGATGGCCAAAGTGGCTGCGCCAATCAAATGTCAAAGTGTATATGATACATGTTAACGTGTTGACTGTCCAATCACAATCCTGAGAAACTAGATGGTACCACCAGGAAGTCATTATTAGGAGGTAGTTAGTAGCATGGCCATGAGGGATAGAATAGACCAACAGGGCAAGGCAGTGTATAAAATCACCTATAGAGCAACAACAACCGTCCAATCAGCAAACATGACTTCAAAAAGAATCTGAAACAATGTTTGAAATGTAACTCCACTTTCAATTATATAACACCACCATTTTGTGATGCTTTTTGAATGATTTTGTTCTTGACTGTGGTTACATGCAATAAACTGCTGTTTTTCTTCCTCCTGCGCACTTTTATTGACTTATTGGCTTATTTTACTATATTGATTTTGGGGACTTACCCTACATTTGGTGACCCTGACATGATCTCACGATCTTCCAAGGGTCCAGAAGCTTCTCCGATGCATTCCCTGGATACGTGGCACCTGCCTGCAGGGAGCAGAAACTGCACACACAACCAGGAGGCTAGCAACGCCAGTGTTATCCATTGGCTTGCCTGATCAATGATGGCTGTGGCACCGCCCCTAGGTGTGCTGACCTTCTTAAGGGGAGAGACAGCATTTGAAGACCTTGGGAGAACATAGAGAGTGAAAGTGGAGTGTGAGAAGATTAAACCACGTGGTGTGAATTTATGACTAAGATTTTTTGATTTTGAAAAAAAAAGAAGAAGGCTTCCTTGGGGAAGCAGTGACGTCAAAGTAGTAGTATTTGTGGTTATTTCAGTTTTAACTTCTCTCGATGAGGAGAGGGAGCAGCACTGTTTAACTAAGATAGGGAAGTAAATCTCACTCTCATTGACACCAAAACCACTGAAAACATTTACTCCAAACTGGTGTGAAAAACTGGTTTCTGGTCTCACTTGTAATCTTCACCTTTTCTGGATAAAAGCCATTTCTTGTCTTCTAAAATACTCTAAAAGTTACCAAAAAGTCCAACATTAGTTGGTGATATTTTACGCTTGTGACTCAATTTGGAGGAATCACATACTGTCACTGTACTCTGGACAAAGGGTCAGTCTGCCCTGGGATGCAGGCACAATCTGGCCCATTGATTGCAGGCATACAAGTAGTGCACACCCACTGTCAGGTGTTACTTGTGCTCTGGGTCCCCCTTGGGTGCAGGGGAGTGAAAGGGACACCGAGTGGTTTGGGGAGTGGAAGTGCAAGCGTGGGAGCTCATGTGAAGGATGAAAGAGGGCAAGGGGGAGAGAGGAGATGGAGTGATGAATGTGCAGCTGCATAGCAGAGAGAGAGAGTGAGAGAGAGAGGAATTGGGCAGCAAGGAGGAGTCTGGCTGGTGAGGAGATGAGGATAGATATGGGAGCTGTTATAGTGGGTTAGGGAGAGTGAAGGGGGTGAAAAGAGAAAGAAAGAAACAGAAAGACAGGAAAAGAAGGCAGCAGGGTCAGAGAGCATGGAAGGCACATTGATGGAAAATAGCACAGGTTGGGGCAAAGAGGGACACTAGGGGGTGAGGGTGAAGGACAAACTGGCATCAAAAGGCCTCCTGAGAAAGAGCAATCCTCAGCTTCTCATCACAACAAACAGGGCATGTTAAACATAAAGAGAGCCATGTATGCAATATACACACAAATAAGGCTGTGCCAACCTCACACCAGACTCTGCAACACCCACAACTCCTACCCCCATTGGGCTCAACCTTTCATGGACAGGTCATCACTTCACAGCTGTTGCCTCCCCTTCTGACAGATGACTCACCCTGGATGAGCCAGTCCCAGGAACGGGGTGGGGATTATAGGGTGTACTGCAAAGACGTTCAGGGACTACAGGGACAGATGTACAAAAGCTGTGAATTTCCCCCGCTATAGCAATAAATCATTCAGACTGCACATATTAACCACAATGATCTGACTGATCTTCAGCTGAAAATGTGATCATGTTGCAGTCAAGTGAACCATGACAGTTGACACCACTGTGCATGTCTGCATGACCAGTTACTCATTCATAAAATCCCCGAGAGGGCAATAACACATCTCTTAAAGTTGAAATGAAAAAAAAATATATGCCCATCCTGGAGAGGGGTCAAAAAACAAAAATGTGTACATCCTCGACAAGGGTACAAATATTTATCCATCTCACACAGGTGTGTAAAAAATAAAAAAAATATACCATCCCGGAGAGGTTTATTAAAATAAAAAATGCCCATCTTGGATTTAGGCAAACAAATGTCCACCCTAGAGGGTGCAGGGGGAGGGTGTCAGTCCATGTACACAAGGGTTGCTGCCTTCAGTTGTGGGCGGTTGGCTCGCAATTTCGCCAGGGTGCTGCCTTCAGTTGTGGGGGGACGCCGGGGTGCTGGCTTGGGTTGCATGGGAAGAGCTTGCAATTTCACTGGGGTGCTGCCTTGAGTGGTGGGATATGGGATGGCATGCAATTTCATTGGGGTGCTGCCCGTAGGGACGGGCCACAATTTTACCAGGGTGCTGGATGATGGCGATAAGGTAGGCGCAAAGGTTATTTGGAAATGTTCCTGGCGCAACTAATTTTTCTTAGTGCCTTGGGTCACATTGCGCTTAGGAATCAATGATTACGCGGAACGTGCAACAAAAACGTTTACGCACAAGTAGACGCAAAGTTCTTTTATGTGCAAAGTACTTTGCGGGAACTTTACACTTTTTCTACAAATCAGCCCCAGAGTATTGGCAGTGCAAAGTCACTTTGCACCAGAGCAAAGTCACTTTGCACCGCATTACAAGTTCCATAAATTAGGCCGTAGATCTGTTCTAGTAGTGCAGACTTAGGGGTTAATTCATGGAACATTTAGCACGGTACAAAGTGACTTTGCACTGCCAATAAACACGTTCCACCGGGCTTAACTCACAGCCTGCAGTAAAGTGTATTTTTGTAGTGCAAAGTCACATTGCACTGCAAAAGTACTCTTTGCACTGCGAATTAGGAACATTTAGCATGGTGCAAAGAGTTCTTTTGCAGTGAAAAGTGACTCTGCACCACAAAAATAAACTTTGCACCGCTCTGTGAATTAGGCCTGGTGGAACGTGTTTATTGGCAGTGCAAAGTCACTTTGCACTGCGCTAAATGTTCCATGAATTAGGCCCTTAGTGATTTTTTTGTGAATTAGGCCCATTTACCCGAGTGCAAAGAGTACTTTTGCAGTGCAAAGTCACTTTGCTCCGCTCTGTGAATTAGGCTTGTTGCAAAGTCACTTTACTCATTGCTAAACGTACTGTGAATCAGGCTCTAAGTTGCAGATTCTTAGCCTTCTCTGTGATCCAGATGTTCTGAGCCCTGTCTGTGGACCCACAGAAATGCTTGAAGTCACACTTAGTAATGTGTAGTTGCGGTGCTCTCTCAACCCAGTGTTCAATTGGTAGGGCTACAGGACATTTCCAGTGGGCACAAAGGGTGGCATGGAAGTGCATGGGGAATTGCTAAAAGCCTATCCCAAGCAGAGCAACCACTAACAGACCTGCATAATTAAGCACTCTCCAGGCAGCATGCAGCACTAAAATAGATTTTCTGATTTCTTCACACTCTTCTATTACTTCTAATTATAATGACTTCAAGATACTTCGATCAGAAGTAGTTAGGAGAATATATTCACTGAACAAAGAAAGACTTCCTCAGCGTGGGAGTTCAGTGCTGAAATAAATTGGTGCCTAACTGTTATGCTAAAATGGTAAATTAATTTGTTCGGTTTTGACTATGTCTGCCAGTCTTGTTTACCTTGACTGTGGTATTCTGCCATTTGCTAGAAATTGTATCAATGTATGATGATGTTGGGCATTATAGTTGGGATAACATTCATGGGCACATTTAGTAACATCCTACATCGTAGATAAAATGAATCCATCTGCTTTCTTAGGAAATCCTTCTGGAGCTGATTGGCTTGGCATTAAATGTGGTCACATGGTTGGCAAGCCAAACACTTGCCAAAACCATTGTTAAAAGAGAGAGGGAAATTGGGTTCTAAACACAAAATATGAGGTTGGCATAGCAACTAGCAATGCCACGGAATGAAATGGCCAACTCCCTAAAATCTATTTTCCGAACTCCTCCAATGTATTTCCCAAAATCAGCACTTTGTAAGAAGCAAATCGGTCGGGCTTCCAATTTCCCAGCTGTTTTGTGATATGAGTCTGCACTCTGCCCTCATGTTTGCCGCCACCATTTTATCAAGCTTTGCGCTTGGGTTCCTCTTTGATTGTGTGCCTCGCTGAAGTTTTGCTTGCGTGAGTCCTGCTCCAGTCCTCCAAACACTGCTACTTTGGTAAGCATAGGAGGGAAGTGGGGAGCTCACTATGCAGAGCTGCCTTTGCCCACAGTGCCCAAACAGGCTGGACCCCATGCTTCCATTCTCTCCCTTCACTCATAGCTCCCATGACCTCCCACTTCCAGAACCAGCAATGCTGTGGTTCCCCACTATATGGGTACCCCTTCCAGCAGTCAAGAGCCACTGCCGGAGTGATCTGGTGCTCCCGTGCTTCCACCCTCCTCCCACCACACGCCTCTTGTGCATTCCTTGCCCTCAGCTTTTTCACATGGGTGGTGCAAGCAAGGATGGGTTTTGATCATGTAGACATTAAATAATATTCGTAGACAGTCCTGATTACCTCGCAGTTTTTGGTTTTTAGTGGAACAAATGTATAAATTGATTCCCACGCTCAGTGCGGTATTTCTCAGTGAGATTTCCATTATTTCCAGTGTAGACACATGGCCTAGTGGTAGTCAGCCGACATGTGTTTCGACTCCGAGGGGTCCTTATCAAGGCGGGGAAGTGTTGCAGGATTGGGGATGTTGCCCCAGGATGAACCCTCAAAGGGTATGGATGTCGAGTTTTCTCTTCCATATTTGGGTCTAATTTTGTCCGAGCTGTGGTTCACAGTCGGGAATAACGAAGTGAGAAATAATATTGCTCCACTGGTTGGGGGACAGAGATGTGCCATGGAGAATTTGCACAGGTTTTAGTAGTGGAATTGAGCCTGTGTCTGCATTCAGGGGACAGTTATGTGAGATTGTACAACAATTTCGAAATCTCGAGTAGTCCCCTTGACGGTCCCTATATACGGTGTTCACTGTGAATGAGTCAAGTGCAACCCTTCTTTGGGGTTGTCACCTTTCTTACCTGGGGTACAGATCTCTGTGGTGGAGGAAATGGGGAGGGGTGACAGATACCTGATCTACACGTGAGGCCAGTCAGACAACATGTTTGCACTTAATAAACATCAGCTGATATTTTGAATGTTGCGTAATATTTTATTTTATTTTTTTAAATAACATTTGTATTTGCTTTTGGTGAAAAAAAGAAATTAATTACACCTTTACAAATATATAGATCCAAAAATATATTACTAAAAAGATTTCAAGTTACAATTTTATACAGTACATTTATCATCTCATTTAAAATAGAAACATTGTACACACCATCATTTGTTAGCAGGGATAGGACAACTTTCCCTTTTCACATTAAGATACAACACAAAAATACATAAAATAAATTTCCTGATTCGACATTCCTCTTCATAATCAAAAAATGATAATCGCAGCCAAAGAAGACACAAAGGTTGTAGTGCTTAAGTCCAGTCTAAGACGTTCCAAGTTGGAGACACAGAGCTCCCATAACACGAGGCATGTCGTGCATTTGCCTCTTATACACATCATAACCCATCCCAGGCTCAGTGTGTTCAGTCAAGCCTGCACCAGCGAGTAAACAGTGTAGGGATGGAAGTACTACAAACTAGTCATAACACCCCAAGTTCTAACATGAAGAGAGTGCTACCACAGGTAGTTGATACATTAGACGTTTTGACCCGATCATACAACAATCTAGAGTAAATACATTCAATCAATATTGCCCCATAAGGTACAGGCAGATGTAGTGGAGAGTTAAACTAACCAAGAAGCAAGCTTGATCAACTTCTCATAGCATATTCAATTGCCAACTTTAGATTGGACAACTAAGATGGTAACAACAACTTACCCCTCACATGGTTATCTTTCCCATGAAGCAAGATATAGATTTTACACATGGTAGCTCTTAGGCATCTACATCTACAAGCCCTAGATTTCTTTCTTTGAGGACAGCTTCAATCTTACCCATGAGTCGCACCTTGGTTAATATAATTGAATTAGTGCTGCTCCACATACAGCGTGACCAGACAGCATGTCGAGCGAGATTCGAAGCATTTCCTATGTAGGCGCTAAGTCATGGCTTTCTGTCGCTTTCAAAAAAAGGGCAGTAAAGAAATAGATGCCTGAAGGGTTTCTGTTTCATTTGAGTTTGTACAGAAGCGGAAGGAGTGTCCAGGGTCGCATACACCATAACCATGCCATTTTCCAATTTGAGAACCTGTATGGATTAAGTCAAGTCGAAATCTCATATAGGTAGCCTGTACTTTATTGCCAGGAAGACACATAAAATAGGGGTTTTGTGGCTTCTGCGCATATCTAAAGTTGGCGTAGTTTGTGAAACTAGCATAGCCTGCAATAAGATCGGAGTTGCTGGCCCAAGTATTCAGGTGGAACCGTTTTTTCACAAGCGAAGAACCTTATTCATGCGCACATGAAAGATGGAAATTGATGCAGGATGTTCGGCAATAAGCATCGCATGAAGATCCTTGCATAACGAGTTGGGTGGAGGAGACACCATCTCCATGAAATTGTTTTGCCTAGTTCATGGGTTAGAATGGAATTTGGGAGATAACCCGGAAGCCGCAACACAGATTTCCACACTTTTCCTTGGATTTGTTCAATGCTGGACCTAAATCCATCAAACACAGGTCCAATCTATAAAGTAAAGTTGGCACGACCTTTAACTGATAAAAATGTATCAGGGGAAGCATAGAGAACTTGCAATAGCAGTGATGAGTCAATTTCATCTGCCCTATTAGCTGGACCAGTTCGAGATTTAAAGATGCTTGCTACTTTTGAATTGAAATGCGTTTCGACAGTTGGTAACCCAAATATGTCATCTCACTCTTAATAAGAATGTTGCGTATTGATGGGTGTAATATGGAAAATGTAATTTGCCCACGGGGGAGACCAGCTTAAATGCCGTCTTTTAACCACATAGAGAAGTGCGTGTGCGTCATCATTGTGCCACAGTCAGCCAGCACTGTTGCTGTAATTCAAGGCAGCAGTGCTGAGTGGTTCCAGGGCAGAACGAAACATACTGAAAAGACAGCAGTGTGTTTGTGCGTGTGCATGGTGACATCTTCTCTGTGAGTTCCCATCCGAGTGATAGTGTTGCCCGCCAATTCTCTCGACCCTCATCTGAACGAGATTGCTCAGTTAGTTAATACACCTCCAGCTGACATCTTCGTATTCCTGCAGGTCTTGGGTTTCAATTCTAGCCTAGGGCTCAGCTTCCAGCTTTGTGAGCATTGTTGAATAACAAGGATGGCTATTCCACTTGCCGACTCCCGTCCTCATTAGCAGCCAGGGCTGTCAACACATTACGTGATAAAAGGCGCAGTGACAACATTTTGCAATCGAACATTTTCAGGGAAAATTGTCACCTCGTTTGTACAAAATAGGTGGCAGAACAATTATATGACAAGAATATTGATTTCTTTAACTACACTAAGGTAAAGCCTACAGGACCAAACCATTCAAAAGCCTTGAGATGTTTCATAATACTGAAGAGCACCAGTGAAAACGGATGCTGAATTGACAGCTGCAAACCACTTACTCTCCGGGAAAGTAGAGGGTTGCTTAGTGGGCAACGAAAATGTTTAAGGTGGACCCACTTTCTACAATAAGCCTAGCACTGCTAGAAAGGACCAGTCAATTAGCCAAAAATAGCTGAAATTTCACATACATTCTGATGTACCCATCTTTTTGTGGGATAGCCTTTCTGGGCGATCCTATTGTATGACTCTTCAAATGATATCTTGCTTTTCATTGGGAAATGTTGTTACCCAATATTTAAGGTTTCAACATGTCTGAGTTACCATCATAAATGCCAACATGGCCCATTCTATTGGAGTTAGTGGTGGTCCAGTCCTGCTTTTAGCTTTGCATTCTATGAGTTTTAGTCCTGGTTTTATAACAGGGAAACCCGAACTACAAGTCCCAGAATGCAAAGTTAAACCCAGGATTGGCCTAGCATCTCCTGAATGGATTGAAGAATGTTTGCCTTCATGCACTATTGTTATCACAGACTGCCTGAATGTGTTGCACGTAATGTGAGCCACCTACACAACTATGTAGGTTTTCCCATCTCTAATCTTGCTCTTTAGTGGTTCTATACATCTTATTTCACTCCCTCCTCTGCATCCAATCCTACGACTACCCCAGGCTAGCAACGATTTCTCTTTTTTGGTTTTGGAACATACCAGGTCAAACAAACAATCCAAGGCTTTTTAACATGCACATTCAAATGAATTGCTAATTTAATTGCAGCAAATTATGTGACTGGATTGTTAGAGTGATCTTGTCATATATTTTTGTAACAGTCCTCGGTTTTCTTTGAGCATAGTGTTTTGTCGTTTGCTTTCTCCTTTCTCATTCTCTCTCTTCTTTTCTCCTTACCACTTTTATTTGCTCTCACTCTCGATACACATTTTCATTCGCGTGCTTTCCTCATTCCCGTTCTCCCTGTCCACCACCCCTCTTCCTCCTCTTCTCTCTCTCACTTGCATCCTTACACTCTCATCCTCTCCCTAGAACCCCTGCATGGATCCTTATCACATCTTCTATTGCACCCCCAAATTCTCATTCTTCCTCCCACACCCTCACCCTTATCATTCCTCTGCTAGGCTTCGTCGCTCACACTTCCTCTTGCTCCTTCATGCTACCATCGTCTCCTTCGCTCCTTCTCTCGCCTCTGCATCCTACCTCACACCTTTACTCTCTCCCTTTCTTTTTATCCTATAAACACAAATGTACATTAGCAAACGCAAAAACTATTGGCTTTGCCAATGCGTGTTACACGTAGAGTTGAAAATGCCTGTTTGCTCCATTTCTTCTTCGGCCCACGATGAAACCGCTGCAGTGGGAAATGTGTTGAGAATGTGGGTCATGGTGTCAATTTGGTAACTAAGATGAACAGCTGTTTGAAATGTGCAATGACGCTCCTGGGAGATAATCCACATTTTTTTTTCAGCTTCATTAAGCACCACATGCTCATCAGCTGGGACGCATCACATGCTCATCAGCTGGGACGCACCACATGCTCATCAGCTGGGCGTCACGTGTGTTCTATGCCTTTCAGTTTGAAAGCTCAAACATAGCCCAATGCATGGCAAACAGCTTCTGGCGCATTGATCGCGAGCTACCGAAATGAGGAATCAATCATAACATGTATTTAAAACATTTTTATTAAAACGTTTTCGATCGCTCTTAGGCATCGGAGGACACTGTTCAGGCGAATTAGACGAGGCAAGGAACAGTTGCTCCCAGGCTAGCTGAGCCAGCACAGGCAAGCAGTACCATCCAGTGTGGCCACTGGCCAGATCAATTCAGTGGGCCTCATTACGACTTCGGCGGTACCCATGCCGCTATTGGCGGCATGGCTGTCGCCCAAATCGGGTCTGGGTTCCCAGAATGGGGACTTACCGGGCGATTCTGAGTTTGGAGGGCCCGGTAATTCCTCCCTCCAGGAATCCAGGCCCGGACCTTCCCCATTCCCATCTGAGCCCCCATAGGGCTCAATGAGAATGGGAGAGGGTGCAAACAACGGGCCATTTATGAGCGGCCCGTTGTTTGCTCCCTCTTCCCCTCGCGGGACCCGGTAAGGACGCCTGGTTTCACCAGGTGTTACTTACCGGGTCCCGCGAGGGGAGCTTGTAATGAGGCGGAACGGGTTTAACGGGTCTGCCTCCTTTAGCGGAGCCCGTTAACCCGTTCCGCCTCACTCGTAATGAGGCCCAGTGTTAACTGTGGCACATTGCATCAATTTGATAACTCTCTATTGTTTTGTTTGTTTTTATTATTTATATTGCGCACCAGACCCAAGGGTAACCGGGCGCATTTTATAAGACAGCTCAAAGCTTTGTTACAGGATTACATGGTCAAATAGAGCAGCAAGAATAATATACAACAAAAAATACAGGAATATATGCAAAATATACAGAAATATACGCAAAAATATACAAAGATATACAGCATGTAAAGAATGTAGAAGCATGTATATACAGTCCTAAACAGGAGTTCCTAGGCTTGGGTAGGTCCAGGCAGTAGAAGATCTAAGGTGTGTCTGCGTTTTTGATCCACGTTATAAGGTTGTGTCTGAAGGTGGGTAGGGTTGGTCAGACTTTAAGGTGGATGGTAGGGCGTTCCAGAGTTGAGCTGCCTTAACCTGAAAGCTGCAGCCACCGACTTTAGTCAGTTTGACTCTAGGTATGGAAAGGTTATTGGAGTTAGCATATCTCGTAACTCTTGTTGGTTTTAGTTTGGTGAATCTGGCAGATAGGTACTGCGGTGCGGCGTTGTTAAGGCATTTGTGGACCAAGGAGGCAACTTTTAGTTGGATTTTCTCCTGCGTAGAGAGCCAGTTGTTAGCTCGTCTGAGTGCGGTGATGTGGGCTCTCCTACGAATGCGAAGTGCTGCTCTGAGCGCGTTGGTCTGCATAATTTGGATTCTTTTGATGACTTCCTTGTTAGCCCCAATGTAGAGTGAGTTGCAGTAGTCCAGTTTTGATAGCACGAGCGCTCTCGCACGTGTGATGCAGCTAACGTTTGATAGGAAGGGTTTGCCTGCTCTTATCAATTTGCAGGTGTAGGCCGTTGCCGAAGCCATCGCGTTGACCTGCTTGTTGAAAGAAAGGGTGGAATCCAGGTAGAAACCCAGGGTTTTAACCGCGTGTGCGGTTGTGATTTGGTTGTTGTCGATGTTAAAGGAGGAGTAGTTGGGGCCCAGTTTTTTTAGGGTGGAGGGTGTACCCAGGATGATGATTTCAGTTTTGTCATCATTCAGGCATAGACCGTGTGTGGCCATCCATGCCTGGATGATGAGATACACTCTGTTCACCAAGGCCAAATCCTTGTCGTAATCACCGGTAAGTGGTAGGAGAATCTGGGTATCATCTGCATAATTAGTGTAGGTGATGCCAAGAAGGTCCAGATTATCGAAAAGGGGCTTAGTGAAGATGTTGTAGAGTGTAGGCGAAACACAGGATCCCTGGGGCACTCCACATGTGATGGGGATGGAGTCTGCTGCCGCAGTGGTGGAGAAGACTCTCATTGTCCTGTTATTGAGGAAGGATTGGATCCAATTTGTGGCTTCTTCTGAGAAGTGCGCGGCTATATCTAGGTGTCTGCAAAGGACCTTGTGGTCAACAAGGTCAAATGCGGCTGATAAATCCAGGAGGAGGAGTAAGGCTAGTTTGCCTTGATCCCTTAGCGTGTCAATTTGCGCTTTTAGGTCTAAGAGGGCAGTTTCGGTTCCATGTTGGGGACGGAAGCCAGACTGTCGTACTCCTAGTAAATTGTTGTTTTCAAGGTGTTTCTGTATTTGTGAGTACGCCACTTTATCTATGATTTTTAAGAGGAATGGTACGGTGGTGATTGGGCGGTAGTTCGTGGGTATGGCAGGGTCTAGTGTCTGTTTTTTAAGCAATGGGAGTACCCAAGATTCTTTTAGGGTGCTCGGTATGGTCCCTGTAGAGAAAGAGGCCTTATTAAGTTTTGAGATAAAGGGAGCCAGATCTCTGGCTGCGTCCTTTATCAGTTGAGGTGGACATTGATCCCCCTGGCAATTGGAAGGTTTGAGTGACAGTATGATTTTTTCTGTCTCAATAGTCGATACTTTAGAGAACTTAAAGCGAGGGTAGTTGGTGGTATTTTTGGGAGGGGTGATAGCTGTTTTGGGCTTGGTGTCGAGAATGAGTGAGGATTTTATCGTGGCAATTTTTGATTGGAGAGTAGTTACTTTGTTGGCTAGGGCTTGTTGAATGTTGGTGCACCAAGTTTTATCTTTGACACAGTTGTCAGGCACTGGGATGGGGATCTATTTCCTTTAGGATGATGAAGAGTTCTTTCATGCTAGAGTTAGCTTGGGCTATTCTAGTGTTGTATGTTTCCCGTTTGGCCGCCAGTATTTCCTGTTTGTAGAGGGTGGATATGTCTCTCAGGGTGCTTTTATTTTCTTCAGATGGTTGTGATTTCCATGCGACCTCGCTTTGTCTTTTTTTGGAGCGAAGAGTTTTTAGGTGGGGGGTGTACCAGGAGTTGAGATGGGCTTTAGGTTTGCTGCGTCTCACTTTGAGTGGTGCAATAGTGTCTAAGGCAGAGGACATGACTTTGTTGTACATGTCCACTAGTGTTTCAGGGTCCAGATTGTCTGCTAGTGAGTTAAGTGTGGGGAGGATGAGCGGGAGTAGGTTGTCCGGGGTGATGTTTTTCTTGTTTCTGGTTGGGATGGATGGTGCTGGCTGGACTGGGGAGGTCGTAGGTCTGATTGTATCTAGAGCAAATGTTATAAGGCAGTGGTCTGTCCAAATTAGTGGGGAGATCGATAGGATGGAGGCATTGCAGTTGTGGTCTGCCACCCAATCGAGTATTCTACCCTTATTGTGGGTAGGGTGAAGTACTTTTTGTGAGAAGCCTAGTTCAGAGAGTAGGTTGGTTACTCTGGTTGCCTGTGGGTCATTTTGGTCATTGAAGCCCAGGTTAAGATCCCCTAGCAGGATGACTTGTGATGATTGTTTTAGGTTGTACGATAGGATGGTAGAGATGTCCTCCTCAAAGGTTCCAATAGGGCCTGGAGGTCTATAAATAAGGTGAATAGTAAGGGTTTGGGAGTTGTTAATGGCTAGTTTAGCTGTTAGGCTTTCACATGAATTAGTGTCGTTCGGGGGCAGTAGCCTGATGGATAGGTTGGATTTAATGATAAGGGCTATGCCCCCTCCGCGGGCTTCACCTCTGTCTGCCCTTAGGATGGTGTAGCCGTTGGGGGTTGCTAGCATAATGGCTGGTCCTGCGGCGGCATGTAGTCAGGATTCCGTGATGGCCAGAAAGTCAAACTTTTCGGTCTGGATAAGATCAGCAATCTCAATGGCATGAGCAATCAAGGATCTAGCATTAACTAGTGCGCCTTTTAGAGCTGGGCTGGTGGATGGGGGAGTGCATGTCTTTTCATGGGTTGTGGCAGAAGTGTGCATACGTGCATTCTGTGTCTTTGGGTGTGGGCTGTGTGGTTTTTCTATGCCCTTATTAGGTAAGGGTTTGCTACGGTTAGATGTGGTCAGTGTTCTGGCACGTGGTTCGTATAGTTTTGCAAGTCTGGTTCGGAGTCTGGCATTTCTAGATATGGTGTTGCATGGTTTAGATTCGAGGGTTCTATGTGGTTGAGGTTCTTCGGTTAGGCAGTTCCGACTCAATAATGGTTGAGGTGGAGTCTGTGTCATGGCCGGGGAGTGAGCTGAGCGTTGGGGGGTGGTGTGTTCAGAGGTGGGAATGAGTCTAGGTATGTGGACAAGGAGTATAGTTAGAGTGAGAAGGGCTAGTGTAGCTTGTAGGGTTTGCATCTTGTGATTTCACCGTGGAGGGTGGCAGATAGAACTAGAGTGAGGCTATGTAATCCGGCCTGATCAGGGTTGGGGCCTGTGCAGATAAAGCAGATAGCTCAGGTATAGTAGATGGGGTCTAAGTTTGGGACGGTGGCAGTTGACTAGAGTACATTCGGCAGTACAGTTGATAAGTACATCTTTCAGTAGGCAGGCTAAATGTAGCTATCATAGGCGGGCTGAGTGCAGCATAGAGTGCAGCATGTTATCATAGCTAGTACAGGTATAGGTAATGGCAAACTAGGCAAGTGCAGGTAGAGGCAGACTAGGCAGGTAAGTATGATCTAGCTATGGCAGTGTATCACCTAGATGCGAGAGTCATAGTGCAGCCCAAAAACACATTGGGATACATGAGGTAGCTAGTTTCGGAAAGGATCTGACAGTGAGGTTAATAAAAACAATAGTGGCATCCGCATTTGAAATGTGGGCAGGTGCAGCAAAAGGTTGCTTACACCGTACGTTTGAATTACTCCTCTTCTTTTATTAAATCATCGAGCAGCACAAACAATTGCATAGAATGGGAACATCCATTAACTCGCAATTCAGCTGCTATCCCGAAGCCCAAGCAAGGTATCTAACGGTTTTGAAATCTATCATATCATATTTCTTTATGCAGAAAACAATGGCTCAAGAAGGATTGCATCCCTTTATCAGCACCAGTATAGCTGGCTGCCGAAATGACCTTGTTATCATGGAGCCTTTCGAAAGCCTGCAAATTAATAATCGGTTAATCAATGAATGCCCTTTAAGGTGAATAGCTCTGATTCAGATTACAATGCATAGTAAACGCTGAATTTAGAGTTTACAAATACAAAATCATATGGTGATGATTTATTATGGACTATGTTAGCCACATGTTTGCTAATGTCAATGGTAAACATGAACTGAGAAAGCCACCTAAATATTCCCAGACTGTTGACAGCAAGCACAAGGATTGTTCATGAAAACATTGAATACATGGCTTTTAAGAAATACTGCAGATGCCAGATGAGCATTCTCCAGACACTTATGTTGTCTTATGTATTTATTTATTTATTTGGGGATTAGTAATGGCTCCATGGCTACAGAGAGACCTTTCAGAGCAGCAGAAGTATGGAGCAAGAGGTTGCGAGAGGGAGAAAAGAAGAGGTGATCCATTAAAATGAGACTTTGATGCTGCATTGCAAGGCACGGTAAAACAACTAACATTTCTATCAATCATTTTTGAGAAGCATGAAAGGGCCAGCAGGGAAAATGTACCTCATCAGTTTAGGAAAGCTTTACAAGCTTCTCAACTTTGAACAAAATCGTGGATCGAGTCTGAGCTTCATTGGCCGATTGTTCTGCACCTCTGGACCCCGAAGAGCGATTGTCCTTCTTCCCCCGCTTCGTCATTAAAAAATGTTTTCTGAGGTATAACTGTATTTATTTATTTAATATAATGTGCTATTAGTTCATAGAACTATTTCACATCATAAAACAACAACTTGCATTGCATCAACACCATTAACATATCTCATTTTCAAAGTTCATTAAGAGAAAGATTCATAATTCTAAAAATCCATGTACATTCATCACCTATTTCAATTTCATCTATCCTTACAGTTTCTCTAAAACTTCCACAGATTGTATAGGGCGATCATTAGGCTGATGTTACCAGAGTTGATTCAATACTTCCAAAAGGAATCATTCCTAATTGTTGTGGAATTGTGCATGAATCGTCCCAACAGTCGCACGTAGACTTCCGACAACTGTCCACACCCTGTAAGTCCGTGCTGTGCACCTTCTCGCGCCCCTCAGTCTTTACATATTCTACAAATCATAGTGCACGAGGAATTACCTAGCTGGGCCCAGTGTAGTTGTAGTGGGGAAGTGATTCATCCTTAGTAACAGATCAATAGCCTGATTCATGGAATTATTTGCGTGAAAAACGCAGATTTGCGCGCCTTTTTGCCCGAAAATCCCTGTTTGAAGTATAGGGATTTTCGGGAACAAAGGCGCACACATCTGCGTTTTTCACGCAAATAATTCCATGAATCAGGCTGTAAATCTGTTTATGCACACTGCTGGGCATTTCATCAAATAAAATGGAGTTTTAAAGTATTTATATTTCCTTATACTATGTTCAGGATATCTTTGCAGGGATTCCATGTGGGTATAGTTGTTAACACAATACCAAACTTTTAATTTCTTTTCAAATTCTTCCCTTATTGCGAAGTAATCCTCTGTCCAATCTAGTGACCTGTCAATTCTTTCAAATAGCTTTACCACAAGACTAGCCCATACATACAGACCATTTCCTTTTCCCTGTTTCATCATGGCATTGCCATTTTTGTTCAACAGTGCACTACTAGAATTTTTCCTGGCCTTCATGCACAATATTCCCCTATTTTTCAGAACTACTGATGCAAGAGACATTAGGCCAAACTCTAGGCGTATTAGTTCCATCAGAACAGACCTTGTCAGTCCCAGGGCAGATCTCCAGAAGTGCCCTTCTATAGATTTTAACCACTTAAGGCAACTCACGTTCAATGCCTCAAGGCCAAAGGTAATCTGCAGGAACCAAACTTTGTTCCTGCATAAGTATATTGCACTGTGTTTGTTGTGAATTATTTAATAAGCAGTGTCTGGGCAATAGCTCTCTGTCTTCTATAGGTCTTCAGTTTCGTGTATTTCTAATCTCCATATTCCACACCTAGCTACCTGTATGAAAATGCCCTTTCTATTTCACATCCTCCAATGATAAGAGAAGCGGTACTACATCCTTTATCATACCGCACCAGTTTTTATTTTTTCGAAATTGACAACCAGATTATTGGTATTAGCACATTGTAAAGTACGGTGGCCGCCCTACGCAGACCCACATATGTGTTGTCAAATAGCACAATGCCATCCACGTAGGACAGCCATCAAACATGCTCTCTGCCCAATTTGGGTGGACTACACTTTACACCTTCCAACTGAGTTGGAAGGTGGGCCATGTAGATATTGAACAGTATGGGGGCCAGCACACATCCCTGCTTTACGGCCTTATTGGTCAGTACCTCCTCTGTGCTGGCACCCCTACTATCCAACCTCACATGCACAAGTGTTGTTTTGTGCAATTGTATAATTGCATCCAGTAACCACGGGGCAATACACAACATCTGTAATTTCCACCACAATTTCCCTTTCTCCACTGTGTCAAAGGCAGATGTTAAGTCACATATAAAACATACAAAAGCAATGCAATTTTACGGCATGCTTTACTCACCGTTGAGTCCAGCAATAGTAGATTGTGGGATGTCGATACACCACTCCTAAAACCCATTTGAAATGTTCCAAGCAGTTTAACCTCCTCCACCCATGCTTGCAGGGCTTTCAACAATAGGGATGCAAAAGGTTTGCCAGTAACAACCATTAAGGAAAGTTACCAGTATATAGTTGGTGTCTTTTTGCATCCCTTTTTTAAGACATGAATCAGTATGGAGCGCTTCCAGGTGCTAAGTTTGACACCATAATCACATAACTTCTGGAATAGAATCATTAAGATCCAAGCCCATTGTTCTGGATTTTGTTTTAACGCAATATTGGCCAAACTATTTGTTCCCAGAGATTTAGATTGCTTCAATTTGGATATCAATTGGACAATAACGTCATGGTCAAATTTGTATTCAAATAGTAAGGTTGGCCGAACTGCTTCAGAACAGACCATTTTTTCGGTGATAATGAATGTTTTCTTTATGTATGTCATCCAGGTTTGTGCCGGGATAGGGTTAATCATAGATCTCTGATTACTTCCACGATGCACATTTAATGCTTCCCACAATAGTCTAATATTACCTCCCACTAGTGTTCTCAGCATATTTTGCAATTGGCTAGTCCTCAGGGAGTGATTATGTCTCCTGAGCCAGTTGGTGTACCCATTTGTATCATTTCTGACTAAATCCCTCCACTCCATAACTCCTACAAGAATCCCTATTTATGTTTCTAATGGCTAATCTCAGTGATTTTTTGGCTAATACAATCTCTTTATCATATTTATTAGTTTGCAGCCTGTGATATGATTGGTCATTTATAACGCACTTAATACCCAGAGGTTTCTAAGCATGGAGCTGGGGATCGAACCTGTGGTGCTCCTTGTCATCTTGCTTCCAAGGCAAGCATGTTGCCCCTGAGCTATCCTCTCGAGCCTAGGGATAATAGCAAACATCTCTGTCAGTTTATCAATCAATATTTCGATTGCTTCTGCGGTTGTATTGACCATGTCACTTCTCTCGAAACTGACTCGATTAGTCATGTACGTACTTATTCGACATAAATTCTGATCACTCCAACTTATTTTGTTGCCGTTAGGATGTACCTTTTACCCAACCTTAAAAGACCAAATCTGAATTTAAGCAGGGGTTATCATATAGAGTATTACAAAGAGACCATTGCTACTGCTATTGAATAGTACACTAAGCCCTTCAAATGGGGGACGAGATTATCTGTACAATATATGTAGTCCAATGTAATTCTCTGAGTTTCCCTGTACCATGTGTAAGTTCCAGGTATATCTCCCATAGGTCTTCCATTCAGTATCAAGAGATCACATTCACTAATACATTTTGACCATGTTGTACCTGCCCTGTTTGTATCAGAATGTAACAGGTTAACTTTTGCCATCACCCATTCGTTAGCCTCAATCTCACCAGTATCATAGCAGTAAACATTTAAATCTCCTGCCAGAACTGTAGCTTTCAACAGCACACCAAGAAATGATTAATCTCAGGACACATACATGGATGCCTTCTGTCCCTACTGCCCCCAGGGGGGTCGTATATATTGATCAACAGCAGTCTTTAGTGACCCCCACCAGTGTGTAAGACTAGTTTGACTGCAAGGACATTTTCCTGATCAGGCGATGGCTCAATCATATTACTTATTAGACCCCATAGCACTCCAGTAACCAACCCTCCAAAGGGTCTACCCCTGAATCCCCAATCTGCCTTATTCTGGTGGATGACATAGCAATCTATGATCAGCTCAGCCATTATCCAACTTTCTTGTAGCATAAATACGTCATTGGCTTCCAACAGGTGTAAGGATCTACCAGCATATAGCAGATGTTGGAAGACCCTAGTGTTCCAATAAATGCTATTCAATCTTGTTTCTGCAACACGTGTGGAATACATCTCACCAACCAGTCCCACCCCTGTTGATCACCAATCAGTTTCTTCACATTCAAGAATGTGCTCTGTACCTGGTTATTTCGACATAGCGGCTCTTTGCCCATATGTTTGTGTTTTCCTTGCACAATTGATGACAAGTCATTGTTTATCATGAATCTCAATTTGAGGAAGCCAGTTGAATATGATCTAATAAGGTCAGCAACAACCGTCAAACCAGAATGCAGAAGAGACATATTCATTTTGGCTTCCTCAATGAATCAATAAATTCCAATTCATTTGTGCTTAAAACCCTTACCAGTGGTATCGGGGACAGGACATTAAGAACCACAGATCTGTTTATTAGCTGGTCTTTTCTATTTGAATATACACTGGGGTTCGAAAGCACATCTTGGGTCAACAAGTTCTCCATTAGTGTCCAAGTCCCTGATCCATTAGATCCCCCTTTTGCCTCTTTTGGCTTTTGCTTCGGTTCTGGGGTAGAAGAACTTTCAATAACTGTATGAGAGCTTATCTCTGAATCTGTGACCGTTTTGTCTGCTGCTTCTCTGTCAGACTTACCTCCCGTATCATTCTCTTGTTGATCTTTTAGGAGACAGTGCGTTATAGTTACAACCTTTTTCAATTCCCACTTGCTCCTCCTGTTGACTTATTTACCGGCTCTCTTATTCAATGTTAGGGAAGGTACTAATGGGTCAGCAAGACCAACTTTTGCCACCACGGGTACATTTATGGCTTTTTTCTTCAGTGCTTTTAATTGATGTTGCTGATTACGACTCTTGTATTGGATGGATGTATCTGAGCCGTCTCCTCTGCTTACCGGGAATGTTTGCGATCGCATTATTACAATACCAGGTCATAATTCAGTCGTGGCCCTGCTCCGTTCTGTATTGGCATCACTCTGTTTTATTGGTACCTCATCACTCTTCTGTGCTGTCGGAATGGCTCCTGTATTTTTCAATGTACCTCCTTGCAGATTCATTTCATCATTGAGCCTATCCCCCAATTCGAGTAATGTTTTGAGAGAAAATGTGTATGGTCGAGATCAGAGTCATTAATTCAGTAGATGTATTTCCACTTTGAATGATCTCCTCAATAGCAGCAGAGTCTTCAAATAGCTGTGGCATCATGCTCAGTCACATACTGGGCTCCAGGAGCACCCCAACTGTTTGGTTTTCAACCATTGACTCTGTCTGAGTAGATGGAGTGACCAAGTCACTATGCAAGGGAGGTACTACCTTGGCTGCTATATCAGTTTGCAACGAGTAACATAAATGTAGCATCAAGTTTTTATGAATTTCAGTAAACTGTGAGGTATCTTGACCATTTGTGGCAACATTTTCCTCCTGTGTTGGATTGTTTGTGTTGCCTCTCTGAAAATAGGTCATCATTTTCCTTGCAGTGTCTGATTTATTGTGTCCCTCTTTTTGTCCATCCCTGTTATTTTGATTGTTAGGTGTGGTCCCACTCACTTTATTAAACCCATCCTCATTTGATGAAGCTTTCGTTTGATTACCTAGGTTATATATGCATTTTCCTTTTTGTTTGTTCGTTATTTCATAGCCTCAAATAGACAAATTACAGATGGGTGAAAAACCGAGTCACAACAGTACTGTGATTCATCTCCTGTCCATGCTAGATCTTAAAAACAATTGCACGGCCTGGTACATATGCTTAATAGTGAAACAAGATAAGACACTTGTTTCACGACTTCCAACTCACTAAGTATCAGTGCCGGGTCAGAGTGCACCGTATTAAAAGGAGAGTCTTTACCACACTGGCCCAAGAGGATAGATAAGAATCCCAGGTTAAAGTGAAAAATGATTGGTACCTCATCACTCTTCTCTGCTGTCGGAATGGCTTCTATATTTTTCAATGTACCTCCTTGCAGATTCATTTCATCATTGAGCCTATGCCCCAATTCGAGTAATATTTTGAGAGAAAATTGCATGATCGAGATCACTCCCCTGCTGATCTGGTCTCTCTTGGCACCGTTCACTTGGCCACCCTTTGTCCCCCGGGCCCAGGCTCCTGCTTATCTTGCCACCCTCCCGCACTTCCCCCAGGGGAATCACACAAAAATGTCGACCTGAAAATTGCGACGGCCGAAAATGCGGACTTTTTTTTTAATATCCCCCTTGCACCACGTATATATGTGGGGGGGTATGGGATATTATAGTAATATGGGGTGCTGCAGGGGTCTGCCCCCGCATATCTATGTGGTGCAAAGAGGGTTTAATTAAAAAAAAAGTCGGCATTTTCGTCCGTCGCAATTATCTGTGGTCTCAGTGATCACATAGATTCCCCCCTCTCCCCCGGGCCACCCCTTGCACTGGTGTCTGTAGCTGTACCCATACAGTCCCCCCTCTTCCTTCCTTGCACTTATCTGACCTACCCTGTCTGCTTCCCTAAACTCAGCACTTGCCACTTGCTGGCTGCACTATCACTTTCGTTTGCTTTTATTATTTATTTATGTATTTGTATTTATTTCTGTTCTCCTTTTGCTCTGCACTTTCCACTTCTCCCCTTCCTTGCACTTTTCCCCTCCCCCTCTCCCAAGCACTTGCACATTCTCAATGTCACTGGGCCTAGTAATATATTTGTTTTGTTTCTCCCCTCTTCCCCTCCCTTGCCTTGTCGCGCTCTGAAAAACATGTGTATGAGCACGACAGAAATAAAATATCAATATCAATATCAATATCAAAGATGAACTGGGGATGAAATCCTGAACAACAGTCTCTGGTAATCGAGGAATGGCTCTAAGGTTCTATGGCCCCAGTCACCGTTCCACATCCTCTGGTTTCACTGTCTTCACTAGCTTGACCATGTTAGAGGGGCATGGGGCAAGGAAATGGGAAAAAGGGCAAGGGCCACATTCACCAACTATTCACAAGTTTATACAAAATGGATGTATTCTCATTAGCATATCAATGTCCATGCGCTCCTAAATCACGAGTACACAATTCGATTAAACGTTCACAGTTGTCAACACAGTATGGCCTGCAATCAAGATTGCTCGCTTCAATACCCAGAACTTACCAAGGGTCCATTTTACGATCCTACGGGCTGCCATGCAGAATAGGATGCTCCTCCTCAGCCATCACCAAACACTTAACACTTTGCGCCAAAACTTGTGTGCGCTTCTCACAGGCAGTAGTATTTGTAGAGACCAGCCAGCCCAAAACGCCATCGAGCTGCTCCTTAGTAGTAGAACGCTGGAAATGCAGCAATTGCACAAAACACTTTTCGCCAGCACTTCGAGTTATAACTGAGTTTTCTGGATGAGTTGTAAGGGTGATCAATTTTATGAGGCTTTTCGTGCCTGCATGCCAAGGGTCTGTAAACAGTGTGTTGGAAATCAGGTAGCATGTTTAATGGTGTTGTTATACCTTGTGAGTGTGATCATGTTTACTGAGGACTAAGACTAGACATGATTCTATGTTTTCATTTGCAATTTGTAGAGCTCATTCTTGGAGAGCCCCTCATAAATACCATTGTGATAGCAGACATGTGATATGACTAGAGTGCTTACAATTTAAAGCTTCTGGTAATTAACAAGGAAAGTAATACTCTTATTCAGAACATGTTATTGAAAGTTTAATTTACTCATGTGTACCTAGATGTGTGAACTGCATGAGAGGTTGGCATTAAATATATATCTGAAACTCTTCATCATGACCGCAGAGAATGGATAACTCCAATGATAATGGCCAAATTAAATGGGTCATTGACTAGTGGAGTGTTCAACATGATAGGACCTCCTTTTTGGAGATCATCCAGTTTTGCATAATTTTGCAGCATCTTGTCTGGTTCATTTGGTTGATGACAGTCTCTCCTATTTGGATCATCAGCTGGAGTTATCAGCATAAAGGTGGAAGGGATGGAAGTCTGAATTTTGTAAAAAGCAAAGCCAAACATTTCAATTAGGCATTAAATAGCTAATGTAATAAGGATGAACCTAAAATGTCCCTACCATGCTGTTTCATCGATGTAGTGTGTCGTGAAAAAGTCAGAAGTCTTTACTTAGGCATGGGGGATCTGTTCAACCCCAAACAGCTGACCTAGGTGGGCTTTGTTACCAGGCCATGAAATAACTAGTGTAATAATCACTTTCCTAGTCATCACCCCTCTGAGTACAATTACCTGCACTATGAAGATTTGGATGTTGGCAATATGTCTGACTATTGGTCCTAAAAAGCCCATATTACCTCTATCTATGAGCTTCACAGATGAGAGATAAATCTCCATGGAAATTACACTGATTTTTAACGATAATTGCCCTGGGGGAAGGCTGATCACTCCTCGAAGAAAACCTGCAATGGTGTAACATCTTCCTGTGGAGATCCTAGCAAAACTTAAGTGTCACAGATAAAGAAGAAATGCTGAAACTATCCTGATGAGATCATTTTGGAGATGTGGGTTCCTGTCCGCCATGAAGAGCCTTTGTGGGCAAAAGCAAAGCAGGATTTAGGCAATGGAGATGAGGAGCAAGAGCAAATGAATGCAGGAAACAGCTCTATGTGATCCTGAATGCGTGCAGAGAAACCTGTCCCCACGCCCCCACAATCTAACGAGAGAAGCTGCAGTGAGGAAGACAACAGACCGGTGGAAGCAGGTGTAGCTGCTGGTCAGGCAGAAGATGGTAACATCACATGGGCCAGGGGACTTTTGCGGGGTCCCAAGAAGGCCACTGAAGCTTATTAAGACTTTGAATGCCAAGGACCAGCATCAGAGGTGGCCAATGTTACTGCAGAGATTTGGAGACTATCAAATGGCCCCACCCAATGAAAAAAGAGCTTCCCAAATAAATCAGGGTTACCAGAAATTACTTCAAGAAAGTCTTATATCAGGCAATAGAAATATAGATCCAGGTGTGCAGCAGTGAGCCAGGAGGGTTGGGACATTGGGACAGTCTATAAGGCACCCAGGCACCAGACGAGCCGAATTACACCTTGGACCATGTTCACTTAATCCAGCTTGAGTGCTGAATGAACTCAGAATCCTGGGTAAGCTTAGATTTGAGCTCTTAAAGAGCTTAACAGTCTGAGAGGCTGGAAAGCTTGAGTGATTTGAAGGAACTGTGACAGATCAACAGTGAGCTGTGCAATATATCCCTTAATAGGTGATTAGGCACAATAACCCTCAAAAGTGCGCTGGACACTATCCCATGAAGAATGAATTGGGAACTATATGCCTGAAGAGGGAGCTGGGCATGATATCCCTGAAGGGTGAGTTACGCATCACAGTACTTTCAGCAGTAGGTAATTAGGGAGGCACTTTCCTCTTGGTTGTATTTCAGATAGCAATTTGGGTACTATATTCCTGTGATTGTGTTTGGGGAAAAGAAGTGAGCTGGGTGCTATATTTCTGTACATATGAATGGGGAAAATGAGTGAGCTGGATGTATACACATGTGACTTTATTGTGGACTAAGGCATGTCGGGCACTATACACTTCGGACTAGATTTTGAGTAGAGATCTTGAGGCAGACCTGCATCTCATTTATAGAGAGAATCTTGACAACATTTTTTGTCATTCACTCAGGCACCCTTTGATTAAAGACATCCCAAAATATGATCTTCGTTTTTAGATGTAGATAACCCCACACTGCATAGACATTTATCAATATTGTCCTTTTTATAATAGTAGAAGTAGTGATAAACACATTGTGAGGAATTCCTCATAGATAGGAAGGACACCTCAGATGATAGGTATACCATTTGTAGCTGTAGATAAACACATAGGACCTATAAGTGTTTTTCCAACCATATCCCACAAATTCATAATAGAGTTTTAGGGTACTGTTGGCATGCAACAGTGGTAACTGACAACCTTAAACTATACACATTTGTCCCCGTTTGTAGATGAAACCCATCTAAGGGCAGTTAAATGTATGCCTCTGAAGTGGTAATAGAGTATTAGCTGAATGGCATAAACATCTATATCATACACAGCAGAGAAGATTAGTAGAATTAGGTAATAGTGCTTTCAGGGAAAATAAATATTGGATGAATCTAAAGTGAGAGGCACCGGAATAATTAATTCAATTCATTCATATGTTGTACTTCTCTTCTGCTACCATGAAAATGGTTCGACTGTAGGATCCAGGTAGTTACCTGCTCACCTGAGGGATAGCAGCTGACATGCGGTGCAGATTTCATTACAAACTCAACCTTTCTATAAACTGCATAAGCAACAATGTACATAAGGCTCAAGGACTGGCTTGTGTCCAGTTTTAAACTCAAAACATGAAATGCTGAAAACCCTTTTTTGCTAAATAAAACTTGGTTCCTACATCTAAAAAATGTCAGCTGGCTGCATTGATTAAGGTACTGTACAGAACTTTGTACAATAAAAAATACAGAACAGCATTCCACCTAATCAATGATAGCACTGCTACCTACAAATGGTGGGGAGCAGAATGCCAGAAAGCCAATAAATGGTACCAGTTCTTGCATTACTTGGAAAACATTGTTAAGCTTTTTAAAATAACTGAATGCATTCATATTTAATTTCATGACAAAAGTGCCATGTCGTTCCTTTCCATTATTTAGCAAAATCAAATGGACTGTCCTGTTAAGAATATATGTCAGATGAAATAATGTAACTACACTTGTAAAGCAAATCTTGTTGTAATTTTACCCGTTCATATGTGATGTGTTTCAAATGGAACACCTGTGTATTGTATGCAAGAAGAAATGGAAACATTGCATAGTGATAGCTTTCTTTTGTGTTCAACATATCCTGAATGATCTAGTTTCCTAGATGAGGGAGAAAGAGACCATGAGGGGCTAACAGACTGGAGATTATTTGAAGACTCTGAGGGTCTAGGCTTGCTCTGTGTCTTAAAAGAAATATTCAAAAGTGAGTATGAAAATTCACAAGAGTATATATAGCAGGGACATTGTTCTACAGGGTCTGTGTCTGGGTTCCAGGAGTGGGTGGACTGTGAGGGACTTCCAGTAGGGGGAGCTCATTCAAAACAGAATGTTTGAGCACTTAAAGTTGGGACTGCATTGGAACTGCACCATTTTATCTCACTATATTTAAAACCAACCAGATTTGTTTTACATGGGAAAAGATAATATTTCAGTTTGGATGCATCTGTTTTTAAATCCAAAGGCAGTTAGTGAAACCCTGCAGGGTTTCACAGTTGTAATCTGTCACCAGATTTGTGGAAGAGTGCACATTTCCTCATCTCCATGATTGATCGATAAATCGTGACCTGGGAAAGCCATAGACATTTTAAAAGAGGGATTCATGGATTAAAGGGAACTTAGTGCACCATTTCTCATTGGAGTTGGATGCCTTAATGTATCTTTTGCAACTTTTGCAAGATCTTCAAAGCTCATGGCCACCCACTCCTACAGCAATTTTAAGTCTTTAAAAGAAGAGGTCATTGCCACCCAGAAGCTCCCATTTTAGCATGGCTTATCATGTAAAAGATGAACAGTTCTAGATGTGGGCATTCTACAAATTGCAACTACACAACCTTAAAAATTCAGTGGCCACCCACTGGAACTTTACTTTGACAATGTTGAGCATGTGTTTGCAGCAGTGCAATGGCATCACTCATTACTGCTACACTCAGAGCGCAGCTCTAGATTTGTCATTTCTAACACTGGGACAGTGGCAGCTGCTGTTAAATTTGTGGCAGCTACTATGACAATTTGATAAGGCCATACATGTGCTAGCCATAGCAATGCATCCTTGAGTGAGGTTCTCCCTCTGTTGTATTCAGCTGAGCTCAACCTGAGCAATATAGATAGGGTCCGTCCATTAGCATGTGGTACCAATATAGAACAGCTGGCGAGGGACCTGGTTGTAACCTTGCATGGTCATGTGTAGTTAATTTAAAGGTAAGATTGAGTACCTTTTAGCTTTCTTTATGAACCCATATATCAAAGTAAAATAGGGTACTTTTCATAGACGTGTCGGGGGAGGGCTCACAACAAACATCAATATCAGGAGACATTGCAAAAATGCAAAGATGCTTTTCTGCAGCACTTGCAACATCAACTGGAGATAGAAAGCAGCCAGCAGGAAGAACATGCACCAGCGAAATGCTCCAACTACAATGGTAATGTCCAGATTAAGAGCACTGATGGCTTCAACATGTAATACATCATTGACACATGTTGAAAGCTTAATGCCCAAGAGGGTGTCAATTATGGGGAGGAACAAGTGTTTGCAACCCTCCTTAGTAACTTAGGCATCTTGAAAATAAATGGGTCATTAATAGGAACAGATATCTGACCATCAGACACACAGATGATTGATGTCTATCTACAGGACCTGACCCCTGTGGAAAAGGATGATGACTTGATACAGTATTAGTACTGCAAGTGGTCCATCTGGCCAGCCACACTTTGAGTTGCTGTTGATTCAATTCGCTGCCCGCAGCAGTGTGCAGTCCAAGAGAGGGTTTTGGTGCAACCAGGGCTATTGTCTTTAACAGCTTGTTGAAAACTGATGTTTATAGATATAAACAGTGACTTCTTTGTGGAAGACTATAATATGATATCTTCCCATAACCAAGACAGCATCTCAGTTGATGTTGAAGGTGATTTACTGCTCCAAAATATCTCTGAAATTGAAAAGTGGAGTGGGGTACATTCATGGCGCATGTGGTTTGGAAACATATAGCTGTATTAGAGACGTAGATGCCCTGGCAAGTTGCCGACTTTCATATGGCATTGTCGATTGGGCCAATAATGTGTTTGAATTAAAATAGTGTAGTGTTGTCTCACAATTATAAGCACCACCTGTTACATGTTCTCCAATTTTCTCAAAGGGAGCGGCCACCCAACAAAGTTCTCAGATTGTCTCAGACGTTGCAGCCCCTCCTCAAGGATCTTGTGTTCTCTCATAGGGCATCACCACCCACTAAATTCCTTAGGTTCTTTCAAAGGGCGCAGCCACCCAAACGTTTTTCCTAAAGTTATCTATCTCTCCCACAGATGGCTGCCACTCTTGCAGGTATAGAGGATCCCTCCCCCTGAGTGCCTCACACATTTTCCATGCCAAACACACTGCAGGAGGGAAGGTGGATCTCCATGTTCCTCCTAATGTTGAAATGAGCAGTGGTTGTATCGATCTCCGCCAACTAATCGACTGAATGCAATAAAGGCAAAAGGCTCCGGAATGCCTAATGATAAAGTAAATGTGGCACTGGCCAACAATGATTATTGCCAGTAGCAGATGGCAAGTGGCAGATGGGGAGTGCAAGTGGGTCTAGGTCAACTTCCCCAAGCCTTGTCCCCACCTGGTGTCTTCCTGGCTGACACACTTTTTCCCCACTTAGCAAGCCCCGCCCACCTGGTGCCTTCCTGTTTGATTTTTCTTCTGACAGTTCCCCTTTGGGGATGCAGATCTTTTAGGTGACAAATGAGATGTTGTCTATAATTTCAAAGGGGCCACGCAAGGTGGGGAGGAATTTCCGCTCTTTGGTCTGGTTCCTCTGAAAATTGTACAAGTAAACCCTGTCTCCTAGTTGATAATCTTTTTTAGTAGTTTTTTAATCATAGCAGGTTTTCATGCCATCTGCTGATTTTTCCAGATTCCGCTGAGCATATGCAAAAGCATGCTGAAGGTGTTTTCTCACATTTTCAATATATTTGTGTGTTGTAGATACGTTAATCAGTGACTGCTCTTGTGTTCTGTAGAGCAGATGCTGGGGTAGCATCAGTTTCGTCCAGTTATTAGCTCAAATGGAGAAATGTTGCTCACAGAAGATGGTGTAGACCTGATGCCTATCAGGACAAGCGGTAGTCGGATGTCCCAACTAGGCACAGAATCTGCCACAAACTTCTTAAAAATGCTCACAATTGTTTTTTGTACCTTTCACCTCCACCACTAGAGGCCTGGTGGTAGGCAATATAGAGTTTTCTCTTTACCCCAAGTATCTCCCACATCTTTGTCATTACCTCGCTGGTGAAGTGACTTCCTCGGTCCGACTCAATCATTTGGGGAAGGCTGAAACGTGAGAAGATGTGGTTGATCATCAGGGCAGCTGCTTTTTCTGCCTTGCAATTTGGGGCCGGGAGACATTACACCCACTTGATAAACAAGCATGTTACTGTTAACATGTACTTGTTTCCCCTAGATGAGCGAATCAAGGCCCCAATGAAATCTACTTGTAAATCTGACCAAGGCAGTGTCATCCCCTTTTCTGGAGGGGAACTCGGTGTGTGTGTGAACTTGGCTGAAATTGTACACACAAGACACCACTTCAAATATTGGTTGCGGTACTGACCCATGAGTGACCAGTATGCAACCTCTCGCAAGATTTCCAAAGTAGTATGAAACCACTGATGACCGGCTGTGGCCGCATCATGGGCGTGACTTAGCATCAGGCTTTGGAATGAGGTAGGTACCTTCCACTGGTCACATCAGAGATGGATCTCCTTACCAATAAACTGTCTTGGATTCTGGGAAACTTCATCAACACCTGGAGATCCTCTTTGCTGATGTAATCGGTTTCGGTCACATGAAAATTCACAGGGTCTTCAATGAGTGGTTAACATTTCCCAATAATCAGATCCCCTTTTTGTGCCATAATCAGATCAGCATCTGGGGTCTCCTTACTCCACTGGGAATTTGAGAGTAAATTTAGGGCAAGTGTCTGGCACCTGGTGAAGGCAGCAACCTAGATTTCCCCCAACAGGGGATCTCAAGGAGATCCCCTGTATTTTTTCCAGTAGATGGTCATCGCATTAGAAGTGAAGAGATCATCAATGGATTGTATTTATTTGCCATGCTTGATGGGTTAATTTTTGGCACACAGCATGCCTCTGGCATGCCAGAGCATGCCTCTGGTTTTCCAATTAATCAGGTGCTCCACAAACCCGTTCTGGCCATAATCTGAATCAGTGATTGTGACCAGTTTGGGGAGTCGGTGTTGCACAGCAGTGAGGATGGCCTGTTGAACTGCCATCAACTCTGCCACCTGACTACTTCAGGGGCGGATCTTATACCCAGCGGAGGGCTCCAGGGCATCATTCACCCAGGCATTCCCAACGCCGGCCACCAGTTCCTTTTCCCTGTTGTTATCAACATGGTAGGAGCACCCATCCACATAAACTGTGGGCATCCCCTGACACGTGTCTTCTTCATAGACTTTGTGCAGGGAATTCAGGTATGCCTCCATGTTGTCTGTTGTTTTGAGACTTTCGTCCTCGAGACAGTTTTCTCGGGCACAATCATGCAAGTCATCCAAACCGTGCACAAGGGGACTCTTCTTGTTTTGGCCATATCTGACTTCCACAGAAAAGCCTTGCATGGATAGAATCCAGGAAGTATTTCTGGAATTACTCACATTTTCTGCCCGGATTCTGTCACTATGGTGGTATTGCAAAGGCTGGTGAGGAGTATTGACGATGATGCGCTCCCCCTGGATAAAAGAGTGGTAATTTTTCAATGCCCACACTGTTGCCAGGAGTGCCTTCTCACAATCGTTGAATTTTTCCTCCACAGAGGATAAAATCTTACTCGCATAGGAGATTACTTTATTGAACTTTTCATGCTTCTGGTATAATAATCCTATTCAGCACGTATTCGAGAACCCCGTCTCTAAGAAGAGCTCCTTGTTTTTGACGGGGTAAGCTAGACAAGGTGCTTGTGAGAGGCTTCTCTTCCGTTGTTTAATTGCCTCTGCTTGTTCTGTGCACCACTCCCACTTGACCATGGCCTTTAATAAATGGACCAAGGGTCTCGTGACATCTGTGTAATCCTCAATTAACTTTCTACTGTAATTAGTCAGTCCAAGAAGGCTCCTTAGTTCACGCAGAGTGGTGGGGTCTTTTCATTTTAAAAAGGCTTCCACCTTTTTCGCCTGGGGACAGAGACCCTCAGGGGTGATTTCATTGCCTAAGAATTTAACACGGGTCCTACACCACTGCGCCAACTGGAAGGACAGTTTCATTCCGGCAACCTTCAACTGGGTCAGAACATAGGAGATGTCTGCTATGTTTTCCTCCACAGTTGAGCTTTTCATTAGGACATCATCCACATAGACCAGGTTCCCCCTTTCACCCAAGTCGGACATGGCCTTATGCAGAAAGATGTTAAATTAATTGCTGGAGTTTATGTATCCAAAGGGAGTTCGGGTGCATGTGTACTGCTGCCCCCCCCCGAAGGTGAAGGCCAGCTTGTACTAGTCTTCCCTATTTACGGGTACTGTCCAGTATCCACTGGTCAGGTCAATGGCAGTGTACACCTTTGACCCCTGGATCTGGGCCAGTCCGTGGTCAATGTAGGGAAGAGGTCATCGGGACATGTGGACCCCTTTATTCAGCTCCCTAAGTCTGCGCATAGTCTCCATTGGCCATAAGGTTTCAGTATCCCCAGTACCGAATTGTTAAAAGTACCGTGGACTGGACAAATAACCATCAGACTCTAGGTTTTTGAAGATTTCCATGAGTGACTCCATAGACGCGAGAGACAACCGATATTGCTTCACGAATACGGGTGTCATCCCAGGGTCCGTGGGTAGGGATGTAGAATGTATCTCTGTGCGAGCACAGTCATACGCGTCCACAGCAAAGATTTCTTGCAAATCTAAAAATGCCTGCTTCAGCTTTTGGGTTTGCTCTTCGATTTCACATGCATCATCGAAGTTGACCCATTCCCCAAACATCTGTCTGAAGCCTGGAAAGACCTCAGGTTTTGCAATCTCTGCGGTATCCTCCGGCTGCGTGGAGAGATCTCTGGTTATGGTGTTGACTTGGACAGGAGGTTTCCAACAGGAGAGGCAGTCACTGTGGACCTGGAATATCACCTCATCCTTCCTAATGTCATAGGTCACCTCTCCCCCACACAGGGGCAGGAAGAGTGTACCAAGAAATTCCCCCCATACACATTTTTCTGGCGGTATGTCATCGTCACAGTCGTAGCAGTCATTGGGGATCTGTCCTATGATTTAATTCCCTAAATCAATGGAGAAATATTGGTATCAGCCGCCATTCCAATAATGGTGTCTGCGGCCAGAGTGATACTCCTAGGGTCACCGTTATCCACGAATAGTGGAATGGTGTTGTGTTCTAAGTGAATTAATGGTGTCAGGTTCAAACCCAACCTCTGCTGTTGGAGGTGATGATTAAGATGTACATATGCGTCTGGGTTTTGGAGTTTCTGTCCTCTCTTAATTTTTAGGGAGATTGGGAATTGTCAGGTCCATCCTAGGATGGTGACCGCCTCTCTAATTTGAATTTCAACTGCATACGGTAGCAAATGCACTGACCTCAACGCCTTTTCTGGATTGTCAAAGCCCATAGGGTTGCCCCCCAGACGGGACCAGCCTTTATAATTAATGAGGTCCAAATTAATTGCCTACCGATAGAGAATGTCACTGCCTACATAGAATGTAGAGGGGACATCTCGCACAACCCAACAATTATGCTTTATGCTTTTGTCCCCAATGGACATTTTTAGCATGCACCTGCTAGGCAGGAGATGTTTGGAATTGAGGGTTTCTAGGCCAATTTCCCACTTATTAATCAATTTAAATGTGCAAATGATTTGATCTTTTGGGAGTTTCCTGAATAATGCTTTGCTGATGAAGCTTTTTCCATTATTCAGGAATAATCTGGTGTGACCAGGCTCCCACTCTCATTTACCTGAATGGGGAGGAACAACTGTCCACCCTTTTTTTGAATATCAACCAAGCATTGAGCTGATTTCTCATCACTTTTTATCATGGGATTTGGGTTTTCAAATTGTGGATCAGTATAAAATTTAAGAGTATTTCCTTCCAGTGTGGAATGCCACTTAGAACTGGAAGGAAGGTTGATTTTTAGGAATGGAGAAGGGTTCCCATCACCAGTTTGTTGCGCTACAGCAATTACACTGATGTCTGGGACCTGATTGTTCCTAAAATGGCACTCAATTTTGTCAGATCGCTGCTCAACCATGTGGCATGTGCCATTTATGCTTAGATAGTTGGTGCTCTGTTTTAATGTTATTGGCTGGTTAGTCTGGGTCTAGAAGACCTTGTTCGCATCTATTAATGGAGACAACTTCCAAAGGAGATCATTCCCTAAGAGACAGGGGGTCCCCTCTGGTGTAACAACTATAACCAGGTTTTTTCACCTTGTGTCGCCCAATTTTGACCTCCAGATCTGCAGTCCCCTCGACGGGAATGTCATTCCCATCGAAGTTCTGGAGTTGTCCAGGACGAGGTGTGAGGGGAGTTTGGTGACTCTCCCCCCTTCCTGAATTATCTTGCTCAAATGCCCTTTTTTGACAGTAGAGTGGCTTGGGATCCAGAGTCCACCAGCATTGAATCTGCACACTGCCCTTGCACCCGGATGGGGGTATAAAACCTACCTTTTTTCTCCTCTAGGGGACAAAGGCATTGGGCATTTTGGGCCAGATGGGCAGTTAATTTCTTCATTTTGGACTCTGAATCTGTGGGATCTTTTGCCAGTTTTTGTGTCGAGTTTGGGAATCTGTGAAGAAAATTTGGCATCCTGAGATTGGTGAGCTTTGTAATCCCCCTTTTCCCTTGATTCTGTGCTGTCCCCCTTTTCTCTGAGACAGTCACTTGAACCAGTTTGGGGGGGAGGATCCCTCTTTAATCTCTGAGTTCTCAGGATGACATTTCTGGGGTTCAGGGATAGGTGGTTCTAGGTCAGTCCCCACACTTACACAGTCTGAGTTATGGTCTTTTGAGGCCCATTTTTCTTTGAGAGGAATCCCCCCATTCTTGAAAGAGAAGACTTTCTTCCCAGAATCCTCGAAGGATTCTTCCCCTTCAAACTGGAGGACGATGACTTCCTCCACAAAATGGGTCTTCTTTGTCCCTTGGTTTCTCCTACTTACCCTCGTTTCCCTAGGTTGAAGCTTTTCACGGGTAGGAGATTTGGGTTCAGGTTCAGAGAGTTCTAGGGGATGTTCACGGTTGAGGAAGGAAGCTTACTCTAGGGCTTTGCATCCCCCTTTCTCTCCAGCCTCTTCCTCTGGAACCTGCTGGTTGTTGGGGTTCTCCCCCCGTCATTGTTCCGGGGTCCCAGCCTATGGGTTTAAGCTGTTTGAGTGGCCATGTTCATCTGAGGGTTCTGCTGAGTCCTCAACACGTGACTCAGGTCAGGGTCAAGTTCTAGACCTGGCGCTAAAGTTAGGACACCCTCTTTGGCTGAGGCACCAGTCTACGGTCAACTCTTTGCTTCTCTCGGGAAGGGTAACTGTCCGTTCTCCCCGAGTAGCCTTGATATCGAAGGTTTCCCTGGCAGCCCTCCATTCTTGGCCTTCCTTCCTGATTTGGTGGTCTAGACTTCTGAAAGCGGGGAGAGAAAGGAGGGTTGTTTTGAATGTTTGGGTTTTGAGGGCACTTAGGAAAGAAACTTAAACTAGAGGGTGGAAGATTACTGCCCTCCTGAGGGAAGTTTGGAGGGAAGTTTCATGGGACCGTACTCACCTGATTGGACCCCCCCGAGCCGGGGGAGTTCATACGTACCCCAAGATGGGTCAATTCCCCCTTGTACCTGGGGCTGAAGTAGGTGGCATAGGCAGGTGATACATTTGTGGTGTACCCTGCCTGGCTACCACCTGCTTGGGACTGGTCAGAGGGTCTTCTCTGCCTCTGCTTTGATTTCTGGTTTGATTGGTTAGTGGGAGGTGTATTTTTAGCCCCTCCCAATTCTAGGTCCAAAATGTGGGTAACCTTCATCTCTGCCACCTTGGCAGTGGCAGGGGTGTTGGTTTGTTTAGGGTTTTTGGGGAAATTCTTATTTTCTGCTGGCTTTTGGACCTCATAGATCCAGGTAGCTTGCTCTATTAACCAGTCCAGGGTCCTTTCATCGTGGAAGTCCCTAACCAGCTGTGTCATAATGTACTTAAGGAGTGCATGGAAATAGGTATTGATGCACTCCCTACTGTTCGTGTGCACCCGCCTACTGGTTTGTGCAAATGCCTACTTCAATTCCTGGACGAATTCTCTCGGGCTCGATCCTCTCTACACTGCAGGTTGTAGGCTACTTTGTGAGCTTCCTGGGGGTTTTGGTGCGCAGAGAAGTGCTTCAGATTGGCTGACTTATAGGTAGACCACCTTGAATGGTTTTGATCCTCCAGCCCAGCAAAGAAGCTGGAGTATTCTGGGGAGAATATCCATTTGGTAAACTCCATAGAATTCTGATAATTTGTAATGCCAAATGACGTCATCATCTGGTCATACAGCTCCAGATGCACCCAGACGGAGTACTTGGCATTTTTATGGTAAAAAGTCATGACATTTCTAATGGCGTTTATCTGGGGTCTTTCACCTGAGTTCTCTTTTGTTTGGCAGCCTTCTTTTTCTGCTGCTGCCATTCGATGACCCATCCCTCTCCTCTAAGCGCTCCCTGATTCTGGGAGGCTGAGAGTCTCTCCCAGAATGATGGGGCCTAGTCTCTTCTCCCCTGTTGGATTGTGGGCTCTCTGGGTCACTTCCCTTGGACTCCCTCTTTCGCACACGGGAGTAGTCATCTGACTCCTCCCTTCTCCCAGGGTTGGTGAAGAACTCCCCCCACCTCTGTGATTGGGTGGAGGTTTTCAGAATACTCTTGTGGGGCCTAAACTCCGTCTTCCTGGTCAGATACATTGGCCACGATATTTTTGAACCTAAACAAGAATGCACGCCCATCAATCTCTGTTGGATGCTGGCCTGCCCCCTCAATCATGCTGGGCCTAATGAGTCTGGCTGCCTCATGGTTCCTGGTTCTTGTGAACCTGTGGACATAAAGTTAGCAGTGCCTTGCACATACAGGGTGGTAAGTTGGCTTGAGGCCCTTTGTACAGAGGGCATCACACTGTGATATGGGGTTGCCCTATCCCTCTCTTACTAACTGTTCAGGGTTCCTCAAGTCCTTATTTAACCAAGCACACTCTTTTTCTAACCTCTCAACTTTCTCTTTCTCAGCCCCTATTTTTTTATAGTATGCAAAGTATTCAGTCTTGTGCTCAGTTATTAGGGCGTGACAGGCTTCTATTTATTTTTAAATGTATTTATTGGCAGTTGTTATAGGTACAACAGCAGTGTTACAATACTTGCCACCTGCAGCATGATGTGTGCATATCAATGTGAAATCAGCCGTCAATATTTAATCATACAAAACTTTAACATGCAACTTATATAACATACAACGTTTAACATTAACATTAATTGTCTCCTTGTGGTTAATGAAAAATTCAGCGTGGGCGAGTTGGTAGGGGGTGAGGTGGGGAGCTTCAGGGCCTGGAGTACGAGAATGAGGGATCAGTTCTGCTTCTGACAATAATCTGTTTAGATGACTTTGTGGCGGTCGGATCAGGTGACATGAGGGCGAGTTGTTCATGGGGGCTTTTCGTCATTGGAGGGGTGAAACAGTGCCCATGTCAAAGCCTTCCAATCGTCCAGTGCCTGGCTTGCATCTTCTGGGGATTTAGCAACACTGTCTTCCCAGGCTGAAGTTTCCGCCCCGACCCATTGTTCCAGTTCACTATACCATGCTTGGAATTGTGGGCTACCTGGCCGCTTCCATGCAATTGCGATGGTCCTCTTGGTCAGGATGCATGCCATGTCCATGAGTTTTACGGTGTGTTTAATTTTGGCTAATCTAGGGTAAGTCCCCAGGAGGCACTCCCTGGGGGTCCATTCATACCTGGTCATGCCAGCCCTTCTGCAAGTTTGCTCTACCTCGGCCCAGAGCTGCTGGGTTTTGGTGCATTCCCAGAACATGTGCCATAAATCCGCTTTGTCTCTGTTGCACAATGGGCAGTTGTGATGGGGTTTCTTGCTAAACTTCGCTATTGTATTCGGTGTTAGATAGGAGCGGTACAGTACGTTTAGTTGAATTAATCTGAATCTGGAGTTCCTGCCTCCCTGGGGAACGGCAAAGCTCTCTCCCATTCTCTGTCGGTCATTTCTCACCCCAGGTCCCTGTCCCATTTAAGTTTCAGTTCAGGGCCACATGGATTAGGCCTGTCTATTAGGTGGCTGTATATTTGAGACACCGTTCTCCAGCCCCCTCCCAAATTATACAGTAGTGTTATGAAGGGGTTGGGCTCGGGCTTTTCAGGCAATGCATCCCACTTGTCTCGTGCCAGCTTCCGAATCTTTTGATACCACAGGAACTGGCCGCTGGGTATATCGTCCACTGATTGCAATGAGGAGAATTCGTGGAAGGAGCCCTCGTTGTATAAGTCTCCCCACGTGTACACTCCCTTCCTCTCCCAGTATCTGGTGGTTGCCAGATCAACGCTGTTCTGACACAGATCCGAGGGGAGCGGGATGTCCAGAGTGTGTGCATGTTTCAGGTGGAGAAGTGACTTTGTTCTATTCCAGACCTGTCTTCCCAGAGTGTCCAGTAAGGGTGTTTCACTTGGGAGGTGTTGGGGCGCCCATATGAGTTCCTTCAGCCGTATTGGAGCGATTGGTTGCTGTAGAAGCGCTGCTTCCGAAGTGACATCATCAGCCAACCGTTTGGCTACAAAGCTCAGCTGGGCTGCCAGATAATATTTCTCCAGGTCAGGAAGTTGTATGCCACCTTGTCTGTATGGGAGAGTTAATGTGGTTAGCGCCATCTTGTGTCTGCCTTTGCCCCACACGAAATCCTTGAGTATCGTCTCGAGTAAGCGAAAGAAGGGGGCCTTGATGTAGTAGTACACATTTTGGAATCCATAGAGGAACCTGGGAAGAACAATCATTTTAATGATGGACGTTCTTCCCATCATGGACAGGGGGAGTCGTGACCAGAACCCTAACGATTTGCGTATGGGGGCAACGCGCCATGGTGTTATTTTCGTGCATGCGCTCAGGAGTGTGTAGAATGTTGAATCCGAGATAACGAAATGAAGTTGGTTGCCATTGCACACCCAGAGCAGGTAGGTCATCAGTGTATTTGTCTTTGAGGTCAGTCAGTGGAAAAAGGCAGGATTTGTGTCTGCTGAATTGTATTCCCGATACTTTGGCAAAATTGCAGAGGACCTCCAACATGGTCGGAACGTTCTGGTGCTGGTCTCTCACATAGAGGAGGACATCATCTGCGTACAGGGAGATTATGTGATCTCTCCCGTGCGTTCGTATACCTGCATCGAAGAATTGCTTTCTGAAGTATATGGCAATGGGTTTGAGCCCAAGTATGTAAAGCATGGGGGAAAGTGGGAAACCCTGCCTAGTGCCCCTCTTTATGCCCCACGCTGCAGAGACAAGCCGTCCAGTTCTTACTCGTGCCTTTGGTTTGGTGTAGAGTACTATGACCCATCTGATGAATTTCTCCCCAGAGCCGAATTCACGGAGGACCACTATTAGCCATTCCCAAAATATGGAATCGAACGCTTGATGGCATCCAAGGATAACAGGGCGTAGGATCCTCCGTTTCGATCGGCCGTGGACATGACGTGCTGGAGTCTGCAAATATTGGCGGTGGTGTTGCGGCCTGGCACGAAGCCGTTCTGATCTGGGTATACTATTCCTCCTATTACCCTAGAGAGTTGCTTGGCTAGGATCGTGGTCAATATTTTGACATCGTAGTTGAGCATTGCAAGCGGGCGGTAGGAGTCGCAGTCTTCTGCAGATTTGTTGGGTTTAAGCATCGGGATCACCAATGTTTCGCGCATTCTCTCAGGCAAGGTCCCTAGTTTGTGTGCCTCCTGGAAGACCTCATGCAGCAACGGGGATAGATTTGGCTCATAAGTCTTGTAAAATTCAGAGGGGAGCCCATCATTACCTGGGGCCTTGCACGTGGCCAGGGACTTAATTGCTTCTGATATATCTTCCGTGGTGATGACTGCATCTAGTGCTTCGCTATGTGTGGGCGACAGCCTGGGTAGCCCAATCTCCTCCAGTGTGTCCGGAATCTCGTCTGGGGGTACCTGGGCTTCGTGGGAATACAGTTGGGTGTAAAATTGCTTGAAAGTGTCATTGATGCCCTGTTGGGTTCAATACAACGTGCCATCTGTGCTTCTCAGGGCTGTGGTTAGGTGCTTGGGATGTTCTTTCTTACATAACCAGGGCTAGCAGTCTGTTGGGTTTGTCTGCTTCGGTGTGTGCTCTATTGGTTCTGGTGGTATAGTCGAACTTGGCTAGTCTGTCCCAAGCTTTTTTGCATTCGGTTCTAATTTGCTTGAGTTTGTCCTCCTCCTGCAGGGTGCCCTGGGTGTCGGATTCCAGCTGTTCAATTTCATTTTCCCACTGCTCCAGCTCAGTTCGTAAGTGTTCCCTGATGCCTCCCACCTTTGCTATGATCTCTCCTCATATAACTACATTTAGGGCATCCCATAACGTGCTTAGGCGGTCCACACTGCGCAAGTTCTCTTCTATGTAGTTCTCTAGGGAATCCCAGCGGTCCTCCCTGAATGTTGGGTCCTTTAACGCTTCTGTGGGCATTCTACATGTGGGTATTGGGAATCTGGGGCCTATGATGCCCCATTACATCGTAATGGTGAGTGGTCAGAGATGGTCCGACCTAGGTATTGTGCCTTGTCGATCTGGGGCAGGTCTTCTCTACCAGTAAAAACGTAGTCGATCCTAGTGTGGAGGTTGTGTGGAGATGAGTAAAAGGAGTAGCCTGGTCTTCTGGGTGTAGCTCTCGCCAGACGTCCACCACATCTAGGCGGTCCAGCATGGTGTTCAGCGCCATAGTGGACGCTGGCGGTCCACCGGGGAGAGGTGTGGACCTGTCGAGTTCTGGGTTGCTGACGCAATTGAAATCACCCCCCCAGATGAAAAATCTGTGCCTGTATTGTGTGATCTTGGCATACATCAGGTTTAAGTGGGCTGGTATGTTGTTGTTGGGGAGATATGAGTTCACTATGCATATTTCGGTTTGCTCAATATGGCCCCACAATATCACGTACCTTCCATGAAGGGGATTTGAGGGCTGTTCCATGTGAACACCCCTCTGGTGTATTTGGAGTATGTAGCACCAAATTCCGGTCGACCCCAGTGCGTTTCCAGCATTGCTGCTGATTACTTTGTTAGATGGGCTTCCTGCAAGAGGGCCAGTCGGATCTTCTTCCTATGCAGGTAGGATTTGATCCTGTTTTGGCGAAGGTAGGTGCCCAGTCCCCTCACGTTCGAGGTTAAGACCTTAATGCGCGTGGCCATGATAGTTCGGGGAAGGATGCAAGTGTTCGTTCCTTGTTGTCCCTCTTCTCTTGTTTGGAGATCTGGGAGCTCGCCGCCTCCAATCCAGGTTACCCAACCCATTTTCTCCCCCCCCTGCACCTGCTGAAGGCACAACTGTGGATCTCGGAGACCTTTTAACGGTTTCAACTCCCACTCTGGTGAGTGGTTTAACAAAGTAAAGCAACTGTGAAACAGGCCTGAACAACAAAGAACTGCCTCTAGCAGTTGCTCGTAACTGGCAACGCTCAGAGGTTCCCGCCTCCTCTGGACCATTCCAGGTCATTAGGCGCGGACGTTGTGCTGGCTTCTGGCCTGCACTGGTTCGGGGGGGTGGGTTGTGTGAGCTGCATGTGTGGACCCCGGAGCCCCGTCCGGAAATAGTTAGCAGCATTGTCGCAGCTCGTTGCTTATGTGTTAACTCGTGCGCTCTTCTGCCTTTGCAGCTAAGATTGTTGTGGCTGCAGTCAGACGTGGTTGACTTATCCTCATGCATTATTGTGCGTGGGTTTGGATGCATTTCGCTTCTTTTTCATCTAGTACCTTTTTGCAGTGTGGATTCTCCTTCTCCGGCCAAGTTGTTATGTTCAAGCCACATATTCGCTGCCGCTGGGGTCTCCATTAATGTTGCCTTCCCATTGTAGATAAGCTTCAGGCGGGAAGGATATAGGAGCACATATTTGAGGTTGAGTTTTCATAACATTGCCTTTACTGGCACAAAAGAGTTCCTTGCGCATTGCACTGTAGGAGCATAGTCCGGATAGATCACTATCTTGGAGTTGTTTCATGTGATCTCCCCTCCCTTGAGTACTTCAGTATCATTTCTCTGTCACGAAAGTTTAATATTTTTGCAATTATTGGATGGGGATGTGATCCTGGCAGGGGCCGTTTTTGTAGAGATCTGTGGGCCCGTTCTACGGAGAACCCTTGGGTGAGTTTCCCGGCCCCGATTTCCTGTAGGAGCAAGGTCTCTATAAAGTCAGTCGGATCCGATCCCTCCATATCTTCCGGTATTCCAAGTATACGTATATTGCTGCGGCGGGCGTGGCCCTCCGCTTCTTCGGATCGTGCTTCTAGTTGGGCCACCTTCATCTCGAGCTTTTGGACTTTTGCCTGTAGGTCGGAGGTGGTCTAGACATTGCTCTGTAGGGTGGCTTCTGCAGTGGTTACCCTCTCTGTCAGGTTACGGGCATCTTGCCGCATCAGCTGCATGTCTGTCTTGACCTCCTCAATTTTGGTATCGATGAACAACCTGAGCGCTGCTATGGCTTGGAGTACCTGTGTATCCTTGGGTTCTTTATCAGAGGCGGTCGGTTTTTCCTCTGTGGCGGCTTTGTGCTGTGATTGTTGTTTAGGCCTTGCCGCTGCAAATGACTCCATTATAGTCGATTTAGGCTTGTTTCTGGGGGGGACAGCTTCAGTGTGTCTCCACGGGTAGTTGTCCTGGGTGAGGGGCTGCTGCTATTTTGGTGGTTGTATGATCGTTATGCAGGGCCCAGGCAGGGCTTCCTCTAGTCTTTTTGCCAGTTGGCTGTGTTATGGCATGCCCAGCTGTAGTTGTCAGTTCTCCTTCGGGCTGGCAGTGGCCCTCGAGTGCTCTCCCTCGGTCTCAATACGGGCAGTGGGCCACTGTGCGGGCCCCCCACGGCAAATCTTTTTCCGGGCCTCCAGGTGGCCCCAGTAGTCCGCCGCTTCCTCGGGTCTGTGCCGGATAGTCCGCCGCCAACTTGTCTCTAGCCGTTGGCGGTATGGGTTACTGTGTGGGCCGGGCTGGGGCTTCTGTTTGCTGCTGGTTGCCCACCTGTGTTCGATATGGACGGGCCGTTGCAGTCTAGACGAGAGCCACTGGGTTTGGCGGCACTGTCATCTGTTCTCGGAATCCGCAGGGGGCGTTCCACTTCTGTTGCGCCCTTCCCCTCTGCTCTTCAAGTTGGGGGCCTGCTTTCTGAAGCCTTGTTTCGCGTGAAACCTGCTCTGATTTTTTCGGTTTCTGCGGTCGTGGTGTGCAGAAGAGCTTCCTCTGCTGTCTGGTAGCGTTTGTAGGGCTCAAAGAAAACGCTGCACTTATCGAGGATCATAATGGATTCCGTACAGAGCTCCTCTGGTGCTCGCCTTCACTCCATGAGTCCAGGCCACGGCCCCCTGACAGCCTTCCCTTGTGCTACTACCTGGCTCTGGAGTCCCCTGTTCTCATCACAAAGGGCCTTGATTTCTTTCTGGGCCCCTTGTATTGTCTGGGAATACTCAGACCATGTTTGTTGCAGGAGGTACATCTCCTCACTCTGAGCATATTCTTTCTGGATTGTCTGCTCTAGATCACATTGTATTTGCCTTATATGCCCCATTAATTTTTCATTCTCTAATTTTATGTTGGTCAATTCCTGAAAAAATGACTCGCTTTTCTCCAGGTCTGTTTTTAATTTGCACACTTCCTGGCACAGGGCACCTTTTTCCTGATACAGTGTGCAATTCTGTTCTCTAAGGCTATCCCTATTTTGTTTTATAGCACCCAACTTCTAGCGCTTCTGGTCAAATTCTGCTTGGGAATGGACTTCTTTAATGATTAACTTATTATTCTCCTCTTTTCATTGCTTAATGTGATTTAGCAAAGCAATCATATGCTCTAAACATGCGATAGTGTATATCACTTGATGGTTCAATTTTATTAGACTTTCTTCCAGAGAGTCAACCCTTTCTTGGCACTCCTCTTTTAATGCAGATAATTGGGCCACCTGTTCTGAATTACTTTGTTGTTGTACTGCCAACTCCTCCTTGAGCTGCTTGATGAGGTTTCCTAATTCTGACTCAGAATGTTATCTCTCTCACATGTTCTCCTCTACCTGCCTTAGCTCACTCTGTGTTTGATTTAAAAGCTTAGACTGATTTTGCACAGAGGTTATACTTTCTTGGTACCTTTCTTCCATGACTATCATGTGGAAGTACATGTACGCAGTGAGTTGGACCATTTTAATTTGTTCATCTTTAATGTTTTGCGTCATGCAGAACCCGGTCAGGGCTTGATGTAACAGGCCACTGTCCTGCCACAGATCCATACTTATAGAGGTCAACTGTTGCATTACACTAGATAGCCAGGCTTCCTGTTTTTGTTCTGCCAATTCCTCTCTAATGAACAATTTGGACAGAAGGTGATGCATAGCCTTATTAATTTCCACGGTGCTAATTATGAAGAGTGTTATTCCTTTGATTATCTATGCAAGGACAAAATATCTATCCTGCTCTTGCCTTGTTTATGGTTACAATATTTTATTTTGAGACACAGGCCTGACCCCAGGGTACACATTTTAGGATAATGCCTTTACAGTCTAACACAGCTTTAAAACCACCCAAAGTAACACTACCTTCAATGGGTTAGTGTGCTATGTTGGACTGTCATAGGTGAAAACTCTAACCTCAATCACGGCACAAGCCCCCACATTTTACGGTTTTATAACATGGCACACTCCAGCCAGGAACTCCTTCCCCGGCAATGAATGGTGTGCATAATAGAAATGCTTTTGATTTTTAATAAACCCTGGGTTCTTTTATTTGAGTAGGCCTCCAACCCATCGCTCACCCAACCTTCACAAACTTCCTATGTCAAAATGGACTAGGAACCAGGCCGGTGCGCATCAATAAGATATTTATTAATTTATTATTTATTGAAAAAGGAAAAATATTCAAAATACAACAGCAACTTAGATGTGGCAACACAAATGCGATGATTCAACATTTAGTTTCAGATATCCTATCACAGTTTACACAGATCTTTAAGGCAAAACAGGAAAAAGAACAGTTTTTAATTAAGTGATAGCTACAAGGTTTAGCACTCCCCCCTGCAACACTTACCCCCAAACATCAGCTAACTTAATTCCTTTCACTGGAAGGCAGTGTCAGAATCTGAGATACCACCCCGTTCCACCTCCTCACCTGCCTCTTCCTTTAAGACGTCCTGTACCTTTTTCTTTCGAGTTCCTTTAGTTTCCTTCTTCTTTTTCTCTTTTTCTCATGCAAATAAGGGCGAGCTCCCTCGGAGGCCACCCTGACCTGTAAATAAACAGGATTAGGGGGAACCCCAAGGAGCAAGCTCCCCAAAAATGTCCAGGGAAAAAGCTGATGTGGCAGAAAAATCCCTCATGAGGTGGCAGTTCAGTGTGGACCGTCGAGGTGATGTCCTTGATAATAGAAAAAGTGAGGAACCAGGAGAAAGGAAAAGTCTCTCTTTCCCTGCTTTGTCGATTTTCCAAGGATCACCCTTGATACCCAGTGGCAAGAACAAGGTCTCCTGTCCTTTGTCAGGATTAAACACAGTCGTCCAAGCAACTTCCGATAGAACTGGCAGCAAAAGGGCGGTGTCCAAAATAACACCGAAGTAAAAGCGGAAAGAATAACCGTAGATTGACGAAAGGAAGGTAAGTAGGAAAAATTACTAAAATAGAAAAATGAAGATCGGAAATTCAGAACCAACAAGCGAAAGGTGTGAGCAGTGCGGTTTCCGGAAGAGGATACCGAAACCGAAGAAACCGGAGCAAGTAAGAACCCAGGTAAGAATACTAACAGAGAAAGAAATAAATGGTGAAAAACACCTAGATAAATGTGGCAATCGAAAGATAAAGATAAGTATAGCTACCAGAACTAGAACGTCCAGAGAGAGGACAGAAGCAGAAAGCGAAGAAAACCCGGAAGTAACGAAGAGTCGTTACTTCGCAGGGAAACGAAGGCAGAAAGGTACACGGAAAGCAAGGAAAGAACAGATAGAAGGACAGAAAGAGACGCTAACAAGGAATAAATAAATAAGGCTAACAGGGAGAGTAGCTGACAAAAATGTAGGCAAGGCAAAAATGAGGGAGAGCACAAAACGCTAGTACGAACAAGGCGCAAGCAACGAGGGTCCTTAGATGGATACAACGCGAAGCGTATCCGGAAGTATCCGCCTATAAACATGCGGCAGCCATCTTAGGTGTAAACTAGACTGCTGCAGCCGGTTAGTGCGCACAATTCCTCCCAGTCTCCACTGATGCCAACGCTTCCAGGGCCGAAGCGTGACAGGCAGTTGCAAGGATTAAGTATAGCGAGAGAAAAATCAGATTTGGAATAAAGCCAAGCATCCCAAGATGTGAAGCCAGAAAAGAAAGTGAAAACCCGTTTTTGGAGCAAAACGGCAGAATCGGACTTGGATTATTATTCACACGGCTTCTCACAACTGCTGTGAGACAGAATAAGGGAAATTCGTGTTGCTACACTTGAGGAGATAGGGAAGCTAAGAGACTACTAATCAGTACACACAAAAATGTGGAAATGAGGTAGGAAAATCGATTTTGGGGAGAAAGCAAATGCAAAAGGAAAAAATACAAAAGGCAAATGTAAATTCGTTTTACACGGGATTTGCAATGCAAGGTATCTAAGAAAAGGGTTTAGCTTTCAAAATCGGAAATTGGTTTTCAACGGCAAAGACAGAGGCACATAACAGATAGTATTCCAGGCAAAAAGGGATTGCTCTCAATGGGACTACGGTTTGGGGTATTCAATAGGACAGAGCAAATTAGCAGTTTGTGGGGTAATGCACACAATACACAGGTAAATTTGGTTTTCAGTCACACGGAAACTAACTCTTTGCAGGTTATACTTTAATGAATAGAATAATTAATGAAAACACTCGACAAGATTGTTGATTTTGAATGGCAACAATTATGAACGTGAATTTCAATGGGGAATTCATTGATTTATTTCAAAATGGACTTATACAGACAACTGAAAAATGTATCAAAGGAACACTAACATACACGCTAATACAGATTCTTCTATGTAAAGGTGAATGAATTATACTGGCAATTTGGGACTTTCAATGGGATTTTCAATGGGATTTTCAATGTGGTTATGTTGCAAAAAGGAAAAGATTATGCAATTTAGGGCTGGGTTATTTGCTACTTACAAAGTAAGCATTGGTTTAGGATTCTGGAAAGCCAGCTGGATCTCAGGACACTCTTGACAGCTAGGCAGGGGGTCTGGTCTCTGCACTCTCCTGGATGGGATTCTGAACAGCCAGCTGGATCGCAGGACACTCTGGACTGCTAGGTAAGGGGTCTGATCTCTGCACTCTCCTTGGTATGGTTCAGCTGCCTCCTCTCTGTCCTCCTTCTCCTGTCTCCCCGGATTCTTGTATGTATCATTGTGTGTGTCCTAGTACAGTTCCCCTTATATAGCCCAAAAGACATCATTCTGTATCTGTATCCCCTATATATGCAATCTACCTGTATCCCCATATAGATCTGTATCCCATATATACCTGTATCCATCCTGTTGCCATATATCTGTATGTCGCTATGTACGTCCCCACTGTCCTGTTCATGTGCCTGGACTTAGACGCTTACACTGATAACCACCATATCACACCACTACGCCTACTCTCTACTATACACCATCATTCAACCAGAACACAGCTATACCCCTGTTAATTCACATATGAACACGACTCCATAATCACTGCATCACCCTAATAAAACACAGTTAGCTGAGCACATTTCGTCTAGCTGTTCTCATAGGCGTCCCTCAGGCCTAACACAGCCAGAACCCAGTCTAGGTGTCCACCCACCAGACTGAACACATCCAACTGATTTCCCCAACACCACACCTATCGCTAGGTAGCAGCTATTATCCAACAACTACACCAGCAGCACACATATCCGGTGCTCCCACGCACCGTACAACACTATCTCTCTCTACTGACTTGAACTATGGTTCCTGAGGGCGTTCATCCTACCAGAGCTTTGAGATCATACCAATGATACACAAGGCCCTATACAAATTCCAAGTAACATAACATAGCATAATATTCACTTTACAATGTAAGGTGAGTAATCAAAAATTATTCCTACCCTGGGATAGAACAGCTTACCATTCCTCTCTCCGCCCCCTGGCATCATTGGCTCAAGGGGACGGAGCACCATCTGTATGTTTGGCATTTATTACAGTTCTTTGTTTCTCAGGTCAACATTTTAGCAAAACTGAGTTAGGGTTTCCTAACTTCATATTTATACTAGCCACCGTCATAAGAAATACATATGTGGTTTCAGTTAGTCATAGGGAATTAGGTAAGCCGATCGCCAACTCTGTGCGAGGTAGCATGCCCTTTGGCACATTTGTGTCCTTTTCAAAAAGTATTTAACAGTTATATCTCTGCAAATGATTAAGCATGTTCATAATCTCATTTTCAATCTTTCCCTCAAATCTCATGCTTGTCACATTTTTAAATCAGCCAGAAACTAGTCTTTACTGGCATTTCAGTCCACTAAGTCCTAGTAACATGCACTTAGTCTCTAAACAACCGCCTGGAAATCACATGTAAAAATAGCAGAAAACAAAATCACTTCTTATTTGGAGTGCTGCGAAAAATGGCTAAAATGAATCAATCCTTTAAAGTCAATTTGGAGGATCTGTCACATATGGGAGGGTAGTACTTCATCCTCCACAGCCAACTGTCTTCCCCTGGTTCCGCTGGTGACCAGAGAGTTTTATTACACCCTTTGAAGTTTGTCAGTTTGTCCTTGGTAGTGGGTGCAGCAGGAACTCACACTTCCTGGCCAAGCTCTAGCTACACCTGCTTTCTTTGTCCTCACTGCTAGTACTGCCTTCAAGTCTGACAGAACAGGGAATCATAACACCCTCAGTCACATCACATGTCATTGCAGAATAGTTCACTTATAGGTGTGACTTTCAGTGAGAGGAAAGGATTTAAATTGAGTTTTGTTCATGAACCCAAAAACTGTTTTTTGGGGTATTCTGAGCCTCTTCGAAGGTGATTGAAGTCGTGTGGGAGAAAACATGATGTACATGGCTTTAGTCAACACGCCACGCACAACATATTTCCTGACATTTCTTTCCAAGCAAAGCTATCCCTTCACATTGGCTTTTAAAAGTCATATTTCTTTATTTCACTCATTTGCAAGCTGTTTTTCATCTACCGTTTGAAATGCTGTTCTGTAGGTCATGAAATTCTTTAATTTGTCCTTTTTAACTGTGTTTGCTGTTGGTCCATTAACACGAATGGGTAGGCCACGTGCACAGGATTCTTTGATTTGACATGGAATAAATGCAAAAGCTAAGCCGTTTTTTTTCATTTGCAGTGTTTTGGAGCACTGCTGTTCACATGAAAGGGAAAACAAAAGCAGTGTCGGGTTGCAATGTTGAAATTCTTGCCCCTCATGTGAATTAACAGTAAGACAATGCTGTTTTTGGATGTAGTGCATAACTTTTTGGTATTCAGATGAAAGAAAAGAAAACACAGGGCCATTTTTAATGCAGTGGGCAACTTCTTGTCATCAGACGAAAGAAAAGCAAATGCAGAGCCGTTCTTGGAGAAATGTTCAAATGCTTGCAACACATGTGCCAGGGAAGCAAAGCACAGCCATTTTTGGTGGCAATGTTTAATGCAGCTTTTCAGGTGACAGGGGCTCTGTTTAGGGTCCTTTAAATGCACCCCACAGAAGTTATGCAATACTATGCTATGCTATGCTATGCTATGCAATGCAATGCTATGGTATGCTACATTAGGCTCTACCATATAGTTAGACCTGAGACACTCCATGTCACCTCCCTCTGCCTGCTCTACACGCAGCACCACAGACAGGCCCAAACACCTCCTAGGCCAGAGGACACATCAGACCTTCCCTTCCACCTATTCTCTACAAGTATTGCCGTAGCCCCATACATGGGAGATAACAGAAGGGGTTTCTGTAAATGCCACATATTCATAATAAAACACAATGTCCCTGCAGGGCTGAGTGACAAGTGAGATGTCAGCAGTTCTTGCCAAAGATCTGAAATATCATGCCAAGTAACATCCCCATTGTGAAAGTACTGAAACATATTGGTGTTTGCCTATGGTATGCAATATAAACCGGCACTCTATGGTGGGGACCCTAGAGAGAGCTCTGTGTGCCAAACCGTTTGAAACCTTTCATGCTGTGTTCCCTACTGATCCATCTGTAGCCCATGTATTTGCAATTTAATACAGGAAGCTTGATTTACCATCAGTCTGTGTCTGTCCTTTTATTTGATGCAAGGCTCTTGGCCACCACGTGACTCTGACCACTACTGCACAGGAGTTGTTCTGGAGGGCTGCCATCAACCACAACTGTAGGCCAACTCATAAGGTCCTCATCATTCTACAAGAGGGTTCTGTTAAAGGCATGGCACACAGGTTATCTGGAAAGTTGCCAAGCTCAGCCGTGTGATTGAGAAGTCACCCTCTGAGAAATCTTTGTCGCAGCACACTTCTGTGAACTTGTTGGATTTTTCCTCAGACTGAGTGGTAAATATCAACCTTCCGGCTGTGGCACTGTGTTTTTCTCTGCTCTGCACACTATTTTGACTAATGTTGATTTGCAAAGTCATGTATGCTCTCTCTCTTTCCTTACATGCCCTGGTGTTCTGTGTGGTATTTTTATGTGAAAGCTGCAGGGCGGAGAATTTCAGCCCTGCCAAGCACATTCATCGTGTTTGTCTAGGGTCTGTCTGTTTTGGGCTTCTAGTCGCTAGTTGCTGGCTTCGGTTTGGAGCCTAAATTGAATAACCAATAATGAGTGCAGCAAGCCATTTTGTGCGTAACAATTGATTTTTTACCATCTACTGACAGTTAACTAGTAGTACAAGAAAGTGTACAGTTTGTGGCAAACAAATAGAGAAACATTTAGCATCCTATAATGTCCCATAAAATCCGGTAGTATAGCAGAGCTGTGCCCCTGCATTAGCACATTACCCCTTCTTCCCTGTATCAGTGCAGCACAATCCGATTCCAGAAAGCGCTGGCACAGCACAACATCGAAGACAAATGTTTATTGTTAAATATTTAATGCTTTCACAAATGTTCTCGACAAATATAAAACAATGACAAAGTCAAACTTTGAACTACATAATGCTAGAGAAAGTGTAGTTCTTTTTGAAAGGGCCTTTTGGGCTGACAACTGATCTATTGTGTAATATAATTTATTTCTATTTGTCATATTCTCTATGAGAATAAATTAAGTGCTTTTGTTTCTTCTACCGGTAAGTTTGGTATCGCTTGTTGCATTAGATGTATGGATTATAAATTGGTCAAGCTAGGTTTGACAGATCGGGTTAATGTTCGTGTTGCTTCTTGCAGTGGTTAAAGAGAAAGTTAAGAATCTCATTGCATTTTTCTTATGATTTAGGCAGAAGGCCATCGCGTGATGTCATAGTAGAGTTCTGGTTTTCAAGCTATTGAGACATGATACTGTCTCCTGTTTGACTGAGGTCACGGGTTGCTGCGCCCATGGTTTATATCTGCCACCACATAGACATGGTTTGTGACTAGGGGGTCCAGGTGTGCTGTAACATGGCCCCCAGGTTTAGAAACTGGTTATGAGGCATTTGCCACTGGGTGGCTCTTAAGGGTGCTTTCTCAGAGGAACGTTGCAGATAGATTGTTGTGCCTTCCTGTGGGCTGCATTTCATTTTCTGTTATTGCAGCTGACAGGATTGTTTTGTTTTTTTCTCCACTGCTGTGTTATTCAGCCATTGTTTGCCTTGCCATGCAAGCAGAGGATCGCTGTGGTATGTGTAAGAGGATTCAATTCAGCACTACAGCTAAGTTAACGCCTAGTCTAGAATACTGAATGAAAACCCTTATTGATATATCTTTAGGTCCAGTTCATGCGTTCTGGATGACTACCCCTATATAACACCCCTCTCTTGGAATCCCCCTGACCCCACTGAGCCAAGAAGTAGTTCTGTTTTGCAAGTTTAAAAGGTTTATTTGATAATTTACAATATATATATATATCACACTTTATAATAAATTAATAATTGAATAGCACACTTAATCTGATATGATAAAGATCAACAACGGAGAATCTGGCACTAGCACACTTCTTATAATCACTAATGAGTTGACATGAAATGGATAAGGTAGCACACTGGTAAATAGGAACAAAAGTATAATGTGGTAGAGGATGCTTTATGTAAGCTCAGGTGGATGCAATATTCAATGAATGCAGTACAGAAAATACTCAATATGATTTCAACCAAACAATGTAATCACTTTTCTCTGGCAATCCCCTCCCCCCCTTGATGCAATGCAAGGAAATGGAAGGAAGCACACAGTTCTCAGAAATGCAATCAAATGTGATTCAGTTCAATCCCAGCAAGCTTACAGAAAACAGATAGGAGTTTTGAAAACACAGGCCCAAATGCTTTGATATGTGCTAGCAATGGATGAGAAATATGCTGGAAATGCTTTTTAATTCCCTTTCAGAGGTTCAGGGTGAGTGGTATCTAGTTAATATTAGTCCAGGCTCACACTAGCAATGAGGCAGGGATAGTTAGCAGGTTAAACGAATTTCTGGCAAATGCAAGGCAAGCAGCAGCAGTTTTTACATGTGAAGAAATTTGCAAATCGCGGTAAAATTCGCGGATGCTCCGAGCGCTATTACAGAAGAACCACAAGGACTATCTCTATCGTTTTGGGGTCCTAGGAAAGCCTAGGATCTCAGCTTCAAAATGAAAGTTACTGCAAGTCTCTAGCACAAACGGTTGCGGAGATATGAACGATTGAATAAAGGTCGTTTTTCAGATTTGAAATTTTAAACGCACACTTTTTCAGCTTTAAAAATGATGGCAGGATAACACAATTGCTAAGCTGCAGTTCTACTTAGGTTAAAATGGATTGAATTATATTATTTTAACTAAGAGATTGGTTCTGCACAGTTTTCTAGGTACTCACACTATATTCTTGAGTGAAATGGGCCTCGCCATGGATCTGGTCAGGGTTTTGGACTGGGCTCGGGTCTCTCTCTGGGCACAGCACTGCTTTCTCTCTGGGTACAGCACTGCTTTCTCCCTCTGGTCTGGTCTCTAGTTCTGGATAGATCGAAGTCTCTAGTTTGGCTCTCTGGAGGTTTGATGAATTTGAAGTCTGGATCTCTGGATGTTGTATGGTCCGGCAGAGCGCGTTGCAGCAAATGGAATTGAAGGTCCCTATCTGTCCTGTCTGTCTGCTTTTATGTGTTTAGAATGTGGGTGTGTTCTAGCATCACTGACCCTACCTCTCTCTCAGCTTCTAATTGGTCAAACTTCCATTTATCATTTGATTGGGGAATGAACTGTGAGTCAGAGGGATGTCATTTTATGGCTTGCAGATAGGACACTCCTCTGTCAGATTGCACACATTCTATATTTGATAATAAAAGACATATTTCAGAGTTACACAGTTGTTTGAAATTACATATACATGGTGTGGCTGAATTTAGCCATGTCTCTGTCCAAATCTGCTGTTTCTAAGAGCTTGCATTCAGAAATGGCACATTATTGACTTTTTAACTGATTTTTCAATTTCTGACATTGACCCAACTTTACATGCATGTGTGCAGGGAGTAGGGACATTAACTGATGAAGTTTCAGATTTTTAACATGCATACATTTAGAGTAATATCCACTTTTCCGCTAAAACCCCCCTGAACATACCACCGGTTCTAAAAACCTCTTAAACTGTGGGCAGAAAAATCACAAGAATTATGGTATCATTTATAAAATTTTCACATGTCCGCTCTATGAGTTATTCATCTTTTTAAAGTTATGTTCTGGCTCCAAAGGGGTGTGGTTTACCCTCAGCACAAGGTTGAATTTCTGTTTTTTTCCAGTTCTGCCAAGCCAGCTTGCTCTCACAGGCAGTGCCCCTCCCAGCTCCTGCCAAGAGGAAGCTACATTTTACGACTGCGGTAATAAAAACCTTTGCCTGAGTGAAGAGGGCTTTGTTCACTCTCCTGCAGAGCACAGGTAATTCAATTATCAGATAGATGGCATATCCTTAGTGTGGGCAGCAAAAGGAAGGTTGGCCTGGGAACACAGTTGTGACTCAAGTTTCACTCCTGATGGGGGTAGTTGCCAGGCAGAATTCAGTTCCTTAAGCCAGGTTTCAGATAAAATGTCACTTTTTGTTCCCCAGTCTAAGTCAAGACATTTTTTTTACATATGCAGCTATGATGCTGATTCTAAGTTTAAACTATGACATTTAAACAATTGCAACCTATGTGACACTCAAAAGTAGGTCACTCAGTCAATTTAAACATTTAGATTTTTTTTAGTGTCTTTCAGTCCAAATTTACTTAAACTGCTGAAATCCACAGCGCAGCCAGTCTTGTTATAAACCTTCAAGTCACTTCAGAATATAACTTTACATTGGATCCACCTCTCAGTAAGTCTTTCTTTGGCCTGTTTTGGGTTCATTTATTCAGTTTTCTACAAAATCTGGTGGTTTTAAAACGCCGGCTTTTGGATAGTGGTGAGTACTGGTACTGCACCCCTTTTTGGGATTTAAGAAAATGAATTCCCAACAGTTATGGGTTTGCTTTTGGCAATCAGCATTGCCATTCCCAATGGTTTCAGACTACTGTGTGGGTAGTCCAATGGTGGTTTTAGGCAGTTTCCTTCTGTGCCCATAACATCGGCAAAAATGAGTGGCAGCCTATTCTTCATGCATTTCCCTGTGCATTTTCTGGGAAGCTCTGGCCATCATGAGGTTTTCCATGTCAGTACTGCACAGTTTTGAGGTAGGGCTCGGATGCATGGGTAAATACATCCCACAAGCCCCCCTCTTGCGATGGCCATTCTATTTCACGAATGGGACTCGCAAGACCTGGGATGTTTCCTCATCTTCTTCCAATAGATGGCACAGTTCAGCATCTTTTCCTCCATCCGGTCGGATCGATCGGTTCTCCCCGCCGGTCCTGATGGGAGTATTGGGCGGTCCACTGGGCCCATTGGATCTTCGTTCCCGGTCTCCGGATCGTCCTTCTTGGTCATTCTTCATGGTTTCATCTCTCCTAGGATGATAAAGCAAAAGCGGCAATACCTACTCATAGACGTTTTTCCACCACTGTTGAGATAGTGGGGCAGCATATGCATTTCATCATAACAAAACATTACATTCTTATTTTGAAAAAAAACAGTATAACTAAGAGACAGTTTCATGCAAATCACAATATTTTAGAGACTAGATGTGGTATGTTTTATGGTTGGAACTGAATTAGTCTGAGACAGTACCCGCTAGGATTCCAGAGGATTCCTCCAGTTGTTGCAGAGTGTGCCTGGGATGGCAACATTTCAACTGGTTTATGTGGACCCACTTGTCTTCCCCCTCTGCCGAACCGCCTTTGGGGATGTGGATTTTGTAGGCCACAGGTGAGATCTTGTCGATGATCTCAAAGGGTCCTTTCCATGTAGGCAAAAATTTGCGCTGCTTGGCCTGGTTCCTTTGGAAGTTGTATAGATAGACCCGGTCTCCCACCTGATATTCCTTCCTGGAAGTTTTCAGGTCATAATGGGTCTTCATGCTATCAGCTGATCTTTCTAGATTCCGCTGAGCATAAGCAAAAGCATGTTGGAGGTGTTTCCTTAAATTCTCTACATACTCATGAGTAGTGGAGGCATTTATCAGTGTCTGCTCTTGGGTCCTATAGAGCAAATGCTGAGGAAGCACCATCTTGCGCCCAGTCATCAACTCAAATGGTGACATTTTGGTTGCAGATGAAGGGGTAGATCTGATAGCCATTAGGACCAGAGGTAATCGGATATCCCAACTTGGCCCAGAATCTGCCACAACTTCTTTAATATGCTCACAATGGTTCGGTTATATCTCTCTACTGCCCCAGAAGAAGCTGGTCTATAAGCAATATGCAGCTTTCTCTTGACCCCCAGTATCTCCCACATCTTTGTCATTACTTCACTGGTGAAGTGGCTACCTCTGTCTGACTCAATCCTTTGAGGTAGACCAAAACGGGAAAAGATGTGGTTAATCATCAAGGCAGCTGCAGTTTCTGCCTTGCAATTTGGGGCTGGGAGACATTCCACCCACTTGGTAAACAAGCATGTCACAGTCAACATGTACTTATTCCCCCTAGCCGAGCGAATCACAGGGCCTACAAAGTCGATTTGTAAATCTGACCATGGCAGTGTCATCCCCCTCTTTTGTAAAGGCGCCCGGTGCGTGAGGGATGATGGCTGAAATTGTGCACACACAAGACACCCCTTCAAGTATTGGTCGAGGTCCTGCCCCATGTGTGGCCAGTATGCAACCTCTCTTAAGATTTCCAATGTTGTGTGAAACCCCCTGTGACCGGCAGTGGCCGCATCATGGGCGTGACTTAACATCAGGCTTCGGAATGAGGTAGGAACCACCCACTGATCGTGGCCAGCTTTGGATTTCCTTACCAGCAAACCGTCTTGGATTCGGAACATTTTTGGACATTTCATCAACACTCTTAGGTCCTCTTTCCCAATGTAATCGGTATCCGTCAGGGGAAAGTTCTCAGGGTCCTCAAGGTGCTGGTAAAATTTACCAATAATTGGATCCCCCTTCTGAGCGGTAATCAAATCAGCATCAGGGGTCTCCTTACTCCATTGTACAATTGAAAGGTCGTTGTGAGCATTTGTCTGGGACCTAGTGATGGCAGTGACCTGGATTTCCCCCAACAGGGACTCAATCTCAATTAGATCCCCTTGGATGGCTCCGGTTTTGGCCAGCTGATCAGCTAAGTCATTTCCAGTTTTGTCTGGTCCCTCTACTTTGGAATGACCCTTGATCTTTTTCCAGTAGATGGTCATCCCATTCGATGTGACCAGATCATCAATGTTTTGGATCAACTTCCCATGTTTCAAGGGTTTGTTGTTAGCACATAACATGCCTCTGGTTTTCCAATTAACCAGGTGCTCCACGAACCCGTTCCGTACATAATCCGAATCTGTGATTATGACCAGTTCGTGGAGTTGATGCTGGACAGCAGTGAGGATGGCCTGATGCACAGCCATCAATTCTGCCACCTGACTACTTCGGGGACCAATTTTGTATCCAGCGGAGGGTTCTGGGGACTCATTCACCCATGCATTCCCTACGCCAGCCACCAGTTCTTTCTCCCCGTCGTTGTCAACATGGTAAGAGCATCCATCCACATAGACAGTGGGCATTCCCTCACACTTGTCTTCTTCAAAGACTTTGTGTGGGGAATTAAGGTATGCCTCCGTGTTGTCCTTTATTTTTAGACTTTCGTCCTCGAGACAGTTTTCTCTGGCACAATCATGCAAGTCAGCCAGACCTTGCGCGAGGGGACTCTTCTTGTTTTGGCCATATCTGACCTCCACAGGAAAGCCTTGCATTGACAGAATCCAGGAAGTAATTCGGGAATTACTCACATTTCCGGCCCGGATTCTGTCACTTTGGAGATATTGCAGAGGCTGGTGTGGAGTCTCCACTATGATGTGTTCCCCCTGGATAAACGGGCGGTAATTCTTCAATGCCCACACCGTTGCCAGGAGTGCCTTCTCACAATCGTTGAATTTTTCCTCCACAGAGGATAAAGTTTTGCTCGCATAGGAGATTACTTTATTGACCTTGTCATGCTTTTGATATAATACTGCCGTCAAGCACGTATTAGAGAACCCTGTCTCCAGGAAGAACTCCTTGTTTCTGACCGGGTAAGCTAGGCAAGGCGCTTGTGAGAGGCTTCTTTTGAGTTGTTTTACTGCCTCGGCTTGTTCTGGACCCCAGTCCCACTTGACCCCCCCCTTTAGGAGATGAATCAGGGGTCTGGTGATCTCTGCGTAGCCCTCAATGAACTTTCTGCTGTAATTAGTCAGTCCAAGGAGGCTCCTTAGTTCCCGCAGAGTTGTGGGGTCTTTCAGTTTCTGAAGTGCTTCCACTTTCTTTTCCTGGGGACAGAGACCCTGAGGAGTAATCTCATGCCCCAAGAAATTAACACGGGTTCTACACCACTGTGCTTTCTGAAAGGAAAGTTTTGCTCCGGCAGCCCTCAACTGTGTCAGAACATAACGGATCTCCGCTATGTGTTCCTCCACAGATGAACTTTTGATGAGGACATCATCTACATAAGCCAGGTTACCCCTTGCACCCAAGTCAGGCATGGCCTTGTGTAGAAAAATGTTGAATTCATTGCCGGAGTTGAGGTATCCGAAGGGAGTCCGGGTCCAGGTGTACTGCTGGCCCCCAAAGGTAAAAGCCAGCTTGTATTGGTCCTCCCTACTGACAGGCACGGTCCAGTATCCATTGGTCAGGTCTATTGCAGTGAATACCTGTGACCCCTGAATCTGGGCCAGACCTTGGTCAATGTAGGGCAGAGGCCATCGGGAAGTATGGACCCGTTTGTTGAGCTCCCTAAGGTCAGCGCAGAGTCTCCACTGGCCGTTTGGCTTCAATATTCCCAGCACCGGATTATTGAAGGTGCTGTGGACTGGACGGATTATTCCCCGGGACTCAAGGTTCTTAATTATTTCAGTAAGGGACTCCATTGATGCGAGAGGCAAGCGATATTGCTTCACAAATACAGGAGTCATGCCAGGGTCCGTGGGGATTGTTGTTGTGTGGATGTCAGTGCGACCACAGTCATATGAGTCTACCGCAAAGAGATCTTGGAAATCCAAGAAAACTTGTTTCAACTTTTGCTTTTGTTCCAGAGTCACACAGGCATCAGCTAGGTTGACTCTCTCTTCCACCATCTGCCTGAAGCCTGGAAAGACTTCTGGTTTGGCTATTTCCGCGGCCTCCTCCAGCTGGGTGGAGAAGTCCCTGGTCAGAGTGCTGATTTGGACCGGAGGCTTCAGGTGGGCAAGGCAGCCTTCATGAACCTGGAAAATCACCTCATCCCTCCTGAATTCACAAGTCACATCTTCCTTACCATAAGGGCAGGAAGTGTACACCAGGAAGTTCCCCCCATGCCGGGTAAAAATCCTGTCTGGTGTTGTATTGTCCTCACTGTCACTGTCAAAACATTCCTTGGGGATTGGTCCTAACAGTTCATTTCTAAGATCAATGGAGAAATGTCGGTCATCAACCGCCATTCCAATAATGGTGCCTGCGGCTAGAGTAATACTCTTTAAGTCGCTGTTATCCACCTCTATTGGAATGGTGTCATGTTCTATGTTGACTAATGGTGTTGGGTTTACCCCCAACCCTTGCTGTTGGAGAGAAGCATTTAGATGTATGTAAGCATCAGGGTTTTGCAAATATTGTCCTCTTTTAACTTTCACTTCCAGGGAGAATTGTCGGGTCCTTTCTGGGATGGTGACTTCCTCTTTGATCTGAATTTCAACTGCATAAAGTAGCAATTGAGCTGACCTAAATGCTTTTTCTGGATCATCAAAGCCCATGGGATTATCCGCTAATCGGGACCAAGCTTTGAAGTTTATTAGGTCCAAACTAATGGCAAAGCGATTGAGAATGTCACTGCCTAAGTAAAAGGCGGCAGGGACGTCTCGCACGACCCAACAATTGTGGACTATGCTCTTGTTGCCAATGGAGATTTTGAGCATACACCTGCTTGGCAGGAGATGTTTGGAATTAGGTGCTTCCAGGTCCATTTCCCATTTGTCTATCAGTTTGAAGGTGGGAATGGCTGGATCTTTTGGGAGTTGGCGGAACATGGCTTCGCTGATGAAGCTCTTACCGTTGTTCACACACACTCGAGCGAGAACAGAGTCCTTCCCATCATTTAACTGAACAGGGATGAACAACTGCTCTCCAATTTGCTGAATATCAGCCAGGCTCTGAGCTGATTTCACATCTTTCTGGACTATAGGAGTGGGAGTTTCAGATTGTGGATTGGTATAGAATTTCAGAGTGTTTCCTTCCAGCGTGGAGTACCACTTTAGACTGGAAGGAAGGTTGATTTTCAGAAATAGAGAGGACCCCCCATCACCAGTCTGTTGTCCTACTGCTATGACTGTCACGTCTGGAATTTGGTTGTTCTGGAAGTGAAATTCTACTTGGTCAGATTTTTGTTCAACCATGTGGCAGGTGCCGTTTAAACTAACATGGTTGACACTCTGTTTTAATTTTATCGGTCGGCTAGTCTGGGTCCAGAGGACCTTGTTTACGCAATCTATTAGGGGTGACAACCTTCTCAGGAGGTCATTCCCTAGTAAACAAGGGGTGCCCTCTGGGGTCACAACTATGACCGGGTGTTTCAACTTATGTCGCCCAATTTTAATGTCCAAATCTGCCGTCCCCTCGACGGGAATTTCCTTCCCGTCAAAGTTCTGTAGTTGTCCCGGAAGAGAGGTGAGAGGAATTTGGTAATTCTCTCCCCTTCCTGCATTCAGTTTGTCAAAGGCCCTTCTGGACAGAAGGGTAGCTTGAGATCCAGTGTCCACCAGTGCCGAGATTGTACCCTGCCCCTGTACTTGTACCGGGGCATAATATCTTCCCTCCTTCTCCTCAAGGGGGCACAGATAATGCACATTTTTGGACAACTGGTGGGCTAACTTTCTGGTCTTGGACATGGCGAGAGAAGAGATTTGGGCAGAACTCGGGGGAGAGCCTTGGGAATCTGAAAGAAAAATTTGGCAACTGGAGATCAGAGCCATTGTGGGTTCCCCTGGCTCCGGTTCTGGGCCGCCCCCCCCTTTTTGGAGGCAGTCACCAGGATGAATTTGAACCAGGGGATTTTCTTGCTGTTGGTTCTGGGATGAGATGGTGGGCGGCGGTAGCTCAGTCTCCACCTCTCCCCAGTCTGGATTGGCATCCCTAGGGACCCATTTTTCTTTGGGAGGAGTTCCCCCCTCTCTGAAGGAGAAGATCCTTTTCCCAGGATCCTCTGAGGATCCCTCTCCCTCAAATTGGAAGATCTGTACCTCCTCCTCAAACTGAGTCTGTTTGGGTCTTTTGTTTCTCCTACCCCCCCTCTGCTCCTTAGGAGGCAGACTTTCAGGGGCAAGAGATTTTGTTTCCGGTTCCTGGGTTTCCAGGGGCTGTTTACAAGTGAGGAAGGAAGCTTCCTCCAAGGCTTTACACCCCCCTTCCCTTTGTGCCTCCTCCCTGGGAACCGGTGAGTTATCGGGGTGCTGCCCCGTCATTGTTCTGGAGCACCAGGTCCAGAGTTGGGTGCGTTCTGCGCCGGCACGCCCATCTGAGGGTTCTGCTGAGCCCTCAGTATGTGACCCAGATCCCGCGCCATGTTTTGAACCTGGCGCTCTAACTGGGAAACCCGCTCAGGCTGATACGGGGCCCTGTTTTCTCCCCTGGGCTGATCCCGGGAAGGGTAGCTGTCCCTTCTTTGGTAGTACCCCTGGTTGGGAAGATTTGGGTACCCCTCCACCCTTGGCCTCCCCTCTCCCGGATTCAGTGGTCTGGGCTCGGGGAATTGGGGAAAGAAGGATGGATGATTTTGGGGTTGGAAGTCGGGTGGATATCTGGGGAAAAAGTTCTGCCCAGGGTTTGGTAAATTTCTGCCCTCCTGTGGGAAGTTTGGAGGGAAGTTCCCTGGGTTAGGTGCTTGGCTGGATCCCCCCCCCCTGGGCTGGAGGAGTCCACACATAACCCAGGATGGGTCGATTTCCCTTGTAGCGAGGACTTACATAGTCAGGAGAGCGAGGGACCCCATTTGTGGGGCTGCCTCCCTGGCTCCCTGTCTGTGACTGGCCCGAGGACCTTCTGGGCCTAGCATTATTAGGTGCAGGTAGGTTTTTAGGCCCCCCCATCTCCAAATCCAAAACGGGGGTGACCTTTACCTCTGCCACCTTGGCAGCAGCAGGGGTGCTGTTGGCTTTGGGGTTTTTCTGGGCATTGCTTTTATTTTCTATGGGCTTCTGCACCTCATAGATCTGGGTAGCCTGTTCAATGACCCAGTCTAAAGATCTTTTCTCATGAAAATCCCTCACGAGCTGGGTCATGATATATTTGGGCAAGGCATGGAAAAACGTATTTATAAACTCTCTACTATCTGTGCGCACCCTTCTTGTGGTCTGTGCAAAAGCACGCTTTAACTCCTGCACAAATTCTTGTGGGGCCTGATCCTCCCCACATTGCAAATTGTAGGCTGCCTTGAGAGCCTCTTGAGGATTTCTGTGAACAGAAAAATGTTTCAGGATGGCCGCCTTATATGTGGACCATCTTAAATGATTTTGGTCCTCCAGCCCCGCAAAGAAACTGGAGTATTCCGGGGAGAATGTCCACTTTACATATTGAATACAGCTTTGGCTGTCCTTCAAATGGAAAGTCTCCATCATTTGTTCAAACAACTCTAAGTGCTCCCAAACAGAATACTTAGCGTTCTTATGGTAAGGCGTGATGACGCTCCTGATCGCCTTAATCTGCTTTAAGGGGTCCTTAAGCAAGGCCCTTTTTGCCTTATTGGCCTTTTTGGTTCGGGTAACCCTTGTCCATTCTTCCTCGGACTCAGAGGCACTGCTCCCAGAGGTTCCCGTCTGTTCTTCCAGGTTTTCCCGGATTCTGCGAGCCTGGGAATGGCTGGCAGAATGTGGGGACCTGGTCTCCTGTGTCCTGCGCAGTTCAGAGGAGTCTTCAGATTCCTCCTTGCTGCCAGGATTTGATGGGTACCCCCTCCACTGACCTAACTGGGCAGAGGTTTTCAGGATGCCCTTAATGGGCCTACTCTCCTGGGGTTCCCCATTGAACTGTACTGTACTTGGGTGCCCATACCCGGATGCCCACCCCTCCATTCCTGAGTGGTACTGGCCTATGAGCCCCATACTCTTAGCTGGATAGTAATCTGCCATCCCTGTGGCCCTGTGCTCATGTGCGCCAGGGGACATGGGGGTGGTAGAGTCCAGGGACTGGGGGAGATGAAGGCCCCTGGTGTTAGGGCTCCTGCGGTTATGGTCAGGAGTCTCTCTTTCCCAGCGGACCTCATCTCTATCCGCCCCTGCTCCCTGTTGCCATGCAAGAGCCTGCATTTGTGCTTTCAGTTCCTCTGTTAAGGCCTTACTCGACTCTATCAGTTTCTCCTGCATCGCTACCTGTTGCTGGAGCCTCTCATTGTGCTGGCAGAGAGCCTCATTTTCCCTCTGTACTTCCTGGTTGGTCCTGGAGAACTGGGCCAGTCTTTGCTGCAGGAGGGTTACCTCCTGAGCTGTGTCCCTATTGGCCTGCTCCTTTCTTGCTAGAGCATCCTCCACCCTCCTGGTGTGCTCTAGCAAGTTCTGGTGTTCTTTTTGGAGGTCACCCAGTCCCTGGTGGGCCAGGTGATTTTCTTCCATTTTTCTTTTTAAATGGCAGACTTCCTGGCCTAAGGTATCCCTTTCCTGACTAAGAGCCTGCATCTGTGCCGCCAGGTCGTCCCTTTGCCTTTGGAAGGCACCAGCATTCTGGCGCTCCTGATCAAACTCTGCCTGGGTATCCAGGTCTTTCAGAATTAGTTTGTTGCTCTCTGCCTTCACTCTATCTAGGTGGCCTTGCAGGGTGACTACCTGCTCAGCACATACCCTGTTGAAGTCCAGTTGTTGCTCCAGCTTTTTCTGGTTTTGCAGTAGGGAGTCCAAACCTTCTTGGTATTCCTTCTGCAAGGCCAGAAATCTGGTATCCTGTTCTACCTTTTCCTGTTGCAGCACATCCATATCCTTCTTTATTTTAATGATGTGCTGCCTACTATCATCCCCTGACTCCTGGCTCCTCTGCAGCCTCTGCTCAGAAGAGTCCAGATCAGATTCGGCCTTCTGTAATGCCATCTGTTGCCTATTTGCCAGATTTTGGCTTTCAGCACATCTATCCTGCATGTCTCCCATATATAGGTACAGGTATGCTGCTATCCTGGCAATCTTATTGTGTTCCTCTTTGGCTTTAGGAGCCATATATAGTTCACTCAGGGCCACATGTAAGGGACCCTGATCTCTATATATATCTGACCCTGTTTCAGTGACCTGTTGTGTGATGGCCTGCAACCACACATCCTGGCCCTGTTCGGTCCATTCACCTCTCACAAATAGCTTATGCAAGAGGTGCTCTCTGACTATTTTCATGTCTACTAAGGTCGTCATTCTAGAGATTGGTCTCTGTCCTGACTTACAGAAGTTTGTATTTTATTTTTGCAGAACAGAACTTTTCTTGGAGTGTCCCTTTTGAGGAATGCTTCACAGCGTAATGCAGCGTGGTGATCCGACCGGATGTATGTATCCCGTCAGTTAGCACACTGTATTAAGCTGCACAAGTGGTAAATCTAACCCAACGTCTCGGCTCGAGCCCCCAATTTGTAAGAGGATTCAATTCAGCACTACAGCTAAGTTAACGCCTAGTCTAGAATACTGAATGAAAACCCTTATTGATATATCTTTAGGTCCAGTTCATGCGTTCTGGATGACTACCCCTATATAACACCCCTCTCTTGGAATCCCCCTGACCCCACTGAGCCAAGAAGTAGTTCTGTTTTGCAAGTTTAAAAGGTTTATTTGATAATTTACAATATATATATATCACACTTTATAATAAATTAATAATTGAATAGCACACTTAATCTGATATGATAAAGATCAACAACGGAGAATCTGGCACTAGCACACTTCTTATAATCACTAATGAGTTGACATGAAATGGATAAGGTAGCACACTGGTAAATAGGAACAAAAGTATAATGTGGTAGAGGATGCTTTATGTAAGCTCAGGTGGATGCAATATTCAATGAATGCAGTACAGAAAATACTCAATATGATTTCAACCAAACAATGTAATCACTTTTCTCTGGCAATCCCCTCCCCCCCTTGATGCAATGCAAGGAAATGGAAGGAAGCACACAGTTCTCAGAAATGCAATCAAATGTGATTCAGTTCAATCCCAGCAAGCTTACAGAAAACAGATAGGAGTTTTGAAAACACAGGCCCAAATGCTTTGATATGTGCTAGCAATGGATGAGAAATATGCTGGAAATGCTTTTTAATTCCCTTTCAGAGGTTCAGGGTGAGTGGTATCTAGTTAATATTAGTCCAGGCTCACACTAGCAATGAGGCAGGGATAGTTAGCAGGTTAAACGAATTTCTGGCAAATGCAAGGCAAGCAGCAGCAGTTTTTACATGTGAAGAAATTTGCAAATCGCGGTAAAATTCGCGGATGCTCCGAGCGCTATTACAGAAGAACCACAAGGACTATCTCTATCGTTTTGGGGTCCTAGGAAAGCCTAGGATCTCAGCTTCAAAATGAAAGTTACTGCAAGTCTCTAGCACAAACGGTTGCGGAGATATGAACGATTGAATAAAGGTCGTTTTTCAGATTTGAGATTTTAAACGCACACTTTTTCAGCTTTAAAAATGATGGCAGGATAACACAATTGCTAAGCTGCAGTTCTACTTAGGTTAAAATGGATTGAATTATATTATTTTAACTAAGAGATTGGTTCTGCACAGTTTTCTAGGTACTCACACTATATTCTTGAGTGAAATGGGCCTCGCCATGGATCTGGTCAGGGTTTTGGACTGGGCTCGGGTCTCTCTCTGGGCACAGCACTGCTTTCTCTCTGGGTACAGCACTGCTTTCTCCCTCTGGTCTGGTCTCTAGTTCTGGATAGATCGAAGTCTCTAGTTTGGCTCTCTGGAGGTTTGATGAATTTGAAGTCTGGATCTCTGGATGTTGTATGGTCCGGCAGAGCGCGTTGCAGCAAATGGAATTGAAGGTCCCTATCTGTCCTGTCTGTCTGCTTTTATGTGTTTAGAATGTGGGTGTGTTCTAGCATCACTGACCCTACCTCTCTCTCAGCTTCTAATTGGTCAAACTTCCATTTATCATTTGATTGGGGAATGAACTGTGAGTCAGAGGGATGTCATTTTATGGCTTGCAGATAGGACACTCCTCTGTCAGATTGCACACATTCTATATTTGATAATAAAAGACATATTTCAGAGTTACACAGTTGTTTGAAATTACATATACATGGTGTGGCTGAATTTAGCCATGTCTCTGTCCAAATCTGCTGTTTCTAAGAGCTTGCATTCAGAAATGGCACATTATTGACTTTTTAACTGATTTTTCAATTTCTGACATTGACCCAACTTTACATACATGTGTGCAGGGAGTAGGGACATTAACTGATGAAGTTTCAGATTTTTAACATGCATACATTTAGAGTAATATCCACTTTTCCGCTAAAACCCCCCTGAACATACCACCGGTTCTAAAAACCTCTTAAACTGTGGGCAGAAAAATCACAAGAATTATGGTATCATTTATAAAATTTTCACATGTCCGCTCTATGAGTTATTCATCTTTTTAAAGTTATGTTCTGGCTCCAAAGGGGTGTGGTTTACCCTCAGCACAAGGTTGAATTTCTGTTTTTTTCCAGTTCTGCCAAGCCAGCTTGCTCTCACAGGCAGTGCCCCTCCCAGCTCCTGCCAAGAGGAAGCTACATTTTACGACTGCGGTAATAAAAACCTTTGCCTGAGTGAAGAGGGCTTTGTTCACTCTCCTGCAGAGCACAGGTAATTCAATTATCAGATAGATGGCATATCCTTAGTGTGGGCAGCAAAAGGAAGGTTGGCCTGGGAACACAGTTGTGACTCAAGTTTCACTCCTGATGGGGGTAGTTGCCAGGCAGAATTCAGTTCCTTAAGCCAGGTTTCAGATAAAATGTCACTTTTTGTTCCCCAGTCTAAGTCAAGACATTTTTTTTACATATGCAGCTATGATGCTGATTCTAAGTTTAAACTATGACATTTAAACAATTGCAACCTATGTGACACTCAAAAGTAGGTCACTCAGTCAATTTAAACATTTAGATTTTTTTTAGTGTCTTTCAGTCCAAATTTACTTAAACTGCTGAAATCCACAGCGCAGCCAGTCTTGTTATAAACCTTCAAGTCACTTCAGAATATAACTTTACATTGGATCCACCTCTCAGTAAGTCTTTCTTTGGCCTGTTTTGGGTTCATTTATTCAGTTTTCTACAAAATCTGGTGGTTTTAAAACGCCGGCTTTTGGATAGTGGTGAGTACTGGTACTGCACCCCTTTTTGGGATTTAAGAAAATGAATTCCCAACAGTTATGGGTTTGCTTTTGGCAATCAGCATTGCCATTCCCAATGGTTTCAGACTACTGTGTGGGTAGTCCAATGGTGGTTTTAGGCAGTTTCCTTCTGTGCCCATAACATCGGCAAAAATGAGTGGCAGCCTATTCTTCATGCATTTCCCTGTGCATTTTCTGGGAAGCTCTGGCCATCATGAGGTTTTCCATGTCAGTACTGCACAGTTTTGAGGTAGGGCTCGGATGCATGGGTAAATACATCCCACATATGCCATTACAACAAATCCTTGGCCTATGCCAGATATCTTTAAAGTTGATGCCTGCAGTCCTGCCGTGTTTAGGGAATTGCCTTATTACCTTGGGGATTTGTGTCATTGTGATTTCTTTGAGTTGATGAATTGACTTTGTGTTTATTTTCAAGGTTTATAGTGGGCACTGTCAAGATTTATTTTGCTATTTTCACTGACGCCCTGTCCATGTCACAGTGAATATAGTGCTACAGAAATACCTGCATGCTTTGTTTCCAGACACCGGGAGACCTTGTTTAAAAAGAAAAAGGTTCCTCCTTTACTAAATTTTTGTTATTGGCCTCCCATCTTCATTGCTTTACCTATTACAACAATCAGAGCCCTGCGGCCTATATTTACTTTCTTATTCCAACAAAAGAGGTGATGTGGAGGGAATTTTGGCCATTCAGCAGTTAAGTACGGAATATGATTGCTGAGATAAGTCAGACACAGTTCCTCTGGTCCTTCTTGTATATGACTTTATCTTTATATTCAGCAAACTCTATCAATCCATGCTTGCTCCTGTCTCCCTTTGTGTACCTCCTCTCCAGTTTGCATTTCTGCTGTCACCAGCGGTAAATACCAATTGCTGGGAGGTTGTTTGCACTACGCCTCTTGATCTGCAGTACCTGTGAGCAAACCTCCCTTTGTGTCTCCTCACTCTTTCATTTCAAGACTTAGCAATGGGCTCTAAGCTTTCCACAACATGACTTACTCTTGCGGTACAGACTAATGCCTTATTTATGTTTTCAACAGATGGGGCATTCACCTGTAAATATTTAAAAGTGGGGAATTTTTGACGCGTTTAAAAATAGAGTATAAGTGGCCACTTGAGTTGTAATTTCATGCAGATCACCTTTTTATCTTTCGCAAAGCTTTTGAACAAAGAAAGAATACGATATCTGTTGGTCATTGGTCATCTTATTTCACCTGGTGAAAAGTGTCTACAGATAGATGGTGTGACGGTGAGGCTAGGTTGCTTAAGAACTCTCAGGCTAAGTTAGAGAAATAATTAGAGCAGTACAAGCATCTCTCAAAGGCCGGCTGGCCAAACAGTAACACACACTCGTAAAACAGGCTTATACACACATTTTTCTGCAGACACCGTTAAATAATCCCTTTCAGAAGCACCTACAGTGCCACCTGTAGACCTTTTAGATGAACTAGCACCATACTTGTCTCACCTGAGTGCCTGCCCACCTCCTTTTCAGCCCCCACCTCCACCTGCCATGCCACCTCTTCCACCCACATGCCACCGCCAACTGTCACTCTCCCCGAACTGCCTACACCACAGCAAGCTGCAAAACCAGCTACCCCCACCACTCTCCCCTGCTTCTCACACTCCCACCTGGACCCCGTCCCCCTCATCTTCCTCCCCCACCACAACCTCATCTTCCTCCCCCTGCCCTGCCTCCACTTCTGCCGACAGCAGCCTCTACTCACACACCACCCTGGATGCACTACCAGCAAAGTGAATTCCTAACTTAATCTACATCCACTCCCCTGCCTACCCCACAGTACCACTGGCAAATGTCTTGTTCAACCTGCCAGAAATACATAGGAGACTTGCAGGTACTGTCTGACTCCTATGATGTTGTCTCCAGGCAAGGACAATTTACCAGGCAAGATATTCAAATGTCACATTCATTAATGTCTTTGCAACTCTCGCTACGCACTGAAGACGACTCAACATCCTTCACTCCATCCACCCTTATGCCTATGCCACCTTTCCTCAGGCTCCCGGGAGCTCCACTGTTGTCTTATAACAACTACCCATGCTGCCTGACAACTACCGCTGTTTTCATAGAATATTTGGACCCAGTAATTGCCTCTTATGATCCTGCCGTTGGGGACCTTAAACAACTCCAATGGGCTGTGCTCGAAGAAACTCTATAAACAAATAAATGATGGACAAACTGCAATGGCCTGACACACTAGCAGAAGGTGAGGCTATTACTGCTAATATAACCGCTCATACCGACCTCATCAAAGTAAATACTTGGTCTAATATGACTAGGCAAAGATTGCATCTTTCAAACAGAACCAATGTGAATACCCTATGACTACATAGCTAGATTGAATAACTGTTTTACCAGATTCTTTGTGACTGGTCTACTTCTGGGAATTTGTATCAAAATGCAAAATGTTTGGGTTTGAGGGCAAGCTTAATCTTTTGAAAAAGCCCAACAAACAGCTAAAGATTTCTATGACAAACTCAAATGCCAGGAGCAAGATGAGTCTACCCGCTTCAGGGCTTTGCAGATACAACAGGCTCACCAAAAGACTGAATCTGGGAGCAAGGGACACCTGGGTACCTCACACCAGACCTCTTCCCAACAGAATCCTCTGCTGCCTTTTCACCAGGGGCACCAGCCACAGGAGATTTCAGCACTGCCATTTTTGCCTGCCCAGCAACCGCTGACAGGGCAACCTCTGTCTGTATTGCAATGTCCTACCAAACCTTCCAGACCATGGCAATATGGTTCCATTATTACTGGCAATTATTTCATTCCTCTTTAACAGTTCTATTTTGCTACCCTACACCCACACTACCTGCCCCTCCACCCAATGGTGCCCCCAGACATTTTTTATAAGGGTGGCCTGATGAGGCCACAGGAAATCTTGGGGTGGCAGACAGGGTGCCACACAGGGGCGGATCCAGCCTCAACATTTTGGCGGGGCTGGATGGCAGTTTTGTAAACTGTTAGTGAGATGGGACATTAAACATATTGGGCTACTGAACCCCCCTCGTCCTAACATCCCCTTCGCAAGCCCAGTAGGCTGAGTTGATATCACGCCTTACTTTGGCCTATTAGATCCATCTTTCACCCCAACTCACCAGAGGCGTAGCCGTTATTCTGTAACAAGTGGGGCCTGGAGCTAATGTAGTAGGGCCCACATTAAGAAGAGCCTGCGGAAGGAAGGGCACTTGTTCTGCCCACAGCCACAAACATAGGAGTGGCAGAGTATTGAGGAAGGGCGAACCAATCAAAAGGGGTTTGACCCCTTGAGAAAAGGTTTTTAATAAAGTGTTAAAATATAGTGCATTTTTCAGTACACTTTGTAATAATTTAGGTAAAAACCACCCAGTTTACAATCGATTTTGTAGGGTAAGACATAAAAAGTATGTTAGATTCCAAGCCACCAACAATGTATGCCAATATTTCCATATATGACAATAATCATGTTTGCTTTGTCCATGATGCCAGTAATGATACTATAACAAAGCATGTTTATGCTAGCTCTCCCAATACGTGCCAGTATCCCCATGTAAAAACATGTTCCTGTTGGCTTTGCCTTAATGCCAGTGAAAAAAAATCCATGCCACATTGCTGGCTACAAAAATCCCCCACTCCACATATAATAACACTCATCATGTTGTATTTGCTCCCTAACGGCAATAGAAAATGTCATGCCACAGTAAAAAAAAACATATAGCCTTGCAGGCAGCACGAATGCCCCCACCCCAATGTTAGAATACATATGTTGCCTTTGGCCTTAACACCAGTAAGAAACTGCAATGCCACAGAAAGAAATCATGCTCTTGCTGGCAAGCCGGTAAAATAGCTCACCGGTCTGAGCGCCTGCTTTTGTAATCCGAGTGTGATTCGCGGGTTCAAATCCTGGCAAGGCCAACTCTGTCTTTCATACTTCAATGTGACTTCTGTGATCTCTACCCTCCTCTATGGACCTCATACTATTATGTTGCTTTTGCAACTTGGTACCTCTCTTACTCTGTACTGTACTGTTTTCCCTGCTCACCAAGTTGTACCACCACCGTCATACGTATGGGTTTGGGCAATGTTGATAAATGCAATAAATAAATAAAGCTCATTAAATGAGTGCAAACTTCGGCTGGGTGATACATTTGATGTGAATATGTTCTCTGAAAATCGCTTTGGCAAAAGCGCTATATAAATAGCATATCATCACACAAATCCCCCATATAAGAACATTTATGTTGCATGCATCATGTTATATTCCCCCATGTAAGAATATGCATGTTGCCTTTGACCTTAAACACCAGTAAAATAATAAAGACCCAAGTCAAAATAAGGAAACATGCGCTCCCAATGTAAGAACACTCATGTTGCCTTTGACCTTAATGCGAGTACAACATTCCATGCCACAGTAAGACCCTGCCAGGCCAGCCCCACTGTAGTATTCTCCCCCACCCATCCCCACTCCAACCCCACCATCACATACAAACACTCAAGTAGGCTTTCCATTGCCCAAAAATGGCAGTAAAACATGCCATGCACTTAGAGTGTGAGTCTCCCGACTATACCCTTCTGCAAAAGGTGCACCTGCAGCTTTTGTCATTTATGGCACTATATATTTAGTGGCTATTACTTCAACTCACTGCTTAGGGAAATTGGGGGGCACTTATTTCCCCTGAGCCTCATCTGAAATGGCTTCTACCCTGGGTTTGTTCTTAAGGAAATGCCACCCTTTCATATATCACTGAAGCATATTCTCCCTACTTTCAGTCTGTAAAACTGCCCTGATGGGTTGCCTCATATGTTGTACCAAGGGAGGGCCATCTATTTACACAGGGTTGCTCCTTTTCGCTCTGTTGGCACACTGTTAATAGCTTTTGTTCCAGGGAAATGGAGCTGGAAACATGCAACTACTATCAAAAGCAGATGGGCAAAGCAAATGGTTGCGTTGGACTAAGGACACCAGAAAATTCTACTACCTGATGTGATCCAATTTCATTACTAGGGTGGCATTGCAGCTTTATGGGCAGAAAGGAGGTGTATCAGTGCTCAAAATCTGCAGGGCCACAATATAAGCATGTGTCCCTTAACATTCATTAAGCATTACACATTTCATGTTGTAGACTTTGTTGGACTTCATTTTAGCTCAGAAAGCATTGCTCATTAAGGATCTGGTTTTCAGCAAATGTGTTGCAGCATTTCCAGTGTGGGTGTTTAATGGTGCTTGCTATAGCCTCATGTATCTACAACTGGGGCGAGGAAGGTGCTATAGTGTCCATAGGGGATTTGCGTTACTCCAAATCCTACTATTTCTTGTCACTCTCCTCTTCCTGCTACCCTGCCAAGTAATGCTGCCAGCCTGTGCACATGCTTAGGAGATTTCTAGCCATACAGAGCATTCTGGGAGTGGGAGGAGTGCTATTTGGAGTCCGCATTTGAATTAAACTAAAGTATTATTTGAAAGCTATTGCTTACATAAGGTGACTCGAGAGGTGAAAGTGCCGCAAGTTGTAAGGACTATGTCAAGGAAGGGAAGGACTTGGTGTATTGAAGCATAATATGGACACTGTCATCCTCTGAAGCATTAGAGAGGGGTGCTGTTCCTATATTAATGCAGCATTCTGAAGTGCACACAAGTATGAGGGGAGTCACATCTGTTAGTGGGAAAGTTGATAGTTATTTAATTTAAATGTTTCTAGAAGTCCTATATAGACGGACCAAATCTAGCTGTGCACAACAGACCTAGGAGCTCATTTGTTCTGTGTGGTGACAGAAGTCTGGATTGCGTAAGGAGGTGTAAGTATAAAGAAATTGCGTGTGTGAGGAGAGCAGAATTGTGTAGGGAGATCAGGGCAGTGCAGTGTTGGCCTTGGTCAAGGGTGGGGTGAAGGTGGGGCAGCAATCCTGGGTCTTGTGTGGAGAGTAAGGCAGTGAAATGCCTCCCACCTGTTGAATGGGCAGGTAGAAGGGCAAAGGTATTTGGGGGTAGAAAGTAAAGTTCACCGAACATGGGCTTCTAGTCCAGAGGACGGCTGTGACAGGAGGGGCCCTGTTTTTGGATAGGCAGCAATGATGGCAGCACTGCTCTTTGCTTATTGTCAAATGACAACGTGGCAGGGTTCGCAGACGACATGGTCTGGCCACGTAGGTCAGATACAATTTAAAGAGCTGCTCTTTCAATTGGCAGGCACCGCAGCAACACGTTTTGACACAGGGTGTACTCTTCACGACGGGTACAAGGAGAATGGCCTCATTGAAAGAGACACTGATTATCCTGCTAAGGTGGCCAGCATGCATCTCGCAGCCAGGAGGTACTCTCTTCTTCCAAACTGAACTGGACATGTGATTATTATCCATGCACAGTTCAGAGGAAAAGAAAAAAAAGTGTATTATTTTGCTTTTTCATGGGGTGGCGGATGGGGGGGGCAGCATTTTTATAAGGGCGGCCATGGCCTCCCCTGGCCACCCCTTGGAGGCGCCCCTGCCTCCACCCCTCCTGCTCCTGGCAGGGGGCTACCAGGACATTCAGTACTCCTGTGGTCCACAATGACATTACCAGAGGGACCCTGCCATGCTGTCTGCTGCTTTGCAACCATTGGATTACTTGACACTGGTGCCAGGTTCTCCACCCTGTGAGCTGCTGGATTTCTAAATGTGGATGTCTCCAAGGAAATTGTCAATGCTGTTGGAGTATCTGGCACCACTATCCCACACCTGGTATCACATAATTTGCCTGTTTCCATTGGTGCCATCACTGAACACCACACCTTTCTGTTAAGCTCTTGCTCACCAACTAATGTGTTAGGTATTGATCTGCTATGGAATTTACCACATATTGTTCTCCTGATGGTATTTATATAGAGGTTCCACAATCTATCCAAGCTGAATGTTGGTTTTTCCTCCAACAGCCCACTCACGAGGAGCCTCTTATAGAGCCTTCTTCACTGCTAACACCTGCACAAGCTACACAGGTACAACACCTTATTGACTCAGTGCCAGTGGCTCTCTGGGCAGCACACGCCAATAAGGTAGGCCACATTCTTTCTTCTTAACCTGTTCGCATCACTATCAATCCAAGGCTGTCTCTCTCACATGTGCCCCAGTACTGAATATCACCTCCAGCAGAGGCGGGTGTCAGGCACGTCATCTCTCCCCTCTTTTGACAGACCAGTACTACCTCTATTTTGCTTGTCCCTCATCCAGAAGCCTATCTTATTTCTGAGTTTCCCTTCTCTCTGTCACCTCTCATTCTCATATTCATTTATATCCTGTTTCCAAACACCCACCCACCCCACACTCACATTTTTCTTATTTCTGACATGAGTCTCTGTTAACAGACTCACTCACTTCTATTAATCCTCCTCGCCCTATGTGTACAGTCTGTGTCTTATTCCTGTTTCTCCCCAATGATTTTGACTTGCTCCATCCATCTATTCTCCTCCCCAATGATTTAGCCTCTCCTGCTTTGTCCAGACAAACTGTCCAACTATGTTTTCTTCTACCTGACATCCTCTGTCTCCAGGAACTCTACCTCACACTGTTTCTATGGGTATTCTTCCTGTCTCTTTCTCTTACTTCAGGTCTTTCCTCTAGCTCTCCTATTCCTGATTATCATGCTTTCTGTCTGCAGTCTGTATCCTCCCCGTGTTTGTGTCTTTAATCTTCAGTACTATGCCTGTTTCTCTTGCTTGTTTAGTTTTCTTATGTCTTCTGTTGCTGTTCATTTTTTTCTTTAGGATCACCCTCCTCCTTTAGCTTTCTGCTCATTTCCTCATGTCCTACTGCCCTCCATTCCCTTCCTTTTTTATCCCCATGCCCATGCTTGCACGGATGTTACATGACTCCTAGCCTGACAAGCTCACATGGTCGCCTGATGCTTCCACAGCCTTCGCCAAGATCAAGACTGCCCTCTACATTGCTACTGCCCTGGCCCTTCCTGACTACTCTAACTCATTCACCCGGTTCTGCGATGAGAAAGATGGGTTTGCCTTAGGCATACTCACACAGAAACAGAGGGACCTACAATGCCTTGTAGCCTATTTTAACTCACAGTCAGACACTGTAGCCTCTGCCTTTCCCAAATGTCTCAGAGCATTAGCTGACACTGCTCTTCTCCTTACAAAAGTTGACAACTTTGCCTAGCACAGGCTTACACAATCACCACGCAACGCACAGCTGCTATATACACTGATTCAAATGATGCTTTAGGTATATCACACGACCACGAGACCCTCTGGAAAGAGAGGGGTTACATAACTACACAAGGTACTCCCATTCTCAATGCAGCCTAGGTTGAAGCCATGCTTATTGCCATTCTGCTGCATGCCGAGTTGGCAATTATGAAGTGCAGGGCCCACACACGACTTTCTGACAGCACCCTCCGTAGCTCTCAGGCTCCTGTTGATGTGCTGCTGTTTCTCCTATGATTAGAGGACCCCTCAGTATCTCTTTCCATTCTGGCCTTCCAGTGCCATAAAATTTGACAGAGGTCTCTCCCCCCACGAGAAACCCATGATAAGGCCAGTTACTGTGCCACCTTCCCCTGAACTCTGACTTAGGGCCTCATCACGAGTTGGGTGGTAACGCTGGCGCTATTAGCGCCGGCGCTAATAGCCCTACCGCCAAACCCCCTGGCGCTATTAGCGCCGGATCACAGGTTTGGCTGAAGGGTTATTGCCCATTCCCCATTGGGCCCATTCGGGAATTCCTCATTCCCCATTGGGCCCAATGGGGAAAATGTGCATTATTACCACCGGCGGATTTCCCGCCGGTGGTAATCACGCTGAAAATCAAAATTTTGCTGCAGATTTACCCCCAGCTAAGAGCTGGGGGGAAATCCGCCAAATCCATGATCTGGCGGACCCTTAAATGCGGCAGTAATAGCGCTACCGCCACATTTAAAGGTTACCACGAGACTCTTGATGAGGCCATTAATCTTGTTGTGTCATATTCCAAAAGACTAATGCTCGTTATCAGTTCTCACTTCCAGCAAATATAAGAGGCTCTGCCTTGAGGCTGTGCCGCTGCCTCCTGCCGGGGGACTGGGTGGTCTTGAAATTGCATCAGTGAAAATAACCGCTACATCTTTGCTAGAAATTTCCTGACAACCCATGCTACACTCCATGCCAGCCTGTGTGTGAAAGCAGCACCTCCACTCGATGATGATAAACAGCAAGAATTTCAGGACAAAGACAACACATCGTTTGACATCACCAAACACACTGTAAAGCTGCAATCTGCAGGGGTACAGGAGAAAGAGACCCCTCTTCAGCAGCCCACTGGGGCCCCAGCAGCTAAAACACAACTGCCTCCACCTCCAGCACTCCTCAACGATGAAGTTCTGCTTCCTGTCCCAAGATACAATTGGCCACCATCTCACCTAATCAGCAGGTGAACCATCACTCTCAAAGGTTTGCTACCCATGTCTCTTATGGGTGGTCCATCGCTCTCAAGCTTTTTTTGCTACCCTTGTGACCTGCAGGTGGCCCATCGACTCAAAGGTTTTTGTCACCAAGCAGCCACAATAATGCTGCACACCTGGAGTATAGGTGCAAAAGTCCTCCAGCCAAAGGGGTTTTGGAGACCAGGTGAGAGTGCCCAACGCTGAAGCTGATTTTTTTTCAGTTCTATGCATCTGTCAACATCATCCTGGCAGGGACCCGAAACCTTTGCATCATTGTTTCACCTGTCTAATGGGTCCTGTAATGGCTGACACCATTTGAAATGTTTGGGTATAAGGCCCCAATCTGCGTCGGGTTGGAAGCAAAAGCTAGGAATAGTGCTGCTATTACCTTATTACATGTAAAATATTTTCACCATGTTGCTGTTCATTACCATAGTGTTTGTTATGCCTCGCCCTACATCTGCCACCCTATGCCCAGACACCAACACCTTTCTCTTTTTCTCTTGTGCCTATTCAAACATAAGAATGACTTTGATTGCTATGTATGCTCCAACACTCCTATTTACAGCATTGGGGAGATTCCCTTCATCCCTATTCCGTTCAATCTTGCTGAATGGTGTTACGACCTCAATTAGTCTTCTTACCCCAAGACGACCCATCCCTTTTCCCGTTGATTCTTCTACCCTTGCTAAACTAATACACTGCCTCCCAAGAGACCCACCACATTTATTCCAAATGCTCTTATCTCTTTTACCGCTTTCAAACACTTTTGGGTTCACTATGTTCTTCCATTCTACATGGAATTTTAAGGATTGTTGTTATAACTGCCACCTTTGCAAGGATCGTTTTTCTTATTTGCATCCTTCTGTTGTGCTGTGCTAGACAGGTGTCTCACACTTGCCCCATCCCAGGCCAGACTGCTGCCACTTGAAATAGAGACACCTCTTATTACTGAAGACGGCTCAAAGGACATTTCACATGAACAGGAAATGATAGATGTACAACACTGATAGGGCTGCATTTTTGAATTAGGAACGTTTAGGTCCACAATCTCTGTCTCTAGGAACAACACTGTTTCAGTAGCTATCACTGTGCCTCTCCACCCTATTGTTATGTTCCCTGATAAACCTGGGTATCTTTGATTGAGATTATACTCCAATCCTGCTCCCTGTGGTCTACGCCCTGTTCAGGGACGACCAAACGTGGGGGTTGGTGTGGCAAGATTACTATGCTATTCTATTCAAGAATGCTATTCTATGCTATGTTAGGCAGGATTGCTATGTTAAGTTTTGCTATGCTACGTTATGCAATACTATGCTATGTAATGCGATGCTATGGTATGTTACTTTAGGCTCTACCATATAGTTAGGCTTCAGACCGTCCATGTCACCTCCCTCTGCCTGCTCGACATGCAGCACCCCAGACAAGCCCAAACCCCTCCTAGGGCAGAGAACACACAAGACCTTCTCTTCTGCTTATTCTCCACAAGTATAGCCATAGCCCCATATATGGCAGATAACCGAAGGGGATTCTGTGAATGCCCTTTATTCGTCATTCAAAAGGATGTCCCTGCAGTGTTGCGTCACACTGTCATAAGGGAGATGTCAACAGTTCTTACCAAGCATCTGCAATATCATGGCAAGCAACACCCCCATTGTGAAAGTACTGAAACATATTAGTATTTGCCTATGATATGCTATATAAACTAGCACTCTAGGGTGGGGGCTATAGCGAGAGCTCTGTGTGCCAAACTGCTTGAACACTTGCATGCATTGTTCCCTGCTGATCCCTTTGTATGTCATGTATTTGCACTCTAATACAGAAAGCTTGAATTGCCATCAGTCTGTGTGCTTTCCCTTATTTGCTGCAAGGGTCTTGGCCACCACAATCTCTAGCAGTATTGGAGGCAATCCCTTTGCTGTTATAGTTGATGGCACACAAGATATGTCTGGTCAAGAACAAGAATGCTTTTGTGTCCAACATGTTGACCAAGATCTTTGGCCACATGAAGATTTTATTGGACTGTACCAAGCAGATGATAACAGCGGAGCATCAATTGCTAACATTGTAAAGGATATTTTATGTTGTCATGGTCTGCCTTTATCAATGTTTAGAGCACACACCTATGGTGGTGCAGAAAATATGGCCGGGAAGTACCGTGCTACACAGTCAATAATACAGCAACAACAACCAAATGCATTGTAGGGCCATTGTGGAGTTCACAGTGGCACCCCCAGACATTTTTCATAGGGGTGGCCACACTTGAAGTCTTGGGGTGGCACACCAAAACAAACATACATAAATGAATGGGCCGGTGGGGGGGCCCGTGCTTTTATAAGGGTGGCCGTGGCACCCCTTGGCCACCCCTTGGAGGCGCCCCTGGGAGTTCACTGTGCAAATCTAGTCATGAAGGCTGCACCACTATGTCCCATAATTGAAGATGCAACACTCTATGTTCAAGAGCTTGGTAATCTGTTTGGGAAATGCATGACATGCCGCACACACTTTGCAGTCATTGTCCAGCATTCAACGGAAGGTCCAGCCAAAGTTGCCAAAATCAAGCCATGTGTCCCACGCGCTGGATGGTTCGGGTAAAAGATGTACAAAAAATAATGGATAATTATGAAGCTATTCTGGAAACATTAGAATAAATTGCAGCTTTCAAGAATAGTGGTCATGTGCCTGTCGTGCCTGTGGCCTATTAAAACAATTTCAAGAGGTAAAAACTTTCTTAGGTCTGCAGTTTGCTCTCCAAGTCAAGCAGCTCGTCAAGTGCTTGAATAATGCCATGCAAGGACACCAACTAACAGTATCCGGATATCTTGCAGCTGTGAATCACACACACAGTGCCATCCTAAAGCTTCAGAAGAAACAATCTTTTGACAGTCTACTCATGTATAATAACCATATAGTGGCAAGATATCAACTGAAAGAGATTGAAGTGCCAAGACGGTGATGAATTCCAAAACGTATTGAAGGATTAGCTAAAAATGTCCATCCAAACACCATAAACAACTACTATAGACCAGAGTGTTTTAAACATTTAGGGCCTCATTACACGGTAGGCGGTCGTTAAAGTTGGGACCCGCAAAGGGACCTTGGTGCTAATTACGGTACCGCAATTTACCGTAATTAGCTCCTTGCCCATTCCCATTGGGCAAAAATGGGAATGGGGAAGATCCATGGAGAAAGGGGGAATTACCGCCCCGCCAACCTTGGAATGGGGTGATAATTCCACTTTTCTCCATGGTGGTACCGGTATGGTACTGGCAGCAACCATGGTTCTAATAGCACCATGGTTTACGGCATTCCGTGTAATGAGGCCCTAAGATACAGTTTCTGTTTAATTTATGAGGCAGTTTGACCAGGAAGGCATCGAAATATATGAAAACATTGCTGCTTCTATCAGGCAGACGCTCTGAAAATACTGTTAAATACCCAGAAATCGAATATTTCCTCCTCTCTGCACAATTAACAACATTATAAAGTGTCCATAGGTATTCTTCAGTCTCAGAATTGCTAGACATCTTTTGAGCTTTCTTTGCACAGGTGGAGAAGCTACGGCACATCCTCTAAACTGTTCCAGCATGTTTCTGTGAGGCTGAGAGGAGCATTAGTGCTTTGCAACAACTGAAAGCCTGGCTGCGGACAACTATGGCTCAGAAAAGACTAAACTTTGTGTGTGCAATATACATAAAGATATGATGGATCTGGCTGACATACAAACCATTGCAACTGAATTTTTCATGCATTCTGAATGGCACAAAAATATATTTGTTTTTTTTTAAACATATGTGCATGATCATTACTGACTACACAATAATTGGCAGATTTTACTCTGTGGCTTGTTTTCAAAAGACAAAAGATGAAGTACAAGGAAACAGAGTTGCTGTTAATGAAGGAAGAAAGGCCTGATCACCTGATCGGTCTAGATGGAATTACATGCTTACCCTATTAAGGCTTCGGGAATCAGCTGGTCTTGCCTAATATTGATTTGAATATGGCTTGGTTTTATGTCTGTAGCAAAGACCACAAGGTGACCCCTGCCCCCCACCCAGATGCTATGGGCCTCATTCCGAGTACGGCGCTAACCAATGGCGCTATTAACGCCTTGGTTGACGCCGTACCCGGACCGGCAGCGCCTTGGTGGTTGGCGGAATTACCGCCCCATTCCAAGGTTGGCGGGGCGGTAATTCCCCAATCCCCATTTACCCTTCCCCATTCCCATTCTTGCCCCATAGGGCATAATGGGAGTGGGGAAGGCGTCAATTACGCCACCGTAAATTACGGTGGCGTAATTAACATCAAGGTCCCTTAGCGCCATGGTATTTAACGCCTGCTAAAAGCAGGTGTTAAAAGCACCATGGCGCTAAGGGAACTCGGAGTATGGCGGTAAGGGATTACCGCCACCGCTCTCGTTAGCGGTGGCCGCTATCCCTTACCGCCATACTCGGAATGAGGCCCTATGTGTCTCTTATGTCCCTGCATAGACATGGGTGCATGTATGCACATCTGTGATAGATATTGACCACTGTCATTTAAAAGGAGATGATGGCCATTCTACAGCATCACTACAGATGCTGTCTGCTCTTTTCTATTTATTTATTTTAAAAAACACAGGGAAAGCAATGTGTCTCTGGCACAAAAACAGTGACAAAATGTTTCATTGATAACAGACCGGAGGACAGTGTTACTTTACAATGGGGTGAGAGAATGTGACTTGAAGACAAGATGTTGCCAAGAATGGTAGAAAAATAAACCAGGGACGAGGTACGGCCAGAATGAAATAGGAACGGGATGATGGAGGAAGTGCTGAAATAAGGATAGAGGTGCATGGAAAAGTGCTATAGGGTTGTCCATGACAGGTGGGGAGGGATGAGAACAGGGTGCGGCAGTAGCGTAGATTGCTAGTAAACAGGTTCTTCAGAAAGAAAGCGAGCTTCCGAGGTTGGATTTAAATAGTGGCAGAGTCATAGTAATGCAAAGTAGGCGAGTGAAGAGACAGAGAGAAGAAATGAGTGGGACCACAGGGGACTTGAGTGGTGGCAAGGAGGTGAGCTGGGGTAGATCATAATGCAAAAGGGCAGGCAAACTTTGCAAGCACCCAAGCCTCTATGTACATACTGAATTGTGATGTGGGTTGAGGTGCAGATGTATTCCTTCATGGAGTGGCTTTCACACTTTACGACCTGCTCTGTGCAGTGAATATTGATCAGTATGGCTTACTACTGCTTTAACAGGCTGAGAGCTTGCCTCTCTGTATTTTACCACCTCCATTTCATTTTATGTGGCCAAATAAAGCAGTCCATTATCATTGCAGCTGCTATTGAACATAGCTGCGAGGATAGCTTCTTAGATTTTGGTAAATAACGCCTATGGCTTCAATTCTGTGAATGTGTGACAATGGCGCAGAGGCTGTAAAATAGGCAGATAAGCCCTGCAAGTATTGCAACACATAGTTTCCATTTTGTCCAGGATTCACTGCACAGGGCCTGTCAATAAGCAAGAAATTGCCTTCGGCATCTCCGTTCTTCAGGAAATCCACTGGCATCATATTTGGATGCAGTTGAAGTGGCTGCTTTCTGTCACAAAGCCGCATCAATGAATGACGGAGACAGAGTTCTCAAGGTAAAAAACATATTTATTGTGGATTGGTAAAAGGCTCCAATAAAATAAAAAAAAGAAAAGAGCAACAGAATACAGGATGGCTTTTCCATGTCTCCCACTGAGGCACAAGTATCTTTGTGCAATAGAAATACATGAGTTCTCTTGCCGTAATGAACACGACTCTCACTCTGGGCTTTTGCAATGAGAAGCATGATCAGCTGTGTTTTAATGAACCATCGTTTTCTTACCACGTTTCTAGGCCTGCTTCCCTTGTGTGTGGCTACACAGAGCGAGCCCTTAAGTTGGACAGCAGACATATTGAATTTTCAACTCAGGTACGAGCATAGAGGACTGAGCACAAAGACACTTTGGGCCTCATTACGATCTCGGCGGTAGCCATGCCATTAATGACGGCATGGCTGCCGCCGAAATTGCATCCGGGTCCGGGTTCCCAGAATGAGGAATTACCGGGCCATTCTGAGTTCGCAGGGCCCGGTAATTCCTCCTTCTAGGAACCCGGGCCCGGACCTTCCCCATTCCCATTTCAGCCCCGATAGGGCTGAATGGGAATGGGAGAGGGAGCAAACAACGGGCCGATTACGAGCGGCCCGTTATTTACTCCCTCCTCCTCTCGTGGGACCCGCTCTGCACGTCTGGTAAAACCAGACGTGTAGAGCGGGTCCCGCGAGGGGACCTCGTAATGAGGCGGTACGGGGTTGACGGCGCTGGCACCTTTACTGGCACCATTAACCCCGTACCGCCTGGGTTATAATGAGGCCCTTTATTTATTCTGAGGTCCTGCCCTGGTTCACGCACTAGCGAAATGAGACAGGCACAAATTGTTTTTTCTGAGCATGATCAGTCACGCATGTAAGTTTTACTTTCTCTTCATATTTACTGAACATTTCCGACACTCATGCACTCTGACTCTCTACATCAGAGATTTGTTTTATTCTGAGAGGGATATATAAAGGATTTCATTTGTTTATAACCATTTCTAACTTATAATTCTATGCCAGCAGGGAGAAAGGTATTGCTCACAGTTGTCATTACTTCATAAAGGTCACTTAAAGGTACAGAGCTGTAAATTAGACACAAATCAATGTCACGGATCTGGAATAGCATAGGGCGAGCCAGGGAGTCCTCCACTCACTGCCTCCTGTCCCAAAATCAGGTGGCAGACAATAGCACCAGGTGTCATGGCTCGCCCACACATCACCCCCACAGTCAACAGGGCACTTCACCACACCTCCCTGTAATTACTACCTTAAAAGTGGAAGCCAAGTCGGTTGTTGTTCCGTGTTATGGCAGCCACCACGTTCTCACACAGCATCCACCATTGATGCAAGAAGATTGTCTGCATGGAATTAATATTTGCAGCTAAACCAAGGGATGCCTCAGATTCCGGAGTGGACATCCACTCCATGGAGATGAGTATCCAAATACATTGCAGCAGGCAATGGATGGCGCGCAGGCCAATACAAGGAATGTTTCTCCTGCACCAACATGAGGCTATAAAGCATGAAGACAACACAATACAATAGCTGTTGTCGTGTAAGACATATGAATATAAGGAGTGTTACCACACAAACAGGCACATACTTACATCATTCCTTGAGAGTCTTAATTGTAGTTATCAATTCCTACTGCATAGCATTTCCCCTCGTGTCTTGTGTTTTCTAATTCCACCTGTTGGGTGTCTGGTTTCATAACATACATTTTTTGTTGTATACTCCTGTGTCCCATGCTTTTAGACTAGGACATTACTTTCAATGTGCATCCATTGAACATACATCACAGTACAAAGAAATACAATGGTACAGCTTCTCCTTATTTCCGGGTTCTGTAAAAACCAGAATCAAGGAGGTTCTCAAGCTATGCCATACTTGGCTTGTTAGGATAGGGCTCTGATGCCAACAATACAGCAATCAGGTTTCAGGTTTTGAACTGGCACATATCTGTATGACTTGTGATTCAACACATGTTGTGGAGGAACCATTGTGTTGCATGATACTCGGTTCACGTATGCCCAGCAGCGCTCCTCATACTGGCTTCTTTCTGGGTCGCATTCAAAATAGTAAGTGCTGATTAGCATGTGGTGCTGATATTTAGGACATACCTCTCACTGAGATTGCCCCTACCCCTGAATTTACATGGACATGGAGCACCTTTGTAGAAGTAACTGTAAGTAACATTATCCTTTTCACAATTCACCTCACAAGCACCATGACTCCGCCCACAAAAACAGTGTGGACAGCATCATTGTTGCCCCATGTTTGCCATTGTAGCCCACGACAAAGATCGACAATTGAATGCCCTTGGTATCCTCACACAGTCATGGAAGACACAGCTGTGAGCTCTTTGGGTGATATGGAGAGGCTAGGTCAAGACCACCACAATTTGAAAGTACTGACTTCCCTGGAAGTCAAGCGCCTTAATTAAGTGAAGAAAATAGCATGTTTGTTTTCCGAACTGAGCACAATAAAATGGAGGGTGGAGAATGTTTAAGGGATGAAATCCACGGGTTTATAAAATGTGTACAAAATTGAGAGCACAGGTTCATAATAGGTTAATTATTGCAGGTCTGATTATGCTTTAGAACCTTTTCACCAACTTCAGCATATGGACAAACTCCACGGGTAGAATCCGCGGAAATGCTTGGACTCAGAGGAAGTTGATGCAAAGTCTAAGTCTGGGCAATCCTCTGGCCAGCTTTCCTCAGAGAAGGAATTGAGCCCAGTCCTCTGGATTCAATGACTCAGCAGGGCTGGTTGGCACCCCAAAACAGTGCCTGAATCCACCAGTGAGGCACTGTCTGATAAGCCAATCTAACTACTTATCTGGCTATATTTGGTGTGCTGTACAGCGTTGCGACTACATAGAAAGTCCAGTTAATTTTCACTTTATCTGTGTGAGTATAAGAGCAGAATTGAAGATGGAAAGCCCATACAGATTGTTTTAGAGTTTTTCCTGGAATTTTGATGGAGTTTTGGGGCTTTTTTGCAAGTGCATTAGAATATAGTGATTTGTCATACTAATTTTCCCAATTTGTCTGTTTCTGTGTTTATCATGATCTATGTGTCATCTTTCCTGTTTCCTCTTTGCTTTCCTCATAACAAGTTTTAAGAAATATCAAAACTGTTGTTGTACTTGGCCACCTTTGTGTAACCTTTTGTAGACCCAAACCCGTTTGTCTACGTGTTTCATTTGTAACTTTTTCCATTATTTTCCCTTTGCTTGCTTTTGTTTTTTTAAAGGGTTAAGGAAAATATGGTTCCCTTTTGTGTTGCCACCTCTTTGTGAAGCCCACATGGCGTCCCCATGTGTTTGTGGACCAAATGCTAACTTTATGCTATAATCACCTTCCTTTGTGTGTCTGAGAACCCGAAGTGAATCCATTTGGCTGTCCTAGTCAGTGAAATGTCATTGTTCTTTTGTAGTCTGTCAATCCTTTCTTGGGAAGGAATATAAATAATTAAGAGGAGCAGGTCTTTGTATTTGAAGGCAACTGTTGAAGTGAAAGTGGAGTTTCTCGTCTTGGAGGACCAGAATGTTACTTGCCAAGAGTTGTATTAGGATGATGTACCTTTTTTGATTGTAGGGGTAGTGCCAGTCAACCACAACAGCATGCATTGCCTGAGCAGGGTGAGTCATTGGGTTGTGGCTCAGGAGGAAGAGAAGAGACAGGACTAACAATCAATGATTTGCAATTATCACAGGGGTAGAGGTGGAGTAGGAGTGGCACAGCTTCACAACCAGGATGGAGTTACAACAACTCTTTAGAAGTGGTCGAAATGAGCGCGAGCGGTTGGGAGCCGTGCTTCTCTACTTTTTATATTACTTTTTACAGCTCCTATACTTTTATTTTAAAAAGAAACCGTTCTGGAATGCTTTCGTTTTAAAATAAAAGTGTAGGAAGACGTTGCAGCTTGCACTTTCAGTGCACTGCACTTAACGTCCCCTTAAACAGCAGGTGCAAAAGTTCGGGGTTTGTATTGTGTGTTGGAGGGAGCGTGGTGATGGGGTTTGTGAGGAGTGGGTGCAGTCCAGCAGGGAACATAGTTCCACTACTTCTTTTTGTACACTTCGACCACCGAAAAAGATACATCTGAAACAACACTTCTTCAAGAATCCATCAGATGGCCATGATCCTAATAGTGGGTTTCATAATGACTGTTCGTTTTGTCCACCGACAACAAGCTTTAGGCCTAAAGCCATTGGGCGTCATTACGAGTCTGCTGGTAAAAAAACAAGAGTACTGGCATGCCGGTGCTACCCTGTCCGTGTAGCACTGCTGCCGGAATCTACGGATGATTCTGAGTCAACATGCACGTGCATTTCGGCATGCCGGTAATGGTTGCACTGGCAAGCGGGAAGACCCCTCAAATCCCCAATACCGGCATCATCAATGCCGTAGCCACCAGGACCAGCATCCTCAATGCCGTAATTACCGGTACCCCGATGCCGAAAATACCGGCATCAGAAGCAACATTATCACTTCGGAACGGGAAAAGCACCAGCGGCCATCTTGAAAAATGCAATCCATTGCAATCCTCAGTCTACAGCAGTACAACTGGAGAATTGAGTATGCAGCATGTATCCTGAAGAACATGGCTTCAAGACACGGGAAAGTGAGTTGGCGTAAGCCAAGTTTCTGCGACGTGGAGCTCAACATGCTTGCAGATACCCTGGTGGAACACACAGATGTTGTTTTCTGCACAGACCTGCGCCGGGAAACACAAATTCGGAAGAAAGTCGTGTGGGAGTAAGTGGCGCAAATGGTCTCTATGGTGGGGACAACAACACGCACCGTACATGAATGCAGAAAGTGGTTGGATGATCTCTGGCTGTGGGTCTGCAACATTCTCTCTGCAAATTGCAGCTAGGGGCTGGCCACAGCAGGAGGAGCACCATCCACAATAAAGCTGGCACCGTGGGAGGAGAGGTGCAGCACAGTGTTGGACATCGAGTCAATCGAGGGTGTGGGTGATGCCGAGACGGTAGTCCCAACATCGGCCGTTGATGTTGAATGACCCTTAGTGTAATACCAAAATCACAACACACACCTTCAAACCCAACGCCAATGGTGAAGTCAAAATGCCAAGTAGAAGTGAGCAAATACATGCCCCATCACTTCCCACCTAAAGTCACCCCCTACAAAACCTCAATGTCCCTGCCATGGACACACCCAACAAACCCCACTGACACAACCCACAGGAGTCCCAATTGCCAACACATGCACCATCTGCATGCGCACACACACATATACATCACCGTACAGATGCAGGCATGACCACTGTGCCATCTGATGGCATGGTGCAGACATCACCACTGCCGATTGCACACCTGAGCCACCCACCATTACCATGCACAACATGGCTGCACCAGAAGGATGCACAAACACAGCGCCCCCCCATTCCCATAAGCACCATGCCTGCCCCTCCAACATGTTAACAAGAATGCACAGGATTCGAAATGTACTAGCATCGATGTATTTAGGATGTACGATGAACTATGACTGATGCCCTGCCTCACTGTCCCCTACAGGAAGAGGATCAGACAGCGAGTCAGAACGCACCACAGAACTGAAGAAAGCACCAGTACGTCAGAGCCGAGGTGACGTCACCGGCTCCAGCCAGGGTCCTTCCACATCAAGAGCAGGACAGAGGCATCCTACAGCCACCACGCCACAGCCCCCCAGCCAAGGGGACACACAGGCTGGCCACCAGGCCGAGTATGAACAACGTCCATCCTGCAAGACACCCCAGCAAAGACCCAATGCTGGTGGCAAGGCACCCCAGGAAATACCCACTGGTAGCAGCAAGGCAAACAAGCCAAAAGGCACCTTTCGCACAAAGGCCCCACACCCACAAACCATATGTGGGGCACAGAAACCACCTAAGGTTGCAGATCTACAATCCCCAGTGGACAATAATGTGGATAAGCCACAATCAGCGGCAACCAGTGATCTGGGTGAGGTGGGCCAATCAGCACAACACAGCGCGGAGGAGGAGGAGGAAGTGGCTGACACTGCAGGCAACGGCATGCATGAAGGGCAGGACAATACCCTCAATGCAGCCTACCCCACATCACTTACCGGAACACGGCTCAGGTGGCCAAAGCTCAGTGGATGACATGGACCAAGCAGTATACAGCCCTGAGAGTCCACACACCCCACCTCCCATGCACCCACCTGCAGCACAAAGCATGAGAGATCTGCAGGGGTGTCTGACCCGCATGGAGGAGCACCAGCTGGCCATGCAAGACAGGGTGAGGCAATATGTGACGGATGGTGAAGCCATACGCCAAGTCATGAAGGAGAATGCCAGGGTAGTCAGCCGTGCTGTGTACTGCGTGGCCCAGCACATGAGGGAAGGGATGTCAGCCATGAATAAGGCCGTCACCCAGTTTTTGGCCGCATTGCCCGAAAAGAGGAGTGTAGACAGAGACCCGCAACCCGCTCCATCCACGGGCACGACCCCGGCAAGCTCAACGCAGACACGCCTGGTGCGTCGGTCACTGCGCTGTTTGCGCTGCACAGACCCTCAACCCCCTGCTCCAAAAGGGGGCATTAAAGGCCAGATTTTCATGTGCATGCAGGAGGGAGTCGATTTGAAGTTGCAGTGGGGGTGTTGGGGTGTGGGGGTGGGTGGCATGGGGGTTGGGATGTTGGGGTTTTGGGCTTGTGGGGGTAGTGTGGTGTTCTCTTGAGATAGGGTTGCACGTTGATTCATGTTAAATATACATAGTTCGCACCAAATTAATACAGTTGGTGTGTGCAAAAAAAAACACATGACTGGACATTGCTTCTTGAGTGTGTGTCAATTTCATATTTTACAGTGCCCAGTGTTCCCCACACCCAGTGCCTTGTGTTTGCCGGTCCATCAAAAGTATTGTGCAATCAATTCTTGGCATGCTGCACGTCCTTCATTCACATTGTGCCATGGGGGGTTTGCAGCATCCTCCCCATCCTCATCCTCATCTTCGAGTGGCATCAGCTCCATGTCAGGGGTCAAGGGTATGTTGCGCTGGATGCACATGTTGTGCATCATGGCACATACCAACACTATCTTGCCCACCTTCACTGGCCCGTATATGAGTGCCCCACCCGACCTGCTGAGGCAGAGAAACCGGACCTTCAACAGCCCAAAGGTCTGCTCAATTGTGACACAAGTGCGTACATGTGCACGGTTGTAGTCCTCTTCATGCCTGTTGACTGTTTGCCTGATGGGGTCATGAGCCACGGCTTCAGGGGATAGCCAGCATCACCTCCATGGGTGCAATAGAAAGTGCCCTTGTGAATATTTTGGTCATTCCTTGTGTGCAAATGGCAATTCACTATACATGTACATTGCATCATGACCCATTTGTCTGATGTGCTTCATGATGCACAGTGGTTTCTAAACATGCTTTTGACTACTTGATGTCACCATGTAAATGTCCATCAATGCGTTCCCCCATATGACAGAGGCACAATGGCATTAGTCTTGTGGTCCTCTGTTGGTGGGTATCGTTTCTGTGATGAGTCGCGGTGTGTACTGGCATGGTGGGATTGAGGTACTGTGGATGGGTCCTGCACCACTCAATCATATGTCAGTGGTGGAAACTGATTGATGATTGCAATAGTTTCCATGCTTCACCCATTGTATTTTGAGGTGTCCCTTAAGGTGCCTGGACAGGTATGCTGGTCTGCGGTGTACCAGTGGGGTGGTTGCAGTGACAGAGATTCCCCTGTGTGGAGGTTGTATTCATCTCAGGCATGGCTGCATGACCCATGATTCACTTTGTTGCGCTCATGTATTTCATGCTTTGTGACTGCAGAGTGGTGCACTGTGGTACGTGTGCTTCATGTCTGATGTTGTTCCAGATGCATGTCCTGGTGTAGGCACTGTTTATCTTGCTTCCATTTATGCACAGCTGTGTTGGCATTCCGCACCTGCATCCATTGGCTGTGTCCCACATTCTATCAAATTCATTGGGGTCACAGTTTTAGGCACCCAGGACGCTGTGGCCAACCCCCACCCCAATCAACACCCCTTATGGCACAGCCAGCAGGGCGGGTGCCTGTGCATGTGGTTACCCCCAACAGACACCCCTCATGGCCCCGTGGTTGGACTTACCCAGCAGCCAGATACATTGTGCAGTTTGTCGTGCCATGTAGCGGGGAAGCGTGGAGATGCGCAGCACCATGGCATCATGTGTGGGGCCCGGGAATCTTGCATAGCAATGCGTAATGATTCTGCTTGCATCGCACACCATCTAGACAATCAGGGAATGGGAGAGGTTCCTGTTGCGGTACACCACCTCAACAGAATGCAGGACTAACAGCTTCACATGGATGCAGTTGAGGGCACCTATTACCTTTGGCATTCCTGCCAGTTCATAGAATGCTATTTTGGTTGCAGTCACCTACTCCGCAGTCCGTGGTAAATGTATGTGGTGACTTGCATGTTTCAGGAGGACATCTAGTACCTGGTTGAGCACACGGGAGAAACATGGTTGTGAGATGCCTTGCAGCTGCCCCACTGTGTGCTGGTAAGTGCCTGTGGCAAGGATGTGTAGCACAGACACTACCTTCAGCAAGCGGGTATGGCTGTAAAGATGTTAATGAGGTTCATCAGGTTGTCATGAATGAGGTCCACTATTGTGCATATGGTGTCCCTGTCCAAGTTGTACAGGGTGTGGATCTGTGCAGGGGTTAGGTCAAATGGACGGGCCCTTTGGCAGGCGATTGGTGGCTGCCTGCGGGGTACAACTGCCTGCACTGGTGGTATGTGTGGGCCCTGACTCACCCTCCTTCTCCTCCTATGCTGCCACTGCATTCTCTGGTTCAGGACCTGCTCAAGTAGTAGCAGTACAGGCATGTCCTCCAGTCCCAGGATTGCAACTGCTAATGGTAGCATTTTGGATTTGATGGAGGTGTGGTGTGTGGGAGGGCTGCTTGTGTTCTGTGCCAGACTCCATTGCCTCCACCTGTGCTGATTGTGTGCACCTGTGGCAGGTTTATGTACAGCAGATTTCTATTTGTGGCTTCCCCGCAATGCCGGTGTTAACGGCTTCATGGCATCCGTTCTTACTCGAATGTCTATGCCGGTGATTGCATGTCGGTGCGACTCATAATGTGCTCTTCCTTGCAGCATGCCGGTGTCACAGGCATGGCTGCTGCATGTCCGCGCACATACCGGAAAGGAGTAGCCCGGTTGCAGCGGGTCCCTGATGATGCTGGTGACACCGGCATCGCGGGTCATAATGCTCTGGTCTGCTAAACGATGCCGATATTACCATACTGGTATCGATTTTACTTCACCGCCAACCTTGTAATAAGGCCCATTATATTTGAATAGTGAGTACTAGCTAAAATAGAATTACTAGAAGGTAATTGTAACAAAAATACGTTTTTTTTATAATCTAAGCTTTAGAGAATGACAAGCTGTGCATTCACTGAGGATGATCCGTACATTGGTTATTAGAAGGCTGTTAAAGGATGGGTGATGGTATAATAAAGAAACGTGTATCGCAGCCCCTATGGTAGGCCATTTCTTGACAGTTGGACACACTTGTGACAATTTGAAGTGGTCAGTCAACAGCAAACTAAATCAGAGTCATAATAAACAACATGATAAACAAAGATTAACTAAAGAAGAAACACGTATAACGTTTCTCCCTAATAGCCATGTGATTGGGATGAACGAGAACATCGATTGGCAAAACCTGTACTAATTCAGCCAGAGAAGTCTGTGATATGTGTACGGTGTAATAGATCCACTCTCCTCTTCTCTCCCCCTCTTTTTTTAGAGTGACTGAAGAATAAGTTTCGTCAATAGACAGTTAATAGATGTATGGAAAGTGTACCAGATCTACTTATAGTAACTCACACGAGAATAGTAAAATCCAGTGAGAAGGATTACCAGACCAATATGTGCCCTATAAATGATATAAGATGTTGAATCACATTGTGTGTTTCTCCTTCAAAAATGGCCACCAAAGGTGACGTCCAAATCTAGGCAGATGCACTCTAGTTCTTTGATGTACGTGTTTACTTAAACTGTGGCATTGCATGAAACTGCGGCCGTTTGTAAACATAAATGAGTGAGGCTACCTGTGTCGTTTGATTTGATTTGCACATGGATGGTCTAAGTACTAATGTTACCTGCAGTATACTGATCATATACTGTTCGAGCTTAGGCAAAGTATATGCACAAGGTTTATCCGGCTCTCCATTATCCCGGTACTAATGTACCTTGTTAGTTTTCTGTTTCTCGGTTCCTACCCATGTCTACAATTTTCCCTGATGAATAATGTTGAACTGAACAACATCCTCTTCTCCGCATTTATGCACCTGGTGACAGTGAAACCTTTGTTGTCTGCTTGAAAGAATGAACACGTGTTGACCATGATGAAAGTAAGCACATGTACAGTTTCACCTTGTGTCAACTGTGTATTCTACTTTAAGCTCCTAGTGGGAGATGTTAGAGTGACATTAGTAATTATGAGATTAGAAAAGGAGATAGTTACCTGGTCCTTGAAGACAAAAAGCTGCTGAGCACTGTCCATGAATCAAAGTGGGTGTATACATCATTAAGACGCCTGCCCTTGGGTACCTACCATCCCCAATGGTAGTTTTACTGGGGCCTCCTCTATTAAGTAAGTAATGGGTGAAGTGTGAGCAATTCTAAATAATGTTGAATGATAAGTGAGGTTAGGCCATTAACTTCTAGCCATATTTGTATCTTTCCTTAGGTAGGAAGTCTTGAGGTTGATTTAGACTCTCAGGTTCACACCTATAGCAAGTAAATACAATAGGTAAGTGATTGAGTTTTGTAGAATATCATTTCACAATAAGGCTAAATGCGACTCACCTTTTCGATTATTGATCAATCAATAAAGAACAACTATTAACAAGCTGCTCTTGTTTATGTTCACGTTACAGGACATCATGACTGAATGAAGAGCGAGATATATCAATTTTAGATATTGGCGACAACACAGAAATTGTTTTGAAATCCCCTGAAGAATTTCCTACATTTGCACATAGAAGATAATGTATTGGAATAAAACATGCTAGGTTATTACGAGCCATGTTTATTAGGCTTCATGAATTTGAGCACTTTAGCTTTTGTGTGATTGTTTCAAGTTTGTTAACAATCAAACAGCTTTTTGTGGTTTCTTAAGTGTGAATTGTATGTTTTTGTAGGTTTGTTTGCATTGTCATTGAGTTTGTGGATATATGTCACATGAATATCAAGTATTAATAGGGAATTTATTTGTCAGTGTTTGACTTGTGTTGTTAATATTGCATCTAAATAAAACATTTTTGTATTTTTAAATCAATAAGGGCAAATTTATTTTTTTCCCCTATAAATGCTGCTCATGTGGTCTCCTGTAATTGAGTGAACTAAAGTATCTGGTCCTTTTTCAGAGTTCTTTGAGGTTATAACCAGGGTTGACCGGATTGCTAAAACCCCTGGAGTTCCCCTTTTGTAAGCATGTGTAGGTATTAGCATAATTGATTGTTTTTTTGATCGAATGATACATTTGACCGAATTTGGTCAATACCATTCGATAAATAAAATAAATGAACAATTAGGCTAATAAATACCGCTCCCCATGTTTGGTATGTATTAGCCTTGGAGGGTTGTGGGGGGTGTCCCCCACTTCTTCAATATCGGAGGCGGGGTACTGAAAAAAAAAAGGAAAAAGGGACCCTGCAGCATTGGATCTGATCCGCGTTAGAGGGATGGATCTGATGCTGCAGTGCTGAAATGGACCAGGTGACGGGAATCAGGTAAGTGGGGAAGTGAGATGGGGGTGAGTGCATTTCATCCCCTGAGAACTGATCACATGCGGGCTGTTTTTTTTTTTTAACAGGTTGCCGCAATCAGTTCTCAGATGGTCAAACACACCCAAACCCATGCTTATTATAAGGAAAGCCTTGTATTCTGGTTTCAAACCTCACCTCCATGTCAGTTGTTAAATGTTAAATGTTAAATGTATTTATACCGCGCACCATCACCAGCAGAATTGGTCGCCAGGCGCTCAGGCGAACTACTATTACAAGAACTTCTTTATTACACATGTTTGATGTATATATGTTCTGGGACAGGAGGAAAACAAATGTCTATTAAAGCAAAGTAAAATTGTATTAATAAAAAAAAAGATTTGCAAATAATTCACAATCCTATTAATTTAATGTATTGCTTTTTCACTTCGTTTGATTGGTTGCTAAATTGCCCTGATCAATATTTACCAAATTTGTACCTATCACTGGGAATTGCATGGCTCAATATGATTCACACCAACCTGAAATCTGGAATTAGTTTTTGAAAATCACCAAACTCCCTCTTAAGCATACATATTTTCTATTTCCCTCACAGACAGAGAAAACACTTCCAAAAAGGCATGTTTGTTTCTATATTTTCTGTATTTTTATTGGATTTGTGGGCTGAATCCTTTTTCTTTATTTTGTTGCATGAGTTCCAAGAAGAGGAAATAATGAATTGAAGTATGTCATTGTTATTTTTAAAACCTATAAGCAGACCTTGTCCAGAGTCTTTATTAGAGATGTTGAATGTAGGCCAATAATTGATCAACACTACCACCAATACTGACCTGTAACCTCCGTGATAATGGTCAGCCGTGTGATACATGTACCTTTAACATCTTTTCCACTGTAACTAGTCCCGAGGCGCCTCAGGGCTTTGTGCGATGCAATAAATACAAAAATAAATAAATAGGTTGTCCTGGAATCCATAATTAGTAGCACTAATTGAATGTCACAGAAAGCCTGATTTATTCAAAATGAAGTAACATTTCTCCTTGCTGAGGGACTCATTCCATGTTAGCATAATATATCATCCATTAAATTACCAAGATCAGGCATTCTGCAAATTGAAAATTGAGCAATTTAGTTAGCCTATAAATGCACAGTGGCGGTTAGCACACTTTCAGTGCGACTCACTTATGGCTTGAGATCCCACAAACATGCAAAGCCACCATATCAGAGGACTTTTTCAAAAGCCCCCTCCCAGATTTGGAATTCTTTACTTCTTCACAATGCTTTTATCCCACAGCTTTTTTCGTCTTCAGAAAGTCTTTAAAAATGTATATTTTCTTTGTCTTATCCCTGTGTTTTACATTGTTCCCTCTTTCCTTCATGGCATCTGTTATTGTGAATATGTTAATTGTAATATGATCGATTGTAAGCCAGGGAGGTCATTTCTCCAAAATACAAGGGTTAGCGGGAGTGACATCACCCGACCATTGACCTATGCTAACATCACAGGAAGTGATGTAGTTCGAGCCCACCCTAAAGTGACATCACAGGAAGCAATGGAACACAACCTTTCACCCCTTGACAAAACAGGAAGTGGCATTGTATAGCATTGTTCCTAGGTACACTATGAAAAATATGGTTACAATATCCCTGTAATGTGATATACATTTCATACAAAAATGGATCACCATATGCATAATTAATATCAGTGTGTATAGTCCCATATTACCAAATTACTGTGAATGCAAGCAGACGTCCAAGACCAAATGATAATGATGTGTTATTATACAGCACTTACCCTTAAGCGCATTATATAGAACAGATATACATGAAATATCACCCAACCTGTGTTGGTACTCATTTATCGACCTCAGAAGGATGAAAGGCTGAGTTGGCCTTACCAGGATTGGACCCTGCAACCTAGAGATCACACACACACACTACAGCAGCGAGCGCTAAACCCACTGAACTATCTTACCAGATATAGTTGCCTTACCGGCTATTGCAAAATGAGCAATTACATGTCTGAATGTTCTCAAAGTCAGAAAGCAAATTACAGTCTGTAGTGGATACCATTAAAGTGGTAAATGAGATTTAACAGCAGGACAGTCAGGGGAGCTGACTTATGAATTTCCCGGCGGTGCACAACGATAGAGAAGTGACATCAGCGGCAGTTATGATGGCAATTGTACTAGTGTCATAAAGTGACTTTATTTTTTCGCATCACAAGATAGTCTTGAAATGGGAGCTTTGTGTTGCTCACTTTAACGATCACAGATTTGCAAGGTAACTCATGCTTTTCGAGCGCTTTGGGTTGGAAACTGGAAACGTTCCATTATGCATATGAAAGGCAATGACTGCAAATGTGTTTACAATTGCAACCTGATTACCTTCACGACCTGCAGCATGGCCAGAAGAAATGGAAGAGAACCAGGGTTTGCAAGGTTCAAGGCCCCACTGTAATCACCCTGACAGCGACATTGAGCACGCCTGTAATCACCTTCATCCTTAAGCTAATTGCCTGATGTTTTTTTTTCAAATTACCTGCTTGCTGTATAAGTGAATCCTTACAAACAGGCATTTCCCGCCCTTATGCACCATATACATGTACTGTATTAAAATAGAACTACCGCCACCTGTTATTCTTATAGTGTTATCTTCAGAGACGTTTTTATGGAAGGGTAAAAGGGGCACTTGCCCAGGGCCCCCACCTTGGAGGGGGGACCACAAGGCTGCCTGGTCTGAAGAAGTAAGATTCCAGTGTTCACCAGTCTTAAATAGCACACATCAGGACATTTTATGGGGTGCTGCTGAGGCTCTAAACCCATTGCCTTTCTGTTTTGACAAGTACATTCTGCCTTGATCAATTCATCATATATTGCTTTCTGTGTTCACCGTGCTACACATACTTTTTGTGTTCCTTATGGCACAACTCTGTAGCATTCTTTCCTTCCTGTGGGAATTATGTTGATCATATGCAATAGGCAATGCTGAAATGCAAATTGATAAATTGAGTGCCACAATGGTTCAGAAGTTAGCTCAGTGTTTGAAGCACCCATTGCAGATTCATATGTTCATTTGAAAAGTTAGAATATCACATTCCAGCAAGACTGGCTGAGCCTTTCCTTGCTGAAGTTTATAAACCTGCCTGCATATGTACTTGGTTATGCAGAACAACATCTGCTATTATCACCTATGTACCTGCACCAGATAGGGGTTGCTATAAAAACTAACGTATAATCCGTATATGAAAGGTCTAGAAATTGGTTTGTTCAGATGGGGGGTTGTAAAACCTAGGCAATCGCCTCCAACGATGGCATAAACTGTTAGTCCAAGAGGTGAATAAGTATCCAAATTCAAGACTATGGAAAGAAAGCGTTCATGCTTGTATCCTAGAATTGCCAGCAGACGATCTAGTGATCCAGGTCAAATCATCTAATATATCTTACATTACTGTGCTGTCTTTTGTGAGGTTTGCCTTATTGCATGCTGCTGGTATTATTTAGTCCATTACTTGATCTTTCTTCATATGTAGGATATTTGGGTGGAAGGGTTGGTAGACAGAAGAGAACGGACTAGATGTTACAGGCCTCAGGGAAACATATTTCAAGGTCTGCTTGTTTAACGCAAAAAAAGGCTTGCTTTTTGGTAAAAGTTAAAGGTTTTTATGCACGTTTATAAATGAAAATGTCACAAGCCATTGTTTTGGAAGTATTTAAAGCTTTAAAATACAAAAGACAAACCCAGATTAAATTTGTTAAATCACATCAATTGGTAGGCTGGTACTTATATACTTCCCTTGATGATGGAGAGAATGAAGCTAGAACAATTCCCATCTTGCATAACACCTTTTATAATATTTTGTTTAAAAATGGTCATGTTTGGTAATGTGATTTGTGTACTTTCCAAGTCCGTTTTTTATAAAATGAGATTGTTTTAGTTCATGGTAAGAACTGGAAAAGAAAGTATTAAAATGCAGGAATTGCATAGTTGGCACAAATCCCAGCTTCACCCCTTCACCAATGTGTGATGCTGGGCATCTCATTTAATCTTGTATTGCATAACCTCTCCATATTGCCAGTCCCTAAACCTTTAAAAATTGTCCACCCTTCAGAGTGGTTACCTTCTCATGATATGATCTTCATAAAAGTCTTGTTCATCGTTTTACTCTCTAAAGGGTTGCTTCCACTTTCATAATGTGCATATTCATATCGGACACCACAGGCATTTGTTCCTTTGATAGCTAATGGCAACACTATGTGAAAACCATTTCCCACTTCCAATCTCAGTCTGCTTGGATAAAGACACCTTTCTGGTAGCTTCTAATCTGCACCCACTATCCAGGCTATGGTATGTGTAGCGTTCTCCTTCCTTCCAATTGGTCTCCTCATCCATGCATGAGCACTTTTGCATTCTCTGATGCAGCTAATGTAAGTTATCTGTCTATTATGGGTTACATGTACCTTTTAAATACGGTCCTGCATTAATACTACAGGCTCCATAACTTCCTGGATGTTATTGATACAAATTATCCCGTATGTACTAAAACAGTAACCTCTTTGTTGACTGCTGTTAGTCTTCAAATGCTACTTTATTATTCTGATGAGAGCAAGAATGAAGAGGGTAAGGGGACTTAAAGGAAGTAAACATGCTTATTATGCAAGATAGCGTATCACCCTATAGGTTGTGAGCGTGACGGGTGGGGGCGGGTCCAGTATTCATGATCACTTAATTCCTTTGGTGGAGGAGACGCTAAAGATGTCCGTGCCCAGGGCCCAAAAGTGCCTAAGATGGCCCTTGTTATCTGCCGACACATCAGGGGCTTCAAACTACTTTACAGTATATACTGCTAACGTTACGTATACAGTTATAAAGAAGCACTTTACTAAATGTCCAGATGGTAAAAAATATACACGAACTAATAAAAAACAAAGGGGCATGAGCAGATGGAGGCGGGCCACATCTGGGGGCGAGAGGGGGCCGTGAAAAGGATTAATTTCCAGCTCACGAGAAGTAAAGCAACCGTGCAGGGATTACAGGTAAGGAATGGGGAGAGGAGGGGTCGAAAAAAGTATCACTTATTGACTCTGATGGACCCAGGAGTGATTATATCACCTGCAATGTACACAAATGCATACATGCCAACCCTCCCGATTTAGGCGGGAGACTCCCGACTTTTCAGTGAAAAATATAGCTATTTTTCACGTTTTCCCGCCTATAATCATTCTGGCCCCAATGCATTCCTATGGGGAAATTTACATCTCCCGATTTCCCTGACAAAATCTCCCTCCCAGGAGTGTCGGAATGTTGGCATGTATGCGAATGGACAATGTTAATGACGCAAGCAAGTGGAGCGACGGGAGTGCCCAAAATATGCACAAATGCAGGTGTAAAATTACAATGCATTGACTTAAAATGTATGCAGTGCAAATTCACACCCAAAGTGTTACCCTGTGATTTAGAAGACACAGAGAAACAATCGGCTTCACTGACATGCGGAAATGACGGAGCCACCCGTTGGAGCGCCAAATATTTTTACAAGCACAGTCAACCCTTTGAAAAGCACATTGAAAAAACGTTTAAACCAGGGGAAATTAGCACCAGTGAGCTTGCTGGAACCAGCGTTAGATCTGGCATTTTTCCATAGTGGACTAGTAACTCTTAAAACTAAATTGCTTCTATTTCTGCTTGTATTTCTGATGGTCATATCATTTTGGAAGGTACTTTACCTTGTTCGCTCAGGACTTCCACGATCCCTGATGTGAATACTCACCTGAGGTTGTCAAAGATCAGCTTTCTTTTTGCCTTTTCCCTTTTTTCCCAGGAAGCTCTGGATAGCGACTTTGCCTGCAGTGGGCACTTAACAAATCAACAAACAAAAAGAAAACGCTGTTCCTCTTTCATATTGCGTCCAACATTATGCAGCATTGCGGATTTCTTAGAGAACTTCATTTTCAATAAGCAGCAAACTCTGACGAGTTCATAGTTAGCAAAACTATTCTCACTCAAAAAGTTACTCCTGCTTTGCACAGCTACTCTGCTGCTTCTTTAGAAAGCAGCTATAATGGCTCTCAACCATTACAGACAACACAACAACTAAAGCATGATATTGTTCTAAATAATACATGGACTCATTATAGACAGTCCTGGAAAGCCTTTAGAGCAACACAGAACCCAGCAGATTGTACATCTAATGTGCACAAAGTCACAAACTGCAGATGAAAATATCTTACCACATGCCTGCCCAAGAAGGGACAACAACGTTAATGAAGTAAGCGAAGTAAGCAGGAGGGAGAGACAAGAGAGGAGAAAAGATAGGAAAACGATGAAAGAGCGAGGGAGAGAGGCAGCGAGGGAGCTCTAGGCTTGCTATGAAGGGGAATCCCTTACCCACAGGGATACCTGAATGGAGCGGTGGCATAGCGTTACCGTCGTAGTTATGACACCACAGAGAGGTGAGGCACGGTACCACTCCAAACTAGATTCCGAATCCAGAATCTAGGGCAGTGGCACTTGCATCAATATGTCGGAGGGGCAAAGACCAATGGAGCCAACCAACACCCGCCTGATGCAGCACAGGACTCCAAATAAAATGGGCAGTGAATGGTTCAGGCTGCTGGGCACGCTAAGTATCTGACTTCACACGTGCATCTGGAATATTCTAGCAGTAGCAGCCTGTGCCCGGGGAAACTCCTCCCAGGCTCACTAACTGCAAACAGCCAGCCCAATACGGCACAGGCTTCAATCCTTGCGCTCACCATCGCATTGGATTTGCAAAGTCAGCGCACTGCAACAACCGCACACATGCAATTCTCAAAAACCTCATCCTTAATGATGTTGTTGTCTATGGTGAGATTGTTCATAAGGCTCTTAGATAAAGTAAAGAGCCTATCTGCAGCAAGACGAGACCACGGAGACATCACATTGTGTGTATAATGCCCCCAAATTATCTCGTTATACAAACAAACTGAACTACAGCGTTGGTACACAGAAACAAAGGCGGTGTGAAAAAGATGTTAGTTAGCTCTAAGCTAATCCTGCTTCCAAGTTGGACACGAACGGAGCTGGCACTCCCAGTGCAACACACACACACACACACAGACCGGGCGGGAGACACAGAGACATACTGCGTCTTCTCTACGGCCTGGCCCCAGAGGGTGCTCAGCCCCAAATGGTGGTGCCATTAGAGGAGCTTTTTTTGAGGGGGGTAGCAAGGGAGACCACAGGGGTTAAAGTTGCGACCCCTGGTGACTCCCAAATAACAACTTTATTGTAAGCTGATGCTTTTTTAGTGCTGTTATGCCACACATTAGGAACATTGTATTCATTAATTAAATAATGCATGCTATCTAAATTAATTGTCAATCAAAAAATGCAGGGCAACCCTTCTTTAAATACATCTCAGTTTGAAAACGATCACTTCAAGGTCACCAATGTAAATCAGAGTTCGTCTCTTGAAGTGTTTATGAGTTGGAATGAGTACTTGTGATAACATTTAAGGAGAGTGTGGGAGTAGGAAGCAGAGTCACTATACTGTGAAACGTGTAGACGAAAAAGGACATTCAGGGGGAGTCTAACAATAAAGACCGAGGGATGTGCAACTGGAAAGAAAATAAAGGAGGTGTGACTTTGTTGACGGTTTGATAATAGGAGGACAAACTAATACAACATGGAGCTGCTATTGTAGAGGAGCAGTTGAATGCCTCTGCAGGAAGTGCCGCCCCACTCTTTCCGGTATGTTGGGAGCCTGAGATCGTGCCAGTCCTGACACCAGCAGTTGTGACCATACCACAGAGAATGTTCAAAAGAAGATACGCTGAGAAAGTCTTATCAAGTGTATTCCCGAAGAGATGATAATTTAAGGGGAGAACTCCGTGAAGGAATATGAGAAAGAGCAAAAGAGGGGCTAGTGACATCACAAGAGATGAGTGTGGCGCACTAAGAAGACTGGTTGAAGAGAATGCATGGACCCTATATATATATATATATATATATATATATATATATATATATATATATATAAGCCGATGAAGAAGTTAAGCCTCAAGTGAACTTCCATATGTGAAAAGAAGATTGCATGTGTTTGATGCCCTACAGAAAATGCAAGCCATTCAATAAATGTACAGATGCAGTAACGCAAGTTAATTAAGTGATCTTAGAAGCTGGCTATACGTAGTGAATAGACCGCAGGCAGAGCCGCCATTGGATAGGAGCTGGACGGAATAAGCTCAGACCCATGGAGAAGGAAGGTCGAGAACTGTGTTGCAGCAAAGAATTAGTTGAGATCACTGACTTGAATGGCAAAGCTGCTTGGCCTGGTGTCAAGATTAAAGGAAGCCAAGACTGGTTATCTATTCTCAAGGGTGGCAACCGTGAGAAACTGAATCATCCCTTGTTAAGGTGCAAAGAAAGAACACCAAGCATGCCAAGGTTTATTCAATTAATACATTTAAATGCTGCAAAATGGTCCGAATTGGAGACTCCTGTCACGTGAGTCAAGGACGGAAATAGAGCCGGGCATGACATTTCAGAACTACGATAGTGCATGCCCGCACTGCCTTATATTCACAGAGACAAGAATAGACTGCAAGGCCAAGTTCAAAGACAATGCAGAAGGCATGGGTGAGAGACGTAGTGCTAACTGGATGGGGAGGTAAAGTCATGTCCACCTTGTGGCACCCTGGGTATGAGCTTACGTGCTGCTATGTGAACCTGAATGTTCAGACATGGCATGAGAGTGGCAACCAATTGTAGAGGGTCATATAACTAAGGGCCTTATAGTTTGAGAGCCAATGATGTACCGTGTACTTAATAATGTTGAAAATGACTTGCAGTAGAGGTGGGCACAAGCTGTCCGTCTGACAGTAGACACCCAATCACAATTCCACCCACTATAGAAAGTATACTTAGGTCTTCCCCTTGAGCGTATCAAAATCCTTCTTATGTTTTTCTTATTTGCCATCTATTATGACAACACGTATGACGAGTTTTTACTATACAACTGGATATTTTTATGAAATGTGCAAGATACTTGAGCGAACGTCCATTTAAGTCCATTTTAACTCGATTGTATTAGACAATTGATATGAAAAGAGAAACCTTTTGCCATCTTCCTGAGTTGGTTTGCTTATTTGGTGCCATAGTTATTCTGCATCCCATCCATTGCATGCATGCTCTCTAAAGGGCTCTAAAGTCCACTATAAAGCAGCATCCATTTATTCCAGGAGGGCCATTATAGCTCGGAATGACTTTTTTATGTTGTAAGTGCGATATCACATTGGAGAAAGTACAAGTTCCATCTCTTGTCAATATAACACATTCTACCAGCACATCATATGCAATTACAAAGAGAGACCGCTTTCAGAAATGCCTATGGTTATGCAAAGCGAACATTAAATAGGATGTGCTTCTGCGTTCATTTGTATTTCTACAGTAATGGAATTTAGGCAGCGGACACAATGGCAAGAGAAGCTGCATTAATTCAAGACTACTCCTACACACGTGCTACGCTTTTAGAAAGCTTTCAGTCTCTCTTCACAAAGACAGCCATTAAATACAGCTCATTCACTTTAATTCACACTCCAACTCCAAACTCAAATAGCTTTTTAAAGTACTGGGAATTTAGCACACTGCGGAAATGTATCAAAAGCTAGTGTTGTACTTTTGGTACCAGTAAACCTAATCTGTGCATGCTCCCATTCTAGAACACATTAACCTGTTATTGCTCTGTGTGCCATTCCCACCAACCTCCTGCAACATGTTTCAGGATCAGCTGTCAGACATTCAGTGAAGGTCAGTACTTGATCTCTTAAACTCATTGCTAATTTGAACAGTGTGACCTTTTATGCCTGATAAAAAAATAGTTATAATTATAGTTTTGCAGATGTATTCCACTTCTGCCGCTAAATTAGTTTATCGGTGTTCCTACCCACTGATCTGCTGTGCCCATGCTATTTTTGTGGAAGCATACAGTCACTGAAACTATGGAGCATTCAGCATGCAATAAGTGGCTGATTGTCCTTGCTGTGGTGAATTTACATGGTCATATATAAATAGGCATTGCTTTCCCTGTAATTTCCATAAATAAATAAATAAATAAAAAGGAGCTGCTGCAGTTCTGCGTGTCCCTGCCCTCGATGCCTTTTCCCCCCCCTTCGCCCCTTTAGCAGCGGCAATGAGAAGACACAGGTACTAATGATTATTTGCTAAATGTGAAACAAGTATACAGCAATTCACAATGCTCCTGGGTTCTGTCGAACTCTGGTTTCAGTGTTGATGACGCCATAGTCATCACTCTGAAAACTGACTACTCCACATCGGCATTGTGGATTAGGGACGTAAGTTTAATTATTATAGTTTTAGCAATTACTAAGGAGTTTTAGCAACTGCCTATAATCACCATGGATCCCAATGCCGACATTGCCCTCCAGGATGACCCACGCCCATTGGTAACGGAACCAATCCCCCTGTTAAGGGACCTTTGCTTTGCTCAGCCTTTAATTTGGTCAGTGGGCTGTTACCAACATGGAAGGGCCACTCTGTCAGGGAATGTTACCTCCCCAATATTGTGAAGCTCACTAGAGTTGGCTAATGTATTTCTTTGAGACTGCATGGTTCTTCATACTTCACACGGTTGTTGGAAATAAAGGCAAGGGTCTTCATTTTACAATTGTATTTCTTAAAAGCATCAATTGTTTTTCTTGATTACAAAAAACACATCTAGAAAGAAATAGCAATAACACAAAGGAGAAAACATGCCTCCCATCAGAACTATCCCTTACCTCTTGCCGCCCCCCCACTGAACCCAGCAAATGTATTCACACAATTCATCTAATCAATAAAGATGGGTTAAATGGACGAGCAAGTCAATTATCTGCTGTCCTTCTATCATGTCTGTGGATGTCTAAAATTGTGGTATCTTAAGTCTTCTTTCCCTTCAAATTTTCGTCAAAGGCTTACTATTTGTGCATTACGACCTTTGCTTCTAATAGCAAACAGGTTGAGGGCTCTCAATCGGTGTGGGCATGTGGTAATTACATAGTCGGGGGCTAGACACATCAGCAATAGACTCCACTGTAAAAGCGTTGTGGTTCTCTGTTAGATCTAATGACAACTTTTCCATGGCAAGTATGTTCCACAGCTTGACCCACTACAGATGTATGTGCAGCGGGTGTCTCTGCTTCCATTTTGAGGCTATCACCAGTTTCGCAGCTAGGAGCATCATTGTAATGACCATCCCTCTTTTGGCATAAAGCGGGTACATTCTTGAAATCAGGATGCCCAGTAGTTTCGCTTACAGATCAAAGGGGACATTTTGATCAGTTACCTGGGAAATACATGATGTTATGTTATGTAATCCTAGGGACATTTTTAAAGTGCGGACTATCACCAGCTAGGGCATCATGGTGCTAAAAGGCACAGACTGAACGTTTTAAATGCCTACTCGAAAAGCAAGTGATCACAGATACTTCAGAGCGGAAGAGGATTAAGTGTTCCACAGCAAGGCTGCTGCGACTGAGAATGCTCTCGCCCCCCCGCCCCATGCAGGACTGCTTGAAGCGAGGGACAGAACTGCAACAAGCAGTGGCAGAGCGGAGAGGACGACAGGGGAGGACCCACTTAAATTTCAACTGCAGATACTCGGGCCAAAGGCCCGATGGACCATACAGAGTGCCTTAAACTTCACACATTTGGACACCTGAAGCCAGTGCAGGGAGCTGAGGATGGTGGAGAAAGAAGAGAGATGAAGAGCCCCAGCGGCCACTATGGCCATAGAGTTTTGCAAGATTTGAAGGCATTGAAGAAATTAGTCAGGTTGGACAAGATAGAGCGAGTTAGAATAGTCCAAAGAACCTGAGATGAGAGAAGAGACAACTAAGGTTCGGAGATGACATGGAAAATAGGGGAGAGCTTTATGCAGGATGTGAAGTTTAAACTGAACCGATTAGCACACTGTGCTCACCTGGGCCAGCATGGACAGGGACGTCAATAACTTGATGCACATATCTTTCACTACAGCAGAAGGACGCGGTAGGGGGGCAAATTCATTGGGCCAAAAAGCTGCAGACCAAAGTGAGGAGTCAACAGGAGCACCAACCCTAAGAACTTCCGTCTTATCGCTCTTAAGATCGAGCCAGTTGCTACTCATCCAAGCGTGGATGGTGGAGAGACAAGAGCGACAGCAGTGGGCAGTGGAGGGAAGAGCCAGATCAAGGCGAACCAAGATGTGGGTGTCATCAGCATAGGAATAACACAGAAACCCAAAAGAGTAAATAAGTCTAACAGGGGGGTGGATGATAATATATTGTAAAGAAGAGGAGAGAGAGTGCAGCACCCTGAGGTACAACACAGGTGAGGGGCGTAGGGAGTGTGGTGAAAGGGGCAGAGAAAGAGATTGGGAGCGATCTGAGAGAAAGGATAGAAGCCAGTCAAGGACCTGGCCGTAGGCACCCGCTGCTGAAAGCCTATTGATCATGATGGCATGATCAATGGTGTCAAATGTGGTGGAGAGCTCTAAATCAGTGCACCAATTTGGAGCATATCATTGACCACGGACACCAGAACAGAGTCTGTGCCCCGACCAGGCCTAAACCCTGACTGGAAAGGATCTAAGGCACTGGAGTCCTCCAATAATGAATGAAGAAGGGGAGTGACCAAAGCTTCAAGTAGCTTCATGGGGAAGGAAAACAGTGAAATGAGATGAAAATTAGAGAGAGTGAAGGATCCATATTCTTTTTTTTTTAAAAGAAGGGTGACCAACTCATGCTTCAGTGTGCCAGGAATATGACAACTCGAAATGGAGAGGTTAACTGCTGGGGACACTGAAGTCGGAAAGCGGGGAATGATCTCTTTAAGTCTGCAAAACAGAATAGGATCCAGCGGGGGGATGGATTTCAGGCTCAGAGTGGCTGAAATAATATCAGTGTCAGTAAAGACGGAATTCTGACTAATAATGGAAAGAACATTCGGGGAAGGGAGTCTGAATTGCAGCGGTGGGCGGGATCCTTGAACCAGAGATTTTTTGTCTGATGGTGGTAATATCATTAGAGAAAAAGGTGAAGACTGAGGTACACAGACTTTGGAAGGGTTCACCCTGTTGGCCACCAGCAAAGAAAATAGAGATTTGATTAGCTAAAAAAGTTTCTTAGGCGAATTCACCACAGCTTCAACGTGAAATTAAAAATAGTAACTTGTTGCCTTCATGATGGCATTCTGATAGATTTCAGCGGCTATGTGAAAAGCAAGACAAGCAGGTAGGCAGTAGGCAGTACACCACTTACACCCTTCCTGTCTGTGAGCCAGTTGGAGGCCTGCAAGCCAGGCAGAAAACCATGGCTCGGAGGGCCGACCCCGAGGTTTGAAGGATTTCAGCTGTGCCAGAGGGTTGGCTGTGATCCAAAAAGCTGCAGACAGCATAATCATATAAGTCTGAAACGTCAGAGGGAAGAGAATTTGTGATGCCTATAACGATACTGTCGCTAGGTATGTTGCGCCAGCGATGAGAGTGGGGACAGGGGACGAGGGTCAGGGGGAAGCATTAATCAAAAAGGGAATGATCAAGTGGTTAGACGAGGAGACAGGCCCACCAGGGCAAACAGTGACCAGGGAAGGTGGGACAAATATAAGATCAAGAGTATTGCCGAGTGAATGAGTAGGGCCTGTGACCACCTGAGGCAGGTTGAGGTCCGACAAGGAGGCAACTATGTGGTCAGCCTGGATGTTTTGGATATTAGTGGGATGGAAATTAAAGTCCCCCAGGAAAATGAGAGAATCATATTGTAATCTAAGATCAGTAAGCTTCTCAATTAAGGACCGTACAAAACCTGACTCATGTCCTGGAGGTCGATAGACCAGGAGAGCATGCAATGTGCATGAAGGGGAGATATAGATAGGCAGCAGAAGTGCTTCCATGTTAGAGGTATGTATGAAAAGTAACACAAAACACACAAAAGTTGAGCAATAAAGAAGGTTCACCCCTACGCCAGGGTGAGGGCATGCTCAGTCAAGCCTGCGTGATACTACCTCTTTCCAGAAAGGTTTAATGTTAGGGCATTCTCGCCACATATGCAGAAAGGGTCTCATCATACCACATCCCCTCCCACAATTTACAGAAAATTCTTCATTAATCTTATTAAGGCGGGCGGGAGCTAGGTACCATCTGAGGGTCATTTTACATGCTGTTTCCTTAATCTGTACTGACGGCATGTGGTTTTGCTCACAGCCCAGATAGCGTTCCACTCTTCATCCATTATCCCCCTTCCCGTCATTCCAAGCCTTCATTTAGGACCATTTTTTACTTTTGCGGACCCGTTTATGGCTAGAATAAAGATTGAAAATTAGCCATTTTGAGGAGCCTGAGGACAGAATCAGCTTTTCAAACTGGGTTTTTTGTCTTGTGGCTGCCTCTATGACGTATTTGTGTAGAACCCAATTTCTGATTTGGAGGTAATAGCATCTCCCTTGTTCCGATAGGTGAAACTCTAGTTTACATTCCAGGAATTATTTTATTTCATTGTTTTTAAAAACATCTGCGATGCACCACCTCTGCTTGAAGAGCCCCAGGGGTTGCGACTGGGTTGAAATGTGGATCTTCATGAATTGGTGTTAGTGCTGAAAGGAAAGAGTTTAGTTTAAGAGGGACCCCTAGCCAATCTTAGGCTGTCAGTTTGTGTCTCCGTAATGTGATTAATGTAAAGTGATATGGAACTGATCCTTTTTGACAGCAATAGCGCTCACCAAAATGGGATTCCTCTCATATCTGTGTCCATAGACCACCACTGAGTCTACTTTAAACCACCTTTTAGTATCCAAAGTTGTGCAGTGTCATAATATATTTTAAAGTTAGGGCCTCTATCAGCTGGTGCTTTGAGTATAAGGCTAGAGACTCTACTCTTCTTCCCTCTCCATATAAACATGCTACCCCTTCTTGCAGCTTCTCCAATTCTATTCTGTGGATCTGTTTTGGCAGGGCTTGGACTATTTGTATTTTTTTATTTTATTTATAAAGCATTTGTTAGGCCACGGCCAAGTTCTAGGGTGGAAGAATCCCAAGGGTGGGGTGCACGGAAGCCAGGCAGGGGGCCCACAACAGCAGTTCTGGGGTGGGGTGGGAGCTGGTGTCGACTGGGTAGAAGGCCTGGTAACCTGTGAGATTCATGAAGATCCAGGCCACCAATCTCATTGGCGTTGGGGTGATTAGCAAGGATTGGGAAGAGGGAATGAGGTTGTTGAGAAAATCCGAATTTTTTAGGATTTTCTAGATCTTAAGGATCGTAAGGAGGTCCGGCTCAAGTCTGAGCGGGGCAGGGAGGCTGTTCCAAAGAGAGGCACAAGCTGACAAGAAAGAACTGCCCCCCCCCATTTTCTGTTTCGAGAAGCATTTGACATGCAGAGAGTTTGAGTTAGAGGAGCGGTGAGCTCCAACAGGGCAGTATTTTTGGAGAGAATGTTGGAGATTGCGTGGTCCCAGGTCCAGGTCCCAGACCCCAGAGTGCCTTGTCGGCCAGTGGAGAAATTTTAGGGCTGGAGAGAACCGGTCCCTTGGCTTGAGGCCAAGGATAAGACTTGTAGCCCTGTTCTGGATTAGCTGTAGGGTGCAAAGGGAGGAAAGGGGGAGATTGAGCTTCTGGGAAAAGGTAAGGAAATGGAGAATGCCTCTAAGGAGCTGAAGCTGGAAGTGAACCTTCTTGGCAAGGTCCATGATGTGAGGGTTGAAGGAGAGCGAGGAGTCAAAGATGACCCCAAGGTTTTTTGTCTCACAGAATGGTGAGGATAGAGGGCCCAAGAAGGGGGCGCAGAGGGTAGGAGGGAATCAGGGCGTAGGTAATTCCAATAAGAAGAATCTCCGTCTTACTGGCATTAAGACAGAGATTGTTAGCCGCATACCATGTCTGGATGGTGGTTAGACAGTCAGGGTTGAGAGAGGAGGAAAATAATGTAATGGAGGGAAGTTTGAAGGAAAGAAGTGTGTCATTCTTCATAACACTGGAAATGAGGAGAGAAGGAGGAGTTTATGTGAGTGAGAGGGGCGAGATAAATATTGAAGAGCCACCATGAGAGGTTAGAGCCCTGGAGGATACTGCAGGTAGGGAGTGAAGTGGCGAAGGAGAAAGGGCCTAGTTGCAAATGTGAAGGACGAGTGAGGAAAGAGGACAGCCAGTCCAGTGCCCGGTCTGTGCTGCCGAGAGTATCATGGAGCCGTTTTATGAGGATAGAATGGGTGACTATGCCAAAGGCAGAGGAGAGATCAAGGAGAATGAGAACAGCAGGATAGTTAGAGTCAAGATTTGCAAGCATGTCTTCACAGGTGTTCAGCAGAGCAGTTTCCGTACCTCTGCAAGCCCAGAATCCAGATTGATGGTCATGGAGGCAACCAACAAGATCGGTATGAGGGGTCAATTAGGGGCAAACCAACTTCTCCAAGAGTTGACCCAGGAAAGGGGTGGTGGAAATAGGACTGATAGTTAGCCAGTTGGAGAGGTCAGCAGACAGCTTTTTTAGGAGGGGCTGCACAAGGTGCTTGAGAGATAGGGGGGAAGTGCCAGTGGTGAAGGAGTGGTTACAGAGGTTGGCAAGAGCCGAGTCAAGAGAGGTCCTTAATGGCTCTAAAAGAGCAGGGGAGCAACTACATAGAGTGGACAACTTTGGAGACCTCATCAGGTGTTATGGGCAGGAGGGAGGAGAATGGTGGAGTGGAGGGAGGGGAGCCAAGGGAGGCAGGGTGGAAGGGGAGGGAGTAGAGATGGAGATGGGGGTGGTGAAGAGTGAGGATGGGATGTCCTGAGTTTTGGATGTGAAATGAGAGGCCAAGGTGATGCAGGGTGCCTGGAAGGGAAAGTGGGAGGTGGAGACTGCAGTTGGATTGGCTGTCCACAGGGTGCTAGAGTCTACGGGTGCCACCAACCCTTGAATCCAACCCTTTTTCATAAGCCGCTGTGTCATTCACCTATCTGAACATGGGTGCCATGCTCGATTATTATCCTGTTGGGCAATGGTGCAATGGTAGAGTGCCTTGAAACCCATCTACTCAGGCAGATCTCCCTCTAAGTCAACTCGTTGATACACGTTTTCTGAAGCAGAATGTCCATCAACTTGTCTCTATTTCTTTAGCTATCCTCTCAGACCATGATTTGGGTTCTGCGATGGAGCAACGTCTTTTCAGCCATCTATTGATCTCCCCTCTTTGATCAATTAGCCACCCATGAAGGAGTTGCGTGGGTCACCACCACAGGAGTCTCACGCTCAAGCCTCCATTCTGTCCACCATTTTGTCTGGCCTCCGTTTTACATTTTCCACAGCTGAATATTCTTGGAATAGCAAAACAGCAAACCATCTGATCACTAGTGGCATAGCTGGGGTGCTTGTTTCTTGTTGTTGCTATCTGATAAGGTGATAAATACTGAAAGGAAACAAAAAACCTGACCAATATGTAAGTGAACCAACAATCCTTTTTTCAGCAAATTGGTAGGGAAGGGTACATGGGTGTCATGAGCCAGTTGTTAGATATGTCCCAAACTAGTAGATAAAGATGATGTTTACATCTGCATTAATAGGTAGCAGATGTTATCGTTGTGCAATGATGTTTGTTTAGATGCAGTTGCAGTGTACATATGCCTGGAGGTATAACATACACCTACTCTAGTATATGGGCTAGTCATATCTGTGTGAAAAATGTGACTACCATTGAAATTAGACAAGCCAAAGATCCTTCAGAGTGGAAAACAGAGGTTGGCATTTTAAAATAGCCACGGGTATTGGAATCCCAGTAGGGTAGAGGCGTAGTCACATAGAAGTGGGCTATTCTCTAATTGAAATAACAGTGATGTCTTTCTAACCAATACATGGCAACGCAAAGTTGTGACAGCACCACAAACTACATGTAAGCACTTAATGCTATTTCGTAGCTGTTTACTCTGTGATAAAATAAACCTCAAAAACAAATAGCGACTCCAGCTCACTAGAATGTACTTGTAATGGGCAAGCTGTGTATGACAGTAAGACCATAGAGGCCTATATGGTCTTTGGAGCTATTTCTCATGAGGGGAGGTTATTTGGTGGCTCGGCAGGTTCAGCCAGCAATTGCTTGGATCATTACCCATAGCCACACTCTTCACTCTCATCTGATACTCTCTTTTATCTCTTTAGTCTTCATTTAACATGCAAACAACTCTTATCCCTAGAAAGCCGCATTGTGTTTTTTTCTCTATTGCTTGTCCAAAATGCCTCAATGAAGACATACCTTAATGAAACTCAACTGTGTGGGAACTTGCGCAAGAAGGTGTTTGGAACGCACACAGCAATTGCAATAGGCGTATGAGGCACACTGTCTTTGTATCTATATACAATTTCTTTTACTGCTACAAATGTATCGTATTTTTTAATTTTTTTACTGTGCCTTGATCAAGCATTTGATCAAATGTTTGGTCAAGGCACAATAAAAAAGACACATTACAAAAAGATCATCTGAACTGAAAGAAAAAAGATACAGCGAAGCAACATAATACATAAAAACAATGCTCAACATTCTTTATCTAAATATAAAACAATAGACAGAATAACTAAAATCTTAGCAAATTATTTCTACAACAGTTCATTTTTAAGGTCATCAGTTCTATTTAGCACACCTAATTCATCCAACATTATAACAACAACATAAGTTAAAAGTAATTCAGATCCTGCACCCATACGATTCCACAGATCATCAAAAGTAGCATATTCATTATGCTTAATAAAAAAACAACCCAAGTGCGTTGTTGTCATTTCCGCCAAGTTAGGGAATTCCACCAATAGATGCCTCACAGTTTCTACTATTTCTGGGTCGTTGCAATCGGTGCACCTGTTACGAACATTGGCGTCACTTGATCAAAGGCCATATTGTATTTCCACTGTTGGAGGAAGATGTAGGCGAACTAGTGGAAATTGTTGTCTCGTATCAGGGAATGGATATTGGGTTAGTTATTTTGGCAGAACCTCCCATGCTTTCTCTACTGTCTGGAAGTTCGATTTGACTTTATAGCTTCTTGTTTGGCTGATGGTACCATTCAAACCATTTATTTTAGGGTTTTCTATACATTGAGCGGATTTCCCACTAATTCTGAGCGCTCTTTGTCCAAATTATACAACAGTTTGTCAGAAAATGACACTATTACATTCAGAAGGGGGGACGTTTTTTTGCTCATACTATCATATAAATTTATGAACAAAGAGTTTGGTTTTAGCAAAAAGATTTTCCCAAAGATAGATAATACACACCAATTAACCAATAGAGGAGGGACAATGAGCCAGGTTCAAAGCATAATGACACAATGGGAAGAGAGGGTGGCAGACCCCGAACCTTCTTTCAGAGTCGGCCCTCCAGTCTATCCGCTGAATATCATACGCATTTGAGTTTATTTCTATGCCATACAGAATCTTCGGAATTACATCACAGACATAAAAATGTAACAGAGGTTTAATAGAAAATGTGCAAAATCTGGTGTGTATTTGCTTCATTTGAAATGATAGTTGGTGTATTTTTTCAATATTTTGAATTGTCACCAGTTTATTAAACCATGTATCTAAGTTAATTCACAGATAAGCCACCTCCTTCCTAGTTTCTATACAGACATTGTCGACAGACCACTTCACTCTGCTGGTTTCCTTCCTGTAATTATTAAAGGTGATAATTGGACTTTTTTGAAATGTATGATCAAGTCTATCATCTTTGCATAGGTCCTCAGCCCTGTCAGCAGCCTCTGTAGTCCTATTAGAGAGCCGTATAAGAGGGCCAAATCATCCACATATGACAACCAGCAGATTCCTTGTGCCCAGATTTTAGAACTAATCAGCGCAGCATTCCCCAATGTCTCATCCAAATCTGACAAATACAGCAGGTTGAATAAACACAGGGCCAATATGCAGCCCTGTCGCAACCCTTTAAATGCAGTAAAAATATCTGTGAAAGAGCCCTTTGCATCTACCCTAACCCTAACTGGCGTGTTTTCATCGATGTATTCTAGAATAGCTAGCAAGGATATAGGTATCCCCCACTTTCTCAATTTTTGCCAAAGCAATTTACAATTTGCCAGTTCCAATGCCTTTGAAAAGACTGTTAGGGAGAAATATGGTTTATCGAGTGTACCCTTCGCTGATTGTCTAGTCCCCTTTTTAACAATAGACAATATCAGCCCATTCAAAGTAGTTAATAGCCCCTTTCTGGAACCACATTGAGATCTTGGTAGTATGTTGTTTTCGGCAATTCATATTTCTCCTGTTTTTCCAAAATGAAGGCTGCAAAGATTTTACTGTCGCAGTCCAAAAGGGCAATTGGCAGATCGTTGTTCAGATTGGCTTGATTGCCCTTTTTAAAGACCAGAATAATAATCGATTCTTTCCAAGGCTTTGGCATTTTGCACGTTCTACAGATATCTTTAAACTGCAAGGTCAGAACCAATGACCACAGATCCGTATTCAATGTAAACACTGAGTTTGACAACCCGTTAGGCCCAGCAAGATTCGAAGATGATGATTTCATAATTAAACCTTTAATGTCCTCTTTGTCAAAATCTACTTCCCAAGAGGTGGTAATCTTATAATGCTTTTTCTTATGAGGGACTATATGAAACATCTCCGGCCAGTGTGCACGCCATTCTGATTCAGCAACACTGCTGAATTGTAATTCGGTTTGACTAACTCTAGTGTCATTTATTATTGAGCAAACATTTCTTGTGCTCCCTTGTATAAGGAATTTTAGTATTTCTTCACTGTCTTGCTGTACCGTCTCGGGTTTATGGTTTCAGAGCCAGTTTTTATGGCGTCTTATTTTCACCTGTTTCCGGGTTGTGGTGCTGTCGACGTAACTGTTTAAGCCTTATGAATTTCCTTATGCTCCCACACCAAAGAGTCGAAGCAATGGACGTGGGTAGTTTTCATACTCCTAGGTACTACGGCTGTTTCCCTTTCCCAAATAAAATCTCGAAAACCATCATTCATACAGCCTAAGAGGATTTCCTTTGGTACCTTGACTAATGTAGCCTTCCAGTTTCCTTGTTAAATTTGTCCCCCTTCAACTAAAGTTATTTATTCGGTTTCTGCCACTGCTTACTACGAGATTCTGAAGTTGATTGGAATTAACCTGTTTATCATCTGAATCAAACGCTGCCAAAAGTACGTTATGGTAATTAAGATTTGTAGACTCAATCTCAAATCTTATGCATTGTTTGAACAATAACCAAGATAAAATGAGATGATCAACATGTGTCATCTGAACCCCTCTTTTCCATCTTGGCATTTTCCCGGATCTACGTGATCCGACCACGGCTGATTTTACCACGGCTGGAAAGTTTGTATGAGAAATGTGCGAACCACAAAAGGTTTGCACATTTCCCATGCAAACACATGTTGAAACTCCTACGTATCCTCACCGCCACCCACACTCGCAACACACCCATGACACATCCTCACCCACGCCCCTAACATACACAAACCATACTTAGCTTTTTCTTCACGCTCTGTCCCTGCAGTGCCAGTTCCCTTTCACATCTGTGATCGGGAACTGGTGCCGCAGGGTCCTTTTCTTTTCTTTTTTTTTAACAGAGGGTTGCAGGGGCTTCCCCTGCAACCCTCCGCTCACTATACTGTAAAGTATAGTGAGCGGAGGGTTGCAGGGTATGCCCCCGCAGCCCCGTTTTTTTTTTCTTTTTCGGGTGTGCTACGGGGGTGTCCTCCGCAACACCCCCCTCACTATACTTTAGAGTTTAGTGAGCAGGGTTTTGCGGGGGACACACTTGCAGCCCCTACAGTCTTTTGTTTTTAATACTTACCTACAATGCTACCACCAAAGGTTCAAACTTTTGGTGTTCGAACCTTTGGTGGTAGCATTTTTAGAACTTTTTGCCCATGCAAACATTTATAAGCGGTAAAAACGTATAATACCATTTTGCCTAGGTCACCCTCTACATTTCCATTTACTACCAGCATGTCCCAATCTTTGAGAAAATGTGTCATTTGGTGACCCTAGTGTTGGAGCTTTGCCCCGCAGTGTGATTGAGTGTACAGTTTGAATTGAGGTCCCCTGCCATAATCACATGGGTTTACCCACTTATCAGCCATCTTCCAAAACATTCCAAGATAAAATATAATTTAAAAAATCATCTACACCCACAATTTTCATATTCCTGTATACATTTAGGATCAAAATGTTGTGTTTTTCCGGCCCATTTTATATGTCCCCGAAATAGCTAGAACACCCAATATATTCTTGGAAATAATGTTTATAGACTGACATTTTGAGGTTCTGAGTGCATTTCACAAAGCACCTAGAGGTCGACCACTCCTGAAATTCTGGGCAGATTGAGGTATTATTTTAAAACCATCAAGCCAAAGTGAATTAATCAACCATGTTTCTTGTATAATAATGATGTCTCCTGTTTGGAATATGTTGTTCTAATTTTCATGCTTCAGGAAACTATTAAATCCTCTGGTATTCCAGACTACCTATATGTAATTGACATCCTACTATGACCTCAATTTTATGTCTCAAAAACACCATGACATTTATACTGTGATAAGTTTGCCTGCGGTCACCACCAACCCCAGTAGAGTCTTGTGTAATGGATGTTTCAGAGCTGGTTGAATATGATAACATTTAAGGGCTGGGACACTTGCAATATGATGTCCGTATTGATGAAAAGAGACATGTTGATTGCCAAATGACTTTTAAAGATACTAGCACAATAATAATCGTTAATTCTGACCAGAAGTTGGGCAAGGAAATTACCTCGAGCACAATGTGGTGTGGCTGATCCAGGAAATTCTTCCCTTCTCCCCAAGGGTGAGACACACCCTTTGACACTAGGGAGGTGAGCATGCTACCCAATTCTGTTGACACCTGTGCCTCAAGCACAGGACCAATTACTTCTCCTCTCCTGTTGCAGGGAGAAACTTAAAAGGACAAGGAGAGAGCCAGACATTAGGAAGAAGCCCACGAGGGGCTAACACAGAGAAATGCCCATGAGGGGGTGAACGCAACCAAAGCATCTGAAGGCCTGAGAAGCTGGAAAGCCTACAATGGTCTGTCATTGAGAATACCATACAAAATGGTGAACACAACCCAAGCATTCAAGAACATGAGGGTCTTGAGCGAGGGGCTCCTGGTAAGAATATCCCACAAAGGGGTGAACCCAACCCAAGAATACAAAGGCCTGAGAAGCCGGGACTCCCATGAGGCACTGACAGTAAGAATAACCCACAAAGGGGTGAACACAACCTAAGCATGTGTGGGCCTGGGGTGCCAGACATCCCATGTGGGGCTGACATTGTGAATACATATAAGGGGGTAAATGGGAGCTAAGAGTTTGAAGGCCTGAGAAGCTGGCAAACACACATACGTCTGACACTGAAAATAGCTCTGGTGGGTGTGTAAGCACACCAACAAAGTAACAGCCTGAAGGGCTGCACGTGCTGAAATATATAAAGACAGTACCCAACCCAACCAGGGTGAACAACAGACTTATTGTGATTTTCAAGCAAGGCAAGCTGAGGTTCACCAGCCACTCTTAGGTGTCAAGGAACATTTGCAACTTTTGAGGCAGGCTAAATGGGGTCCAGTGTTATTGTCTGCAGGAGGAGAGAAAGACTGCCAGGATGCAACTTTGAACTCTATCTGCCTGAGTGAGAGAAAGAACTAAAGTTACAAATTGTTGGGGGTCAGAAACTATCCACCAGAAGTCAAGTAAAGTGAGCGTCAGCTTAGTTAGGCCATGTTATGTTGTTTAGTTGTAGTCATTGGGCGCGCATAGGATAGAATAGGTTTTGGACAGAGGACAGTTTTTATGAGACAACCTGATGAGCACAACTGTATCATTTTTTTCTAAAGTTTGGGTCCGATCATCTTAGTTGTAGGGTTAGTGAGGTTTCCTTTTTCTTTAATAAAATGCGCTGAACCATGTCTTCTTGCCTGCCTCTTATGTCTGATTTACCGCAGTGATTGTTGTGTCCATCTTTGTCAATCCATCAAATGCTGTTCAGCTGTCTGTGGCAAATTCAGAATGGAGGAGAATACTTAGACGTCAGCTGATTAATAAAGTCATTCCAATTGTATCTTTTAAGGAAAGGATGATCTCTCAGAGATCTCAGAGACCCACCACCTGTTGTACTAATTCAATTAATTTGTTCTTTTTTGCCAGTCATCCATTTCCCTTCCACCCCTTTGCGCTCACAGAATACTGAGATAATAGTCTGAAATTGTTTGAAATGATAACCTCAAAAATGGTAAATTCATTTTACTCTAAAGTCACAGACTTTGGGCCATACATTAGATCAGAATGGTAAATGATATTGATTAGGAAATGTAATTTCAACCTTTCATCCTATTATTGTTTGAAGATTCCTTATTGCTACTATTTGACTTGCAACACTTCCTTATGTTCCATGTGTGGATCAAAGCTTCCACAAGTATACACGTTCAACATTTCAGCAAGCCTACCACATTTATAGCTCAAAATAATGTGACAGGCTTTGCTTTACTTAGGTATTTGAGTTTTTCAACTCTCTCTGAAAAGTATAGTAAATTCTATGACAACAAACAGGGTCACCAGATCTGGGTGGCTGTGCTATTCAAAAGTAATGACAGGATCACTGAGCTCAGAGACTAGCCTGTTTGTTTGATAACTATGCAACTGTAAATATGCAAGTCCAACATCCTAAATGTGTGAGCAAGTATAAGATGAGAAAATTCCTTAAGTAAGGTATTACACCCTTGCCAGTGACATGGCTGTCAAGTGCTCTGGGGTCTGACATCATATTAAGAGTTTTTGTAGTTTTGTCACACTTTATAGAGTTTTTAGATTGGTTGTTGAACAGTAAAACACACATGAAGCAAAAACTTTCTTTTCATTCTTTTCACTACACCTAAATAATTATATAAGGTTATGTCGCTTGGATTTATTTTGCATATATATTTTGGGCTAGGTTGAAGTTTGCCATGTTAGAACAGGCCATTGTTAAAGTCTGTAGATTTTGTCATTTTAGTGTGCTATGCCGCACATCTGAGCTATACTCATTTCTGCTCTTGTGAAGAAAGGTCTATGCAGCCAAGATCAGGGAGAAAAGGGATGCAGAACAATTTTCAGCTAATTGTTGCGAAGGAGGAAGTTCTCAAGGACCTGAAATGAGAGTCCAGGCAGCAGGAACCTTCCCAAACAATAGTCAAATTAATATACAATGGTTGCGAAGGACACAGTGAGATATGTGAGTAGGCCCCAAGCAGCAGCATTGCCAGAATGAAGAACAAGGTTGTGAGCACAGCAACCGCCACTGAAAGCAGGGCACTTAGTGTAGTGTTAAAGTGCATTGGAAAAATAAATGAATAGAAGAAATTAATTTCCAGGAACAGGGCCTCAGATCCAGGTTTTACCCACGTAGCTAGTCATTGTGAGAAGATTACTAGGAGGTGGCTTCCAGAGTTGGCAACATGTATAGAGATGGGAGTTGCAGAGTGAGCAGGTGCAAGGGGCGGGTAGCCAAGAGGGCCAATTATGGGAAGGAATTGTGTTCAATGGGTTACAGCAAAGTTTTGACCTCGCTGACTTCCACCCACTATTTAATTGGTCTGTTTCGGTGGGAAGCTACAGCCTGAGCTGTATCAGTCATCACTCTCCAAAGCTTTTTTTTATCAAATGCAACATGAAAAGTGGCAACTATGTAAAATGATGCATTTTGTGCTGACTATGAAATTATGTCATGTTAGAGGGGTGGTATTTTGATGGTCATAAGAAAGGAAATCTCTAATTATATTGTTTAATGTATAGAGTTCTTATGAGGCTCAATGACGAACCCCCATCGGAAATGTTAGAATAAGAATTGATGTTGCATTTATAGAACATGCTAATTTTGCGGTTTCTTGCATTAAATATTGTAGCTCTACTAAGCGTGTCAAAATGGTCCTCAGTTCAGGTGCACAGAGCTGTCTGATTCTCCTTGTCATATTTTGCAAATAAAAATCAGTTTCTTCTTGCAATTTGTGCACTCCACTGTTGATTACTTTTGCCTTACTATTGGATGACTTTGGGGTACTTCACCTTTAGACAACAGTGCTTAGTGAGAGGTGAGATTGATTTGGATACCAGCCCATCTATGTCAGACTTGTGCTCTCACCTCACTGTTATGAGTCACAAATACATGGGTGGCAACACATACTGCACATTCAGAACAGCATCTGTAAGTGGAAGGCAGAAATTGAGGCCAAGCACCCCTATGATGGCCATTATTTTGCTCATGATGGCACTTTTCACATCCTGGACAAAACAGTAGCCCTACTTACAAATCCTTTTGGACTTTTCTGCTGCTTTTGATATCATTAACCATGAAGCCCTACTCAACGTCCTCACCAAGTGCGTGGGCTTTAATGTTTCAGTCCTGCAGTATTAGCCTCATACCTCTCTAACAGAAAACAACTTATCCAGATGAGCCTCAAAAGATCCCAGCACTGCCCTGTAACCTGTGTTCTTCCACAAGTCTCTGTTCTGTCACCTGTTATCTTCATATGCTACATGGAACCTCTCATACAAACACCACTATCAAAACACACCACTACGCAGATGGCATACAGCTTACAATCATAGTGATATCCACTGACTTTAGGACTATCTGTCCCTCATCCAAGTGCGGATATCAATCTCTTACCTGATGATCAACCCTACAAAGACCAAACTAATTCTCTGAGGAAACCCTGGCAAGACTGCATGCTCTCACAACCCCAGACCCCCACTCACCCGTCTCCCCTAGGTCATTCCCCACCAATGGGGCACATCCCAAACAACAGCGCCTATAAGGGCCCATATGCAGATATAAAGGAAACTGGGGGTGCAGGGTTTGCATGGTGCATGACAGACCTGTCTGTCCTTGTTCCAGCATCTCGCAGGCCTCCTTCTTCAGCCTGCTTCTTCAGCCGCCAATACCTACATGGAAGAAGAGAAAGCAAGTAGAAAGATTGCACAAACAAAGACACTTCTACTCACCTGCGTTAGACTCCCTAGGCAATTCCTGAGCCTCTGGTCCTCCGATCCGCTGGATCACCACAGAAATCTGTAAGAGGAATGAGGAACACAGTTAACACGACCTCTACTGAGAACACTGTGTTTGAAGCACCTACTCCAGCAATCGACCTTCATGGTAAACACAATCTAGGGGATATCTGAGATAGCACACTTCAGAACTACACGAAATACTGTCCCAGCAGGGACTTGAACATTTTCTATGGACAATGACAAACTACAGCAGAGTGGAGGAACAGAAGTGGTATAAAGTAATTCTCACCTTCTGTATAGTATGCTGTGCTTGTTTTTGTTTGGAGAACCCTGCTGATGCTGGTCATAGTAGAGATGATTCAGTGCAGCACTTAGCAGACACAAGGCATCTTATGCCTCAGTGGTACTACATGTTTCCCGGAGGGAAGGGTCATGGTTGACATGGTGTTTTTATAGTGCAAACTCTTACATTCCCTTATGCGTTACACACCGGGATCATCCAATATGCTGAAATGAGTCCAGCCAGAGAGCTTTGCCGAGCACAACACCTTCCACTCAAAATAATTCACCTCCTTCTTGGTACACCCCCTCGGGTGTAACAATCCATATGGTGAGGATGGCACGATGGGGATGGATCTCAGCAGCCAATCTCTGTGATGCACCTTAGAGCCGCTGTTACAGGTAGGTCAATACAGACAAGTCCAAAAGGGGTAACATTAAGCTCCACTGATTCAAACATCAACTCCCACCCAGTGAAAAATCTCTGATTTACTATCGACTTTGACCTCTCTTTCAAAACACACATCTTCAAGATCCAAGCAGCATAGAACCAGCATGCACTCTTACACAAAGTCAAGACTTTAATCCCTGCCCAAATGTTCAGAACAGATGCCCAAACACTGGCCTCCTCCCATCTTAATGTTGGCCACAATCATTTCACAGAAGTTCGAGATCCCACCTTGGCCCCACTGAATGTAATCTAGCTCAGGGTAGCAGGACTAAGAACATTTGGCCACACCTCCCCGATCCTCAAGGAGCTACACTGGATAACCCTTCTAGCCCACATCATGTACAAGACTGCCTGCATCATCAACAGAGCAGTCACTACCAAAACACCATTCTACTTAGCTAATAAACTCATTGCATCGACCAGCATACTACCAGATGGCAAAACATTAACAGGCTTCTTGAAACAAAGAAGTGTGAGAGTCAATAAAAACAGGTAGGCAGCATTTTCTTGATATGGATCCCCTATACTCCACCACATGAAGGGCCTGAGGACCCAAAACATTAAAAAATGTCTTCCCAATCCCTCAAATGATGGATGTGACCCTGTCAAGAGGGAATGTGAACCTCTATCAACCTATGGTGGGAGCCCTACCATCGTCTTTACCAGAGCCAGTCCTACTGCAGATGTAGTGTTTGGTAGTTGGGAGGGCCTGAGTCTCTGTCCCTTCTACCTGTGCCTGCATGACTGAAATGAGTACCAACTTCTCTTGCCCCATAGCTGTAATGCACAATGCTGGCCAGTTTCTATGTATTTGTCCAGTATGTTTGCATCATCCACAAAGCCTGGAAGTAGAAAAGAGAGAGTCAGCAACCCAGCCAGGAGAGAGCCAAAAAGGAATTGCATAATCTGAGGAGGCCAGAGCCGTCCGAACCTGTTATCTTTGGTGTTGAAAAAATGACCTGAGACATTTTGTTGTGGTTAGCAATAAAACAGCCGTGGCATTTTATTGCAGCAGTAATATCATAAAACAATTGGGTAAATTAATTTATCCCAATAAACACAATTATAAACAACTGTAATTTTTTGGGCCCCCAGGCCAGTGGCTTCTACCTGGATCGTGCCGCCAACTTCTTCCCACGACTTTGTTTGTTTGTTTATTTGTTTGTTTGTTTATTTATTTGGTATGGCGTGCAAAACCCAGAGGTAACAGGGCGCAACAGAGAACAGGAAGGTATGATTACATAAAAACTTAGTTGCAGGATAAGATACACATGAAAAAGAGGCATAGCATTACAGTGCGAGGAATGTGCGTATATACATATAGTTACATATTTACATTTTTTGTGCTGTGCCTCTAGACAGTGCGGTTGACCTTACATATTTACATATTTAATGCTGTGCATAACAGTCCGGTTTGAGCAAAGGCATGGGCAGGTGAGATGGCTGAGTTAGTCTTTGGACCGCAGCCAGGTGAGGATGTTTCGCCTGAAGCTATAGTAGGATTGGTCTGTCCTAACGTTGAGTGGGAGGGCGTTCCAATGTTGGGCTGCCAAGACAGGGAAGCTGCTGCCGCCGGTTTTCTTTTGTCTAAAGTTGGGTACCTTCAGGCAGTAGGAGTTGATCGATCTGGTGGGGCGGGTGGAGGTTTTTTCTTTATTCTAGATGCGAGATGGGTGGGGGTGCGTTGTTTAAGCATTTGAAAGTGAGTGATGCCGTTTTGAGAGAGATGCGGTCAGAGATTTTGAGCCATTTGTGTTCTCTCCTTTTATTGGAAATGTGTTCCTTGGAGGGTAGGTTGAGGGCTGTTCTGAGGGCGTTATTTTGTAGTGTTTGTAGTTTGTTAGTTATGTATTTGTTGGCTCCTAGGTACATGGCATTACAATAGTCAAGTCTGGATAGTATTAGGGCATTGGCAATGATGATGCAGCTAGCTTGGGTGAGGAAGGCTCTACTTGCCCTGATTAGCTTGCATGTGTAGGCGGTAGAGGATGCTAGTGAGTTGACTTGTTTTTTAGTGACATTGTTGCATCAAGGTGGAAGCCTAGCGTTTTCACTGTTTTGGCCACTGGGATGGTGTTGCCATCAATGTTGAAGGCCTTATAATTGGAGCTGAGTTTTTTTAGATTGGTGTTGGATCCGAGGAGCAGGATTTCGGTTTTCTCATCATTCAGGCATAGGCCGTGTGTGGCCATCCATGCCTGAATGATGAGATATATTTTGTTTACCAAGGCCGTATCTGAATCGAAGTTGCCCGAAAGGGGTATGAGGATCTGGGTGTTGTCTGCATAATTGGTATATGAGACACCCATTCTGTCCAGCTTGTCAAATAGGGGCTTGGTAAAAATGGTGTAGAGTGTGGGAGAGACGCAGGAACCCTGGGGTACACCGCAAGTTATTTTGATGGCGTCTGCTGAGGCTAGGGTAGGGAAGACCCTCATGGTTCGATTGTCCAAGAATGATTGGATCCAGGCTATGGCCTCTTTTGAGAAGTGGGCAGCATTGTGTGCCCTGTTTGTTGCCTTGTTGTCCTCTCTTCTTCCTTCCGTTAGGGTGGATGGATTTTGGGAAAAGAAGAAAAGTCTTCTGCGTACGCAGATGACTTCTTTGGTACTCAGTGAAAAATACCAAAGAGATCTGGCTTCCCCACAGCCAGGCCTCCCTTTATATTCTCTTCTTGCTTGCCTGGAGGCCTGCAAGAACACTAGAAGCTTCCTTCCTCATGGCTGGCTGGCCTTGACGGCCATTCACACCTATGTGTGTGGACTTGGCCATCCCTTCCTGCCTACACCTTGGGGTTTTGTTTCCGTCCCCCTCCATGTAGTGTGACAAATGTTGTAGGTGGGGGGTGCTAGGCATTGCAGTGTCAGGCAGCCTTCTCCTTCCTGCTGCTGGCAAGGGCTGCCCAGCAGTCCTTGTCTTGTGAGGTGTCCTGCTTCTTTGCCCTGTCCCCCCTCTGATGATTATTACCTTGTGACTTTGAGCTCCCTTGGTGCCCAAGCTTCGCGGCACCTGGATAGAATTGTGGAACCAGCCACACATATCACCGGCAATTCCGACGCTCTATGTGTCATAGACTGGAAGAGTGACAGACTTTTGGCAGGACTGCAGACTGATCTGCATAGCCAAAAGGTACTCCCTATGTGCTATGTGATACAGACTTTGATTCGGACTGCGGAGCAGGCCTCACACCAGACCTGTATGCTAAATGCTCCATTTCATCTTAATATGTACTTGGATATTAATTGTAATGTAAGCGGGCTGCCATCTCCAAAAGCATGAAAATAAGTGGCTAATTGAGATCTGCAGGATTTTGAAGAAACCTTTTTCTGATACTAAATGTATTTTGAGGCTCAGGTCAAGATTCACCTTCATTGTTCCCAAAGGGAGAGAAAGGACTTTCACCCTTAGGTCTTCATGACCAGGGAGTCAAATATTAGACAGTAAGGTTTTCTTATCTCTCGTAACCATATTGGATATTAGGGCTGCATGGGCTGGGGAGGAAACGTCCCAGGGGAGATGAGGGAGAGTGCTATGATTACTGCCCAAAACGTTCAATAAAAATCCCTGAACTGTGTTTGAGAGTTGGCGTGTTCTTGAGGCCATCCTTGACACCAGTCTCCAACCTATGTCTGCTGCTATGAATTGCCCCACAACCCCAGCTCCCCCTGCCATCCCAGGACCTCTGCTGCCCATGCACCCTACTTGTAACCTCCGACGTGTGCCCCTTAAACTTTAAACAGTGCTCAGGTGCTTGCCTGCTAGTTTTGTGATTTATTAATTCCATATCTAGATACATGGACAAAGTCATTCTGGACTTTGATATTTTGGCAATAGAATCTTGCATTATCACAATTTAGGTCAACTAAAGGACATTATAGAAATGCTGGGATATGAAGCAAGTGTTTTCCTATGAACAATATTTAATTTATTTGAATTGTATGATGCTGAGGTTTTGCTTCCCAAGCCAATTACTGCATTTTGAAGCCTATAGTTTGGCCTTGATCTTGAAGGCAGTGATCAAGTTGTAGCCTGGTAAGGCATCATGGTCTATATCCATGAATGGAAGTGTACAGGCATTGTGTGGGGTTTTGAATAGCATGTCCTAAAACCAATACCTCTCAACTCCTAAGGTCTGATAGCTACGTCTTATTCTGTGAACAGTCATATTGTTATTGTAATTGTTTATTTGTAGAGCTTTTATACACAAATGAAGTGCTTCAAAGTGCTTGAAGACTGGAAGTGAACAAGGGAATACAGTCATCATTCTTAGTCCTTGAAGATTTGAATGCTCTAACAACAATAACTAGTATACTAGGCCAGGGGCATATCTACTAGCGAAGTGCTTGACAAAAGGTTGGCTGGAGAGGATAGCTCAGGGGCAACATGCTCGTCTTGGAAGCAAGAAGAGATGTGGAGCAACACAGGTCAGATCCCCACTCCGCACTTAGGAACCTCTGGGTATTAAGTGCATTATAAATAAGCAATTAAATTATAATGGTGAGGGGAGAGAGGGAAAGGAACATACAGATCAATGAACAACAGTACTGTTCTGGAAAACATTTCAGTTTGCTTGGTGAATGGTCATACAGTGCATCAAATGCATGAGTAATTCAAGACCGACCAGCCTAGGGAGGGGAGACAGAGGGAGGACTAGACAGAGTTGCTAAGACTAGAACATTCAAGGTTGTGTAAGTGCACAGAACAGAAAATGCGAGGGAGGGGACAACAATATGATGCAACAATAACGTTATCTCTTTTTGCGCAATAAGACATAGCTACCAGGCAGTAGAGGTTTAGTGTTTTAGTGTACCCAACATACCCTTTATCTTTCTTCCTGGTCCCTCTCAATAGTTGGAGGTAAATAACATGTCCTGCCTTTACTCCTGCCTTTATTCTCTCTACATGTGCTACGAGGGCATTGGCGCTCCCTGGCTGAAGGGCCCGTAATATGATGTGTACAGGACAACATATACACATTGAAATGGAAATAAACCTAGTCAAACTATAGATATGGCAGCTTTAATTATTGCCTAGAAATTAGGGTGCACCTAACCCAGAATGGTTGTCAGGAGATATGTTGTCATAGATGCAGGGAATATGAGTAAGAATGCTATTAAAACAAGTAGCAGCAAATATGGAAAAAATAGGTTCTACCAACTTGTCTTCGGAAAAGAGGGTATCTGCGCTAGAAATAAATCGGGTGTTTGGGTCTCCTCACTGGCTAGTTATTTTTTGAAGATGTTTCTGAAAATACCAAGACTGCAGCTGCTAATGACACAGGGCCTGATTTACAAAAACACTTTACAACTGCACAATCCCATTGAAAAAATGCTTTGTAAATCATGCCCACAATGTTCAAGGGAAAGACAGTCTTTAACTCCACTTTCCACTTATATGTGGCCAATGCAATTTCCCAAGAGCTGGCAATAATATACCCCACTTGCTGAATCCAAGGAGATGAGTGGGAGATATATGGTGAAGTGTCTGAAAGGTGGTCTGGGATAGGATGGCCCATTTGCTGTACTCAGTGAACTGTGCAAGGTCCTCAGACTTTAAGCAACAGTAACACAAGTTATTACGTTGCTTTATAGGATTTAAGGGGGCCAAACCCTGCAAAAAAGACATTTCAAAGTAGGAATGCATTATAGACTCATAGAAATATTTAGACATTTTGAGCTGAGGTATTAAACATTTGCCTTCCATATCCAGCCTCGAATGCATCATGGTGGCCGTTTCCGGGTCGGGCAGATACACTGACAAAGCAGAGTTGGTTCTAAGATCTCTGGAACTGAATTAGATGAGTCTGGTTCATGAGACAGAACTGAATTTAAAAAAAACATGTCCACAACAATAATACATGACTAACAAAGAACATCTTTTTTTTCAGATTCGACTTGAGTTTGCCAAGAACAAACCCTAAAGACCCGTGCTCAGCACATCCATTTTGAGGGAGTTGACTTAACGCTGTCATGTGTCAACATGAGTACTTGGTGACTTGGGCCTATTGCAGTATAATCCTCAAAGACTCATTGTCTGCACAGGGAACAACCCCCCTTTTGGAGAGACAGTAGGCGTTTTTGAGAGGACTATTTATACATTTATATCAGAGGTTGTGTTAATACTGATATTGCTTGTAAACCACAGCACGACTAGGAGTCCTGAGCAAATTCTATAGTATGATATCTAGGTGCCAGGATAATAGAAACAAAGTCGACCAACACTACTTGTTTTCATCCAGTGGCTACAGTGCATAGCTCTAATACCTCTTTTACTATTTTCTATTGTACTGAACACATCACAATCACCATCACCATCTTCGCTAACAACTCCTTCAGAAAAAGGGAGGCATTATCAGGGCAGTATCTGAGCAATTAGCTAATAACATTAACAATATTTGTATATATTTAATAGAGCTACACTTATATATCTTTTTTTATACAAGACAATAACAAGGAATCATCAAATATCAAAGAGTAGAAATGAAGATAAATAATAAATGACCTAAAAGAATAAACAATTGCATACATCAATTCCATCTCAGTTATAGCAGTTTGTGGATTGTATACCAGAAACGAGTGAAATGATAGATCAGATTAGAATCCTTACCAGTCATAAAATGTCGCCACAATTGTTCACCAGTACCCGGCATTGTATCATCATTTTCGAAGAAATACAGATGGTGCTTCTGCAGTAAATGTATCCTGTCACATTGAATTAAAAGATGCATGACAGTCTCTGCCGGATATCCTGAGCATAGTTGACACATTCTGAGTCCTTTACCAATTTTAGAGGACTCTCCAATAACCTCCAAAGTGCCCACCATATTGAATTTAAGGCGCATATAATTGCATCTTATTTGAGGGTTTGGAAATTCAGACATGTATTCAGTCAGGAGACAACATGAGATGCTTCCCACTAGGGCTTTTCGTTCTTATGCCCACAAGGTTTTCGTGCATAGGCCAAACACCTTAAGGCTTTTTAATGTGTAATTTCATTATACATGTAGCCTCATGGGAGTGATACATTTTTCAACAGGTACCACAGTACCACACATCCGTTTGCAGCTTATTAACTGCCAGATTTTTACAACAGACATTGGCCCTCATTACGACCCAGGCGGTAATGGTTTAACGGCGCCGTAAAAACCGTTAAGGGACCTTGGCGATAATTGGCGATAATTACGGCAACCGTAATTTACGGTGCCGTTATTAGCACCTTCCCCATCCCCATTATGCCCTATGGGGCAAAATGGGAATGGGGAAGGGCAAATGGTGAATGGGGAATTACCGTCCCCGCCAACCTTGTGATGGGGCGGTAATTCCGCCATCCACCATGGCGGAGACCGGCATGGACCATGGTGCTAATAGCACCATGGACCAACGCCAGGGTCGTAATGAGGGCCATTATCAGCCCAGTTGATATGGCCATTCTGTTGCATCAGGCTCTTAGATCTGGATTTAGCCAATTTCGAGCAAAACATGAGCCTTCGCTGAATTATTAAAAAGGTACCTATAAGTGCCCCAATTCTACCCCTAGAAATTCTGCAAGTAGGGAACTAGGAAGCCCGTATAACTTCTTTATGGAACAGTCATCAAATCTAATGAATTCAACCATTAGAAGGACGGTGAAGAAGCATTTCTGGTGTGCGTCTGCGCTGTGCTGCACAATTTTGAACCACTCGTTTTTTAACAAGATATACTGGTGGCCCCTCATCAATCTCTAAAACTACGATCACCTGTGGAGCAAGAGGAGGCTCTGTACTGCTCTTAAAAACCTGGTTCTGGTGCAAAGCACTACAAAGGTCAGGGAAGGACAAGTATGGCAGTTGAGGCTGGAGAGGTAAAGGCCAGTATTAAAACGAATTAATGAAGGCGAAGTAGGCGGAATGAGTAGGAGTGGGTTGTCATGTTCTTATGCCGCTCAGCCTTTGCCCCCCCCCCCCCTCACGGTACCTTGAGGATTGGCTACTTGAAAATATCTGCAAAATCGGAATTGGTGCAATTTTAAAAACCATGATGAATGGACGGTGCATAGAAAGTGAGCCATAAGCCGAAAACAGCAAGATTGTGTTATGTGAAAAGTTTAGTCAAGTTTGTATGCAGGATAAGATAGACCTAATGAGCCCAACATCGCATGTGTAATTGGTCTTTTAGTGACTTTGGATTAAGAACTGTCTATTGGGCGCAAGTGTTTCCCATCATTCAATTGGTCCTTTAGTGACATTGGTCTAAGAACTGTCTATCAGACGCAAGCGTACTCCATCATTAGAGAAAGGCGAGGCACTGACACCCTCTGTGTGAATGGGGGAATTTGGCTGACAGTTTTCTGGCATTGTAAAAAGTTATTGGGCAATCTACTTTCGCAATTGACTTTAGACGAAGTAACTGCTTGCAAGAAGTTAATTGTTATCATGCCTGTCCTCTGAGGCCCGGTTGTAATAGGAGTTAGGAGTGCTGTTGTTTGGAAAAATCAAAAAGGGTAAAAATTGTTACCCTGCACTAAAAAGGGGAAGAAATCCCAAAATTGTTCTTTAATAAGAAACCCTGGTCAGATACAAGGACAACAGATGGAAGTGTCAGACTTAAGTGTGGCTCTTTGCCCATGGGCAACCCCCAGTATTAGTACACTGGGTCCAGTTGGGGTATATACCAGTATGGCTCCTGCCACTGATACAAATTATACTTGGGGGCGGCTCACCAATCTGACCGCTTTGCTGCCTCACCATTGTTTGAACAAGTGGCTGCTTCGCTTTTATCTGTCCCAGGTAGGAATCTTGCTCAGCCAGTACCCTCCACACATATACAAATGGTGGATATTGAGGCTACCCTGACCAATCCTTTCTTAAATAGATCTTGGTTGAGAGATTCATTTCATTTGATACCGGACCTAAGTATGATATCTTCTAAAGACATTGCATGTATAGAGTTGCTCAAATACTATAGTTCAACTAATTGGGCATTGGCTACTTTTGCTTCTCCACATGTGGCTGAATGTGTGTGTAAGAAGGACAAAGCCTTGTATGAACTTGACTTTAAAGTATCCATGTTTTATCCCCACATAGCGCAGGGTTCGCCAACTCCTACACATAGGCACAGGAACATGCCAGACATTCATACCCGACATGCAAACAATCAGGGTACTAGTGCGTTAACTCGGTATATGTTGGAGGGATACATCGACCGTGCTAGAATACAGGGCAATTGGGTAAGGGCATATGATTGTCTGGAGTGACCTAAAGTGCATCATCCCTGTACTGTACCATCTCAATGTTATCCTGGAATACCGGTAGTCATCGCTCCTTTTTAGCCAATCCTCTGGGTTCTCATGAATTGGTTAAGTCAAATGTATTTTTATTGCAAGAGACGTGGCTAACGGCCCGTTTATATTTGAATGGTTATACAACCTTATTTAGTTTGTCGCCCGCAGTAATCATAGGCCACCCAAGGGTGGGCTGTGTATTGGGGCAAAAAAAATAATGTTTACTTACTCAGTATTTGAATACTAGGGAACATGAAAATATTCTTCCAACCATTTTGGTTGGTTTCCTACCTGTATCTGGGAGTACGTTAGTAGCAACATTATGCGATCCCCCCTGGGGTAAACTCACGGGATGCCTCATAGAGGTTGTACTTGACACTCTTCTCCTTTGGTATAACCAAAACAACAAAGGTGGCATTGTACTAGCAGGGGATTTTAATGTGGCTTGCCTTAGTGCTCCTCCCTTGTGCGAGACGGGTGGGCATACAGCCCCTGCCTCAAGGCGTGGTAAGGAGTGGAGGGCATTACTTGCTGAATTTGATCTTGTCCCCCTTGTGATAAACACACCAGGAACACATACATGGACTAACGGTAGTTAATTTTCTTTAATGGACTACGTTTTTGTAAATCATGTGATCCTAGATTTACTTCCTGACTTGCAAATAAAAAAAGGTCCTTATGAGTGACCATGTTACAGTGAGACGACCTGCCAAGTACCTATAGCTAAATCCCATAAAAAATTGAAGTATAATCCGGTGGTGAGCCTGCAGGGTAATCGTCTCTGTTGGACACTTAATAATATAAATACATTAAATACTGTAATTACAAATCATTGTCAAAATGTAAAAGTTTTACTCAGGAATTGCTCCCGGAATTTAGATCACATGGTCGCAACTATAATGGCCTAGGATTTCCCCTGAGGGGTAGCCAACGATAAAGATTTTAGGCCCTGGGCCCCCTTTAATGTTGTCATTGCCAATAAAAAGAAACAAACGTTCAACTCACATGTCCGTAGATTAAAGAGAAGTAGTTTCTTATCCTGTGTGGAAATTAAGGGCCTGATTCATAGACACAGTTTTATAATGGTGCACTCCCATATGAAACACTGTGAATCAGGCCCTAAGTGTAGGATTGCAAAGATAAAAACTGCCTATAAGTGGTGGTTACGTGAATATTGGTATAGGGATAACATCACAAATTGGAAGTTTATTAATATGATTATTTACACACATGATACAAAAACGCTTTGGCACATGATCCGTTCCTTTACAGGGGGTGCAATGGCTTTGGAAGTTTGCCCTATTGTGGAGGATGTATGGGTAGGGGGGCACATAAACCTGTGTTTTGGGGATTGTAAACAACCTATGGTCTGTGCCACGGTTAAGTCTATGGAGGGATCTCCAGTCTGGGATCACGTGAAAAACACAGATATGGTTGAGATAATTATGAAAGCGAAACCCTCATGGGCGATGGGTCCTGATGGATTATGTAACATCGTTCTGAAGCAAGATCCCTTAACTTGGGCTGATTTGCTAAAAGTTTTCGTCCTACCTATCTCTGTAACAAGCTATATCCCTAATTCTTGGCGAAATTCAATCTTGATTCCAGTGTATAAATAGTGCTCTAGGATGGATCCAAGATGCTACAGACTCTTAGCTATGTTAGACTGTAAAAAGTTTTGACAAGGCGCGCACTCTAGTTCCCAGTCAAGTTTTCCTGCTGTAGCAAAACTTTAGAGAATCATAAAGATGGTTCTCTCCCCTCCCCCAAACTTGGGAAGGACTTGTGCTTTTGGAGGGGTGTCGGTCCCTGGTCACCTGAACTGAAAAAAACTTCTTCACTACAGCTACCAGAATCCTTTGAGTCTAATCAGTAACACCTGTTAAAGAAACACAGCCTCCCTGATGATTATTTGAGATAAGAAAGCACTTGGAGGAGAACAACTACAGAAAACAGAACTGCAGCTGATGGGATCTAACCCTGTTAATACTGAGCAACTGAATTGCAGCAGAAGGGGTGTAAGCCTATTAATACTTGTTGATCTTTGGGATTTGCAGCAGATGGGATTTAACCCTGGTGAATACTTGTCCATTTTGGGATTTAACCCAGATATATATTTTTTGCAACAGGTTTAATTGACCAGGAACTGGAGTGCGCGCCTCGCCCTCCTTAATTTTTTCACTTTATGTTAGACTGTAGTTCCAAAATGTTTGCCACCATTTTGCTAGACATGTTTACCACCTAATCTCACATGAAACATTTGCCATGTGCACAACATTTTGGCTTTATAAACGGTGTTATCACCCAATATCCATGTCGGGTTCTATCAAATATAATTTCAGATGTCTTAAGGTACTCTGGAACTTCATTATATGTTTGTTTTGTGGACTTCTTTTAGTTCGGCCTTTGATACCGTTATTCGTACAATGTTGTGGGAGAAATTGTCTAACCGGGGCATTGATCCCTCCCTTCTTTGTTTTATTAAGCAGCTGCGCCATGATACATATGTCAATATTCGCTTATCACAGGATGGTATTCTAACACAATCTTTTCATAAAAATGTGGGTTTAATGCAAGGGAGCACATTTGGCTCCATTAGTTTATTATCTATATATGGCAGATCTTGATATAGCATTGAAGATAGTGTGTGCCCTCCCTCTGCAGTTCAGCCACATAGCTGTAACATGTTCTACCTACGCGGATGACATTGTTATCTTAGATCAAATAGCCTTGGGTCTTCAACACTCCTTAAATGCGATGTACACCTATGCTGGCATGAATGGCCTACGGATAAACATGGAGAAGACCTGAATTATGCCAATTGGAAAGAAGGTATATGCAGGTGGTAAATTTAGTAGGCAGCTGGGATCCACTAAATTGGCCCAAACTGACACATATAGGTATCTGGACATTCAGGTTAAGGCTTCTCCCTGCTTCTCATAGTTATACAATATCGTTGTCCCGAAAGCCTGGGCTAAATGGTTGGCCATTAGGAAAATAATGGATGCTTGGGGTGGTCGTTCCCTGGAGGCAAAGCTAGTGGCATAAAAGACAGCAATGGTGCTGGGCATATTATATGCTCTGGAGGTCCTGCAAAAAGGGCAATCTGCTGGCTGCCTAAATTGGAGGATAAAGCTCTATGGTCCCTACTCGGCCTGCCTTGCTCAGTCCTGGAGCAAGTCATCAGATTGGAACTAGGTCTCCAGTCTCTATTGTCCCAGTGGACCATTGCTGCCTGTAAACTTTGGGTGAATATAATGTTTGGGGGGGCACTTATAAATCTTCATTGCTTTGTCCTATAGCCCATGCCATACCCTACTCCCTTAGCACAAGGTTTAGAGATCTGGACTGGACTGTATGGTCCTGACGCACTGCCAGAATATCTTTTTATTAAACAAAAAATGATGTTCCGCTTTTTCTAAAGAAGCTTATTGTTTGTCTGAAAAATGATTGTGTATTTACCTTGTCTTCCCTTGAGAAACGGTGTAAATATATACAGTATACTCATCAGGGGGGCTTAAGCCATAGACCTGCAGCAATATCGATAAAAGTGGCGACTGCCTGCCCTGATTTGTTTTGGAATGTATTTGCACTTCGATATCCTGCCTGTCCTTGCCAATTGGGGTGCTTGGCATGGGATTCCGTTGGAGGAACACCTTTGTCGGCTTTGTGGAAAATAAATTGAAACAGCACGCCATATCTTGCTGATTTGCCCATTGTTGGGAGCTTGTTATGCTAAAGCCTATGCAAATTTTGCCACACATGAATCAGACCAATTTTGGAGCATGATCTTTGCAGCAGAATCATATGTGGTGGTTTCTGCTGTGTATCATGCTTGGCACAGGGATTTTATATTATTAGACCACAAAGTTGTGTAATTTGACTTCTGAGCTCCTCGTGGCGCTCTTTTGATTTTACAGCAGTCTTATATGAGATTTGTTTATAGTAAAAAATCATATTTTATTTGAATTGTAATGTACTGTGATATAGTTCTTTTAAGATTGAGTCACGTTTTAGATACTTTTAGCTTGTGAATTTTAAGATACACATAGCATGAAACTACTATTTTAGATATGATGCAGGAAACAAAGCAGATTTATTTGGCTCAATTTTGAATCACCTGTCATTTTTATGTATTCTTTTTTATATTAGGATTGAATTTAAAAAAATTGATTGTATGGATCGTGAGTTTTCCTGATAATGTATTATGTTGGTTAGATTAGTGTAAAATGATGAAATTCAACCATATGCACTTAAATAAAGCAAAAACAAATACAGATGAATTCAACAATTTTTGTTGGGCCCAAGATTTCTGCAGCATAAACTATAGCTGTGACCACAAAAGTGATGGGTGGAAGGTTTCGAATGAATCTGAACCACTGACAATTGCTCTGGGCAACCTTCCACACCACCGTTTTTTAGCCCATCTGCGCCATTGCAAAAGGGGTCTAGCCATGTGCAAATCAGTCAGCTGCCGCCACCAATGGTAGCAGCCCAGCCCAAACTGCTAGGCCAGGTCCTCTCTGCACAGAAAACCAAGCAACCCCAGACATGTTTCGGCCTTGTTGGACCTCCTCAGTGAGGTGCAGCCTGGTTCCCTATGGTGCAGCGAGCAAGGGACCCAGGTCTGGGCATACTCTCTCTCACATGGAGAGACAAACTGTGACCACAAAAGTGATGGGTGGAAGGTTTCGAATGAATCTGAACCACTGGCAATTGCTCTGGGCAACCTTCCACACCACCGTTTTTAGCCAGTCTGCGCCACTGCAAGCGTGCTTCCAGAAAGTGATTAGTACCATGGCCGAAGGTTTTCGCTTCTTTAACTCACTCCTAAAATATGCTACTTTAAAGAGAGTAAATATATATATTATATTTGTAGATCTGAAAGTGGCATTCAGTGGGACCTCGAGAGATAAACTTTGGGAAGTACTGGGTGATGTAAATATTCCTGCAGCCCTATTATATGCTACTCAATCATTGCACAGGGGAAACAAGTCTTCGGTGAGATGGAATTTAGCTGGTGACATCACTGAGGCCTTTGCTATTACTAGGGGGGTTAGACAAGTATTTGCCCTGGTCCACACCTGTTCCTGTATTTTAATTAATAGGTTTGTAGAGAATATATGTGCCATCAATAATGATGCACCAATACTAGGGTTAGAGAGAACTCATATTCTGTTGTAGGGGAATGATGCGATTCTCATCTCCCTGTCATCTTAAAAAAACACCTTTTCATTTTCTGTGAAAACTGTGCTGATTGCAGCCTCGAGACCAAAAACTAGATTTTTCATCCTACTAATAGTAACAAGATTCCTTCGCTGAGAATAGAGATAGCAGAGCAATTAATTGGACATGAATATTGTAGCTACCCGTGCATCGCTTTTATCAGCATTGGCTGCTGGTCCACACACCTTGATTAAACCTGCATGAAGCTAGAATGCAGCAGTAATGCAGCGATCCGGTTCCATGCAAAATGTGGTTATGGTGTGTTCTCTCCAACATTACAGGTATACAGTTTGCAGGTAAAGCCTGCTGCACTGTATGGTTCAGACAGTTGGGACTATCAATGCCATAATACACTATCTTTAAGAGAAAATCAATTCCTTAAAAAAGGCTTACATCTGCCTATGAAGACTGCAAATTATATGCTACTGGCAGAACTCAACCAGGGTGCAATACTGGACGAGATTGCCCTTAAACCTATACAAAATTGTATTCGCGTAAGGACTTTGCCACACCTGATTAAATGTTGAGGAGCACCAACAGATCTGTTCTGACAGGTGGGCGGTAGTTCTAGTTCATTGTTAATGCATGTAAAAACAATACTATTTACTTTGGGCCTAGACCACATCTGGACTAATACGGTCAACATTGAGTCAAACGCTAAAACGATTGTAAAATCAGTTTATGGGGACCATATCTAAGCTACAAGGCGAAGCATATGTGACCGATCTGGGCTTGCTAGAGAGTATCAGTCACATAAATCGCATCAACTGACCGAGAATTATATAGATGCAATAGAACCATCATTTGCACTCACCTTGCTCATGAAGTTTTATTTTGGCACGTTGCCATTAGCAGTAACACTGAGTGAATGGAATACAGAGGCAAGAGATATACGCCCAACATGGAGGGTAAACAGTGAAACTGTAGTCTATGTTTTATTTTTCTGCCCGGCTTATAGAACATTGAGGTTGTTCTACCATAAGCCCTTATTTAGAAACTGTAATATTCACACTGTGAATTATGCTTTTTGTTTATCATAGTACAACCTTTATTCGGCGGAATTGCATTTAGGTACATTATACAATACAATACATGCAATACAATATGAACAAGTCTAAAAATAAAACACTATACTGTGATACATGAAATTTAAAATTCCAAGCCAAGGCTATCATAGAACACTTAACCGACTCCTGCCAGTGGGAGTCAGGACTACACTACACAATACTTTTCCCTCCTCAACCAAGTCCTGTAAGGATATTTGGCGTGTTACAGCACAGAGTACAGCACTACTGCACAGGTAGCAACCAGCACAGAGTACAGCACTACTGCACAGGTAGCAATTTTTTTTTTTGATGCAGCACCAAATGCCTATGGTGCATTGCTATATGTGTTACCAGATTAACAAGGAAAGACAGGCTATTCAGTCAAAAACGATTTTAACATATAAGATGCAAATCTATTTCTACAGTTAAAAGCACACGTGCACATTCAAAAATGCACACTATTTTTCACCTGAAATGCCTATGGTGCGAGAGACACATTTGGAAATTAATAACTAACATTACTCATAACTAACCTGACTAATGAAACTGAAGTTAACATAATCCACTAATAAAAATGTGTCTCCACTGCAGAATTAGGCCTATTCTGAAAGTGAACTTTTAAACGCACATCCATTTTTTTTTTTTTTGTTTTCTCTGCTGCCCTGTCCACATAATTACAGGAAGCAAAAGAGCTCGAAAGAACAGGAAATCAGTTGGTTACAAAGTATTACTATAAAAATGAGCCATTGTGTAGAGAAGGAGGAGATGGCATGATTGATTCTGATTGGAGCAGCGTCATAGCAAGTATCATGCTAGAGGGAGTGATCAGAGTTTTGCTGGGGGGAGTTTGAGGAGGAAGGAGGATAGTGGAGATTTGGAGAGCTGGGAGAAGGAGCTATTTTTTCCTGGTTGGAGCATTTCTGCTGAAAAAGCTGAGAGTTCCAGGCAATGACCCCGGTTTGAGAAGGAAAGGCGCTCCTTTTCACTGGGGTTAATCTTCAAGGGAGCCACATTCAGAAAGAAAACAGCTGAAGAAAACTCGGCTTAACAGATAAGGTAATTACATAAGTGTGGGAGCTGAGTGTGTACGAGAATATTCAGTCAGAGTAGGAAAGGAGATTCCGGTGCCTTAATCACATGTTAATGTTGCAAATTGTGTTCTGTTCTCCGCCACTCTTTTTTCGGTGTATCACAGACAATGCTGTTACTGTGCTATTTTATTTATTTCTGTAAAGAGTGAGATCGTGTTTAAATGCAACTTTTATAATACAGAAAAATATTTGAAAGCAGACGGGTGGTGTATTTTATATTTACCAATACAGCGCTGATGATGAGGGGAGATTTTTAAACAATGCAATTGTCATTTTAAGACAGATGTGTGCATGATCATATTCAGTATGGACAGTTGAGAGTGATTGTTTGTAGCATAGCTCGTTGGAGGTACATGAGCCAACGGGAAGAGGGACTCTCTGAACATAGTTCCCTACCGTATATAAGGTAGTGGAAATTACCACAAAATTACCACATATAGCTCTCTGTCGTAAATAAGTCAGTGAGATCGCCCATGGTGGCACACTAACACTAACACTGAAAATGTGGTATTCCTAAAATGTAGGTCTGAGGTCTCTCTAGTGATTACACGAAAAATCTAAGCAAAGATAAGGGATTCTGGACATTGGGGCCACAAATAAAACAAGGGAATTATGCTCACCAAAATACCACCAACCACGCATACCAACCACGCATACCAAATATGCATGTCTGGGTGCTGAAATAATGCATGTCCACTGTATTATTGTTGCACATGGCCCAATCTGAATACAAGGAGTGATTATTGCTAAGTTATTTTTCGGCGGTAATAAAATACCGTCAGGCCCCAAATCTCCACAAAACACCCTACATATTTATGGTGCGTTGCAGGCCGGGAAAGTGATCATAGAGTACCTACTGGGCGTGGCAAGCGTGTCTCACACTGCCATTTGCACATTAAAGGGAACCCATTTTATAATAGCAGTGTGCCGCTAAAAACGAATTTCAGAATGTCACAAAGGGAAACCACATTCTCAGATCTAGTGCAATATTTAGAGGCAAAGTTGTTTGCACATGGGAATTGGTCGTCAAATAGCACGTTAGAATGGAGTAACCGCATTCAGGGTGAGGTGCAGAAAGAAAAACTAGACAATATTTTTGCAGAAGGCAGCATAATTCAGGTCTGCCTTACAAGATTATTGAATGCAGCCGATAAAAGTGCAGAGAAAGACTGTTTAATACGACTATGCGGCAAAATATGGTTTATTTTAAACAAGTCCCTGCGAATGCAAGAGAATGATACTCAGCTAATTAACAGGTTAAAGACTGAATTAGATGGGGCAAGTAAAAATCAGGAAATGTTGAGAGCAGAATTGGATGTATGCCAAAAAGACATGCAATTAAAATGCAGAGACTTTGATACTGAGTTATCCAAAAGCAAGACACAATTTGAAGATAGTGAGCAAGAATTGGCACACTTAAAAGCCTTAGTGGATCACATTAGACGGGATAAAGATGAGGTTGTTTCAGAGATGCAGATTTTACAAAAAGAACATTGTGAAAAAGAAGGTAATCTCCAGAGTGCAGAACAAGAAATGATTAAAATGATTCAAGAAAGAGACAAGAGAAATAAAGAGTTCAATGAATGCCAAATGCAAATGTGCGACATGCAGGAGGTGATTAATAAAATGAATGGTGAAAACAACTATTTGCAAGATGAAGCCAACAGACTCCTTAAAAAGTGTAAGGACTTAGAACAGCAAATGTGCATTCCCAGGTCCCAGGAGAGGCGGCAGGGTACCACATTCAATGGAGTGGAGGTGAATTCTAGCTCTACCCAAAGAGCTAGTGCTCCAGTGACTGGGCCGGTGACTGAACTTGGTTGCAGCGCCCTTGGGGGATTTGATACTCCCATTGGGGGCAGCCACCAATCTCATACACCTGAAAACAGGAGTGAATCACAAAATAGTGCAATTCCATGCATTGCAACAAGTAGCCCCATAAAAATAATGAAATCCATTAAAGCCCTGATCAGACCATTTAAAAAGGGAGGTGAATGCTGCATTGAGGATCACTTAGAAGCGGTGCATGACATTTTTAAAGCACTCCAGATACCTAAGGAACAGTACAGACAATATTTTCATTTAACTTTAGATGCCCCGACGGCCAGCATCATAAGGGGATTAAATGAACAGCAGAATATGACATGGCTGGAGTTTGAAAAAGAAATTAGGCGTCATTTTTCTCCTTTTCAGTCATTGCAGGAGGCAAAGAAAGTCGCGTACACAATTACTGCTGGACCTAATACATCTCCTCGCCAATTTTTACAAGACTTAAAAAGAGCATTTTCTCGCTTTGATGTATCTTTTGACTCAAATTCCAATGAGTTTAAAACTGCATACTTCTATGGGCTACAGAAAGACATCATATCCCAATTGGTCCGTGAATTTGACCGTGACAAGTGCCTTGAATGGATTGTACATCAAAGCACAAAACTATATGAGGTACTCTATTGTCAGGGTAGAGAAAGTGATAAAATGAAAGATACTAGACCTAAATCTAAAGAACCCTCAGCCACAGTAATGGAAATCAGGTCAGCCAAAATGTCCCTTGAGTCTGCTCAAAGCCAAGGTAAAAATAATGTGACACCTGAACAAAGGAGTAATCAACAAAGATCGCCATTTCCTGGACCAATGTTCCAATCACATGATCCTAGTAATAGAGAGAGCTACATCAGCCCTAGGTATTTAGGGGACAGACCCCGGGTAGGATACCGGCCTGATATGGCAGGTATGAACAATAACCAGAGACAAAATCAAGATCAAAGAAATGATGGTCCCTACCAGTCATTGGGGACACAGAGCAGATTTGATCCCAGCACCATGATATATGGTAATCAGGATAGGCCCCGATATGTGGATCGATTTACTGATAATGGAAATCAACCTAGGGGCCAGTACCCACAATCTGAGAGACAGGACATGAGGCAAAACGTGAACTACAATCCACGCCAGTACAATGATTCCCCACCAGGAGACTATAATCAAAGGATGGGTGCAACCCGCTCCCCTCCACAAATGAATCAAGAGTTCAGAAACCATCCCAACCGACATCAATCACCTGAGAGGTATCAAAATAGATCCAATCAGGGGGAAAACAATCAATATCGACCTAGGCCACAGAAAGAGGATCCTAGAGAGATGGAAAGGTTCCAATGCCTTGAGGCCCAAGTGAAAATGTTAGCTGAGCAAATAGGAAAGCTCTATACAGCGCAAAAACAACCTTCCAAAGAGGGGGCTGATGGCCATAGCAATGACCGGGGGGCTTCCGAAAAGTGACTAAGTACTCATGAAAACTGCAGTGCCAAAATGACAGATTGCTCTGATATAATTTTGCATAACGACTCTGAGATGCCTAATGGATTAAAAATGAAAGTACCAGTAAATGAAATTGTGACAGAAAGTGCAAATACTTCTAAAAAAGAGGTACAGTTTAACTTAGAGCTAAATAAAACAGTAAAGATTTGCACAAATGAAAAAGAAACATCAGGAATTCCAAAAGAACAAAGGGACAGATTTAAGAAAAATGACTCATGCATGGGGAATACCAGTGAACAGGGAGTAAGTGGGGGATGCTATAGCTCCTTCCCTGGGCAAGCAAAACGATGACCCAACACAGACAGAAAAAGGAAATACTCAAAAGGAGGGTACAAGTCAATCACCTGAAGAATTCTTTGAGCCACATATTTTTGAAGAGGCTGAAAGGGCTGGTATCACACTAAATGATCACAAATGCACAGAATTAAAAAATGACAAATTGCTGAATGATGTTGTTACACATGTTCAGTTGGAGGATTGTAATGTGGTCTCTGATGTTACCCAGATGGATGGGCGAACAGTGGCCACACTCCAAAAAACCTCTGAACATGGAGAAATGAATAAAATCTCTCGCACAGAAATGGGTAACAAGGAGGGAAAAATGTCTTTTCATTTACCAATTTGCTTAGCCAAAAGTGAAAAAGACCTGAGAAAGGTGAGCCCTGAAATCAGTAAGAATTCACATTTCTTATGTGTATTAGAGGAAGTTGAGGACAGATATTATGCACCCATCACTGTAGAAGAAAAATGCCACACCTTTGCTATGATTGACACTGGCGCACAGGCCACAATTATGTCCAAGGAGCTGGTAAAGAGTATCAATGAAGGGAGACCTCCACAGAGTCAGATCACAGTGAAGGAAAATCAAGGCCCAGTGCATAACTTTAATGGGGAGGAGGTGCCCATCATAGGTGTAACTGAGGTTGACATAAAAATAGGAAAGCACAGAATGAAACAAGAGGTATTGATCACATCTATTTGTGAAATTCCATTTCTGATGGGGACAGATTGCCTGAAAAGATTGTCTCCTCTCATAGATGGGGTGAATGGAGTGCTGTGGTCCTTAACCAAAAAACCATTGAGGCCTAAGAAACTAAAATCACAAAACAGCAATATAAATGAATGTCACACCGTTGCCAAAACAAATGATGCTGTGGAGGTATATCTCCAGAATAGCTGCATACGTAGTGTCACTGTCATATTAATGTGTCAAGACAAAATGCAGAGCGACAATGAAAAACTACCTGTACAAATATACTTGGACCCAAGGAAAGATTGGCAGACTGCCATAGATGAGCACACATTACGTTTTTATTTAAAAGAGAAAACGTGCAAACAGAATATTGTTCCTAAAACAGATTCAGAAAAACACATTACCACTCTGGCAGAAATACACATGGAAGATGAGCAACCATGGGTTCATGTTGGTATAGATGACTATTTTAAAACAATAAAAGCCACTTTAGCGCTTGAACATGAAAGGAGTTTCATTAATGAGAAATTGTTGCAAAAAATAATGGAAAGGGAAGAAATCCCGAGATTTAGGGTTAAAAACCAATATGTTTCTGGGTCGGACAGTCCAGACTTTGAAAACCGAATTGCAGGCAGATGCATGCTGAAAATTAGCATTGGGCAGAAAACAATTGACCATAATGTCTGGATAGTGAGTGGAGCACAAAATGAATTCTACATGGGCAATGACATCATGCACAGAATGTGTATGGTGTTAGATTTCCTTAATCAAAAAATATGGTCACGCCTAGGTGGTCTGGCACCTGAATTTGAAGACAAAAGAAGGGCTTATCATTGTGCACAACTGGTTCCTTATGCAATCGAATTACAAATGAGGAAAGATACTATTATTCCTGCATTTACAAAACAGTTTGCAATAACAATGAAATGCAAAAATGGACAGCAGATGAAAGGCTCTGATGCATTTGTATGCCTGAATGAATCCATAAAACAGCAAGGCCTGTATTATGAATACATTCCATTGGTAGACATTGGTGAAGGATCTGTAAAAATCATGGTAAATAATAAAGGTTGTCAGGATATTCATTTAGAGGAAAACTCCCCATTAGAAATGGCCATACAAAAATCACATTATACGGCAGATTTAAATAACATGGTGATTGGGAATATTCCTGAAAAATATGTAGATGCCAAGGGCAAGTTGCCAGAACACCTGGACTCTCAGCCCAAAGGAATATTTAAAATTCATTCTGTGTATCCTTATGATTCAAATGAGACAGTGTGCTGCCATCAAGAGGATTGCATAATATTTAATTTAAATGAAAATGAAACAGAAAATCAGCCCATTGAAGTGGAAACTGATATGCCAAAATATTTAAAAGTGGCAGCTTTACAAAAAGACACAGCCACACAGTTAGAGGAAAGCGCCGAGATTCCCTTACCAGAAGATTTTCCAGAATTTTCCAAAATGGTAGAAGAACAGATCTCCTTAGCGGATGCATGTGAAAGCAATAAGGATAGGGACAATCTGAGGGAGATATTTATGGAGTTTAAGGATGTATTTGCAAAAGATGCTTATGATTGTGGTTTAACTGATTTACATGTGGCCACACTACCAGAAGGGTGTAGCAGAAACCCAGTGTTTGTACGCCAGTATAGACTACCGCTGGCATGTTTAGAATCATTGGCAGAGATTATTAAAAATTTGGAATCGCGGGGAATCATCAGGCCCATTCATAGCACATCCAATACACCTATTTTAGGTGTGTTAAAGCCAAATGGTCAATGGCGGCTGTGTGCAGACTTGAGAGAGTTAAATAAAAGAGTACCAATATCTAGATGGCCACTGCCATTCATTGATCAGGGCCTAGCTCAGGTACATGGTTCAAATGTATTTACCACATTAGATCTCACCTCTGGATATTGGTGCGTGCCATTGGCAGAGGAGATACATTTATTTTCCTTTACATTTGACAGGATTCAATATGCCTGGCTTAGAGCTCCGTTCCGGTACATCAATAGTGGGAGTGAATTTGGCATATTTTTGAGAAAGGCCATGCCGGATGCAGCGGAAAGAGGAACAATAGTTTATGTGGACGATGTCCTGATAAAAAATGAAAGCCTGAAAAGCCATTTTGATGAAATAAGACATGTACTTGGCCAATTGCAGAAAGCAGGCGCCAAAGTATCTGTGCAAAAAGCACAATGGTGCAAGAAAAAAGTGAACTTTCTAGGGCATGAAGTGACTGAACATGGGCTAAATCCACAAAAGAAGAAAATAGAGGCCATACAAAGATTAAAAGATCCTAAAAATGTGAAAGGAGTAAAAAGTTTATTAGGGATGACAGGCTATAACAGAAAGTTCATTGAAAATTATGCAGAAATCACTCAACCATTGACTAAACTGCTTAAACTGAATACTCCCTGGAAATGGGAAAAAGGGCAGTCTGATGCAGTGGCTAAATTAAAGGAATGTCTTGTAAAGGCACCATGTTTAGCATACCCCATAAAGGACAGGGATTTCTTTATAGAAATAGGTTTTTCTGAACATTGTATGTCAGCGGTGTTATCACAAAAACACGATTTGAATCACAAAACCATTGCATATGCAAGTAAGGCATTTTCCCAAGTTGAAATGAAATTTAATGAATGTGAAAAGGCCCTATTAACCACTGTGTGGGCGCTACAACATTTCCGCCCCATTGTTCAGGGAGAAAAGGTAATTATTGAAACAAATCATCAACCTTTGCAATTTTTAGAGAGTAAAAGAATTAGATCAGCTAATCTAGCGCAATCCAGAATCACTTCATGGACGCTAGCATTACAAGGTTTTCCCGTAGAAGTGAGATATGGACAAAATAAAAAGAACCCAATTGCTCAAGGGTTAGCTGACTTACATGACTGTGCAGCTGAACAAATACCAAATGAAATGGAAGTAGAAACTAGTTTGCAGGAATTTGAACAATCACCACACAAAGCTTTTGATGAAAAAACATGCAAGGATTTGCCAACTGTATATGTGGATGGTTGTGCTTTTCACATTGAAAATGACAGTAATAAACAGTTAGTGGCAGGAATAGGAAATGTCTGGTTGAAATGTGAAGGTGTCCCCAGTATAGGGATGAGGATTGGAGATAGGAGCAGGCAGGTGGCGGAATTGGCAGCCATTTATAAAGCAATTGCTACTGCAATTGATAAAAAGTTCAGTGAAATTGTCCTGGTGACTGATTCTGACTATGCACGGAATAGCTTTGTGGAGTATTTGCCTGGTTGGAAAGCAAGAGGCATGGTTACATATAACAAAAAGCCACTTAAGCATGGAAAAATGATACAAGCCATAGACAGATTGGTGTCAGAGAATAAGTTAACAATATACTGGAGAAAAATTCGTGGGCATTTAAAAACACCAGGAGAGGATAAGGAGGGAAATGATAAGGCAGACCACCTGGCTAAGATTGGGGCTGTGATGGGAGAATTGCTACCTATTGATTATTTAATGGGTGAAATACAAATTGATGCAGTCACACGTTCTAAAGCACCAAAGGAGGTAGATCAACCGGTGGTGCAGTGGAGTCATGACACGCCAGACCAAGATTTGATTGAGGAACAAAAGAATGATAAAATTTTGGGAATCTATTATAATCATTTGATAGATCCCGAACAAAATCCTTTAACAGAAAATGATTGTATGGGAAAAGAAGAGTTGAGGGTGCTATTAAAGAACAAAACACTAATTAGATTACAGGATGGACTCATGATTAGAGAGTCCATAACAGGACAAATACAGTGGGTAGTACCCCTTTCATTCAGAGGACTAATGCTACACCATGCACATGATGCCATAACCGCAGGCCATAGAGGTTCACAAAAAACATTAGAAATACTAAAAGATTATGCTTACTGGCCATATATGTCCCAAGATGTGGAATTATATACTAGAGGATGTCTAGTATGCGCCCAATTTAAACCTGCTTCACCAATGCATAGAGCACCATTGATGAAAAGAGGCCTAACTCTCCCATGGTCAGATTTGCAAATATACTATGTAGGTCCTTTAAAAAGGTCGAGCAGGGGACACCGTTATATTTTGAGTGTGGTATGTTTGATGTCGAAGTGGATTGAATGCATTCCTGCACCAGATTGTAGTGCGCAAACAGCAGCCACATTGCTGGTGAACCATGTGTTCTCAAGGTTTGGGTTGCCACAAAGAATTGAGTCAGACAGAGGAAGTAATTTCACAAGTACTCTAATGAGTAAGGTATGGCAAATACTAGGTGTGAAAAGGAAACTACATATCGCATATCGGGCGGCGTCTTCAGGTACAGTTGAAAGAAACAATAGGTCTGTTGTGGATATTTTAAAGAAATTTGTGGCAGAAGCAGGTTCCAGCTGGGATTTACATTTACCGTTGGTTTTGATGGCAATCAGGTCGACTCCTGCCAAAGCAACAGGTGTTAGCCCCCATGAGGTCTTAACAGGTAGGAAAATGGTGTTACCACAACACCTACTATACAGAACACATGAGCAAACCCTTGTGAGTGCATCCACAGTTCATGAATATATTGATGAACTGAGGAGGCATTTGCAACATGCATTTGCTTTTGTGCAGAGAAATCTGGAAAGAGCTGCTGACAGTGCAAAATCGTATTATGATAAAAAGACATCAGTAAAGGAATACGGTGTAGGGGATCAGGTGTACAAGTTTCATTTTGGAAAAAGTAAACAGAAAAATTCTAAATTTCTAGCAGCCTGGCAGGGGCCATTTCGAATTATAGATAAGGTCTCTCCTGTAGTTTATAAAATTTTGAAAAATGAAGGTGAAACAGCAATAGAGCAGTTTTTCCATGTAAATCAAATCAAACCATGCCATCCCAGACATGAGATCAGGCAGCTTGAGCATGTAGAAACAGATAAAGTCCCTTGAACACAAAAAGAGAAAATAAATGGGTGCAATCAGGAGGCAGTGACAAAGGAGTTAAAAAGTTGATTGTTATGATGGCACATAAACACTGTAGTATATGTAAAAATGTATAATATAAAATAAATAAATAAATAAATAAATGCACATATAACGGAAGCTCATGGTTGGTGTGCAGAGAGAAAATGTGTTAAATATTGAATACTGTTTTATATCTGCTTGTTTTTTTTTTTAACTTGTGTTTAATTTAAAAAAAAAAAAAAAAATAATAGAAAAAAAAATGAAATATTTTTACCAAGCATGTTTTATTTTTGGCAAAAGGGTGAAGTTAATATTGTGCTATGTACTTAATTTGTTTATTTTCTATTTTGATTTAGAAAATTAACATTATTTGGTCAGAGGTTCCGGGATCAGAGCCCACGGGAGACGATGGAGTCCTGGAGCCCATGTGGACGGATTCCGAGAAAGCCCCAAAGAGGGGTGAAGACCAAGGCTGCAAAGCGATCAGCATTGAAGATGATACCGATGATATGGTTAATGATGATGATATTTGGAGGGATCTTCAAGAATTCAGAAGCACAGGTTGTCATTGAACCTGGACCAGCATCTGGTATTGCGGTGGAAGAGGCACCAGGATTCATCATGAGTGATAGAAGGATGATTTTCCAAAATATATACATACCATTAAATCCTGAGATTTTTTTTGAAAAACACTTGAACAATACCGGAATTAAGATTGAACAGACTAAAGAGTGGCTGGAAATAAGAAAAGAGGACACTAAGCAGTCAATAAGAGATATATTAATGCAATTGGAAAAAACATTCGTGAATTCAGCAGACATTAAGAAGAAGAGAGGAAAGAGAGGTGCGGTGATGCTCGCGATATCAATGATAATGTCTATAGTTGGAGCAATAATAGGTACCACAATATCAACAGCCAATTCTATTTCGGTAGGAACACTGAGTACTAAAGCACAACAACTGAGTATTGACCTAGAAATAATACGAAAAACATTAGATGGAATTAGAGGGGGACTGGATGAACAAGTAAGATTCATAAATGAAACTGCAATCATTCTAAATGAACAAAAGGATGTAATGCAACGGGCGACTAAAATAATACTTAAGCATGACAGAACTTTAAATGAAATATTGAACATAATGGGCCTCATTACAACCTTGGTGCTAAGTGCACCAACTTTACCACCATGGTGTAAACTCTGTTTACACCATGGTGGATGGCGGATTTACCGCCCCATTCCAAGGTGAGTGGGGCGGTAAATCCCCTTTTCCCATTTTCCCTTCCCCATTCCCATTTTTGCCCCATAGGGCATAATGGGAGTGGGGAAGGCGCTAATTACGCCGCCGTAAATTACGGCGGCGTAATTAGCACCATGGCAGGTTAGCGCCATGGATTTTAACGCCTGCTAAAAGCAGGCGTTAAAATCAGAATCAGGCGTTAAGGGTTAACGGTGTCGTTAACCCTTAACGCCTGAGTTGTAATGAGGCCCAATGAGTCCTGTTGATAGACTATTGACGAATTATATGAGAGAAGTTCAAACTGCAGTTTCATAATTGATTCAAGGACATATTCCATTGTATTTTGTTTCGCAGGATATCATTCGTCAAATGATAGAAAGATTGAGCAGGAGGGAAATTGACATAATACTTGTAAAAATTGCATTCGAAATGGGGAATGCAATGCCGTTATATGTGGACTTGGAAAGACTAGAGATCGGATTTTTGCTATGCATCCCATATGTAGCCCCTGAACTTATTTATCAAACGAAGTGGGTACACAACGTGGGATTTTGGCAAGAGGACAAATTCATTAAGATTAAGACTCCAGAAGTGGTGGCATTTCAGTCATGGGAACCTGAAGTTTATTTAATACCAAACCTGGAAACATGTGTAACATTTAAAGAACAGAATTATATGTGTCCAGGTAAACCGTTTGTTCCTGATGCCACAGATGCTATTTGTGGTTTGAAATCTGACCCAAGTATATCAGAGGGATGTGAAGTGATTATTAGTAATATGGGGAGTGAGGAAATGGCACAGGCTAAGATGGTCAGAGGTAAATGGTTGGTCAGCACCTGCTTAAAGAACATGACGGTAGTACATTTAAACCATGGAACATACGTGGTTAAACAGGTGAAATATAATGTTTTTTATTTACAGGTTCCAAAGGATGCAATTGTGTCAATTGGGGGATTAACATTGTTTCATGTAACAAATGATGTTTGGGAAAGCCAAGTGGAAAATATCGATTTTTTTCAAAGGGATACTTTTCCAATAGATCCGGATGTGGAATATTTATTGAATCACAAAGAAAGACATGTTATAAAAATGAATTTGAGAAAAAACAATATTACAATTAGTAATCTGGGCATAATAGAAGTGGAAAGATTTAATTGGGGAACCTGGGGGGAACGCTCAATAGTGGGTTTGGCTATCCTGGTGCTAATCATGGGTGGATGGTTGATTGTGCTATCAGTAAAAATGAAAATGTTACTGATTTTACTAGCTACGTCAGGAAGAGAAAGATATCCCAATACACATGCATTTTAAAAGAAAAAAGAAAGAACAAGTTGTTTTTAGGAATTGGCTTGGATTGTAGCCAAGTTCTAAAAACAAAAGGAGGGTATGTAAGGATATTTGGCGTGTTACAGCACAGAGTACAGCACTACTGCACAGGTAGCAACCAGCACAGAGTACAGCACTACTGCACAGGTAGCAATTTTTTTTTTTGATGCAGCACCAAATGCCTATAGTGCATTGCTATATGTGTTACCAGATTAACAAGGAAAGACAGGCTATTCAGTCAAAAACGATTTTAACATATAAGATGCAAATCTATTTTTACAGTTAAAAGCACACGTGCACATTCAAAAATGCACACTATTTTTCACCTGAAATGCCTATGGTGCGAGAGACACATTTGGAAATTAATAACTAACATTACTCATAACTAACCTGACTAATGAAACTGAAGTTAACATAATCCACTAATAAAAATGTGTCTCCACTGCAGAATTAGGCCTATTCTGAAAGTGAACTTTTAAACGCACATCCATTTTTTTTTTGTTTTCTCTGCTGCCCTGTCCACATAATTACAGGAAGCAAAAGAGCTTGAAAGAACTGGAAATCAGTTGGTTACAAAGTATTACTATAAAAATGAGCCATTGTGTAGAGAAGGAGGAGATGGCATGATTGATTCTGATTGGAGCAGCGTCATAGCAAGTATCATGCTAGAGGGAGTGATCAGAGTTTTGCTGGGGGAGTTTGAGGAGGAAGGAGGATAGTGGAGATTTGGAGAGCTGGGAGAAGGAGCTATTTTTTCCTGGTTGGAGCATTTCTGCTGAAAAAGCTGAGAGTACCAGGCAATGACCAAGGGAGCCACATTCAGAAAGAAAACAGCTGAAGAAAACTCGGCTTAACAGATAAGGTAATTACATAAGTGTGGGAGCTGAGTGTGTACGAGAATATTCAGTCAGAGTAGGAAAGGAGATTCCGGTGCCTTAATCACATGTTAATGTTGCAAATTGTGTTCTGTTCTCCGCCACTCTTTTTTCGGTGTATCACAGACAATGCTGTTACTGTGCTATTTTATTTATTTCTGTAAAGAGTGAGATCATGTTTAAATGCAACTTTTATAATACAGAAAAATATTTGAAAGTTGACGGGTGGTGTATTTTATATTTACCAATACAGTGCTGATGATGAGGGGAGATTTTTAAACAATGCAATTGTCATTTTAAGACAGATGTGTGCATGATCATATTCAGTATGGACAGTTGAGAGTGATTGTTTGTAGCAGAGCTCGTTGGAGGTACATGAGCCAACGGGAAGAGGGACTCTCTGAACATAGTTCCCTACCATATATAAGGTAGTGGAAATTACCACAAAATTACCACATATAGCTCTCTGTCGTAAATAAGTCAGTGAGATCGCCCATGGTGGCACACTAACACTAACACTGAAAATGTGGTATTCCTAAAATGTAGGTCTGAGGTCTCTCTAGTGATTACACGAAAAATCTAAGCAAAGATAAGGGATTCTGGACATTGGGGCCACAAATAAAACAAGGGAATTATGCTCACCAAAATACCACCAACCACGCATACCAACCACGCATACCAAATATGCATGTCTGGGTGCTGAAATAATGCATGTCCACTGTATTATTGTTGCACATGGCCCAATCTGAATACAAGGAGTGATTATTGCTAAGTTATTTTTCGGCGGTAATAAAATACCGTCAGGCCCCAAATTTCCACAAAACACCCTACAGTCCTCTGGATGTACTTGGTGACAAAGTAAAACGCATTCAAGTCATTAGGCGTTTTACAAACTTCAGAGCTTCCCTAGCGGTTGTAATGTGATATAACAGGAACTGGATTCAGATACCTGGCTCTTAATTTCTTTAAGGCTTCACGGGTTAATATAAAGTCAGCCATTATTTCGACATCTTTAACACACATTGTGGACTCAAAGCTACCCTTCCTGTCCCACTTACTTGTGTTTTCCCGCACTGGCAAGCAACCTAGGTGTAGCCTCATGTATAAGGCGCAGGCATAACCTGGGTCCACTGTATTCAGGTATAGCTCCATACCCTGCAAAACTTTAAGCTCTACGTTTTTTGAACCAGTTACCATGGCTAATGAGATCGTCTGTGTTAAATACCATGGTTAGTATCGGGGCTCAGATTGCAAGCTTGCTTTTGTGGAGGTCCTCCGGTACCCCATTGGGTCCCGGTGCTTTTGCGGCCTTCTGTGCTCTTATAGCCCTCTCCACTTCTGCAACTGTGAATGTAAGTTTGCCAAATCCACCATACTTGGGTCCAGTGCCCCCCTCCAGTATGGGGCTCATACATCAGATTGATATGAGTAAAAACCTACAAAGTGGGTATACCATATGTTCGGGCTTATACTTTCAGGGTTGGTTGCATCACCCTGTGTGTACATGTCCATGATAAGCCACTAGAACTCAACTTGATTCCCTCTCTGTGCACATTCAATGAGGGGTGCCCCCCTATCATGTAGGTTATGAGACTTTTTCTGTCTATGATCTCTTTATATAGCCTCCGTAGTTGTTGTACATGAGCTTCGTCTACCTGGCCGCTGCCCCTCATGCATATGACTAAGGCCCGCTTTGCTTCGCTACATGCCTTGTCAAACCAGAAGTTAGATTTTTTTACCCTCCTGTCTTAGCCACCTTAACGGCACAGTCAGAGATTCTCCTAGTGACTCAATTAAAGTGAGATAACTCACAAATTTACTTTCAAGAGAGATACTTGTTTCACAAATGCACTGAAGCTGAACTATAGGTTTTCTGTACAAAAGCGGAGCAAGATCACTCAGGTTCACGCTCGCCCATTTCACATTACGCCTGGCATTACCATGAGCCATCACAAGCATTTTCCTATCCACTGCCTGGTCCGGCTCAGGTGGAGGTCTTTTAATTGGAGAAATATCGGCCTATGATCACTCTCTAGTCACCCTAAAATCTCAAACCCTTCTATTATCTGTCAGTCTGATCCTGACACAAGAGCATAATCTATTCTAGAGTGGCCTTTCGGGCCACTAAAAGTGTTCCCTGCTGGTTGGTCAGTAGCAAACCAACCATTGCAGGGTCTCAGTCCTGCATCGTACAGTCTCCTAATAGTCTCTGAGTAGGCTGGGTGTAATCTCACCGGTGTATCAGCAATTATTTCTGCAATACCACCAAGCCTCTTCCTGGTCATCCCAAACACCTTCCAGCTATTTAGGTGGTTCTAACTGGGTGTTAAAGTCACCATTACAATAACACAATACTTCTCAGCATCGCCTGGCACTCGCTGTTCTAAAATATCACAGAGTGCCCAGACTGCGTTAGTCCTGGCCTTAATATTAGGTCTATTATAAACTATGGACAAAAAGAGTCTACCACAAGTGGAAATGGAGAACTCCAAGGACAGCAGATCTAAGGAACCTGTATTTATCTGTTTAGCTACCCAATTTTGTGATGTCTTTACCCTTACAAGAAGTCCCTGTGCCAGTCTCAAAAAGCTCATACCCCTGTATCCTTATTTCCTCTGTGGCCCATGGCTCCTGGAACATTATAATGTCATACAAATCCAATGACCCCACCCATTTGTTGTTGATAAGGTGTTTAGAGATACCTGCTAAGTTCCAGAACAATAACTTTATTTGAGACGGCCACAGATCACTGTGAAGATCTACGGTCCTTGGTAGTCAATCTACTGCCTTTAGGTAGGTCTGAGCCCGCCTCCATCACTCTACCCCTGTGGCCCTGAGGTGGGGGACCCATTGGGTGCCTAAGTCCCTGGGTTCCCCATGATATAGCTCCAATTGTGCCCTGCCCTGTCTTTCTCAATTCAGAGGGTATAGACACCTTCAATGAAATTCTGCATCCCTCTGGGGGGCAGAGGGGTATGATCTAATTTTCAATGCCAAGCAATCCCTGCACTAGCCAATCATCCCTCATGTAAACCTGGATGTAATCCCTTCCCTCCACCAGGTGGCTGCCTTTCTTACAATACACAGTGGGCCCGAATCATGGAATAATCTGTCCTGAAAATTGGGTCATTGCGCTCGAAATAGTGTGCAAGTTTGTGTTTGCCGTTTTATGGAACACAATGTGTGTGGCTTTCCCGTGACTTGCGAGGAATCGCGCCAGTCCACCACGTCACTGTGACCCAATGAACAGCTTGCGTGAGACTCCAAGAGGAGGGCCGTCCGCCCATACGTGTGCAAAACCAACATATTCATGGAAGCGTAGAGGGAATTTAAGGCGTGCGAAAAAGCACATGCAAATCCAGAAACACCTATGCCATGTGATAGCATGCGTAAACGTCAACACGCACACTAACAAATGCATAAAAAACACACCTGATCAACCAACGCACAGATACAGCCATGATGAATGCACCATTTGTTGCAGCAATCATCCAGTGGCACGCCATCCACACCACAGGCACACCACTTGCGTATGGCTTGGCAAAGGGCACATGGACGGCTGCATGTACCCAGTTTATGCAATCTTTTTTCACCTAAAATCCTAAAATCCTTCCCCTGTGGAGTCACACAATCCTGCCAAATATCAGGTGCCATTCAATGATGGCATTGGCCAATCCACTGTGCCCACAAAACCACCCTGTGAAAGTGCCCTTTGAAGTGTAAAATTGTGTGCATCCCTTAGAACTAAAAAGACATTTCATTTTGTGTTTCCCAAAGAAACACATTGAAGAGGGAGTACACAACTACCACAATGGCAACCATTAAATCAAATCACCCTTTTGGCACCAAAAACATCCCATATGACTAACTAACATACCAGTCAAATGTGTACGCAGCAATAAATCCTGAAACATGTCTGAGCTGCAGGCCATAAATGGCTTCAAAAATGAACATGGACACAAAACACAACAAGCACAAGAGCATATAGCTGCACAAATGTCCTAGAATGTGCATGATGCACACATACATGTGCCTATTGTGGTGTGTAGAAACACAGTGCAATATTGGTCATATGTTACTCAATCTAGCCCCATGACCTTAATAAACCCATCCAGAAAACAACTATTAACAAGAGGTAAAAGACACTTGTGACAAAGAGGTGGGCACACCAGAATTGCCACATCCAGACATGCATCAACTAGTGTAGCCATTCCATAACGATCAAGATAAATGCACATCTTTCCTGTCCCCTTGGCATGCAGATGATAGTCAAATATCATGCCATGAAATAGCCATCATTCCCTGATGGAAGGATCTGCAGACAATGAACAAAATGAAACAGAATGCAGCTAACACGTCCATGCACCGAACAACTAAAAACCCATGGGCCCCCCTCAGTGGCATGCAACACATGCAAACAACAACTGACAAGAGAACCATCAACATGTGTCCAGCACACATACACCAACCCGTGCACACTGCATGCAAATCAAACACACAAAACACATACACTGTCAAACAACAACCCCCACACTACCTGTCCCCCTCAATAACATGCAGCAAATGTGCATGTCACATATCCCCATTCACAAGATGATGGTACATACACAACACATGCATCAGTCACTAGGCTGCATGAAAATGAGAAGACATCACGTATGCAAATAATAGAGCCCCCAAAAAAGCAGGGACTCCCCTGGAAGACTACCAATGACATGACAAGGCATGCCATCACCTGCATAGTTTTGGGACAGTGCACCAAACACAGTCATAGTATTCCATGATGCAAAGCACAAAAATGCAAGTACACCCATGCTCACGTCTTCCCCTCCAGGCAGGATCATGCTTGCTGCAGCAATTCAAAGAGGCTGATTACAGACTGGAAAGCTGGCCACTGAGGCAACTGTCAGGGAGGACATAAGCAGACAAGACAAAGCAGTGTGATACTGCAAGTAAGGATAAACATATCCACATCCAAGTCTGCATCCATCACATGCCACACTCGTGTTGTCCTAGTTCAGTGACTATACACAAATCGAACATGCCCTAAGTCTGGGAAAAAGGAAACAGTCCCAGTTGATGTATGGATGTAAGAGTACCACCTAGGCAAGGTCTGTGAAGTGGAGAGAGTAAGTCAATGGAGTTGTAGAATGGAACAATGTACAGTGACCCACAATAGGGAGAGGGGCATGGGCCCATGCAGTGTGTTCTGAGTGTGATGGTGCCACAATGATTTAGCTCCGGAGGCATTGTCATTGGGGCAGTGGGTATGTGCACATTCTAGACATATGCACACTCACTCAGGGCATGCCATAATGCGTGCTGGTTGTCATCTTGGATGCTCTATGAAGCATGGAAACACCTACGTACATATGTGAAAAAAGAGATTATTATTATTTTTTTTTAATTTATTTATTTGACTTATATTCAGGAAAAAACCTGTAATTTTGTCAAAGAGTGTGGCACAGAGATTATATACCCTGCAGGTCATGAAGTGTAACTCCTATTTCGGACACAAGCACATGTCTAGCAGAGCAGAGTCAATGACATCAACGATGCAGCTAACAAGAGTGCACATTGTGGTGTCATGTTGCAGATGTTGTGGGGGTATGCTATTAGGGGATGAGTACTGTCATACGGACATGTTCAATTGATGTACAACAGATGGTTTATATCCACTCTTGTGTACACTGGTCAGGAGTCCGTACACCACATGGCATGGTTCAGCCGGGGCATTCATTCAAATGCAGCCAGATGTGCACAATTAAACATTTTAGTGATGCTTCACTTCATGTACTCAGGATTCACAATGATGGTCACTCACCAGACAAATCCTCATACTTTTCCACACCTTCCAGGCCTTGCACCGGCTCCAGTAGAATGAATTGGATCTTATGCTCGGTCAGCTCCTGCTCATCTGGTGACCCCCTTCCAGTTTCCAGAGCAGAGGCGAGGTTGGCATCCAGCTTGGACTTGGTGCGACGGATGAGATCATTCCAGCGCTTCACTACCTGTGCAGCAGTGCGCTTCTCAAACCTTACCTAATGCGTTGATCTCATCCGTGACATGCTGCCAACACACTATATGCTGAGCAGGTGTATTTGTGCTCCCAAGTTGCTTGCACAGGTCATAGTGGTGACTGGCCACGTAGTCCATGAGGATCTCGAGTTCTCCATTATGGAAGTTCCCCTTCCTAAACATGCCAGTGTCCTGTGCCGTGTCATGAGGTTGCAGGCTTTGCCTTCTTGCCACGAGGGTTTTGTTGCCAATGCTGTGTGGCTGGGATCACTCTGGGATCCAGATGCCGGACCATAAGTGGCCTGGGGCTTGGCAATACCGCCTGGGGCTGGTGCAACTGCTTTCGCAGCACCTCCCTTACCCCTTTGTGCTGGGTCAGCAGCTTTCGAAGCACCTACCTTACCCTTTCGAGTTTTGGCAGCTGCCTCCGCAGCATGTTCCTGAAGCTTTGGGGCTTGGGCTGCTGCTTCTGCAGGACGTCCCTGAACCCTTGTGGCTTGTCCTTGACCCTGCCCTTTTCTCTCATTTTCCAGGTGTAAGGGAAAAATGGAAGGCACACCAAGCAATTGTCCTGGGGAATTTGAGTGAGGGGCAATCTATGTGATGGAAGACGTAGTTTGGTGGTCCTGCAAAGCACAAATGTACTGCAGGTGTGAAAAATACTGTATGTGTAATGCACAGGCACCCCAAAACAAAATTAAATGTGTATGCAATACCAGGATAGCTTCCGAAATAGGAAAAAAGCATTACGTGGTACGCAATGGCACCCAGCAACACAAGAAATGCATACGCGACCCCAGAACGCAACCAGAAAGATGAGAATAGTGATATGCAATCCACAGAGGCATCCAGAGTTGGAGAGTGAGCCTTACAAAAATCGAAACTAGATGCGCGTAGACAAATTCCCCACCAAAATAAGAGGTTTGTACAGTCACTGAAGTGAACGGATTGTGTGGCACCCCAAAATACACGGTACTCCACTTGTCCATCTCCTCCCCTTTGTACGCACATTCAGAGTTGCTTCTACACATACAAAAGTAGCCACGATTATGGAGTGCTGAACGCCTGTGCGCAGCATGTGTCATGTAAGTTACGCGCTGAGGGCCTTTCCTCTCTTTTACCTGTCCACGCTTTCTGCATTTTTTACATGCAAAGTCCCTTCACTCTGTTCACATCTGCCATCATAAACAGACGTGGAAGAGCCACACTCCTTCCTGCGTGCCATTTTGACTGCCTCCTTCTTCCCTGTGCTGCCTCCAACTGAGCCATTTGCTGCTTCCTGTACAGTGTGTTAGCCTGCTGCCCACCTGCACTGCGTTTGGAGTGCCTGCTGTCCAGCCATTGCCAGTGCTCCTGTCTTTAGCCCTTTGACCACCTCAACTGCTATAGTGGTCTCCCACTGTGCCATTCCATCACCACCGCTCCACAGCCCAGCTCCAGCACCACCTTACCCACCACAACCCCTTGGCAGCGAGGCAGATGACTATCAGCTTCAGCACCAGGGAAGTTGACATCCTGGTGGCGAAGTTCCTGAAGCGTTATGATGCCCTCTTCGACCCTGTGACGCAACTCAGCAAGGAAGGCCATCAGCAGATCTGGGATGGGATCACAGATGTCATCAACGCGGAGGGGGTGGCAGTCCACTCCATAAAGATCATGCTCAAAATCGAGGACCCACGGCAAGTCTCTGCAATTCATCCAGGCATGTGCAACCGTGGAGGTGCACCGTGAATGCAGGTGCCAGATGTCGGGGAACAACATGTGGGTCCTGGAGCGGTTTTACCTGGAGCTGCACACCCAGGTCTGCGAATTATGGGAATGTCTTCAGTCGACCAGTGAGTAGCCATGTGGTGCACTGCTGTATGATGCATGTGTGTTGTGCATTTGCCAGCATGTTGGCAGTGACCCCCCTTAGGCTCGCAGCAAGTATGCTTCTGAGATGGATATCTGCATGCATGCCCCAGACATCGCTCTCCAAGTGTGCATTGAGACATCTCTTGAATTCAAATGTGCTCTTACTTACATTGTGTGTTGTAGTGGTGTCTGGCAGACTGTTTACATGCAGTGTTAGTTGTGTCATCGACGTTCCAGGATGGCAAGTGTGCCAATTGAGGTAGTGTTGCCCATGTCATGTGCATGCACGATACTCATATGTATGTGTAATTGATGCATGTGGGCATGGCATATGCAATCGATTGATTGTGACAGTGGCATGTAGTTTGATGTGATTGTGTCAAGTGATGGCCAGGCAGGTGTCTGCATGGATGTGGATTGCATGTCTTAGTGTGTGGTTGTGTAAATGTATGGTTGTGCCACTGACAAGTCATGTTCCTTTGAATGTTAGTGATACCACAATGGCTTTGGTGCAGTACACTGATGTTGCTGTTTTATGTCTCCGTTTCCACAGTTGCATATGATGAATTGCTATTCAGATAATAGTCTAGGCCACCCAACCATGAAGCTAACGCCCCCTTATCAGTTCTGTCTTGTGTGTTTGTTATTGTCTCTATGGTCGCGCCATGATGCCTGCGGGCTCTGGCGCACTATAAATAAATAAATAAAATAAAGAGGGCAGAAGCAGTGCTGTGGAGCAGGGATGCAGGCATGCCTCCACCAGGCAGAGGTGTAGGCCACAGCTTATCAGCCATGAAAGCTCATCTTCGGGGAGTGATGTGGGTGTGGCAGCACCAGTGACTTCGGGCATGGCTGCTGGGTTAAGTCAAAGAAGGTGAAGGTGGGAGTGGACTCCTCAGCAGCGGTGGGGCCAGGTGACCCCACACAGGGACCATCCATGGTGGAAGACCCCCCAGAGACACCAAGGTTGATGCAGGGAAGTTGGAGGAGGTGGCGGTTGAAGCCCAGCCCATGGGGTCAGATAGGGTGTTGACATGGGTGTGCGTACTACAGTCCTGTCCCAGGAGAATGAGGCTGTTCAAGCCACAGTAGAGGTGACTGTGCAAAATCCCATCCCTAGACCATTGAATGCAGCAGTGTGCGCCTGCCGGGATGCCTCCACCCAGCCCCATCTCCGTTGTCGGATAGTGCCGACACCCCTGTACCATGTGATGTACGCAGACCCTCGCTATGCCACCGTTTCTTTGCCCTTCGTGCTCCCTCACTTGTGATGTCCCTCAGGGATCTTCTTTATCGCCTATTTTGTTTAACATTTACATCTGGGCCCTGATCTGTCTCATCCACTCATATGGGCTTAATTGTTACTCATATGCGGATGATACACAAATCCTGATCCGTTTAGATCAGGATCAGTTGGAGGGCTCAGCGAGCCTCCACGACTGCCTTAAGGCAGTTGGGATTTGGATGGACCAGAACTGGCTAAAGTTAAATGGGGACAAGACGGAGGTACTGGTGGTAGGCTGCCCCCCTAACCCCTCCCTGTGGACCTCTGCTTTCTGGCCTTCTACCTTGGGCCCGCTACCCAATCCAGTTAGCAAACTAAAGAATGTGATGTCATCTTTGATGTCCTGGGTGTTAGTGTAAGCAGTGCACGGTGGCACGAGTTATGGTTGCTTATTTTACCATAACTGCCGAATTTCAGGGGTTATTCGGTTTTACTTTGAACCATAATGTCCCTTTAACAAAGTTTTTTCACTGAATATATATATATATATATATATATATATATATATATATATATATATTGTTGCAGTGTTTTTCATTTTCATGTGCACTTTTATTTGTGTGTGTTCTGCTTTAGACAAATGTTGAAAAAAGCAAGTTCTCAATGATTGAATTTTCATTTTGTAAAGACAATTTAAAGAAGTATTATTTTTTTTTTAAACTTTTATTTTTGTTGACAGAGGCAGATAGCGTACACACATACATTGGAGCAGTAATAACAAAATTGGTACACATATACATGAATATAATGGGCTTACATGCAAGAGTAAGGCAACAGTGGTCAAGTAGCAACATATCATGGAGCACCAACATCTCAAACAGTTAACGGAGAGGGCTGGGAGAACTCGTCCATAGAGGAAGTGTCATTTAGGCTATTCAGATAGCTGTTGAAAGCAGACCAAATATTATGGGGACGGGAACGGGTCGGGAGCATACCCAGGAATTCTTCCTCGCAGTTTCGAGACCATGTGAGCAGATTCAACCATTTCTGGTATGTAGGGGGGGTCAGGCTCTTCCAGCTTTGAAGAACACACTTCTTGGCCACCACACAGCTCACATTGAAGAACTTAAGCATGTCCCTAGCCCCCCCACGTGCCCACACCACAAACAGGAACCCCATCGGGTCGGGCTCGACAACACAATCAGTGATTGCAGACAGTGTCTCTATGATCTTACTCCAGAATGTGGCCAGCGCAGGACAGTTCCAAAACATGTGATGATGGTCCGCACCCTCCGCACTGCAGCAGGGGCAGAGCCGTGGATCAGAGTGTGCAAACCTCGAAATTTTACATGGAGTGTAATACAACTTGTTGAGCAATTTATATTGTATGGTGCGGTAATAGAAGTTCAGGGACACCCTGTTAGTATGAGAGCACATCTTTTCCCACAGTTGGTCAGTGAGTTCCACCTCCAGCTCGGAGGCCCAGTCGTCCCGGGCCCTGGACGGTTGGGGAGAGGCAGTAGTCAGTAACAGTTTATACAATGAAGAAACCACCCCTCGGGCGCCACCCGAGTTGGCGATATAAGCAATTCCAGGGGAGTCCTGGGGCTCATCGGGAAAGTCAGGCCACGCACTGCCTGTAGAACTGCAGAAGCTCCATAACGGAGCCCGAGTGTCCCAGCCTCCATGTCTGTGGTGTTATAAACTGCCCTTCTGGAAAAAAATCAGTGAGGGCACGGTATCCCAGGGCCTCCCAGTGTCGTGCCAGGGCGATGTCAGGTGTGGGTTCCAGCCCGGGAAGGTTCCAAGCGGGGAGCTTAATACGGGTACTGTTCATCACAGGTTTTAAACATCTGGGCCCAGGCCTGCACCGTGGTCCGGACCGGATCAATGGGCGAGTCCGGTTCATACCTGCCTTCTAGAATCAAAGACATTACATTAGTGCCTGCTGCTGCCAGAACTTCCAGCTTGACATGGGGACGGGGTGGGGGCCCAGGATACCAGTATGATGCAAACTGTGCCTGTGATGCCGTCCAGTATCGTAACAAGTCCGGGGCCGTGAAGCCCCCTCTGTCATATGGCAGAGACATATCTGACCACTTCTTACGCACCGCACCAGAGTGCCATAAGAATTGGGCAAGCAATTTGTGCAGGTTCGTGAAGTATCTCCTACCCGGCCAGATGGGGACATTACCGAAAATGTATAGTAACTTGGGAAGTAGGATCATCTTCACCAGTGGGAGTCTACCAGCTAGTGACAGCGGAAGGGCGCGCCAGCGCGCAATTTTGGCCTTAGCTTGCTCCGCCACAGCCCAATAGTTGTCTGCGAGTAAAGAATCTTTGGTCACAGACACCTGGACTCCCAAGTACCTAATTCCTTGCGGGGACCAACGGAGCGGGTACTCAGTGGTGGGTTGTATCGTGGAGCTAGTAAGGGGGAAGATCTCAGATTTAGTATAATTTATAGTGAACCCGGAGTATGTACCTATGTGGGTGAAATCACGTAAGATTGGGTCTAGATGAACAGTTGGGTCCCTTATGAAAAGCAACACATTGTCCGCGTACAGCGAGACAATCTCCGGGGCGCCTTTCAGCCGTATCCCCTTGCATGCGTGCTGCTGCCTGATATAGTCGGCCATTGGCTCTATTGCCAGGGCGAACAAAATTGGGGAAAACGGGCATCCCTGTCGGGTGCCTCTAGAAAGAGGGAACAGAGCGGACCTCTGGGAGTTAACTCGAACCCTAGCCACCGGGCAAGGGTACAGCAACTTAATATATGCTATAAGCAACTGTACAGCAACTATAATATATGTATGGCCCTATACCCATAGTCTCCGATACCAGCCAAGTATATTTCCAAGACACCATATCAAAAGCCTTTTGGGCATCTAACGTGACCGCCACTGCACTTGCGCCCTGGTCAATGCGGGCCATGACATTGAACAGCCTTCTAATATTGTGGGACGTCGATCTCCCTGGAACAAACCCTGATTGATCGTCGTGTACCATATAAGACATGACCGGCAGAAAGCGGCTAGCAATCACTTTGGCGAAGATTTTAGTGTCCAGATTCATTAATGAGAGGGGCCTTTAAGATCCACACTCATCTGCAGGCTTACCAGGTTTAAGCAGGGCCATAATGACAGCCTCACGCAGTGTCGGAGGAAGGGTGCCCAACCGGAGCGATTTGTTCCAAACTTCCAGCAATTTGGGGGCCAGAATGGCCAAGTGCTCCTGATAGAACTCTGCTGTTAGCCCGTCTGGACCGGGTGTTTTTCCCTTGGGGAATTTGGATATCGCCTCAACTATTTCATCAAGCAGTATGGGGGAATCTAGTTGGTCTGTGGTAGTGGGGGAGATGATCGTCATAGGGATCTGCTCGAGGAGGTCATGCATTTGGGACTCACTATGCTCAGGGGGCTGGGAGTATAGTTCTGCGTAGAAGTCCGCAAAGACTCCCAGAATTTGTTTATCGGTCCATTGTTCCGATCCCAAGCTGTCCTTAACGCTAGTGATCTGCGCTGGGTCCCATTCACCCCTAACCACTGCAGCCAGCGTCCTGCCAGGCTTGTCCCCTTCTCCATATTTGCGAGCCGCCTGTGGGCGACTGAAGTATTGAACTTCCCTGGTGGCTTGTTCATTAAAGAATTGGAGCTCCTCACCGATTCAAGAGAGAGTGGCTGGGTCAACGGATGTAGGGTGCGCGCTCTCTAGGTTGCGTAATTTGGATTCAGAGCGGGTAAGGGCCGCTCTTATGGCTCTGAGAACTCCCGCCTCCCTCAATATGGACATTCCCCTGATTAAGACTTTGAAGGCCTCCCAACGGACCCCCAGGGAGGTGGACTGGGGTGAGTTAAGCTCAAAGTAGGACTGTATGTCAGACAGAATATCCGCCTTGAATACTATGTCCTGCAGGGCCAAAGACTTGAAACGCCATGAGTTAAAGTGGGGGCAGGGACTCCTAAATCTACAGATAACCGAATAGGTGAGTTGTCTGATAAGGTGCATGCCAAAATTTGAGTTTCAACCACCCTCCCCAGGAGTGTACTAGACAAAAGGAACATATCAATTCTGGAGGAGCTGTCATGCACAAAGGAATAATGAGTGTATTCACGCATCTGCGGATGCAGCACCCGCCATGTGTCTCGAACGTCAAGCGTCTTGCATTAGAAAGCAGTCTGGGGGTAGTGCCTGTTCTGTCCAGTGTGGTGTCCAATATGAAATTCATGTCCCCACCCCAGATGATCTGCACTCCCACATAGCCCAATAATATAGATACCACCCGGTCGACAAAGTCGGGAGAGTCCACATTGGAGCCATACCCGTTAACCAGCAAGTATTCCCTGTTAGCTATTGTGCAATGTAGAATAACATATCTTCCTTCTGAGTCTATACAGTTCTTGTGGAGTACAAATCTGAGTGACCTATGGACCATTGTCAATACCCCTCTGGCACGGGACGAGTAGGAGATGAAATATCTATGTGGACCCCATGACGGTGCCATGCACCTAGACAAATGGCCCTCAGAGTGTGTTTCCTGCAAGAGCAGTATTTTACAGCCATGCCTGTTGGCGTGGGCCATGATTTTACAGGCTTTGGTGTAGTTGCTCAAACCCCGGACATTCCAGGACATCACTATTGTCGCCATTTCAGAAGACTAGGGTACATCCCACAACCTTTGTCAAAACTTACACAGTGGATTAAGAAAGCCCCCGCGGGGGTGCCCCAATGCCGTGCGGTCCGCCAAACCGCCCCCGTCATTTACAATACAGTTCCCCGAATCCCCAACATTACCAACCCCCCACCCTCACTGCCTGCCCCCAACTTGCAGTGGGAATTACCCCCCCCAAAAGCATGTGCCACCAACTGAACCAGTGCAGTTGCCACCAGGTGACTCGACACTCCCTGAGCAAGGGAGGTCAGAGGACACTATCCAACGGGGATATGCCCATATTCCGTCCCAAATGGGGCCAACCAACAATAATACCAAACCAAACATGAACATTGCAATCGCAGTGAGGTGTGCTGTTGCCGTGCGGACGACCACTTGAGTATTGCGTAGGACGGCAGTAGCCGTCAGGTCAGGTTCTGCGGTAACCAGATCACAGGTCAGGTCTCGAATTCAGCAGTTCACTGATGGGACCAGATGGTAATGATGAAGTGGCAAAAGGTCTTGGTCAGTCCCATGCTCTGAACGAAGAACGAAGATTGATGTCCAAGGGGTCCAGGGTAAACCCCAGTCTGGCTGACCATACACAGGATTTAGATCGCTGAGGTTGCAGTACATTATTGCCATTGACACATTGTAGTTGAGAGAAGGAAATTACTAGATAGATCAGACCGCCCTAGGGTACAACGCGCGAGGTCTGTCCTCACCGTCGCGGGAACCATCCGGAGCATGGGGCGGGATGTGTGCTTCGATAAATTTCACCGCCTCTTCAGGCACAGTAAGGAAATACAGTTTGCCATTGTGTGTAATCTTAAGTCGTGCGGGGAATAGGATGGCATACGGGACTTTCCGTTCCCGAAGTAGTTTCTTGACCCCGAGGAATTGTGTCCCTCCTGTTGCACTGCTATCGAGAAATCAGGGAAAATTCTAATGGTATTGGCCTCAAGTCTTAAGTCTCCCTTTTCACGCGCTAGACGGAGGATGAGGTCCCTATCGCGGTAGTTTAGGATCCTAGCAATGATAGGCCTCGGGATGTCGCCCGGCTTGGGGCGTGGTGAGAGGGCTCGATGTGCACGCTCCACTGTAAAATAGGGTGAGAGATCCGGGTTGCCGAGGAGATCTCTGAGCAGGGCCTCAATTGCGTCCTCCATGCGCCCCTTCAGGGCGTTTTCAGGGGCCCCAATAATTCGTAGGTTGTTCCTACGAGAGTGCGACTTCAAGTCATCACATTTTGCTTTCACGGTTATCATGTCACGTGATAGGGAGGCAGCTGTAGTCTGCCGGGTCTGGATATCGTCCTCGGTCGTAGATATTCTACTCTCTGCATCTGTGATCCTGGTGGCCACCTGATCCACACCCGTTTCAGGGAGGCAACATTGGCATTAATGTCATCTAGTTTTTCGTGGAATGAAGCTAAGTTCTTGGCCATAGTTTCCATTAGTGTGGTCAAGTCAGGGGCCACCGGGCAGGGTTGAGGGTCCGGTTCAGATTTCTCCCGTAGAGATGAGGAGGGGCCAGATTCCGCCATCGGGACGGTCCTAGCGAATTTGTCCATGGCCCCCCCCTTCGAGCTCCCTCTGGATTTGTTGGGCAACACTGGAGCTGTTTCCGGCAGCTCAGGGGACCCAGGCGGGATAGGCGAGAGAGTCGAGGTATGTAGGAACCAGCCGATGGTCGATATCAGGCAGTGCACATGTGGCAATAGTATGGGCAAGCCGCGGGCACAGTACAGACCAGGGGGCAAGAGGAATGTCAAGTGTGTCGAGTTACTCAGGGGCAAACTAGGCTAGGCAGCTGGCTCGGCAACTCAGATGGAATGGGTAGGGAGGTGAGAGTTTATGACCCCACCAGTTCAGGGGTTCCACTCCTCCAGCCCCCCCAACCGGGGGGGAGGGTACACTGCGCAGTCCGCTGCCGCAGTGGCCAAGTCTGGGGAGATGACCAGTTTGTAGGCCTTCCTGGGACCCCCGCCGAGGTGGACAGTCAAGATGGTGCCCCCACCCCCTCAGGGCAGGGTGGGAGGCCTCTCAGGGCCTCAAGGCTGGACGATGGGAACCAGAGTGAGAGTACCGCCGGTAGCACACTGCGGGCACTCCCACCCTCCGCACCTCACCTGGCGTCTGCAGGTCCCAGGAACGTGGGCAGCGATGTCCAGGGGGCAGCCAGGTTCCAGCCCAGCTGCCGCACGCCCCAGTGATGAAGGTGCTTCAGAGCCGGCACACAGGCGAGGAGACGGGGCACGCTCCAGCGCAAGCCCCTGCGGCGGCCTCCCGCGCAACAGTGCACTCCGTAGAGGGCTGCCAGAGCCGATGGAAGGGTCCTGCTCCAGCCGCCCGGGACCAGGCCCCAGCGGAGACGCATCACACGGGCACTGGGTCTCACGGCCGCCAAACGCCCCAATAGAGAGCCAGCAAGGAGGAGGAGGCAGTCGGCCGGTCGCGCACGCAGGCCTTTGCAGACCGCCAGTCAGCCGGGCGAGGAGTCCCGTTTTCAGGCTTCCCACGGCCGATTCGAGCTGCGATCAGAGGGAAGCAGGCAGCTGGAGCACGGTGGTGATTCCTCTAAATATAGGGCTGCAAATTCACAGTTGTAGTTGGATTTTCGGCCAGGCTGCACGGAGCTCTGAGACTAAGCAGCCATCTTGGGCTGCTCAACAGCGCCACCTCACAATTTAAAGAAGGTGAAACAAATCCACAATTCTGTGAAGCAAAAACTCTTACTGCAGGAAATGTTGCAACACCATCTGCTTAACATATTTAAAGTGCTCATGCCAGACATTAACATCCCAGACAACAAAAATGCCATTACGAGGAGAGTCTACCCGCTTTAACCCACTTAAGCAAACGGCACACCAAAGGATGATAATCCACATCCAAACCTTACACTGGAAAGTAAAAAGAAGAGATGGAAGATCTGTATAAATTAATAGTTTGTTAGGCATAAGAGGTCAAAGAGTCTGAAGGGTTAACTACCTGTATTGCATGTGCTTTTACAGTTTCTAGATCACAAACCTATACACTCACAGCAGCCAAGCACGTCATCCGTGTCCGATTGGGTCTATCCCCTGGAAATGCTGTCCAAAGTTGTTCCCAAAATGCTCTACAGAGCCTATCTGCCCCCAACAGGTGCCAGGCCATCACATCAAAAGACTCAGAAAGAATTGATGGATGAGCTTACCCTGATCATAAAGAAGCCGGTCCCTGAATACTGGTAAAATAACTGGAAAATGCAAGGTGAGATCCAGTGCTACTGGGAACCAGGGCCACATTGCCCCATGCGGCAAGTCCATAACCACCTCTAACTTCTGTTTCTGGACAAAAAGTAGGGTCTGACAACAATGTGAGTGGCAGAAATGCATAATGTGTCACTGGACCCCAAACCTAAAAAAAGGCATCTGTTGCCACCGAGAACAGATCTAATCTCTGGCTGAAAAACATGGGAAGAAGGTTGTTGTGTCTGGATGAAAAAATATCTGTTCAAGAATGACCCCATCTTTAGACTAGTGACAGAAAGACCTGCCACCTCCATGTGCTGAAGTCTTCAATTGACTGGAGCACCAACCTGCAACATGGTTGGTGGATGCTGGTTGACATTCCGTATGAACATTGATCGCAGACAGACATTCCCAAAAGCCACTGCCAGATCCAACATCCTTAGAGTCCTTGTTCCTCCCAAACTATTGGTGTACCTGTTGGCAGACAAATTGTCAGGCAGCAGGCTCACAGTGCAGAGAGGATAACCTTTGAGACAAGTTCTCGCCACAAAGGAACCTGCTAACTTCTCTAAACAGTTGATGTGCCAGTTGAACTTCTTCTGCAACCATGAACCCTGGTCCCGAATAAACCACATGTTGTACCCATCAATTATTTCATTTTTTTGATTGTGCATTGTTGGTTAAAATAAACCATAAACACATTTATTAATAAACATTATAAGAAAAAATCGAAAAAGAGCACATTTGTTAAAATATAAAAAATACAGGGTGCAATATCAATACAAAATATAAAACCACTAGTTAAGAATAAAATGCAAAGTACATGTCAATATTCATTATAAAATCTTATAAACTGGAAATCTCCATAGAAGTACAGCATCAAGGAAGGTCGAAAATACGACTCTTAATACATTTCCAGAGCAGCCATACTTACAACAGATTCTGCGCCTATGATGTTGCTCTAGAATTGGTCTCCCTCTCTCTGTTGTAAGTTTGCCAGGAACTGTGCATAGGCCTTATCGTAATGATTAACTATCATTGGGCACTGAGTTAACACATGACGGGCCATTTCGATTTCACTTCCACATATGCGACACATTCTTTTTTCATGAGGGATCTTTTCCCACCTTCCCTTGTGCTCCAACGTGGGTAGTATATTGAATCTAAGATAGGTAATACATTTACAGATCATAATTGGACAATGCTTTACAAGGTAGCTGTTGGGATGGAGCCCCCTGAATGCTTGCTTACAGTATTCCTTGTACATTGGTTTGGCTGCCAAACAATCCAAATTGTTATAGACAGCTAGGTGTTTTGTCCTCTTTTTTAATAATGATAGCAAGTTTGGGTGGTCTCTCAGTTTGTCTGATGGTAGATTTATCTTAGCCATGTGTCCTGTTGCAGTTTGCCTCAGCCCTTGTAAAAATATGTTATTGCAGCTTATGTCATTGAACCGGGCCAGATAATAATAGAGGGAGTTCAGTGTTTCGGCCGCTAGGCAGATAGTAATATGGAGTTGGCACAGTATTATTAAGCAACAGTTCTCAACGATTGTAGGCCCAACTCACAGTGGGCTTACACCAGCACTGATTGGGGGACTTCTAATAATTGATCTAAGTATTTTACCTTCAAGTTTGTCGAGCCATGTTATCTTATTTTTTCCGGGAGTATGGCCAGACCATAAAGTATGGCTGGAACAATGCATTTGCTATATAGGGCAACTTGGCCCTCCAGGTTATTACCATCCTTTATGTGCATGACCTTTTTGTAGACAAGCCATTTTTTCATCGCCTTAGAAGTCACAATGTTGCAATAATAATTGCTAGAAGGTGATTTACATAGCTGGAAACCCAGATAGATATATTTATCCACCACTTCCAGGGGGGTTCCATTCTGATACCATTTATAATTAGCTGATTTATGTTGGTTACCCAATGTCATGATTTTGGTTTTTCCCATATTTATCCTTAAGTTATTTGCATGGGAATACTTTTCAATAGCTAAAATGGAGCATTTTAGACCAATGGCCGTTTTGTGCCATAAAATATCTGAGTCATTGTATCTTTATAGAGCCCAGCTTACGTGGAAAACTTCATGCAGTTGAGAGAGCCTCCCCGTATCGCTCAAGTACAAATTGTACAAAAGGGGTGCAAGTGCACATCCTTGTCTCATACCTACATTCATTTGAATGTAATTGGTAACTGCTCCCTCGTAGTTTATTCAAATAGCGCACCGTAGCAAGTACCTTTCAAGTACCGCTTGGCCGCTCAACTCTTGTCTCCTGCATCTTATAAGACTGCAATTGCGAGTTCAAGGACTTTAAGTACTCTAAGGACTGCATATACCAGGAGGTGAATTTTATATAATTCAGCTTCAAGGAGCCAATAACGCCGAATTGACATTAACTCACAATCATTTTTATTTGTTTGTTTAGGCATTGTGTGTACCACTTCTTTCACGCCCATCTGAAGGCGTGTATAAAATCTGGAAGGCGTGCGCACCGTAGCAAGTACCTTACAAGTACTGCTTGGCTGCTTAGCCGCAGAGCTGCAGAACTACGGCCTAACACTCTTAAATGAGCAAGATAGTGCACACTGTATTTTATTAATTCCCATGCATACAATTACAGGATAAACATTGAGTAATTGCAGGTGTTAATTGTTTTTACTTTTTCAGGATTTGGGGGACTAGAACGAAGGCACTTAAAGAGTCAGTCCATTAAGTATTCAAATGCAAGTATATACGCTCAAATCTAACATGCCAGACTTACCTGAGCTCCCACTGACTCCATCGACAAATCCATCTAAACCTTTAGCGAAACCGAAGCGTTCGTCTTCACGTAGGTCTATAACGCTCACGCCGATATCACGGGCATCGAGCCTTAATAAAGACATAAGGACATTCTGCGCTCTGCGGAAGAGCACTGATATCGCTTTGAATGCTGGCAAAGAAAACGCTGCAATAAGCGACAAAGTCACAAGTGAATCAGAAAAAGAACAGGAAAGTAATAAGCAAGTCATTTCTGATAATACTATTTTGCAAGAAACAAAATTGCCCATTAATAAAAAAAACGCAGTCGCCGCAGTTAACGATGGTCGCAGAAACCTCATAAAGTGATGGGATATTTTCTGACATTTCAATCCATGCAAGTGTCAAAAATATAACCACTTGTTCAATTACAATATCCCCAGATTATAATGCTCATTGTTCAATGGACTCCAGCATCTCACTTGCTGCATCATACATACAAGCGACCCCGAGGCGTCGTTTATCACCCACAAACCAACTCAAAGAATGAACCAAGGACGGATTGATTGAAATCACTCTCACTGCAGTAAACATAACAATCAAAAGTGTATTCAAATTGTTTGAATCTCTTGAGTTAAAGCTCAAAATTCAAACATGCCAAATTCAAAAAATTGTCGACTGGATTGAAAAAAATCCTTGTTTGGCTAGTCCTTCTAAACCGCTCCTTCAATCTACAGGGGATAAAGATGCGCTAAACCAGAGTGTACACATCATCACAGAATGTGTTACCGATATTTACACAAATACTTTGCCCGGTGGAAGGCGGTGAAGTTGTATCTGTTGAACCAAATTCGTATTGGATTAGCATAGATAACTTACCTACTGACCACCAACAGTCTCACAGTCAAGAAATCTATGACGTTTTTAATAAATGTTCCCGTGCCAAAGGTCGTCCGAGACATTTAGTATCATAATTTTACCAAATAATTTCTAAACGAAATAGAATCTCTAAGGCTAAAACACAAATACAAATAGTAGATTTTACGAAGTCTGTCTCTTGCTGCAAACCACCTACCTCAATTCCAAATGTGGTCCCAATGGCATACACAAACTCAAAAAGCACACAGGATGGACTCCTAATGAACCAGAAAAGCTCAACAAACGTGCCACCTCCAGTTCACTCACCACTGAACAAATTAGTTGCAATAGCAGAGAAAGCTACGGCCGATCGATTGAAGATATTGAAGGAGAATGCACTACCGAAAGAAGCCGCTAGTGCACAGTCGGTAGCTTTGATAATACAAGCTTCACATGAACCACAAGAAAAGCAAAGTCTAAATGATCGCTCTGGAATTATTAAAGCAGCGGTAGAGCCCTATCTCACGCAACGATTAAATGACATCACCTTATATGCCACTATGAAGAACGCTGCCGCAGAAATATCCCAACAAAACTGTAGAGCTGATCCCCAATCAAGTATAAACCATTTAAAGACCCCGGTGAAAGACCATAAAGCAATTACACGCCCATTCACTCCTCCCAAGATACAACAGAGTTCCAATGCAATGGAGAAACGTTCTTATAATCCAATAAGTGGAGAAGGCAATGAAAAAGCACCCAGGAATGAGCACAAAAAAAACTATTTCTCAAATTATCATATATTAATATTAAAGTGTGAAAATGCTCCATATCAAAAATATGATCTCTGCAGGACTAGCATTTTGAACATATTCAATGAGATACATGAGCTGGAGGATATTACGTCGGCTGAAATTGATCAGGTCGTATTTGTTTGTGATAACAACTTATCGATTGTGCGCTTTTGGATGAAGTTAGGTCTAGTCCTGAACACCCTGTGGAGGGCCAAAATAGTACGTTTTGGGATGGGTTTCCTGTTGGCCCAAGATCCAGAACGAATAGCCCGTGAGTCTAATGATCAGAAATCTTCAAGGGACCAACTGCAAACAACACAGACAAGGCAGCCAGACTGTCAGTGTGCATTTTGTGACCTAAATTCAAAAGCATAAGCATTACCCAATGCGGACAAGAAAACTGTGTCCCTAGATAGTTGAAACTCCAGAGGGCACAATCACCTGCAATCCGACCATAATAAAAGCATAAATGATTTTGATATAGCCGCCCTCCAGGAGACCTGGATGACAACACTGCCGATCTGGGACGATCATGAATTGACTCTACTACCTGCAATACCAGCTATGAAAGGACAACCAATCGCAGGCCTACTGGTAGCTGTCAAAACCAGCGCATGCCTCACACTGCAAGCATGGGCGTCTCCAAATAAGTTTATCCAGTTGGGTAAAATCACGAATGGTAGACAAGATCTAGCTCTTGTCAACCTATATAGAAATCCAGCTGCCATTTCTTACAGTATCTTTTATAAAGATTTATCCAGCTTGCTTGAAATTATAGCCAAAACAGATAACATCATGGTGACCATTGTTGTAGGCGACCTCAATCTTAATTATATAGATCTAGCTAAAAGGAACAACCTACAAGAAATCATGGCAAAGAGGAACTTCCAAAAGTACTATTGATTACATATTCCTCTCAGAAGACCTGTTTATGAGGGAGTCGAAATTCAAAATTATAAAACAAACTGCAAGTGACCACCACATGTTGGCTTTAACCTGGCCTTGGGGCGACTGCCTTAACATACAACAACAGCAATGGATGACACAGAAATTAATCATTAACAATGCCAGATCTTGTTTCAGATGGTCCCAGGAAAAACTAACTAAGCTGAATGATATATTACAAACTCGTCAATCGGGACCCGACTTTGAGTCATATGTAGGCTCATTGACGCCATTCAAAAATCTAAATAATATTTATGACTTCGGATCAACGAAACATAACCATACCTATGACCACCACCTTCAACAAACAAAGACAACTTACAGAAGAGCTTTAAGATCTATCTCTAAACTTCCATATGACGAAAGACAACAAGCTACAAAGTCCATCAAATGTCGATACAGAAACTGGGTACGATCATATAAGGCTAACATGTTTCAAAAAGATAGTGAAACCTTTCAGTCCTTAATCTCCAGCAAAAATGTATCACAAATATGGATGTTGCTAAGTGAAAGAACAGGGCACAATCAAGTCAACACACAGCTGAATGGTTTATCAGAAGCTAAATGGGTAGCACATTTCTCTGAACTATACCTAGACGAGAAATTTGATAACTACCAATACATAATGCAATCTGACCCATCGTGGAACCTAGAATCTACAGAGGAAATAATTGAAGAGTTAATAATCAAATCCTCCACCTCACATGCAGCAGGCCCAGATGATCTCACATATCATATGATGAAAGAACATCCTAAACAGTGGGCCATCATCCTTAACAATATTTTCAAACATATACTTCAAACACAAAAGATCCCAAATTCATGGTGCATTTCTCTCATTGTCCCCATTTTCAAGAAAGGCGAGCATGGAGTACCGTCAATTTACCGTCCGATAGCACTCCTCGATACTCCTGGCAAAATCTTCACACGCCTAGTTTTGAGAGATTTCAATCTTTGGATAGATGAAGCCCAACAACGGGATCCAAACCAAACAGGATTTGTCACAGATATGGGTACCGCGATAAATCTACTCACACTGAATGCATTAAAAAAACAGGCTCATCACACTAAAGCTTTTTAGTTTGCTTTCATTGATCTCCAATCCGCTTTTGACTCTGTATCGAGAGTAAAATTAATGGAAAAACTCATCAAAGCACAATGCCCACCAAGTCTAACCGATATTATTTATCAATTTAACTCCTTAAAATCGGTGCAGATTAGACTCTCGATGATGGGCCTTTTGTCATCAGTGGACCGAACTGCAAGAGTGCTGAAGCAAGGTTGCATACCTGCATCAGCCCTATTTAATCTTTTCATTCACGATGTAGGAGCAACCTTTGTGGGTGTTGATTCAGATTCCCCAAAGATGCATAAACTGGTGACACAAGCTCTCTGGTATGCAGACAATCTCGTCTTAATATCAAAGACCCCGACTGGGCTTCAGAAATTACTCGTAGCCCTTACTCAATATTTTGACAATAATCGACTTGTCATTAACTTTAAAAAAATATAAAATTGAGATGTATGCCCCTAAATGCTCTACAAGAAACCGGATGGAATGGAAAATTAAAAATGTGAACTTAGAAATTGTACCTAATTACACTTATTTAGGTCTTGCTTTTGATGGCATGCCAACTGTTAATTCACAGATCACTATTATTGAAAACAAGGTGACCCCAGCTATATCTCAGACTAAGATCATTTTATACAAATTTGGCAAATATTCCATCAGCACACCAATGTTGTTCTGGCGCCAGATAATTATTCCAACATTGCTGTATGGCCTTGAATCAAGTACCATCATCAAAGGCAATTTATTTAACAAATTTGAAGCCAAATATTGGCAACAAATTTTAGGTGTCCCCCAATGCACGCCAGGACCTTGGCTGAGATATGAGCTGGATCTCACATCTTTACAAGCCAAATATCATTGGCAATTTTGTGCACTGCTTCGTAAATGTCTGGTATATTCTAAAACTGACAGAGTGCTTACAACAGTGGCAAATTATATGTTTTCATTTAAACATCAATTTGTACAAAAATGGACTAGAAATGTTATAAAAATCATGGCAATAGCTGACGTATCATTGGAGACTATGCTTAACAACCCTGACATAGCCAAAAACAAGATCTTTTTACAAGATTGGATAACTACACAATCAATCTTTTTAACCTACAAACATTTTATTCAGTAATCTTTTGGTGAAAAGAAACTTGGTGTCACAGAGTCATACTTGTGCAAAGCTCCAAATCCTCAAATATGTTCTGCCATCTTGAGATTACGTTTGAATTTATGGCCTACCCGCGCACAACGGAAACAGATCAGTCAGGAGGAAAATTACTGTTAATTCTGCACCGATATGTTAATCAAAGAAACTCTTGAACATCTTGTCACAGATTGTAAAGCATTGTCTGATTTGAGATGTAAACATTTTGTAAAACACATGGTTCAGATTGCAAATGTTTTCCCCTGAATATAGATGGGCCATGATAGTAGCAACACGAAACATGAGCTTTCATATAGCCACGATTAATTTCCTTAATGCATTACATTTGTATGATGAAAACAATACTGCAGAATCAATATAAGCACAATACAGCAATCGATTATGCATATTTACATAAACAGCATTTGTGATGAAAAATACACAATAGTAGTTCAGAGTGACTTCAGCGAAGATGAACATATGGTAACACTATGTATACTTAGTTTGAAAGACTGTAAAGATGACAAAGTCATAATAATTAACGTATTTTCATTTTTTTTTCTTTTCTCCTTCTCTCGCAATTCAATATGCGGTTGTATTTCTGTCACTGTAAAAGTCACTATATTATTTTAAGATACCAAGTATGTTTTTATTGTAATTTATCTATTTTGTATAAATTTAAAAGTTGAGAAATCAGCTAAATCAATAAAAAAAAGAACAGCAACACTGTTCTCAGAATACAGAAGAGAAATAAAAAACAGCAGAGTGGCATTCATGCACCAACAGCCTAGCTTTCCCCAAAGTTTCTGGCGAGGAACCATGTCAAACACTCCACAATAATCAATTAAACATATGCATAGTTTTTCATTGTGCTTTTTTTATTACTCTCAGAAATGAGATATTGGAGAATACTAATACTATACAAAGTATTAAAGCCACTTCTGAATCCGAATTGGCATGGAGAAAGGCGCCCTGCTTCTATGGACCATTTTGTCGCCTTCCTCAACAGAATACTGGCAAAGATCTTCTGAATTGCATTAAGCACCGCCAGAAGACGATACTTATAGGGGTCAGCTCGAGAACCCTTTTTAAAAACTGGTATTAACTTGGCCCTTTTCAATGACAGGGGAATTTGGCCCTCATCAAAGATTATGCCAAACAATTCTTCCAGTATGTGGGCCCAGAATTGCGGGTTTGAATTGTATACAGATTTTGCCAGAGAGTCAGGGCCCGGAGCACGTGAGTTTTTAAAATAATTGATGATTAGTACGATATTTTCCCACCCAAAACCCTCACTGAATTTAGGAAAGAGTAAATACTCAGAGTGGGTCTTGTCCTGTGCTGAAACATCGTAAACATGTTCCGAATGGTCACTTTCCATACTGACACACCAACCAATCGGGCAGAATTCAATCATAGAGGAGCTGTTTAGAAATCTGTGGGCCATTCCCCAAAGCCTTTTGTCATCCCCTGTTCTAATGAGTTTGTAGAGGGCAAGTCAGTTAGCCGATTTAAGTGATGCATTATGTTTTTTTAGCCAATTTCTATACTTCGTTTTCATTTTATCCAGATCCGAAATGTTGTTATTTTTTATCAACTGCTCTTTGAAGCTTTCTCAGTTTATTTTATTCTGCTGGGATCTCAGGATCAAAGACATTGCTGTGTTGTTTCAAGGATTAAGACAGTTTAGGAAATATCTGAACTTGTGAGTTAAGCCAGTACATAAATAGCAGCAAATCCCAATTATTATTTGTAAGCCAATAGAGTGTGAATGCCGTATGATTATTTATAAATTTGCGCCTTTTAGGAATTCTCTTGTCATTCCAAGTGATGTGGTTTTCTGTAGGATTTCTATTGACCTGGACATTTATATTATTGATCCTATGTGGATTTGGCAACCTGGTGGTCCATGTCATGAATGAATGGTCACTTAATGCAGTGGAAGTGATCTCAAAGATTTTACATACCTCTTGTGTCCTTCTGTCCATAAGAACGTAGTCAAGACACGACAAACTAGTGCTGTTTGTCCAGGTTTGATGTCTCGTGGCACCACCCTGAGCAGTCCTATTTAAACAAACCAAATCATTCTCGAAGAATAACCTGTCCCAGGCACCCTACATTGAACAGTGGTTCGCCAGCCAGATCCTCATTGACAAGATCACATTCATTAACCAATCGTGAAGCATTCATATCACCAGCTACAATAACCCTCCCCGCAGGATATTTTATGTAGCAGTGTTTAGTACATTTTGCACCGTAATAATGTCATTGGTTTATATCCCTCTGTACTGCCACATGAAAAGAAAAGCAGCTTTTTGCTGCAAGGTCTCCTTTGCAGTGAGGCAATTCAAAGTGAGTGCACACTGCACTTTCCAGTAGGCTACAGCAGCCACCACAATAGGGGAGGATGGGGAGGGCAGAAAAGGAGTCCAATATAAATGGTTGCTTATATGCTCCAGACAGAGTTATAATCAGGAACCCGTTTATTGCAGGGTGCAGTTGCAGTCACTGCAGGAATGGGATTATCACAACTCCTTGGCAAACGTAACTGCTCCCGGGGGTCAGACAATAACATAGATGGCTTTGTGCTGTTACCTGGGGGCTGTAGCAGATGGCTAGAAATGTGAGGATAACGCCCACATGGAGGGCTTGCTAGCTAACATTTTTCCCTCCCATCTAACCTGTCTCTGTCCCTCACGTTCTTTGCCTCCACTCTAGCACTTCACCCATCATGGTCACATCCTGAGCACAGCTGGCCGTACCGCCTACCTGCACTCAAAAATGTCCAATGTTGGTTGTCCTTAATCTATGTATGTCCACTTATGTATTGTCCCCGGTAAAACGGTGTCGCTTGCTGTCATTCTATCTGAGCAGGATACCAGTGCCTCCAAGTTAAGACTTGCCGATGGGTTGGGACACTTTATTTTTTCTACAAGGGTAGATAAAGTGCCTAATGAATTCCTCTTTATTTGGTAACACACATTCAGCCAAGATCTATTATCCAAACCTCCAGAGTTATTGAAATTGGACACATCAAAGTTGGTCACTTGTTCCACATCTGATGTCTCCGGTGATGGGAGATAAATCATGTTCAGGGCCGTATGAGCTTCTCCTCATGCAATGGGGGATGCAGGTACCACGTTAGAGAAGAAGAGGGAATCTTAGGCTGTGTCTTGCCATTCTTAGGAGGGTGGTAATCTCTTGCACTCTTCTTTGCTCGTGGTGCTTCCTTAATGGTACCTTTTTCCCATCTTCACAACTGTGCTGAGAAACTGTTTACCTTGTGCCCATGTCTTCATTGTTAGTCTTATTAGCTGTCTTAAGTGGGAAAGGGCAGGTTACACTACCAGAACGTTTTAGTTCAGAGGCATAACCAGGCCAGCAAACCAGTAATACAGTCGCCTCAGGGCAGATTTCTACAAGATTCTCATGGCCAAAAAAATAAAAAAGGCAAGTTGAGAAACTATGAAGGGTCTCCAGAGTAAATCTGTGAGGATATGTGGGAGCACTGTACTGCCTTTATAATTATACAGTTGTTAATACTTTTGCCATTAAAGACACTTACCGGCGGCTGAACACTCCTTTATACCATCAAAAACTTTGCCACATGAAAAGAAAAGCAGCTTTTTGCTGCAAGGTCTCCTTTGCAGTGAGGCAATTCAAAGTGAGTGCACACTGCACTGTCCTGTAGGCTACAGCAGCCACCACAATAGGGGAGGATGGGGAGGGCAGAAAAAGAGTCCAATATAAATGGTTGCTTATATGCTCCAGATAGAGTTATAATCAGGAACCCGTTTATTGCAGGGTGCAGTTGCAGTCACTGCAGGAATGGGATTATCACAACTCCTTGGCAAACGTAACTGCTCCCAGGGGTCAGACAATAACATAGATGGCTTTGGGCTGTTACCTGGGGGCTGTAGCAGATGGTCAGAAATGTGAGGATAACACCCAGGACCACCTCCTTCTTCCGACTCCAAAAGCACAGAGGAAAACAAAGGAAAAAAGCTGATCATCTGAGGTGTTGTATATGGACACGCGGCCAGGAGGGAGGGCTAGCACTCTCAGCAGAACGATGTCTAGTGCCTGGTAACCCTCCTCTCCATTCCTGCTCCACTCATCGTTGTACGGCACAGCTCGGCTGCTCCTCACCACTCGCTGCTTCGTATTTGCTAGAAAAAAGGACCTAGAGATGTAGCAGAGGTCTGTCATGCCGCAATACGAGATAGCCGCTTCAAACAGATATGCTTCTCATGCACCCATACCTACCTATTTTGTCTCTCTTTGGATTTTAAGTATGTGTCTGAGGTGGAAGGAAACATTGTGTGGACATTCCAGATCAGAGATTTGAAAGTAACCAAGAAATGTTTGCCCTTGCTTCTTTTAAAAGTGGATCAGATCCTGAATCATCTAAGACTCTTCTCCAAGCCAGCATTTTTAACCTGTGGAAGGCCCTGCAATGAAGAGGGGCTTGAAAAACTCCCTGAGTGGAAGATGACAATAGGCCTTTTATCCTTGCCAGGAAACTGAATTGATAGAACTTGAAGAGCATGAACCTTGTCCAGCTCTTTGCTAATTTGTTACATGTTTGACTGGGGCAGCCATTAGCTGGAGATATTGCAATCTGTCAGAAAGCCTAAGAGGAGAATCATCGAAGAAGGATAAACCTCAGACTTCTCCCAACTGACCATATACCCTGACTGGTATAATAATAATGTAATAATAACTTGTTATTTATATAGCAGTTGTATCCAAAGTTCTTTGCACAAGACATACAGAACATCAATTTCAGATGTCTCATAGCCTTCCACTTGGACTTGGCTATCACAAGGATGTTGTCAAGAAAGACGAAAAGTCAAACACCCCTTTTCTGTAGGGGTGGCACTAAAGGATACAAACGATTGGTGGACCACCATGTGGTTGATGCCCATTCAAATAGGATCCTTCTGGTAGACATTGTCTTTAAGATCCAACCGGAGGAGTCAATCTCCTGGACACAACACATCTCTCAACTGTACAAGGGTCTCCTTCTTTAAGCAACAGTAGCTGATAAATCTGTTGAGGTTCCTCACCAGATGAAATCCATTGTCCTTCTTGCACAACAAGAAATTATTGCTGACCTCACCTGCCTGGAGTGTACAGCTTTCTATTACCCCTTTCCTCAGCTACTCCATCTAATGGGAAATCAACAAATGCCCTGCCTTGAGACTGAAATCTCCCTTCCGTGTAAGAGCACCTGGGGAGGATGTTCAAAGTCCAATTGAAATCCCAATCCAATCTGCAAAACCTAGGTGTCCTGAGAAATACCATTCGATTGTTGATTAAATTATGAACAGCTTGAAATGGAAATCCAGATGAAGAAGGTGCAAAATCATACCCCTTATATTCTTGAGTTTCTACTACCAAAGGTTCTGCCCCCTTTGAGTGAAAAAGGTGGGTTAAGGGAGCTGGTAATTCTTTCTTCACCTGCATTTTTTAAATTAATGGCCTGGGGGTCTCTCAAAGCATCCAATAGAAGAACCTCATGAGCCTTGACTGGCCTTCCAAGGGACCCGGGTGGTAAACATTATTTGCATAGATGCCTGTGCTTTCTCAATGGATATAAATGCAGAGATACATTTCCCTAGGCCTTTCACAAAATCATCTCTAAGCCGATCCAGAGTCCAATGAAACCTTCATGCTCCAAAGTTTACTGTTACTCTTAAGGGTGATGCCCATGAACATCTCTTGCACAATGGGCTAATTAGCACTGCATAAGCAACAACGTGCCCTTTGATGCCAACTTACCACTAAGGCATCCAAAGGGAAACCCTCCCAATTTGCTTCTTCTGCCATATTCAAATGTCTGACCAATTAAACCAATATATTAAAGACACCGGGCCTCACTATAATGTTGCCAAACATGGTATGAATGGTGCCGGTAAGGCGCCGTGCCACTGAATTGCAAGTTCTGCTTGTGGGTGGCTGACAGCCTGCCAGGTCTGACCTGGCGGCCTGTGCGGCACCCGTGAGCATAACTCGTAATTGCACCGGTACTGTTATCAGCGGTGCCAGTGCAACCATGCTCCCCACCCCGTTTCTGCCCTATGGAGCAGACTGGGGATCGGGAGCCTGGCAATACCGCCACCCGTGAATGGGCAATTACTGGCCCAACCAACTCGTAATGGGCCGGTTATTGCCCAATCGTGGGTGGCAGTGCCGGTAGTGAGTGTGGCGATGGGCATGCCTGTAACAGGCACGGCTACCACCAAACTCATAATGAGGCCCATATCCTGGCACATGAAACAGTCTCTGTCAATACCTTTCACAAGATCCATGCTGTATTATGCTTCCTAGGAAAGTCGGATGGGGGACATTCTTCCTTCATTTTATTGCAGACGCCTGAATCCAATCTGGATCTAATCACTGAATTTGAATATTCCTCTGTCCTCTTTAAAGGGGGACACACTCTAGAATTCAGGTGAGCAAAGCGAGAAATGTAAAACATTGGAGCCCCTATGATGCCTTGGAAACACAAAGGACATTCCCTAGACATTCCCTAGAATTCAGATATTCTTCTTCCTTGCCTTCCAAGTCAAATAAAGGGATAGCCTCCCCTTCTCCTTTAACCCATCCCTAAACTTTGGAAAAGCGGTAGGGAGCACCAACTGTACGATGTGGACAACTTCAGAGCTTCCCTGGCTCTCAGCAAGAATAAAAGCCTCCTCCTGGCATGAGGGTATGTACATGGCAAATAATATATATTGTAGACATGGTGCCTTGACCAGCTGTGCTTTTGCTGGGCACAAAAAGCACTCCATGGTCCCCTATTCTTCTCAGGCTGCTTCCCTTTAATGCAGCGTTAACACCAGAGGGAGGCAATCAAACTCAGCCTGTTACCACTCCCTAGCTGGAAACCAAAGCTCAGGGTTGTCACGTGCAGGGAGTGTACTGCCCTGTCCATCAAGAAGCCAACTGTCTTTGGAAGGTCCTCATGTTTCTTCTCAACATTTCTGTTCATTGCAATAGATGTAGAGTTACAAACAAGCCCCATAAACTCTCATCTCCAGACATCTGGTTCATTATTCGACTCATTCTCTCAAACAGCCTCCAGGTGGTGCCTGGGAGCTTTAACATTTGCTACAGCAGGCTCTAAGAGCAGTGTAAGGAAGGCATGGTATCAATAGTAAGACAGACACAAAGTACTACAGTTCAAGGGTGTTTGTTGAACTTCAGTTGGGTTTGAAAAACACCTATCAAATCCTAAATCTAAAGATGGGAGCAAGCTACGACCATCAACCAATAATAACACAGTCCTAGTGGTGTCTTGTCAAAATAAAAGGCCTCTAATAGTAAACCTGTTGCCAATCATTACCTCTAAATACAAATAGTGTGGGAAATAATGTTATGCAAAAGGAAAGTGTTCAAGAAATGTTATGTCAGGAAATTCAAGCATTTGGCTTTCCTTCCCCACATTTTTAGTACGGGACAAGGCGGCACACTTGAGCTTAGCACAGCCTCTGTCTTCTCTAACACAAGGGTGCAGTTCAAAACTTCAACATCATGTGCTTCTGTGCCAAAGTCTCTTTGTCATTCAAAGTCTCTTCTTTCAGAGGGCCTGGTGCAACAAACAAACAATAAAGTTCCTTTCCTTTTGTATTTCACATATACACAATTTTCTTAGTGATTTGATATTCACCTCAGATCCCCTCCGCATGGCTCAGATCCACTTTAACACAACATTTTCAATCAGTCTCCCTCTGCCAGTCTCGGACCAATTTATCATCTTTAACACAGACTTGCTTTAACACAAACCTTTCAATTGATCGCCCTCTGAAGGGCTTGGACCAACTTTATCTACTTTGCCATCAACTTTCTTTACTGTATTAACATCGAAGACTTTTGATTGGGCACCGGATTTTGCCTGACCCGCAGCAGGACCACTTCGATTCACAATCCTTTGCCACTCTTTCGCTTTTGTCAACACTCAGCTCAATGCCTGACTAGAGTCCTTTGATCGAGCACACATGCGGTGCCGGACTACTCTTCCAAAGGTTTTGTATCTTGGTTTCAAAGTTCAATCACTCATCTGCAATTCAACTTTACTCACGTTGATTATCACACGCGTTTCATATAATGTTCATTCCAGCACTCGCCATACAATGTTGCTTCTTGCAACCTTTTCTTCAACACATACTGGTCTTGTATCAGTCTCTACAACTTACTGGCTGTGTTGCTTTCCCTGACTCTACTTTGTTGTTGGAGCCAAGGACAGTACCATGGCAGCTGGTGATTGTCCCCGCCTTGATTATCAACGTGGGATGGGTACCTCCGACACACAATGCAGGATTCCTCAGCCTGGTTTCCGGGTCTTACGCTTTCTATTTTCGAGGCTTTGTGAAAGTAATGGTTCCCTGTCAAAAAGTTCAAGGGAACTTCCCTCCTTGTGATCCCCTTCCGTTACGCCATCTTTCTCCTCGCGTTAAACTGCCATCTTGGAAATGCTGTTTCCTCATGTGCTCTGCCTCGCTCAGAGTGTGCTCTCGCCTTTTATCCATGTGGGGAAATGTAATGGAAGTCAGGTGTGTGTGATGGTCAGTAATAGCCTGACCTTGCCTGAGCATTGTATTGGGATACGTCAGGTATACAGCTTGGGTGTTAGTCCATTTTCTCTCATAGCGGGCTGTCTATGAGAAAGCGTTTGTGTTGTTAAAGGGGAAGGGGTTAACTTTCTAAATACACTACCTGGTAGAATGGGGTAAAGGTGTTAGAGGGAAGGGGATACCGCATTTCACAATCCAGTGTTCCACTCCCACTCCCTAAAGACCCCTTACCCAGTTGAACCTCCTGCACTCGTCCACTCCCAGGAACTGGATCCAAAAGCGCACCTGGATGACATATCCCCGACAACTAGTGGGCGAGACACCTTCTGGTTTCTGACATCAGTCAACAGCCTCTACTGTAAAAACTATGAGGAACCCACAAAACTATGAAATCCAAAGGATAGAGACCCAAAACTCTCCTGTCACAGCGTGTCCTTCCATGAAGGGAACTCAACTAATTTCAGCTAAACAATCTGCTCTCGGTGGACAAACATCATCAGCTCATCCATCCTTTCCTTATTTTCAGAACCAACCACAAGGGGGTACACATGAGGCCTGGCTCCAGCAGGGGGGCAGGCCCCCCCAAGGATACCCTCTGTTCCCCCTAGAAAGGGGGCATTAACTTTAGGACAGGGGGAGTGGGTGCATTGGGGTGTGGGAGAATTTCACACTAAACATGCGGCAGCTTCCTCAGGGAGGCTGCACTGCAGGAGGCCTGCCAACAATTTGTTTGCCTGACCTGTACAATGTCCCACACGCATGAAAGCACAAATGACATGGGAGATGAAGGGCCATTCACACCTCTAAGTGAGTTAGCACACTTACTCAAAAATGCTGTCTATAGTTATTTTCTCAAACCTAAAATCACAAAGGCAGTTTCTGTAATTTAAAATATGTCTATTTTTGTGTGAATGTAGTGGTTTTTCACATCATGCTTAATGTAATGCTTATCTATATCATACAATAAATAATAGGTGATGTAGCTTGCACATAGATTTCTGCGGACGGTGCATCAGTCGAATGGGGGTCCCTTCCAAATTGCATTGAAAATATATGTTCTGCTGCATTAAGAACTTGAGTATATGTAAAAAAATAAGGGTGGCATTAACACAAATGTAATTCTGGAGGGGAAGTGTAATAAAATGAAAAAGTGATAGATGCAAGACTTTGAATTACCACTATCATTACTCTGAACAACATTCCATGCCATAATTATTTAGTATGTCTGTGCCCTTACAGAAGGGGACACACCATTAGCAAAAGACTCTTGGTTCTGCCACCAAAACGCGCAGTTCAGTCTCAAACGCTAGGTCACCTACCCTCTGCACTGGAACACAAGCAACCACAGGCCTTTGTATGCCTTGCAATCTAGCAGTTTGGGCAGGGCTGTTCACATTAGTGGCAGCATCATGGCTGATTTGCAATGTTATCGAACGGCTGACTGGAGCAATGCCAGTGGTTATAATTGATTCAGAGACCGACATCAATGCCTTTTTAGTTTTACCTACTGGGTGTAAGCCAGAACTCATGCAGTGGAACACAGGATGGAGACAGGTTGTGAGAAGAAACACACATTCTATGGATGTGTTCAGTCATTTACCCACCCAATTACTAGCCATGGCTATGTGAATGCCTATGGCATTAATACCAACTACAAGCCCTTCACCGCCAAAAAGAACCCTTTATGAACCCTTTGAGAAAGCACTATCACAAAGTAAAACCAATCTTTGTGCTGTTAAGGACCTGCCAGTGTTATATCTAAGCATTCTTTTGAGTGTTGTATTACTTATTGGCCTCAGTAAATCAGCTCCTGGTGTGATCAAAATCTCTTAATGTATGTCTTCAGCCAGTTGATATTATAAGCAATATCTGTGCAGATGCCTATATTCCCTGCACTGGATTCCTGTCTAAAACAAGCAATCGCAAAGCCAGCAGTTTTGACTTGTGTATAGGTATTTAGGCAGACATTTGTCAGGCTATGACATCATATTATATGCCCAGGTACTCACATATGTTTACCCACCTGTTCCCATTTTATGGCTAGGTGGTACCCTTATGGCAGTGCATGGCAAATGCCTTTCCATCCCTAATGTAAAGTCCAAGCTGTTGGCATTGTCAATGCATGTTGGTTTCAGTGTGTCTTCTTAAGTGAACGTGTGTATGCCCAAATGTGGGTACCTTGTTTGCTATTCCTAGGGAATCAAACTGCCCCTCACCGAGTTGGTACAAGTAGGCCCTTCCTGAACATGTAAGGGCTGGGACAGTTAGTATGGACAAGTTTTACATCTTCTCATTAGTAGTTGCCAGTGGGATTCTCAACGAAATAGAATGCATTGATGTCTGTGTGGATGCATATCCTGAACTGCCACAACTTTTCATGATTCAAACTGATAAGTACTGAATTGATAACCTCATACCGTTTGAGTAACTTAACAGAGTTTGCATGCAAACAGAATACATCATGTTTATTGTGGGTCTTGTTTGGAAAGTATGATGTAAATCCTGGGAGCTGGGTATTTAGGCAGTGCCGGAAATTGAAATTATGTGCTGCAGGACCCCAACAGTAATGGGGAGGGGAGCGGGATGTGAGGATTATTCCCCTCCCCAAAAAAAACTTTTGCTTCTCAGAAGATTAATCATTACACCTGGAAAATAATACAAGAGAAGGGCGTTTTCTTTAATGTTGCAGGTACAAAAGGTGTACCTCTTTTAAAACTAAAAATCAGCATTTCAATATTTCCTATGGAGTGCAATCAGAGGTGGATTTAAAATTTGGACAAAAGACAAATGCCCATGCCCCCTCCCCTCTCCTATAACCCCTCAGCCCCAACCATAAACAATTTCTTTTGTGCGTGCTACAGTGACCTTGTCATGCATTTCATTTCACTTTGTGTTTTATGAGATTATTTTTGTAAATTCTCATTTATTTTTGTGCTGAAGCTTGTAGGCTTCCATTAAAAAATAAAGCTACAATCATAGGGGGTAATTTTCCAAGTCAAGCGGAGTGGAAAAAGTAGCACTAAAAGCATCACCACGTTTTATACACAGCAGGATTTTGTATGATTTGGCAGGTGAAATTGGAGGGTAGATCGGACTTAAAAGGTTTGCCTGCTCTACAGGTCCCCCTGCCGAATCCAATTAGTTTTCCAACAGCATGTATTTTTATGTTGGTGGAAAACCAATGGACTCCTATGGAATCCGCCTGACGTTTTGCAACCTTATAAAAGCAGGCAGATTCCAAAAGAAACCATTGTGGATGGCTCCCACAATTGTTAAATGTGGGATGGATTCACACGTTTCCAGACACTTAGTGGAAAAGTAAAGATCAAAGGTGATATTTGCCAGTGTTTTACTCTTTACTTTACCAGTAGTTGGTGGAAACAAAACAAATTGCATGGAGGGGCCCTTTTGTAAAAAACTGAAAACAGGAGTGGCCCCATAAGTGTAATTTAGGATTCAAAATGACTACCATACTCTTTCATCAAGCTGTTTCCACAATGACGTACACATTGTCAGGATCGATTATCATGTGAATTTTTTAAAACAATGTGTATAAAATTCAGTATTATTTTAGGTATTCAAAACCAAACCTTAACACACAATTGTACCAACTAATGTTTGGAAGATGCTTGGTCAAGTATCTCAATTTTAGGCTGGGCTTAAACGCTGGCTTTGCCACTTAACCAAAGTGTGTGCTCCCTGGCAAATCACCTTCCAAAATAAGGTGCCCCTAGATGCGATTCAGTTAACAGTATAAGCTATTTCAAACAAGTCTCACTCTAAGCGATAGATCGCGATTTCAAACCAGCGTTGCACCAGCGCTAATCTTCCTCCCCAAACAGTTTTATAGATGGGCAGTGCATTTGTCAGGACCAGCCAAGAGCACAAACACATCTATCTTTGAAAATATCAGGCCACATTTATTGAACAAAATTGTGAAATTCAGTAGCAAATCAAAGTAAACACATCAAACAAAAAGCGGTCATTGACAATTGTGTATCATAACCAGTGTGTAAACACTATGTATCAGGGAATGATGTACAGGGTCATGGCAGGGGAGCAAGGGCTCCTCCTCCCTGACAAGCCATTCCGGGTGTGATACCAGGAACCCAGAGACCCCTCAGCCTGTACTGTGTGCCTTCTGATCCTTTCCCCCCTCCCTGGCTCCCTTTCCTGCATGCAAAGATTACCTCGAGCACTCCACTCAATTAAAATGTTCTGCAAAAATGCAACAAAAAAATCAAATGTGCTTCAAAATGTCATTTAGTAAGAAACAAAATGTCCAATTCCTTGCTTCAGTGTTCTGGAGGGGGGCGGGAGGGGCTGTCTTTCACAATAAGTTGGCACGAATGCAAACACTTCCTCCGGTGCCTGCTGGGAATAGCCACAGTGTTCTGTCTGGCACTGTTGAGTGAACACCATCTGAGATTGAACAAAGACTGCGGGCATTGCATATCAGCCCTCACAGAGGAAGAGGAAACATCACACTCGATTCTACCGTGTCATGCCAAGAAAGACATATAGTTTTTTTGGGGGGTAGGGAGTGGCGGTAAATGGGAATAGTGGTCAGGGGGAGCTGATGGAAGGTGATGGGGTGTGAAAGGTCAAAGAGAAGTGGGTATAATAGAAAGGAAAGAGCAGATGGCAAGGAAAGGTAGGTAGATTGATGTTGTCACATTAATTTCCTTGTTTCTCTTTTCCTCTGTTCTGTTTTTTATAGAGCAGTGCAAATATATTTTTACGGATCTGGGAACAACATTATTTGCTGGATCACAGACCTAGATTCATGCCAGGACTTTGTTTAGGGTACTCCTACACCCAATGGAAATTGGGCCCCCTGATCACAAACCTGGCCCACCCGTATGACAATTCCTGGAGTCTGGCATGCATCAAGCTCAGACCAGGGGAAAGCAAAGTAAACACAAAGCCCTGTAACACTGTTTGCTCTTATACTGCTACACAGATCCTCTAAATTTAAAAAAGGAATACAATGGGCCTCATTCCGAGTGTGGCGGACCAGAAATAAGGGTGCTGGTTGCACCGTACTGCCACCCTTTCTGGACGTCACACTCCAACTCTGCCTTCCTGTACAGTTGCGCGCGGCAGGTCTGTCCTGCTGTGCGCAACGGCCCCAGTAGGCGGAGCTGTCACTGAAGCACTGGCACTGTTAGCAACAGTGTCAGTGCCTCCGGGTCCCCATTACCATAGAGTCCTATGGGACACCATGGGAATACGTACTTACACTTTTTCGGCACCTGATATCCTGGGCCACCTGGACGTGTATGTCCCGGTGGCACTGGGATATGAAGCCTGAGAAACAGTGTTACGAGTTCAACAAACTTATAATGATGCCCAATATCTTACCACTGGATCCTGGGAACATCTGTCCAGGGTGCACCATTCAGCAGCGAAAGAGGAGGAAGGACAGAGGGCCATGAGTACCTTTAATTGACTTGGTGTCTGATGACAGGTGTAGAACTTAACTTGGACACTGGGAGGCTTATGAAACTTAAGTTCCTGGGGAGATTGTGTGTGTTTTTATTTTATTTTGCTGTTGCACTTTCTTACTGATGAGAAAATCAAAAGATACATTCATAAAAGCAAGCCTCTGTGCCATTGCAAAGAATGCAGAGTTACTTGGAGTACCTCTATGAATTGACCCCCATATTCATATGTATAACATTAGAGCAATAAGGGGAATGGATTCATCCATGAGCGTTAAATTGTCGAGAATCGCGAATATCTTTGCAGTATTGAAAGCACTTTTTGTTTAGGGACAGCCACAGGCTAGATTTCCATAACACATCACGATAATAAGATATATCTTTAAACCCAATAATGCTCAGAACAGGAATGTCGTTGCTACTGGCCAGATTGGGGCAAGACATATCAAATGAAATAGGAGGCATATCTTGCGCCTGATCAATTGGGAATGCATGAGACAATAGGGACTAGCGCGCCCGTAATTTGTGTGTGTTTTTTCCAAGTTTGGAGGATAGTTATAAGCAAATATTGTCGTTTAAAGAATGTCGTGGGAGGAGTTCAGTGCTCTCATTGGGACAGTCACAAGGGTCGAAGGGGCTGATTCATTTGTGCGCCATTCTGGCCGCAAATCCCCATTTGTTAAACAGGGATTTGCGGGCAGAATGGCGCACAAATCCCTGTTTTCCGGCGCAAATAATTCCACGAATCAGCCCCAAATGTCGAAATTTGCATCCACATTGCCATATTCTGTACCCAATGGGTCAACATTGGCCTTTCATGGATTTAAACAAGGGTTGCTTTACTGGTAATTGCCTCACACAGCAACCCAGGTTAAACAGACATCCCCGTAATTCGCTTTGAAGGCATGCCTCTCTCCTCTCGCGCATAACAGAGGGCAGCTTGTGCCACAAGGTTTTCAATAAACATTGTGAGCACGACTAAGCTTTTGGAAAGCACAGAGACGACCCTGTTTCATCATTTGCGTGTCAATGTGTGTTTGGGTTTCAGTGTATTGTAAAAGCGCTTGGCCAAATCTTTGCGAGTTTGTGTTATGCAAATTGCCAATTACGTTTTTGGCTCTGCCGTCCTCGAGATCTGCACTCCTTCTGACAGCTGTAGCCATGCGCCATTGCCTGTCACAGCCATCATCTGTGCCTGATTGTTCAATCTGAAGGGCCCAGCAAACTCCAACCGACAGACCGTGACAGGCATGCCTGACAGAAGCATGCACTGGCTATTTCAGATGAAGCACAAGCTTGGTGAAAGTAGTCAGTCAGTGTCTCAAACTTGGTTAAGCTCTACTACAGCGCCCTGCGATGTCTAACCACATTTATTTCATGTATTAAAACAATCGCAATTGAAAAGTGCTTGTGGGTTGCAGTAAGAATGTATTGCATCACATTCACTGTAACCAGGGGAGGGGATTACTGACATTACTAACACGCATTGGCAAAGCCAAGAGTTTCTGCTTGTGTATTAGTATTAGGCATATGCAGGCCTCGCCGGTAGATGCCTGGGTACGTGCACCATTTTGCGCCTGATACCATGAATGGCCAGTTAATACCACTATGGCAGTGCCAGGCAAATGCCTTTTCCATGCCTACACAAAAGCCCAAACTGTATTGCCAAGGCTTGTTTTTGTACTGATTTGAACTGATTTTCATTCACTTTAATGCCTACGAGCTAATATTTAATTGCTGAACTGTTTTCCAAGTACAGTGCAGGTGATCTCTATATATACAGTATTGTACCAACACTGTATATATAGTGTTGGTACAATACTACTTATCTGTCATTGTATGTGCTTAGAGAGTGTGTTTGGCCTAATAAAAGTATATTTGTACATTCTGTCTAATTTCAATCATTTGAAGGGTGTGTGTGTCGCTCTTCCACTGGACCACTGCATCACTTCCATATCTCCTGAAGCCTAAGCCATACTGCTTTTCTACACTGCCTCAATTGAGTCTGGCTGAACTTAAGTGTTAATTACACCGTTTAACTAGGGGCCCTCCCAGAAACCTTTTGCAGGTCTGGTTCTGAAAATCTATCTTAACAGTAAAGAATTCATTAATCTTAACGACTGGCAACCATACATACCACCGTTTTTAGCACATCTAAGCCACTGCAGAATGTGACCAGCCACATATGATGCTTTTTATACCGTGCCAATCACCAGATTGGTTTTACAGCACTATGCAAGTCAGTCTGCTACGGCCACCAATGGGAACTGCTAGCCTATTCAATGGTCTGTTGGGTGCTCAATGGCTATGCAGTGATTGCGATTAAAACCTTCCAGCTATCAGCCTTCAAGTAATCCCAGATGTGGATCCTGAGCCTGTTGAGCCCAGAGACCCAAGCTACACCTCATGGATGACTCTTAATGAGGCAGAAACATGTTTGGTCTCGTGCAAGAGGTATGTGACCTAAAGAGTCAGGTTGGACTTCCCCTTTTGGGGCTGGACCAAGCCTGATTTACATATGGTCTTCCCAGTTCTGTAATAAATGGAATGGCAAAAAGGATAATAAATTTGAAACCTTCCTGTCATCAACTTTCAGTTTTGCAACGATTCAGACAGTGCCATCTAGGTAGAATCAGTGATGAGCAAACGATAAAAGGCTTGGTAGCAAATGCGTGGAAGTCGTTGGCAAAAAGGTGTAAAACGAGCAGCCGCTCTTGTAAAGAATGCAACACAAGCTGTTGAAGTACACATTTATACACAGAAACAGCTAAAGAGTCAAATCGGTGCTATTAAAGCACCAATCCACATATGGTTTTAAGATTGATTGAAATGGCAAATAGTATAGCTTGGTGAAAAGTGTGTTGTACATCTAGCATTTAAATCATGTCATTAGAATGTAGCACTTCCAGCTGCAGAAAATGAAAATCAGAGAGCAGCAAGCCCTGCCTAAGTAAGTCTGCACTCTTGGTTTAACCAAAAACCACAGGAGGCCTAGGCAACGTAAAATCAGAGAGATTCGTTTTTGTTTGGGTTGAAACATACATCTTGCAAATCAGGAACTGCCGTGCCAAATTACTAGAGTAATATTAATTACTCAGTTTTCTATATAGCACTTGCTACTGCAACTTTCGGTTGTGTCGAATTTAATTCGGTAGAACGAATGGATGAGTTTGCCTTGCCAGTCAGGGCACAAACATTTGAGCTTATGTTGAAAGCGGATCTCGGCAGCGAGGTGGTTATTAACTCTGTGGTGAAGTGGGAAAATGGGTGAATACACTTCCCCCATTTTCATCCCAACCATGGCCTAGAGGATCACGGCCCAAGCACCCCCCTGCGAGAGGAGTTTGACCCGCTCACCTCCTTACCAGACGAAAAGGTACCATTTGTTCGTGGCCCACATGCACGAGGAGCATGCCCACTGCCATGCCCTGGCCAAGCCGATGCTTGCGATATGGACCAGATCGACTAAAACAACAGCCACAAGTATCCACATCGCTAGAGATGCCATGACAACATAGCCCACAGAGAAGAAAACACTTGCCACCATGCACACTGGTCACTCACACACCAACCCACACGAAGAACATACTCAGTGCTATGACGTAGCAGACTGACACACTCACGGACATGCATCGTTGTTATTTTTCACATAGGCCTCCTACAGCACCGCAGAAACGCAAGATGCCTGAAAAGCTTGTGTACACGCTTGCAGACGCTTCATGCTACCCTACCCCATAGAGATGCCATCATATATATATATATACACATATATCTACTACTACTTGTGACACCCTGTCGCCCGGCGGTGCCCATGTTAGTAATTATACATCACCTGCCAGAAAATTAGGCCCGAGTAGGCCGCAAGCAAGAGTCCACAGGCCGGAGCCTCTAAGACGAAAAACCTCTCGAGACAAACAGCAATGCGCTGACTATGCAGAACGAGCCCCAGCGAGAGCCCACTGCCAAGGCCACGATGTTGCAACCCACATGCCGAGCTTGCAGTGCCAAGGTTACACCTGCCGCAGTCAAGCACCCCTCTGTGACGAAAAACAAATCAAATGTTCATAATTCTGCTCTAGCTACGGTCTTTACACACGTCACCATGCCAAGCTGACAAGATGCCAAGCTTGCGAGACAGAAAGTCGCCGGGGTCCCACGTCTGGGACGCAGGCTGCAACAACGAAGCGACAAGTTGGACACCTACACTGATGGGAAAGGCGTGATCATCAGCCACTAGCAAAGACCTGTCCATTGTCCGCCACAAACACATAGTTGCACAATGTTGCCAACACCAGGTACCTCGCAGGTTAGGAACAGCGATGGTCCCAGGCTTGGGGGCTCAGGGAGCCAACCCGAAGTGGCGATAGGTTTTGTGACGGTTTTTCCCGAGGTGACGCGAGTAGCGTGTCATACTACGGTAAAAAGGGCCTGCGAGCCCCACTAAGAACGAGAGCGTCTCCCCGGATGCATACAGGCAGATAACGATCCCTGCCGTTACTATAATAAACAGCAGTAATTACTTTGCTCTTGTGTGTGCCTCATACTCCTTTTGGGGACGCAGGAGGAGTTGGGGCCTCCCTAGCCCCGGAAGTCCGTGGACGGCTCTGCCAGCCCCCGGGAGATCACCCCGACAGTGGGAGTCTGGAAATCTGGGGAGTGTGGAGATGGTAACAGCGGGCGTCTCAACCATAAAACAGAGTGCCCTTATGTTAAAGTACACCGTACACTACTCTTTGCTTGGAACGGTTGACCTTTCAAGTTACTTTGTTAGCATTTCTTATTTGCGGAAATATGGACTAGACGAACAGTGGGGAGCAATTACTATTGCTTTATTGTTGCAAAACGTTTCCTCCTGTTTCAATATCAGAACACATGTCCATGCAAGGGAGAGCGCCATAGACTCTGGGCCTCATTACGACCATGGCGGAATGGGTTAACGGGCTCCTCAAAAGGAGGCGGACCCGTTAAACCCGTTCCGCCACATTACGAGGTCCCCTTGCGGGACCTGGTAAGGACGCCTGGTAAAACCAGGCGTCGTTACCGGGTCCCGCGAGGGGAAGAGGGAGCAAACAACGGGCCACTCGTAATCGGCCCATTGTTTGCTCCCTCTCCCATTCCCATTCAGCCCTATGAGGGCTGAAATGGGAATGGGGAAGGTCCGGGCCCGGGTTCCTCGAGGGAGGAATAACCGGGCCTTCCAAACTCGGAATGGCCCGGTAATTCCCCATTCTGGGAACCCGGACCCGGACGCGATTTCGGCGGCAGCCATGCCACCAATTGCGGCATGGCTACCGCCGCGGTCGTAATGAGGCCCTCTGTATCCACACCAAGCAGAAGATTAACTTTAGGTGGAGAAAATATCTAATTGCTGAAGCAAACCGATATTGTATCCTGGTGAAGTTGGATAGTAGCTATAAAAAGCTAATATAATGAGTTTAAAGGCGATGCCGCCACCCACTCAGACCTTGTTTCAGTAACGTTAGAAAGTTAACATAACGAGTTTAACACATGCTCTAAACTCGTTATATTAGCTTTGTAAGTTTACAGAATATTAACATATGTGTCGGCAGCAGGTTAAAAACATTAATCTGCCGCCGGTACACATATATACCATTTAAAAAAAAAAAAAGGTTTTCTGTGCTTTAGCAAAAACAAAAACAAAATAACATTAATTAATAAAAGCACAGGAAACAATCAATAAAGAAAATATACTATTTTAAACTAAAACACATCCTTACCTCTCTTCTGCAAAGACAAAACACAGCAATCAGCTGTCTTCAAAGGCAAGAGGAAAATAGCTAACTGGAAACAAAATGCATTACTTCTTCACACAAAAACACAAGCACATCCAATCACGGCACTAACTGCAAAGTCAATCAGATGCTACTTACTTCAAAAACACTAGACAGATACCTCACAAGTCCCTTAATGTAAACATTTGTAAGCAATTTTAAAACAAAACTTAACTGTTACAATACCTGCCTAAATTTCATTAAGAACCACTGTAAAATATGTAACGTTACTTAAAATATGCTGTAATTATTTTTAAAAGCATCAATCAACTGAAATTACATTTTTATAACAATAAAATATGGCGGATGCCATTTTGGAAGTAAAAAGGACCGACAAATCCACCACAGAGTAGAAATTCAGCTAAAGAGTGCAAAAAGAGGCATGTCATGGGTGGATATGGGGTGGAAAATCCCATCCACTTCACTTAGCAATGGGCGTTAAATTGGTGGGACACATAGTCAAACTTCCTTGTATCCATCCTCGTATGCCAACCTGCATTGAAAAGCATTATAACAAACCTGGACCCAAAGCCCCTGTTTCAAGCTCTCATGTTAAAGCTCTTATTTTAAAGACAATAGTTTTGGGTTTATAGGTAGCGCTTTTAGCGCCACCTAATAGTAAAAACTAAAAATGGTTGTTACGTAAATACCGATCTACTGTTTACACTTGCAAATTAGAATTATTATAGGGGTCTGCACAATGCAGGGGTTGATCACCTCTTTAGTTCCAATGTGTTGCATTTTGTCATATTTTAAGGTTATACATTCATTGAGAGTGGTCTCAGATTAAACACAGTATACAGACACACACAAACACACAACTCTCTAAATACAATATGCAGCTTTTCATACCTTTTATTGGACTAACTGAAGATACTATGCAGAGACAGAACAAAGCAGTTGCTTTGGAAGTCCCACAGACTTCATGCATGCAGCATCTAATGAAGTAGTCTGTGGGATTTCGAAAGCTAATGCTTTGTTCCATCTTTGCATTTATCTTCCATTAGTGCAATACAAGGAATGAAAACCTGCATCTTTTGACATGTTAAAATTGAACTAACATGGTGTCAAACCTTTATTCTCCCTCTCTCAAAGAGAGATGTTATTCGAAGGCATAAACTATAGATTTGGAACCCATGGGAAGCCTGCACATTTTAGCTATAGACACACCCAATGAAGGGCTTTGTAGTGAGTAGTTACGCAACAACTGTAAATCGTTGAAGCATTAACTGAAATGTGAATTTTCATTATCAAATGTTCACTAATCACAATAGTTATTGTATTGTTATTAAAAAGTACAATCATATAAGGTTAAATAATTCTAGAATTGTTATAGTAGAAACGCCACCTTGTTGACCCCTACCCACAAACTCTACCACTATATTCTCCCACTATCTTATGCTGTACATATCTCAAAATACAACTTACAAGTACTACTGAATTCTACAAATATATATGTATATATGTGTAAATAATAATAATAATAAAAAAATATATAACAGCCGTGGCTACGTTACAAGCGATGTGACCGGGTGAAGCACACGTGCAGTCACAGCAACAGCTGGAGTGCGTAACCACGGTAATGACAGCGACAATCACTGCGTGGCACATGTACTCACAGCTATACATAGGAATATGTGTAATCACGGTTATCTACAGGCCAATGGAACCCTGTGTATTTTGGTAGACTGCATAGCCGCAGCTACCTGACATCTCACCCGAAACTGCGTCACCGAAACTAGGAGTGTTATAAGGGGAAAATGAAAGGGCGGGGGATGTGTGGAGGCCATCAGGAGAGTGAGGGAAGTTTATTCTTCCTGCAACACAGTTCTCACCTTTTCTCTCCATGGGTCCTGGCCTAATAAATTCATAAAACTGATGTCCACTTTCTATACAATGGCAGCTTTGCCTGCAGTCTATTCACTACATATAGCTAGCTTCTAAGATTACTTAATCTACTTGCATTAAAGCATCTGTACAGTTACTGAATGGCTTGCATTTTCTGCAGTGCTTTGCACATGTGCAATCTTCTTTTCGCATATGAAAGTTTACTTGATTCTTCATTTCGTCATCAGTTTCTGTACGATCCATGCATTCTCTTCAGGCAGTATTCTCAAAGTGTCACGCTCGTCTTTCATGATGTCACCGGTCCTCTTTTTGTTCCTTTTCATATTCCTTCAGGGAGATCCTCCGTCAGATTATTATCTCTTCGGGGATACATTCGATAGAGGTGGCTCAGTGGGTACCTTTTTTTGAATTCTCGCTGTGGTATGGTCACAACTGCTGGTGTTAAGCATGGCACAATCTCAGGCTTCCAACATATAGAAGTTATGGGGGAAGGATTGTCTGCAGAGGCATGTAACTGCTCCTCTACAACACCCTCCCCTACTCTTCTTCAGCTAGAAACCTCAGCATCCTCTGTGACCCTTCTCATAACTTCTCTACTTTCATCTCCAAAACGGGAATAGCAGCTCGCCTCAACCTCCTAAATATTAGGAAAATTGAGGCACCTCCTTCCTTTCAACACCACCAAGCATCTCGTAACCACTCTTGTCTTCTCTAATTTGGACTACTGTGCCAGCAGCCTCTTTGGTCTTCCCAACTATGCTTTCTGTCTTCTCCACAAGACCATTAATGGCACTACCAGGACTCTCTTTTAACTCCCTTACTTCTCACCTACTTCCTCGTACCGTCACCAAGCTGAATGGCTGATGATGGAAAGCAGGGCCAAATTTAAATTTCTTCCCCTGGTCCACACATCTATCCATGGTAAGGCACCACTGTATGTATCCTCCTCTATCAAACTCTACAAGTCTTCTCGTATTCTCTGTTCATCCTCCTCGACTGCCCTTATGGCTCCTCACCTCCCTGTGCTTTCTCGTGCTTCCGCTACTTCTATTTTCTTGCTCCGTTTGCATGGAATTCTCTTCCCCCGACATCCGAGAAACAGTCCACACAGATTTGTTAAAAGGCAAACTAACAGCCTACCTCCTTGCCTACGAATTACCCTTTAACCTAATTCTGATATGCCATCTGCCTGCTAGCTAACAATTTTCCCTCACCTCTAACTTGCCTCTGTCCCTCACTTCCTCTGCCTCCACTTCAGCACTTCACCCATCATGGGAACATTCCAAGCACAGCTGCCCGCACTGCCTACCTGCACTTGAAAATAAATGTCCAATGTTCATTGTCCTTAATCAATGTATGTCTACTTATGTATTGTCACTGCGACTGTTCCATTTACTCCCATCCACAACCTGGTCAGACTGTCCCTCAAACTCACCCCATTATGAGAAACTCACTGCTTCCTGTCAAACCTGATTTTCTTTTCTATTGTACGTTCTTTTGTGATCAAAAGAGCATTGTTCCTCCTGTATATAAATAAATACATCTATCTCTTCAAAACTCCTGCAAATCCCTGTGGCTCAACTGCTGGATTTGGGCTCATCTGCAGAAGCATGAGGATGAAAAGAGATACCCAAGTCTGAGGTTTTGATGTTCAAGGGCGATTGTGGGTGGTTCTTAGGCAGAACGCAAGTTCACACCGCTATTTTTAACAAAAATGTGACTGCCTGTTTCTTTGTGATTTGAGTTTAGGAAGGTCAGGCGAGACTGATTCACACCTGAGTAATCAGCCAAACCATGCAAACAATGAGTTACCTGAACAAGACTCACTTGTTATCTTCCCTCAAAGTGTGTTAATAATGAAAGAAATCCTTGTGCTCATTTCTGCTGTTGCACTATACCAACCTCTGCCTGCGTGTGCTTTCAATCAAGCCCCCCAAGCACACATCCCTCCTCCATTGAGACAGATGGGGTGATGCATCACACAGCCAATCACCCTAGCCCTAATGCCACTGCCTGATTGACCAGCAACCCATTCCAAGCAATGTTTTTCCAGCACACTCCAAACAATTGTCCCAGTGTTCTCAAAGTGTGTTAGTTTCAGCTATTGTTCTAAATGACGTCATGCGTGGGAATGCTTTCCATTAAGTTTCCCCATCACAATATATGGAAGCAAATTGGCCTAGAACGTGTCATCTGTCTCAAACTAAATCCGAAAGCTCTACAAAGTCCTACCAACCATATTCTCTAGGATAAACAGATCATTCCTTTCAAAGATGTTTTAAAAAATATAAAATGCAATTCTATTCTTTTCAGCACTGCCTAAAATCACCTCGAAAATGAATGCGTGGAAGCATTACCTTCAGTCAAATACACTCATCAGCACCAAACATCACACCCTTCCCTGCCTGGAAGACTCTGGCGTCTGCTGAAGAGGTCCAGAAGCAGGTTCCTTGGATGACAGATGTATCTGGCTGCCAGCACTCAGTTACCTGAATCTCTTAAAAGTAGCAGAAGTTCGGGAAATCAGGAAAACCGGGCTATTTACTGGCGCAACACAAACAAGTCATGCAGATAAAAGCACAGGAAAAAGTACAATTCGCTATTATTGTTTCTCAAACTGATACTGCCAAGCTGAATTTGCCTAGGACAGTCATTGGACATGTGTGCACACCCAACCAAAGATCACCATTTCAGAAACATATTATCATGCCGTGTTATATATACACTGCCTTTGGGTGCAATGTTTTCAATATCATTTCTGAAGCTATTTTGAAGCGTAAGTGTAACATTTCTTAGAATACTGTCCTCGCAACCTCCATTCTGACTCTGGCAAGAAAAGATGAGTCAGTTTACTGAGGTGTCTCAGTGCCAGAGAAATGTCTGTTATGATGGTCCATGTGCCAAGAGTTTGAGAAATGAACTCTATTAGAAAGTTTTGACGCAATTGAGGTTCCTGACATAACATGTCATTTTGCACATCTCTATAGCACACATTTTCTCTGAAAATGTCACAGGAACCAGACGGGTGCTGCTGTAAATAACAGCACATGTGCTGTGCATCGGGAGACCTGATTCAATTAAGTGATGCAAGAAATGCGCAGAGCTGCAAAGGACAGGCTTCTATGTGACAATATCACACTAAAAGTTCATAGATCAAAGTCCAGCTAATTGAACGGATTAAATTCAGTTCATTTTTAAAAGCACATTATTTTCTAAAACAACGCATAGCTAAACTGTGTGTGGCCTTTTGTTCGTAACAGAAAAATCCCACAGGTTCTTCACGTAAATAAGCGGTTACATGTCAAACCTCTGTAAGAAATAATGTTATGTTGAAATACCACACACCCACGTCAGGCTTTTTCAGCTTCCTGTGGATTTTGTGCAGGATAAAGAAAACGTGCTGTCATGTTCCTTTTGTCATTCTTTATGCGCCTTTAGAAAAGTGATTTCGCTCTCTTTGCGTGTACTCTGAAAAAAAGGCTTCACTTAGAAATTATATTCTGAATCGACGATTGGCCATGGGGTGCAACCGACAAAGAGAACAACCACTCTACTCTCAATGGGGAATATGCCACCAATTAGAGGCAACGACGCAAGTGGGAACTGCAAAATATGTCCACTAATAATGGAAGGAGAAGCAACCATTAATCTACCCAATGGAACACAGAAACAAATCAACCAATGTGCCCACTGCAATACCACATACTTGCCAGTCTCGGGAGGATAGCTCTGGGGCAAAGCGCTCTACTTGGAAACAAGCAGACGTGGAGCAACACAGGTTCCATCCCCGTGTCCACTCGTAGAAACCTCTGGGTATTAAGCACGTTATAAATAACCATTTATACAATACATATGGGATCTGATGCAACTGCTGAAAAGGGGACATCGGAAGAACTGTGCGACCCCTTAAAATACAAACCAAAAACAATGACTGCAGATACCCATGTCAGTGCACTACAGTTTGCAACACACTAACTCAACTCAGCTTGGAGACAATGGGCCTCATTACACGGTAGGAGGTAACCATGGCGCTATTAGCGCCATGGTTGCCGCCGGTACCGTACCGAGTCCGCCTTGGTGGTGGGCGGAATTACCGCCCTACTCCAAGGTGAGCGGGGGCGGTAATTCCCCATTCACCAAGGCCCTTCCCCATTCCCATTTTTGCCCCCATAGGGCATAATGGGAATGGGGAAGGTGCTAATTACGGTACCGCAAATTGCGGTACCCTAATTAGCTCCGAGGTCCCTTTGCGGGTCCCGTCCTTAACGCCTGGAAAAACCAGGTGTTAAGGGAGGACCCGCAAAGGGACCTCGTAGTAAGGCGGTAAGGGTTTACCGGTACCGGTACCCTTACCGGTACCGGTAGACCCTTACCGCACAACGTGTAATGAGGCCCAATGAATCTACCACCTTGGGGCGGCAACTGAGAACTTCAACTACACCAGAGAGAGGCTAAATGAATTAGAATCATGGATACCTGCTAGACTCGATTAAAGCAGGACAGTGAACTCAATACCTATCTCAAAACTTTTGGTCATCTTTAAAACCACTTCGGAGACTCAGAATGTAACTGCAAAACTATAGTTTGTATGCATTGGGATACACCCACAGTGTCTAACAGTATCTTCTGTAACTCTATCCAAGGTCTCAACTGTCATATTTGCATGCATACCCACACAATTCTTACCATACAATATACCTTAAAAAGATTGACACAACCGAAAAATGTTTTGGATATAACTTTGCACAAATAGGGATACTCTGCAACTTGAACAAATATGTCCCATAACAACCTAACTCTTCGAAATTACGGTTTCCAAGCATTTGGGGACTAATATGTGTAATAAGGAAACAAACACCTACAATGTATTGGGGGATTAATCTCTACCCACCATAATACAAAACATATATTATATGCACACTATATGAAAAAAGGTACAGTAAAAGAACTTAGTCAGGTAATAGTAAAAAAAGAAATCCAACTGCTGCACAAATAGACGCTACAATTAATCACAAAATAAAATAAGGTCCAAAGTAGAAAATCAAGCTATAATATGTAAAACTTTAAAAAAAAAAAAACGAATAAACCAAGCTATTGAATATTGGCAGCCAGTAGAATACCCTTTGGCTACAAGAGAATTATCACCAATATGGTCACAATGTTTTGGGAAAGCGACGGAATGACGCCACTGCAGCACTACACTGCTATGATGATACCAATCTCTAGAATATATATCACCGCAATTAGTAATTATACACAAAAATAAGTTCCAAAGATGATGAGAAAGCCTCAATATGGGCCATATTTGTGATGTCAGCTTTGATGTCCTGGGTGTTAGTCTTAGCAGTGCAGCATGGTGGTGGCGCAAGTTAGGGTTGCTTAGCTTACCATAACTGGCGAATTTCTGAGGTTTTTCGGTTTTACTTGTAACACTTTAAAAAAGTGTTTTCAATGATATATATATATAGGAACAAACCGTGCAGTGCACGTTGCAAATGTACTCCTCCACCACAAATATGCACAAAGTAGCAGGAATCCAGTCCTTTAGCCTCTCACGGTCCTTTATTGTTGGGTCCCTCAGCAGGGACAAAGAAAGCCAATATTACGCATTGCACAACAACTTGTTGCTTGATCACATACAATGCATACATGTGGATAGCTGTCTACGTACATACCAGTGTTCTCTATGGTCAAAATGGAGAGAAGGACATACGCCTTTCTTTGTGTGTGCTGCCAATGAGACAAACTCCAAAGGCATGCAAAAGCTGTCGGCCATGTTAGCATGCCCAAAATGATGTTGTAATCAAGGAACCTAAACCAATAAAACCGGGAGCCAAGGAACAAGGTTAATATCGGTCAAGAGCACTTACATTTCAACATGAATTATCGATTGGAAGCGGATGCACATCCGAATTGAAATCCATAAATGCAAATCCATAAACAAATCACAATGCATCAAAAAAAATAAACCCTAGACTACACTGATTCACATGTCACAGGGTTTCTCATATGTAAAAATGAAATTTAGCACAAGGTTCCATATAAATACTGACACATGCTATTGTAATGATCTCAACTCTGAGGGAATTCAAGTGCATAGTGCTTGCCTCAGGGTCACGGCCCAATTTAAAGTGCATGGTGCTCGATGAAAAACAACTAGTAAAGTGCAATCGTTATACCTGAGTAAATATATATCTCTTCAATCTTTCCTGCTCTGTAGCAATGCTCAGGAGGCCATCCTTCAAAATGGCCCTCTATCCCCCGTGCAGCACAATTGAGAACCAGGAAGCAGAGTGAGCTTCCTGGTTTCTGAGGGCATGCATTATAAAGCCAGAGCGTCTCCATCATGCTGCCCAGGAGGACCTAAATGTGCAGGGAAGCCCTGGAGTGCCCCCTATGTACATTTAGGCCTGCAGTTGACCAGCCTGCATACCCTTTGGGCTGAGCAATGCCAGGGAAGAAAACCAACCCAGTCCATTGTGCATGCACTCTTAGGAACTTAAACTGCCAAAGGCACTCCATGTTTCAATTTGACAGTTAAAGCCAGCCCAGGAACGCTTGTGGGTGATTTTTGCTGGGCTGGCTTTGGCTCGTCCATAAAGGACGATGGTGGCAGGACCGCTCCCCGTCACCCATTGTAAATGACCCGCAACTCCGAAATATGTAAGAGATCGTTCGGAATATGGTTATGAATACAATTGTCAAAGAATTTAAGAAGGAAATCAAATATATATGATTACTAGCACTCTACACTTTTGGTATGCAATTTGACTATCACTTGACAATTGAATGCAATTGAGTAAATTGACCTATATTGTATTTGTACTTAAATGTATTTTGGTGAAATAGTACTGTGTTATTCGAATGGTGATGTAAATAAATTTGTGTGGAAAAGGTTTATCTAAAGCTGTATATATACACACTATAATACATTTATTTGAAAAAGAATGCTTTGCTTGGGCATGTTGTTCAGGAGAACAGCAAAACAAGCAGGGTTCTGAGAAGTCCTGTGCCTGAAAGGCACTGTTCACTGAGCATCACTTGTGGGGAATCTGCAGCAGGGAAAGGCACATCACTGAATGCTACTCTGAGAAAATCAGGGATGAGCTCCAGGGTGCATCTCACACTCCTGTGGCATCTTCCAAGCCATACCTTTTCCTTCTGGGAAGAAATTGACTCTGAATAGGCACTTAGACATGCAATTCCAGTTCTATGAATTCACCCAAAAGCAAAAAGGCCTGATTTTCTCCACTTGAGTGCGCACTTGGTTCACACAAATGGCGGAGTCTCTCTTGTCTGGCTGTGCTGAGTTTGTCTTTGCTGGCATTCTCCTGAAGGCGGATCTAACCAACCAAAACCTACCCTCCAGACGCAGAGCGTCACGTAGTGTCTGGGAGTGTTTCCCGTGTGGAGTCTCACTTTTCTCTAGCTCTGCTGAGTTTGTCTTTGCTGCATTCTCCAGAAGGCAGAGCTAACCTACCCTATGGACGCAGAGTGTCGCAGAGTGTCCGGGAGTGTTTCCCGTGTTCACTGGGAGCCAAGGGAGCCAAGGGGAAAGAGGAGGATTATTTGAGCGGTGGTGAGTGACTGGTAAGACCTGCCTTGCTCTGTTGTTGCCTGCCTACTGGCCATTTGGACCTATTACAGCGTGATACATCCCCCTTCTTTCGCTCCTATTACTGAGAATACTCTATGGTCAAGGGGAAAATGATTCAAGAAGTGACATCCTCTTGTCCGAGAACATAGCAGCAAACCCGATCATTTGAAGAAGGAAGGCAAGTCTCGATCAAAACCTATACACACCGTTTACCAGTGCAATCTTTGAAGGCACTGGCGCATACTTCTGAGTCAGCCCTAAAGGTGTGACAGCCCCTCACGGAAATTGCTTTGAAGGATGCAAACATGTGGGTAAGAGACTCAACAACAGGTATGGAAGGTATTCATCTTTCCAGACTTTTGAAAGCAAAAAAATCACCATCAGCGACCTTGGACGCACGTGAGCCTTACAAAAAAATCTATTTATCCTCTTATAAGCAAAAAAATAATGAGCCCCAGTTATCTTTCTTAATGCTTGGTTCTTCACGTCTAAGGAAAAACACTAATGATCTAACTGATGCAGAGATCCTGAAGACGGATCTTTCACTGATCTTCTCTCAGCCCCTTACAGTAAATTCTAACAATTGTACCGAGCACAAATTAGGGTCTTCAAACTGCTCTAAGCTTGAGGTCAAATCTCCAACAACATCCAATAAAAAGGCAGTTCCTGACAGTCGAGGAGCAGGGTCTGCTTCACTCCCTTCATCGCATGAGGAGACTCCGCACAATATCGCCATATCTCAGCTAACCATTCTGGACGAGGAGTGTTCAGGAAAAACAAGCATGGCCTCGGCTCTTGCCTCTCGCCTTATCAGAGATATTTCTCGAATTAAAAATGACTTTGGATGACAAGGTGAAGGGGCACAATTTAGATTTCATCAATGAATTCTCTAATAAGTTTAATTTACAATGTGAAAATACAACCACTCAAAGAGCTTGTTCTAACTCTTTGAACACCACAGAGAAACTCGCTCTCAAGCCGAGGTCCAAAAGTGGTAGTAATGGGAAGGCCTCACAAACTTAAACACATTGATTTCCTTTTCTACTGACTTTCCTCTGCCGATTTCTAAAAAACAACTGTCGATGTCTAACTCCATATCATCATTGGAAGATTACATATTTTCACCTAGAACGCTTCATGGCCCGCTCATCTCCCAAGTTCCATGACTTCCAACATTCAATTGAATGTCATGTCAGCAGTAACTATTGCTCTAACACCATGTATAAAATAGTACAAGACAATAAATGACTCATTTAAAGACCAAGCAACGCTCCTGGCTATGATCCATATGAAAATGATTTATATGGAGTAATTTATCACATCGTTTCAGACAACGGTAGACAATGAGGCAGCGAAAACTCCTGGAACCATTGGATTTTGAGTGTGCTGACAAAAGAAATATACTAGGCACTTTTTCAGGAGACTTTACAGGGAAATAGGTCTCCAAGAAGTACATGTCTTGATTTAGGTGAAGCTGATTTCCAAGAGGTTCCTCCAATCTGCAAACCACTTAGTGCATCTGTTGGCCCTTGGGCAAAAATCATCTTAGAAAAAGCGGCTTGCACAATAGACTTAACGAGTGGTGGAAAAAGGGACTTTGCTCTCGCATCAATCTAACACAAATAACAACATGTCTGCATTGGATACCCAGCTGCCAAAATCAGGGACAACTATAAGGGCAAAAGCAGTTGTGGTTGCGACCTTGGTTAACTCTATGGAGGATACTTCTATCAAAGTGACTGATGGTGTGGATTCACCATTCCCTATATTTCAAGAAAGAAAGAAAGGGAAAATTGGGAACAAGGCCCCTAGAGAGTTATTAAAACAAAAAAGGCCAAAAACATATCCCATGTAAAATATAAGAAATCCAATGATGCACAAACTATCTTCTATAATGTATCCTCTCTGCTGACTCTCTCTATAACAACTCACATGAGAGAGCCTCGTGATAAATTCTTGGAACATCGCCCAGTGACAGCAGGACATCTTAAACCCGATGGTGGGCTTTTTCTGGACAAGATGCAGCCTTCATCTTTATTTGAGAACACGGATCTCTTAGATCTTTCAACATACTTGTTTGATGAAGAAGGTGAGGTGGACTGGTCGGACTCCAATATACAGGGTGCACAGCCTGTTGCTTTCCACATAAAGGGTTCCCTGGCAGCAATATCATCACTGAGCACAATCCTGGCTTTTAATGCCTTGAAGGATGGCTGCTCTGCTACGGCAATGAAATCCATGATGAAGAGTGTGTCTGTCAAAAAATCTAACCTCAGTGATATTACCTTGGCGAGGGTGGAAATACATTAACAAAGTCCCTATGGATTTGGGCCTTCCATTCTTTACATTGAATGAAAAACGACTGATGACAAATTTAAATTTTACTCTGCTAAGAAAGGGGGTCAGCAGGATTTTATATCTCCACCCTCAAATGTAGTCGACAAAACACTGTCTCAAGAGAAACCTCTGTCTGGCAAATCAGATGTTCAGGGACACAGGCCCTTATGGTCATTGTTCGGAAGTGACAGAAAGGTGCGACAGAGCCCTTATTTTTTGCTGGAATGTGTCCTAATGGCCGATGATGGATTGATCCTGAACCGGTCGAATGTTTTGAGATTGCTCCATCATATTCCACTACTGAGATTTGTCAATACAGATGTATGTCTAAAAGCTTCATTAGTCTGAGCTACAACTGCTGGCTAATCCCCCAAATGCATCGTTCCTACAGGAACTGGAGGATGTGAACAGAAATGAGCCAAAAATCACGGCCCTCAGTGGTTCAAAGAATGTGCAGTACATTGTCAGATGCTTCAGGGTTTCCAACTCGTTAGAATGGCTACAAAAACGACATCTGCCAGTCAACATATCAAACACTTTATGACCCCAGTATTGTACTTTTTCATTAGTCATAAGTTGGTTCAGTTTGAATCGTACATAGGCCTTTCTAGCTTTCCTGCATGGAACGATTTCTAAATAGCATGCGCGATCACCCCATTTTCTGGTAAATTTTGCATATTCGTAGTAGGTTTTACTCTTGCCTATTTTGTCCAACATGACACGCCAATAGTAGGACTGAAATTTCCTTTTACAGGCAGGAATACCGGCCACTTTCTTTATCGATCATTGTATACTCTACTATTTTCTCAATTTTTCTTTTAAATCTCAAAATGGAAGGCAACGACCCTCCTTTATCAGTCCAGCCAAATCCTCATATAAGGACTGTTTGGGTGGCACAAGCATTTTAACATAACCATTCATCAAGCGCCAATGTCATTTAACAGATAGGGGGAGAATGCCCAGTTCATGACAAATTAACATATTTGGGATTGACAGCGCCAATCCAAGAACCTGTTTCCACAGTCGGCCATGAGCACAGTCCAGGAAATCTTCCAGCTCAGATGTGCAGATGTCAAGAGCATTCAAAAGGATCGGTTCCACCTTTAAGAGGTAAAACTGTAGACTGGGCAGCAGTGAAAATTGGCTGTGGCAGTGATATATGATCTTCACTTGGGAGGCCAGCAATATCAATTTTCCATTAATGACCTCCTTCCATATAGCCGCAGAGTGGTTGGCTGAAAGCTGATAACCCAGATACCTATTTGTTTGCATCTTAGGTATTACAACCTCATTAAGTGGCCAAGAAAATGTAGATGTTAGTCTCTTGCCATCTGCAAATACAATGATGAAAGACTTTGCTGGGTTTACTTGCAAGTTGTTCTTAAAGGCATAGCATTGAAATGATGAGAGTTTTGCCTGGAGACCAAAGGGGGTGCGATCCATGAACAATAGATCGTCTGCAAAGCCTAACCTATTCAATGCCAACCGGCACAATTTAACCGGGTATATAACAGCATCACACCAAGCTGACTCCAGATCCACTAAATATAGATTAAATAGAATAGCGGCCAGGTTGCATGCATCCCTGCTTGAGGCCTATCTCAGTTGTTATCAAATGGGTCACAGCCCCCTCCTTGGACAGTCTAATTCAATAGGTGATGTTTTGATGCAGAAGGGCAATCATAGCCACAAAATGAATCGGAAATCGCCCAGAACCATCATCTTCTCCCATAACACTGATCTAATGACAGTATCAAAGGCTGCTGTGAGGTCCAACGCTGCCATATAGATTGGGCCAGTATGCGAGCACTTGGTTTGTTCTTACAAGTCGGCCACAATGGTCGCATTTAACGAGCACCCCAAGTATTTATGAAAACCTACTTGGAAGCGTGGCAGCAGATAAAGTTGGACAATATAGTGCTGGAAAGTCTCCAAGAGTAGGTAGGTGAAGATTTTTGCGAGGCATCCATCAGGGCAACGGGCCTAAAGTTGTTCGGGTCATCAAGCCTCCCTTTTTTATAGATTGGGATAATGATTGCAGAGCACCAAGAGGGCGGGATGACACCTAGCAGATAAATATTATCATACTTATTCTGTAAGATCTTGGACCACAGTACCGGGTCAGCTTTAATTAGGCAAGGTGGAATTCCATCGAGGCCCGGCGCTCTGGAGCTTTTAACAAATAATGTACCAGGATGCGGTATTCATCATCTCCCTTCCCCACATTTTGAACACGGGTCGAAGTGGGACTCTGGAGCGCAGCACATGCTCGAGCATTCCCAGCATGAGACGACAGTTCCATTTTCAGCTATCAGGATTTTCGATGGCCAAGTCTCTTGCTCTATAAAAGGTCTCTTGCCTTTGAGGGCCTGATGCATTCAAAATAACAACAAAGGTTCCTTTATGCTTGTGCACTGGGTGATGCTTTTTCACCCTTGGATCCCCGTCTGTGGCATTCACAAATCTCAATGTCTTTTTAAACAGTTCAAGGTGGACAACTCTCTGCCGGGTTCAATCTTGTCAACACACTGTTCCTTTGAGACTTTAGACTTTGCCCCTTTTCATCGGCATCCCTCCTTCGGGTTCACTCTTGCCAATTTCACAATTCCCTCTACTTTCTTATGATGTAGGATTCACTTCCCTTCTTCATGATAATATGCCGGTCAAAGACTTTCGACTGTACAGAGAATTTTACTAGACCCCTGTATGACCACTTTGACCCTCTTCTCACCTCTCCCAAGGCCTTCTGGTAATAGTAGTTTCAACAATTGGGTAACCGCCCAGAGTTTCTCCAGTGAGCACTCACGTGGTGCCTTGCTCATCTGCAGCTGGCTTTCCTCTTTTACCTCAACAGTTCTTTGTACATTCCGCAATCAGCCATTTGCTAATTTTGTTCAACACAGTTCGGTTTCTTTATCGGGGACAATGCTTGCACGAGGAAGGGGGTGCCTCATGGGGTTCGGGAAGAGGGTTAACTAGCTATGCGAGGGGCTCTCTGCATTCGCAGAACAAATGCGGGAAAACAACAACCTCCTACGGCAGCAAATTCTAATCCCTGGCTCCATCCCATCTACCTCCACCACCCCCACGAGGATCCCAATAGGGAACCCCACAGCAGAGGTTACAGTGCAGGCTGCTGCAGTGCTCTCCAGCATCCAGTGCACATCAGGAGTGGCCACGTAGCCAGTGATCGGACTGTGCACTGTCAGCCTGGGCACATGGATTGGTGTGGGGAGGGGGGACTGTGTGCAGGTGAGTTGGTGGTGGGTGGGGGTTGGGGGACTGTGTGCAGTGGAGTTGCTGATGGGTTAGGGCTGGAGGGGCTGTGTGCAGGGGAGTTGGTGGTGGGTGGGTGTGGGGGGACTATGTGTAGGGGAATTGGTGGTATGGGACTGTGAGCAGGGCAGTTGGTGGTGGGTGGGGGAAGGGGAGATGGGTTTAATTTCACATACATTAAAGCCTGTTGAAAACAATCAAAATGCAAGGACAATCATGATTGTGTCCTAGTGTTCTTTATTCAAAATGTGCAGGTTGTGTTATGTGTCCTGTCACTGTGCTAAAAATAATTGTCAATCAGTGCCTATCTGGCCAGCCTCCCCTCCCTCACCCAATGCCTGTGTATATCTGGCCCTGCTCTGGCAACATGGTGCTCGTCATCATCAGCCCCTGGGTGTTGCCGTTCTGCACCAGCGGATAAGGGCACATTCTGCCTGAGGCAGATGTTGTGCTGCATTGCACATGCCAAGACGATTTTGCCTAATTTGTCCGGGCCATACATGAGGGCCCCTCCCGTGCGATCCAGGCACATGAATCCTACTTTCAAAAGTCCAAAACATGTTCAATGCAGATGCATGTCTGGCTGTGGGTATGGTTGCAGGCGTGGTCATGTGGTGTTATAGGGTCACACACAGGGATCATCCTGAGTCACCTGCATGGGATGGGATGACAACATCATGCATTTGTACTGTGTGTGGGTCTGCAGATTCAGTACATTCAGCCATAATTCACCATGGCACTCCTGTGAGCAGCGGGCCATGCAATGTGTGATGGGTGTCCATCCTTCCAATTTCATGCTATGCATTTTTGTCAAGTACATGCACCCTATGTTGTTGAGGTGGCTGTCCTGTGGTGGATGATGGTTGACTGCATATGGGATGGCTATTGTGGCACGGGTGGACATGGCACTTCAGGTAAGGGTGTGCATAGGCCACTTGTACTCATCATGAATGGCCATGGACTCACAGCTTGTACCTATAATAGAGTGTAGGATTATTCCCTTCCATTATCGTGCAAGGGGCCGTGGGAGCCGTGTGCCCCGGGTTCAACCTGAAACGCTCCTTTGATATGGCATGGCCAGTGGTGCATGGAGTCCCACAGGATGATGCTACTGTTATGACTGCCTAATCAGGGGAAGTAGGCATTTTCTTTTTGATGTGCCTGTTTCACTGGATGATGGGAAATGTGCATTGCACCAACAATTTGGTTTAACAGTAGATGCATGTTTCAGTGCTCTAATGGGATACTCTGTCTGTAATGTTCATGTACATGTTTAATCCTCAATATTTAATTGATACAGTACTTAAGGGAATTGGGAGTGGCATTCTCTCATTTCAGAATCCTATATGGGGCCATGTGTGTACTCGCTGTTGGGTAATGGGGGGGTGGATCTGCACTGCAGCACACTCCAGGTGCATTCAGGTCATTATGGTCTGATGTGTAGTTTGCAGCGATGTGTGTCCATCACCATGTGTGGGTCCAGGTGTGGTGGCCGTGTGCATGCGCCCTTCGAGGCCCCACCTTAATGGTGCAGGTGTTGCAGAGGTGCTGATGGTGCCACCTCTTGCAATGCAATGCTTCCTGTGGCGATACCCCCCCCCCTTTTTACTTCAGCTTAAACATGCATTTTGATCAGGGTTTGTACTCACCCACTATCCAGGTCCATTGTCCCCTGTGCCTCTCCATGTGGACCGGAATTGTGCTGTTGGGTGGATCCAGGATAGCAGGCACAGCAGTGGCTGATGTTTAGGTAAGGCCCACAGTTCATCTTCCCATTCAATGAATGGCAGTGCTTGTGGCTCCACAACACTGCCTCATTGGCCTGGGGTGCAACCAATGCAACATGGGTGCAGTTGATGGCTGCAATGACATTGGGCACTTGTGCAATGCCATAGAACCGTGCCTTGAGGTCATTCACCAGTACATTGGTTGTGGGCAGTGCCATGCGCAGGTTTACCTGGCACATCAGGGCATCCAGCACCTGGCCCAGGATTGCACTGAATATGGACTGGGCCATGCCATGCATCATGGCCACATAGTGCTGGAAGGTGCCCGTCCCCAGGAACTGCAGGACTGCCACCAGCGTAACCAGTGGGGGCACAGCTGTGTGGATGGCAATCCAGCTCCCAATGTCATTTTATATCAGGGCCAGCAGCTCTGTGATGGTGGCCCAATCCAGCCGGTACTCAGTAACTATATGGATGTCACTGAGGGCCCAGGGTGATAGCCAGACCCTGGGATGAGTGCACGCCTTGCTAGGGCTGGTCTCCTTCTCCTCCTCCTCATCCTCATTCCACCCCCGCACCCCTGTGCTCCATGTTCCCTACCCTGGTTGTCCAGCATCTGTAGCTCCAGGCGCAAAATGTGGAACTGCAGGTCAAAGCTCTCAGCAAAGAATGGCAGCATGGTGTTGAAAAGTGTGCTTGGGGCCTGGGTGTGTCTTTTGTAGCCCTCTGGTGTGCAGAGTATGCACATGTTGCTTTATTCGTGGCACCTGGGTTCATTTACCTCCAGGTCGATGCTGGAGGTAAATCCAGCTTTATTAATGCCAGTTTTCGGTGGTAATACCGCTGGAAATGGGTTTGTGATAGGTCTGTGATAATGCACTAAATTGTTGGCGGTGTTATCGCCGGGTGGAATAACGTTGTCTGTGCGACCGCCAGCTGTATTAACGCTGGTCCTTTTGGGTCTGGCGGTCATTTTGCAGGGTTGTGATCAGGCGGACCAGTATTCCAGGTGGTAATACCATTACTGACGAATTTAAGGGCTACCGCCCAACCCGTGATGAGGTCCACATTATTTTACAACTGACGGTTGTCATTGTAAGAAGGACAATCTGGTACACTTTTATTACATATATATTTTTTTAAATACCCCATTGAGAAAGTGCACGGCACAAAACACCAGTGAAGGTTCCCATATGTTATTTAGGAAATTTAAGAGCATTGTGGAAACGTAAGAATGACTAAAGATCTTCATATTTGATTAATATGTCTATGGTAAAAGGGTTATATGCTTGAATCACTTAGCAAATAATATACCTTCGTCTTGGTGGCCAGTTCATTTTTCAAACACTCCATCGGCCAGCCTGAGAATTTGGGTGTGAGATTAAAATGGATGCAATATCTGTCACTGCATTGGAGTCCAAGAGCATTCCTGCTTCTCATTTCTGGAGATACCTTTTCCTGTTCTATGTGAAGGGAGGCTTGCAAAGTTCTAGAGGGGCTGGAAGGTGTCTCTGTGTATGACGGGTCACCAATAAACAGATGTTCTTAGGTAATTGATTTAGTAGATACATTTCAGACCAAATAAATATGGCTGTAGCAAAACAAATGGGATGATGGCTGGAAGGTTTAGAGTTAATCTTAACTTCTGGCATTGCTCTGGGCAACCCTCCAGACCATCGTTCTTCGCCTGCCAAGCCACTACATAAGGATAAATACCATCTGCAAATCAGGCTTGGCCCACCCAAAAGGGGCATCCAGCCCAAACTGCTAGGTCACATCCCTTCTGCACAAGACCACAAGAATCCTCAGACATTTTTGCGTAGCGATCCAATCTGCACATCACTGATAACGCTCAATGAGGACGAAACATGTCTTGGGTTGCTTATGGTCTTGTGCAAAAGGGATGTAAACAAGCAGGTTGGGCTGGAATGTCCATTTTGGGTTATGACCAAGCCTGATTTAGATATGCCTTTTCTCTTTTCTATAATGGCTTTCTTTAAATTTACCCCATAAAGTTCCAAAACATGTGTCAAAACCTAATCCTACCTTGTCAAATATGCCTGTGACCGAGAAGACCACCAAATCAACTGGGGAAGCCCCCCATCTGCATCTGAAGATATCAAAGATAACCAACATAAATCCTCTTCAGACTTTCCATCACCTTACTCTAGATGAAAGCTGGTTTAGAATCTGTCCACAGCAAATTGGATAATTCGGGATTTAGGGTGTCAATGCTGGAGAAAATAATTGAAAAAGAAAGCATCTAGGGGGTGTGGCCTGACGCTGAGCGGTACCAATGTAAGAGGGTGAGCTCTGCTGTGTGCCCCTGTAAAAAACCTTATTAAGATTCAGTAACCACTGAAACAGGTGTAGAGAGGTGAAGGAGAACAGAAGCACCCCTCCAGGGAAACAATTGGAGAACGGACCGTAACGGGAAGAGTACGGGTGATGCCGTTTGAGAAGCAGTAGCGAGAGCGTAGCCGCAGCTGCCATTTTATGAGCGATTCTCCGACGGAAAATTGAATGAGCAAAAGGGCACTGGAGACCCGATGCGAGGAAGAGAGAAGACAGATCGGGCAGCGAGAAGCAAGGATGAGCAGTAGATTGGGCTAGAGATTGAGAAGTGGCGGCCGGAGGCAGACACATGGAGTGAGGTGTGTCAGACCTCGGTGAAAGGTGTGGAGAGCCATGCTGATTGATGCAGCAGCAAAGACAGGTGCAGGGACTAAGCCCCTCTGTTGGAAGAGCAGAAGGGTTATATAAGTGAGAGCAGTGGCCATCCCCCCAGTGGCGGTCCCAAGGAGGAAAAGTAAGAAGCAGAGAGAGAGAAGGGGGGACCGTTGCCACAGGTCAGGGAGACCAGAGTGATTCAAGTGGGGAAAGGAAGGTGAGAGGCCGGGCCCAGCCTGTCAAGGGACTGCAGAGTCACTGCAAGTAGAGATGAGGAGCAATGAGAAGAAAAAACACTGGGAAGCAGGGCCCTTAAGGAGTTTTGGCTTAGTGCACCCTTCACAGAGGAGAAATATCCATTGGCATATCAGCCTTTGTGCCACCCACAAGAGCAGTTCACCGCTAAAATCCTAGGCAATTCTCCTCTGAACAAGAGTACCATCAGCAACCCCAGATATGTGTTTTGACCTTGTTGGGCGTCCTCAGTAAGGTCAAGCTAAGCCTCTCTAAGGAACAGTGAGCAAGGAGTCCACATCTAGATTAACCTTGGGTACTTAGGGTGAAACCCCAAGTTTTCAAAATTGAAAAGGAGTTTGTGTGCCCCTCTACTAAGAATGAACATGGGTCAAATACCATGTTCTATGGAATGTCTTCCACTCAGGAGACCGAAGACGAGGAGGGGCACAGCACTGAATTATATGTAGAGAAGCTCCTGCTGCAGACACTGGCCAAATGGTTTTTAATTCAGTGGTTCCACAGGATACCTGACAAGAGGCCTCAGTGAAGGCACCACCCAGGGCAATAATTACAAAGGACTTTAACTATTGCCAAAAGGATGCCATACTCCAGGATGCCAGACAGTGATTGGCATGCATGGTCGGAGGCTCCAAGATCCTTTTGTTTCCCAACTTCACGCTGGAAGTGCAACAGCGGCTGAGGTCCTACGAAGCAGTGAAAAGAAAATGAAGGGAGTTCTGAGTGAAATACGTGATGTTTGATCCAGCAAATTTGAAGGTCTGCTCGGTCAGAATAAGTCCTTCTTCTTCAGTAGACCAGAAGACGTGTGGGACTGGATCAAGACCTAAGGCCATTCTAGAAAAAACTGTAGGCAGGGAAGTGACATTTCTCAGTCCTGAGAGAGCGAGAATGGCCTAGCCTACCAAGGGACAGACATCAGAGTGGAGTCAACAGGCCAGGTCTGGGTGAATCATGATAGCACTTTGTCCTTGGTTGGGACAGCATGGGACACAGAAGCAAGCGTCACAAGGGGTATGCACCAGCAAAGTATAACTGGTGACTGAGAAATGAGTGCCGATGCTGGAGAGGGAACAGACTTTGACCTCTTTCAGGGAGGGGTGATGAACTGAGGGAGAGGAATAAGTGCTATGCGAACATAAAGAAAAAGGCAAAGAGTGGTTGTACAGAGACGTTCGCAGTTGGGGTCCACTTAGTGGTACTACGGCAAGTGAAGGATTGTCCCTTTATTCACCTGTGGGTGCCAAGAATTCCCCATCGAGTGTGTTCAAGGTTGGGCTGTATTGTGCCGACTGGTTGACAGTGTTTGTTTTTTTGTTCATTGGGTTGAGGGGTTAGGGTGGGATAGGGGCAACAGATGCCTCTTAAGGTAAAAGGTGTGGGCAGGGGAGTGAACAGGGAGAATAATGGGAGGAGGAAGGGAAGGGGAAGTGTGGGGCATCCAGCATTGAGAATGTAGGGGTGGCAACAAATGTCATACGTTCTCCTTATGACGGTCCTCAAGAGAGGGGTGGTGTTTCAGTTTTTGAGGCGTCAATTCTCGGAGGTGGAGATGCTGCAGGAAACGCATCTACAAGGGAAAAACTGTCAATTCTTGGGGAGGAATCTGTTTTAAGAAGTATTTCATGCTGGGTATGCAAGTGGTTCCAGGGAGATCGAGATTCTGATAAAAAAAACAGCCAAATGTGAGACTAAGGGAGTGGTGGCAGATGGACATGGCAGATACTTCTGCATCAGTGGTGAGATCGGACTGGAACTGGTTACCCTAGTCAATGTGTGTGCCTCCCTTCCTGGTAAGGAGGACTCGAGAAAGAGGGTAAGGGAGGAGATCCTGGAAGTAGATACCAAGGTGCTGGTGGTGGGATGGTGATTTTAATGATACACTAAATAATGAAGAAAATCATCATACTAGGTCCGCAGCTTGACAAACGCGGATCACAATGCAGCAAGATTGGGATGGGTTGCTGGGCCTGAGGATTGTGTGGAAAGAGAGGCATCCGACAGGGGGAGATTTTTCGTTCCACTCCGAGGCTCATGGTTTGCTGTTGTGTTTTGATTCCTTTTTTAGCTTGGGGAAAAGATACATAGGTTGAGGGGGGGTGGACTATCTCCCAAGGGGGCTCACAGACCATTGCAATGGAAATTGGGGTGGGTTAAACCACAAGAAGTGTGGGAGTTGAAGTCACACCACTTGTATGGATATTGATATTTTATTTCTATCATGCTCGAAAACCAGTTTTTCAGAGCGCGACAAGGCAAGGGAGGGGAACAGGGGAGAACAAAACAATGATCTTACTAGGACCAATGAGATTGAGAACGTGCAAGTGCATGGGAGAGGGTGAGGGGAAAAGTGCATGGAAGGGGGGACATGTGGAAAGTGTGAAGCAAAGGAGAAACAGATAAATCATAATAAATAAATAAATAATAAAGGGCAACAAACAGTGGTAGTGAAGCCAGCAATTGGCAAGTGCTAGGTTTAAGGCAGCAGACAGGGTAGGTCTGATGAGTGCAGGAAGAAAAAGGGGGGAGCTGAATGGGTACAAACACAGACCCCAGTGCAAGGGGTGGCCCGGAGGCAGTTCGGCAGGGTGAGCAGGTACCTGGGCCCAGAGGACAGAGGGTGGCCAGGTGCACAGTGCCAAGAGAGAACAGATCAGCAGGGGAGAGGAGGATCGAAAGCAGAAGAAAAGAGGAAGGTCTTGAGGTACTTCCGGAAGCGGAGATGGTTCTCCTCAAGTTTTAGAGTGGCAGGGAGGATGATCCAGAGGGAGGCCCCAGCCGAAGATAGAGATCTAGCCCCAGCTTGTTTCTTTGAAAAACGACTGACCCTGAGGGAGTTATAGGCAGAGGAGCGAAGAGCTCGAGAGGGGAGGTATTGGCGGAGGGATAGCGGAAGGTTTTTTGGACCCAAACCCCAGAAAGCCTTTTGGACAATGCAGAGTGTTTTGAATTTAACCCTTGCATCCACTGGGAGCCAATGGAGGGATTTCAGAGCTGGAGAGACACGATCCCAGGGTTTGAGGCCAAAGCCAAGTCTTGCAGTCCTGTTCTGGATTAGTTGCAGAGGGTGGGGAGTGGAGGCAAGTAGATTGGGAAAGATGCTGTTACAATAGGCCAACCTAGAGAGAACCAGAGCTTGGGAGACCATGAGCTTCTGGGGGAAGGAGAGGAAAGGCAGAGTACCTCTGAGGAGGTGCAGTAGGAAGTTTGACGTTTTAGAGACATCAGAGATGTGTGCGAAGAAGGAAAGTGTGGAGTCAAAGATGACCCTGGGGTTCTTAGCCTCGCAGGTGGGGGTAGGAGGAGGGCCAAGGGAGGCTGGCCAGAGAGTGAGGGGAAAGGATGGTGAAGGTGTGCCGATGAGGAGGATCTCCGTCTTGCTGGCATTCAGACAAAGATCATTGCCGGCACACCAGTCTTGAATGGCAGTTAGGCAATCAGAGATGAGAGAGGCAGAGGAGGTGGCCGAGGGCAGCCTGAAAATGAGTTGAGTGTCATCAGCGTAGCAATGGATATTTGAGCAGAAAATGGCAATGCAGTGGGCGAGAATTTCCAGGTATTGGTTGAAAAGCCAGGGCGAGAGGTTAGACCCCTCGGGAACACCACATGTAGAGAGGAAGATAGACGATAGGAAGGACCCAAGTTGGACCTGGGAGGGTTGATCAGAGAGGAAAGAGGTCAGCTAGGCCAGAGCCTGATCAGTGATACCCAGGTTATCACGGAGACGGTTGAGCAGGATGGTATGGTTGACCGTGTTGAAGGCAGAAGAGAGATCGAGGAGGATGAGGACAGAGGGAATGTTAGAGTCAAGGTTGGAGAGCAGATCTTCACGGATGTTCAGTAGAGCAGTTTCCATGCTTCTGGCAGCTCTGAAGCCAGACTGGTGGTCGTGTAAGCCCCAGACATGGGTGCCACCCTGGTAGAGGCAACAGAGGATGACTTCTAGGACAATGAGGAATCGTAAATAGTCCAAAGAATCTACGGTCATACAGGAGAAAGCCATTACAGAGGTCTGGCAAAAGATAAGGGAGAGGACAAGGGAGTTGACTGAAGCAAAGACTAAGGTTAGGGAATTGAAGGAGAGATGTAAAGTAGAGAATTCAATAGAATGAAGTAGGGCACTATGCAGGACCCAGGAGAAGATGAGGATGCTGTGTTTTGACGAGGCAAGACACTGGAGTTAGCTGGCTAAAGGCAGGATATACGAGCAAAGGGACAAACGTTGCAGAATGTTGGCATGGATAGCCACGCAAAAGGAATAAGGCAGGTGGATAGCAGCCATTAGAGATGCCAGGGAGCTCAGAGGGTGAATGAACAGGAGATTGGAGAGAGTTTTGGTGCCTTTTATGTCCAGTTATATGCAAGGCTTGCAGCGTAGGAGAGGGAGAGTTGGAGGCCTATCTAAAAGCCCTTCCATTAAGGAGGGTCTCATTAGAGCAAAGGGAGGCACTAGATGCAGCTTTGACGATGGCAGAACTAGAACCTAATATTGTACAGTTGCATTTTGGGAATACTTCTGGCCCCATTGGCCTACCCGTGTAACTGTGGAACATTTCAGGGGATGAAGTGAGCCGGCATATGCTTGATATTTTCTGTGAGAGTAGGGCAGTGGGCAGATTACCCCCTGAATTGTGGGAGTCTGTGATCACTGTCATACATAAAAAGGAGAAGGATAGAGACAGGTGCGAGTCATACAGGCTGATTCGTCTTCTCAACCAAGATGCTAAACTATTAGCGAAAGCACTAACAGATAGACTGCTGGGTGCGCTTCCACACTTGATCCACAGGGAGCAAAATGGTTTAATGCAGGGTAGAGTGATGCGACTCAACTTGTGGAGGCTGACCAGCGTGCTTACTTTGGACAGTCGGAGGCAGGGCGGGGGAGGCAATCCTGTAGTTGGATTCCTACAAAGCATTTGATTCGGTGGCATGGACATTCTTATGGGCGGTGTTGGTGAGGAGGGAGTTCAGACAGACATTCATTGCATGGGTCAAGCTGCTATACGACTCCCCGGTGGCGAGGGTGAGGGTGCACGACTGACTCTCAGCTCCCTTTGCCCTACAACTGGGCATGAAACAACAGGGGTGCCCTCTTCCACCATTTTTATACACACTGTTAATTGAACACTTAGCAGAGACAGTGAGGAATGATGGGATGTTCTGGGGCATAGGAGAACTGGGTGGTCATGAAGATATGATTTTGCTTTTTTCAGATGATGTCCTTTTAAATGTGAGTGACCCAGAGATAACAGTGCCACAGTCGGGGGAACTGTTCCAAACATATGGGGATCTCAGTGGATTAAATGGGGCAAATTGACATACTTGATTCTCAAGGGTGAGATGGAAGATTATGAAGCATGGGGAGAACGCATGTCCTCCAAGCAACCATTTAAGTATATGGGCATTATGGTCACAGGGTCTAGTAAGGAATTCCTTTGGATGAACTGGTAGCCACTGGTGGCGGGTTTCCTCCAAGATGTGGAGAGATGAGTGCAGCTCCCTTTGTCACTTTTAAGTAGGGTATAACATTTCAAGATGACACCATTCCCGAATTTGTTTGACATTCTGCAGGCTTCACAGCACAATATACACATGGAAGAATTCAATAGGGTGGACAGGTGACGGAGATGCATGTTGCAGGGATCTGGTGTTCCGAGGATAGCTCTGGACACACTGAGGAACTCAACGAGGGAGGGGGTGGAGCTGAATCTTCCGAACCTACAGTATTTTATTGTATTGTATTGTTTATTTATATAGCGCCTATTCACAGGAAAGTGTTTCAAAGCGCTCAAGGGGGGGTGGGAACAAGGGGCAAAAGCAACAGTCGTTCAGAGTCCTTGAAATTCTGAGATGGTAATAGTCTGCACAGGCAGAGTAAGTGCGTGAAAAACGTCTAACAGTTGAGACAAAGCAAATAGGCCTGACAACGATTCTGCAATTTTACCAGTGGAAAAGGGGAGAAGACAGGGGAGAACAGACAGATGATGTTCAGGCATGTTGCATTTGGATCGTGCAAGTTCATAAGTGGTGTTTCTGGGCCATCCAACTGGTAGTAGTAAATGGGTGGTTCTTCCTAAAAGTTGCTCAACTTGGGAATCTGGTGGCCAAGGTGTGGCAAACTTTAATGGGGAAGACAAGAGATGGCAATAGATGGGCATTGGACAAACCACTATGGAGGAACAGATTGATCCCAGACTTGAAGAAGATACAAGGGAGGCGCAGATTGGTGGGAAGGGAGTGCGCTTGGTGAGGGATGTGATCCAGGGCAGCGGTTATTAGGTAATTTACATAACTAATAGTGAGTCATGGACTGACCCCAACCATGTTGTACCAGTACATGCAGCTTAGGCATGGCTTAGGTACGAGGCTAAGGGCTGGATCTGATCCTCTGCAGGATTTGCCACTGTTGAGATGGGTGGATATGGACAGCCTGGAAAGGGGAACTCAGGGGCGTTGCTAGGGGGGGGCTAAGGGGGCTATAGCCCCTGATCTTTTGGTTGTAGCCCCGGATAGAATCTCAGGAGCTACAGCCAAAAGACTAGATAGCCCCCAGTCCTGACAGTTCCAACATCAGCTTAGCCCCGGGTCTTTTCCAGACCTAGCAACTCCCCTGGGGGAACTATTTCCATGACTTACAGATGGTTAACTTGTATCACAGCAAGGCCATTGATGAAGTTGAGAGCAGCGTGGCAAAAGGCATTTTGGTGAGCTAGATGATCGGGTATGGGAGAGGGCGTTGGGCATCATGAAGGAGTTGGCAATCGACACAAAGCTTAGGGCCATACATTTCAAAATGCTTCATAGGATGAATTATAAACCACATAGGCTATTTAAAATGGGGAGGAGGGATATTCTTGTTTGTCCCAAGTGTAAGAAGGAGACAGGGACGTATTTGCACATTGTATGGAAGTGTCCAAATGTTAGCTGCGTGTGGAGGCAGGTAATCGCAAATTATAAAAATGGTAGTGGACGAGGAGATGGAAGCAGACCCAAAATTCTGCATATTGGAATTTGGTTGATCTTTCTCTAACGGTGCATGAAAGGAGCGTGGAGATAGCGTGGAGAGGAGAGGCCTTCTCTACAAAGTTGGGAAGATTGGCTGCATAGGCGCTGCCCCTGCAACCAGCCCTCGCACCCTCCTGTGTCTTCCCTGCATACGTGTGCTCCCTCGCACCGAGGCTGCGTGCACTCCCCTTAAACTCAGCACACGTGCGCTACCTCGCAACTTGACTGCATGCAAACCCTTGCTTCTCCTGCTGTGAGCGTTCCCAAGCTTTCCAGGCCGTGTGCGCTCCAACACATTCTCAGGCCACGTGTGCTCCCTCGCAACTTGGCCATGTGCATTCCCTCGAACTTGGCCGCGCGCTCTCCCCTGCTTCTCCTGCCGCATGCACTCCCTCGCATCATAGTTCCCCACATCCTGTTCCGCCCCCCCCCTTGGTTCCCACCTTCCTCTCACAACTCAGCCCCTCCCTTGATCTATTGTATACTATATTGACAGTGTATTGTGCTACACAGGATTTGAAGTTACATTGAATTGCCTGCATTCTTTACTCCTAGGTTTCTGTTGTGTATTGTTCCTTGTTAATGGTATTGACTTTGTTTGTTCCCCACAGCTTTGAGATTGCGTTGTTCTCTTTGGTTTTGACACTGTGTTGTTCTCTACGGTTTTGGCATTACATTGCATTGCCTGCATTCTTCACTTCTAGGTTCACTGTTGTGCTTTGTGCTTAGCTGTTGGCTCTGTATTACATCTGCATTCTTTAATTCTAGGTTCACCGTTGTGCTCTGTGCTTTGCTGTTGGTTCTGTATTGTATCTGCATTCTTTACTTCTAGGTACCCTGTTTTGCTCTGTGCTTTGCTTTTACTTCTGAATTGCATCTGATTGTTTTGCTCTGTGGTTTGCTGTTGTCTCTTAATTGCATCTGATTTCGCCGGTCCATTGTTCTTGTTCTTTGTTGTTTTCCTGTCCCTTTTGTGTCCCCCCTTGTGCCTCCTTCCTGTCTGCCCCCCTGCGCTACCCTCCCTCCCCTGCCTGGGCTCCCTTCCCCTCTCTTTCCTTCCTGCCCCCTCTTTGGTGCTTTCTGTCTCACCTATGTTCTCTAATAGCTTATCTATTGACTATCCTAACCCTCTCACTAAGTCTGGCAGGAAGACGGTCAAAAGGGACATCCTGGTCTCCAGACCAGGCCTCCCTTTTACTGATACCTACACCAGTGCTTCCACCAGACAGACCCTTGCCAACACTCTCTTTGTCGTTCCCTCCCCAGGCCTATGGACCCCCCAATATGGTCTTTGTTCTGTCTCCTTTTTCCTCTTCTCTCATTAATGCTGGTACCCAGTGGTAGGCCCTCCTGGACCCCTTCCACACCTCGAAGATCATCATTAATGTCTACCTGAATGGCACCGTCCTGGTCTAGGGCCCTCAGGCCAATCTCCTCCTTTTTGATAAATTCTTCCCTCGCCTTATCAATTTCCTTTCTTCGCCACTATCCCTTCTTACCCCTCTCTGGCTCCTTTGCTGCCTCCTTCCTCAGCCACCTCTCCGGCTCCCCTTTCTGCTGCTCTGGCCACCCTGTTGCCTCTGTCCTCTGCCATCCCTTTGGCACTCTGTGCTTCCACTCTGACTACCCTGCCTTCTGTTCCTTCCTCCACTGCCCATCCTCGGGCACCTCCAACACTTCCGCAGGGTGTACCTTTGGCCTGTACTCCTCCACAGAAGTCCTTCAAATGTGTCAACCTGCTCCACGTGTCTACTCTCAACTCTTGCTCAACTGTCAAACATTCCATTGACATCTGCCGTCTCCTGGGAGAGCTTGATTTCGATGTACTCAGTCTCACTGATACTTGGTTCACGGCCAGCTCTGTCACAAGTTTTGACACTGTCCTTCCTGATGGCTACAAGATACTTTCCGTACCTAGACCCCATCGTCCCAGTGGGGGCGTAGCCCTGATTTTCCCAGAGTGAATCCCTGCTTCTTTTTATTGTTTTTAAACTTTCTTTATTGATTATTGAACAACAAACAACAATACCCACATTTGTTCCCATCATGACCGCCACCCTCCAACCTCCACCCTTCCGACTCGTAGTATATCAGGCCAAGGGCATGTACTCCTCTGTCAATTTCCTTTCGTTTCACACCAGTGGTTGCTCATATATTCCAATGTACTGCTTCATCTCCCCAAACCAGTTTTTACAGGAGTTTGTACTGGAAAGGAGTAATGGGACGTCCTCATGCACGTCTTAGTTTTTAAGTTCATGGGGTAGACCCAGGGGACGATGCCTCCTGAGCGCTATCCAATTGATATTGTCAGAAAGGGGATCAATAGTCAAATGGGCGACTGGTGGCTGGGAGCTTTGAGGCATATCTGATTTCCCTTAGTTCACTCGTACTCATGCTCTCCAGCCATCTCTAAAATGTGGGGGGGGCTACTCGTCCCCCTGCTTCTTTCATTCCAATGCGGGACTACTCCTCCTTTGAATGCCTGGTCTGAAGGCTCTCTATCTCTCCGGGTGTCTCTCTCACTGTGGCCACTATCTACAGGCCACCTGGCTAGGTCGCCCTCTTCATCTCTGAGTGGGCAGACATCTCCTCCTCCCTCCTTGCCTCTACCTCTCAAATTCTCCTCTTCAGAGACCTGAACATCCACCTGGATGCTACTAGCCCTTCTTCAGGACTCTTTTGCAAACCTCTGCTAGTCTCTCTCTCCCTCTCTCTATTCTTCCCTCTGGCCCAACTCACTCTGCAGGGCACACCCTGGATGTTCTGATCTCCTCAGACCTCCCCTTCTCTAACCCTCTCACCACTCTTCTCTCTTGGAGTGGCCACTTCCTCCTTTCCCCCCACCTCGCTCTCTCTACCCCTCAGTTTAACCATCTCCAGCACTGCCACCTACCTTCTCGGTCATCTGATCCATGAAGCGTGTGTTAGTTGAGGCTTTTGCCACCTCTTTCTCTCCTCCTCCTTCACCTGTTGCTGACTCACACCCTGACACAGTCCTCTCTAACCTTCATCTCTCTATCTCTAACACTCTGGATGTCCTTGCCCCTGTCATGAGGATCTGCTTGAAGCCCAAGACCAAGGGCAACTCTTGGCACGATTCTGACCTTGCCACCCTTAAACGCAAGTGTAGGGTGGCTGAGAGGAAGTGGAGGGCATCAGGCAGTACAGACTCTCTTTCCTGTTCAGGAAGATAGACTAAATCCAAGACCATGGGGGTCATTATGAGATTGGAGGTAGTCATGGCGCTATTTGCGCTATGACTGCCTCCAATAACGGGGCCGAGTCAGGTGTGGTGCAATGGGGATTTACCGGTCTACTCCGACCCTGGCGGGACCGTTAAGTCCCCATTGCACCAACCATTCCCCATTCCTATTTGAGCCCCCATAGGGCTCAATGGGAATGGGGAAGGTGCTATTTACAGGCCTGCTAATGGCAGGCCCGTAATTAGTGGCCTGGTCCCCTAACAGGACCGTAAGGGATCGGGCGGTAGGGGATTACCGGCACCGGTCTCCTTACCGGGTGCCCGGTATCCCTTACCGCCCGACTCGTAATTACCCCCCACCATGTCTTTGCGGCATCTAAGAACTCGGCCAAACTTTTCAAAATCTGCAAGAACCTAGATAATCCTGCCTCAGTCTTTACCTCTCCTGTTGCCTCACAGGCCATCTGAACTGCTTTGGCTTCTCATTTCATCACTAAAACTCAGGACATCCTGTCCACTCTCTCTTCCTCTACCTTCTATTCCTCCTCCTCTACAACTCCTGGTCCGTCTGTGGCAGTGTCTCCTCCCCCGTTCTCTTCCTTTCCATCGTTCACCGCTGACGATGTTTCTAGAAAATTCTGATCTATGAAAGTCTTGTCAAAGCAAGTTCTCCCCTGCTCATCCAGAACCATCAAGGACCACTTCGCCATCCTTGCTCCAGCCTTGGCCGATTTCTGCAATCACTCCTTTGCCACTGGAATCCCCACCCCCTCAAGCACTCAATTGTGCACACCCTTCGTAAGAAGCCCTCTGCCGATTCTTCCTCTCTGGCTAACTATCGCTCGATCTCCATTACTCCTTTCCAGTACAAACTCCTGTAAAAGCTAGCCATCTCCCAGCTTAATTTGCATACTGAATCGGTTGGTTGTCTCCACGACCACCAGTCTGGCTTTAGAGCTGCCAGAAGCACAGAAACTGCTCTCCTGAACACCTGTTATGTTATATTATATTTATTTATACAGCGCATGATCACCCGAGGGCATCTTGGTGCTAAAAGCAGAGGGGCAGCAGCAGGAGCAAAGAGCTTAAAATAGCAATGTTTTCAGCAAGTGCCGGAAAGAAAGATGTTCAGCAGTGGCACGAAGAGTGATCAGTAATTCATTCCAGGACCTCGCCACTGCCACTCAAAAGGCACGTCTACCTATCCATGACCGTTTAACCCGAGGGACCAACAGCAGAAAAGCCGACTGGGATCGGAGGGAACGGGTGGGAACATACTGAGGAAACTTTTTCCTGGAGATATTCTGCTCCCAGTTTGTAAAAGGCACGGTGGACAATACACATAGATTTTTTTATAAAATCTGCTTCCCCACCGGAAGCCAGTAGAGCTGTCTGAGAAGAGGGGACATGTGAGCACATGGGGGAGGAAGTAAAATTGCTCTGGCGGCAGCATTCTGAGGCAGTTGAAGTCTATTTATCAGATAACTAGGTTGACCGAGGTAGAGCAAGTTGCAGTAGTCAGTCGTGCTAAGAATCAGCGCAGCAACCACTGGGGCACAAAATTGATCTGGAATATAGGGAAGAACCTTCCTCAAAATGCATAATTTGAAGTGACCAGATTTACTAACCACCACAACCTGCTCAGCTATAGATAAAGAGGATGATAGCTTTACCCTAGGTTTTTTACTGTGGCAGACGGGAAAGGGAACGGACCAAGAGAAGTGGGCCAAAAGCTGGGCGTCCAAAAAGAAAGAGGACAGGTGGTACCCACCTCTGTCTTATTTCCATTCAGTTTTAGTGAATTAAGTGCCATCCATGAACCCAGATTCTCCAAGCATCTCCTGAGCCTTAACGTAGCATCAGCTCGAGGAAGGTCCAAACGAACCAACAACTACATATCGTCTGCATAAGAGTAATATCTAAATCCATGCAATCAAATGAGAAGGAAGAGGCATCTGATATATAGGTTGAATAATATAGGTAAGAGTGCTGAACCCTGAGGGACCCTACAAGTTATCAATACCGGTTTAGAACAGAAGGGAGGAAGAGAAACCAATTGGGAGCATTCGGCCAAAAAGGCAGAGAACCAGCTCAGAACTTGGCAAGATATCCCAACAATATCAAGATGGTGTGATCAACCGTGTTGAATGCTGCAGATAAATCTCACAAAATTATAGCTCACATCTGCTCCTTTTCTCATACCAGACTGTCTGGCCGCAATTCAGAACTGGTGTGCCACCAATGATCTCTGCCTTAATGCCAGTAAGACTGAGATCCTCCTCATCTATACCCCTGCTCCCTCCTTTCCTCTCTCTCTCTCTCTCTCTCTCTCTCTCTCTCTGGCTGTCCACTCTGGGCCCTCTTCCTGCTCCTTCCTGCAAGGCTAAGAACCTTGGCGTCATCTTGGACTCCACCCTCTCCTTCTCTCCTCACATCTCTGACATCTTTAATAAGTCAAACTATCAGCTGCACCTCTCCAGAGGTATTCTTCCTTTTCTCACGTTCCCGCAGATGCTCACGGCCTCCAGAGCTCTGGTCCTCTCTAGGCTGGATTACTGCAGCAGCCTCTTTCTAAATCTGCCTGCCTCTACTCTTCGACCTTTACAAATTATCCAGAACAGGATTGCAAGACTTTCCCTTGGCCTCAAGCTCAGGTATCATATCTCTCCTGCTCTGAAATCTCTTAATTGGCTCCCTGCGGCTGCAAGGATCGAGTTCGAGACCCTTTGCATCGTCCACAAGGCTTTCCGGGCCAGGGGACTGCACTACCTCCAATGTTCTCTTCCTTAACAACTTCCTTCTCAAGCTTTCTGCTCATGCACTTACAACTCGCTGAGGGTCAGACGCTACTCCAAGCAGAGAGTTAGGGGTAGATCTCTCTCCTTGCATGTGGCATATCTCTGGAACAGCCTCCTCGCTTCTCAAACTTGAGTAGTTCCACCACCGGTTCCGGAAGCAACTCAAGACCTTCCTTTTTGCCTCTTCTTCCTCTCTTCCTCTGCCCTGTTGATGTCCATGACTGCTCTGCGCACTGGTCACCTGGTGAACTCGGCCCAGGCTCCTGCATGTCCAGCTGCCCTTGCAAAATCTCCAGGCTCCCCCAGCACTTAAGGGTCTGTACCTACTACCCTATAGTCCCTTCTCTATGCGCTTATGAGCCACCATAAAATGGCTGCATTTATTGAGTTACCTTTACTTCTCCCTTGCCCTCCCTCCCTGGCACTTCTCCCTTCCCTCTTCCCTGCACTTGCGCAATCTGAATGACACATGGCCTAGTAAGATTGTTGTTTTGTCCGCCCTTTGTTTCCCCCTCCTTGTCTTGTCGCGCCTAGAAACACTTGTTTACAGGACTGTAATAAATGGCATATCATATAATATCATATCATAGGCCTGGAAAAGCTGGTATATAAAAGTTGGGGATGCCCAAAAAAGCATGACAAAGTATGGGTAAATGGATGCAGAAGTAGCAGGGAGGGTCAGCAATGGATGGAAATGGGGACCTGTAGCAACAAAAGCAAATTCAAGGATTAGGGGGACGCCTGATTTTGGTGGTGGGAAGGGGTGGAATGGGGGAGGGGTGGGACAGAGACAAAGGGGGACGTTGTATGTTTCTGGTTATGGGCCAAGGTATAGGAGGGTAGTGTTACAAAGGTACGGGGCAGTTAAAAGACAGGAATGAAGGTGGAAGAGGCGAGAGGATAAATGTATGAAAAGGGATATGTTTGATGTGTTACCAGACTTATCTTGAAAAGTATGTAGTTGAAATGATATGCTTTTTTGTGACAAAATTGTGTATACCAATAAAGAAAGTTTTGTAAAAAATTTAAAATAAAAGCGTCCGGATCTCAGAAGCTGAGCATTTACCAGTGTACTTGAAGACAATGGGTCTTAGATGAGTCAGATCCAGACCATGCAGAAAGAATTGAAGGGTGTAAAATCTAAGAATTGGAAGTTGGAGGCGAGATCTCTCAGAAACAACATACATCGTGGAAACCCATAATCTGTCACAGCCCACTTACTCAATTACAGAGAAAGATACACTATATCATGATGAGTTGGAGAATTAGATGAATTGAGGTACCAAGAAGCTGGACTCTCCTTCTAGCTGGACTTTACTACAGCTACTTAAAGCCTGTTTACCATTCTCCACAGTGAAACAGAAATTCTGACATTTTGGCATAAAATACTTAAGCATTTTCCATCTGAACTTTGAGTAGTTCTTAGTGATCTTTCGAGCTATTCTTCGGCGATCCTTCAGAGGTGCACAACTTCCAAGACTCCCTCCCACCATTGACACCAGATCACTTTAGGAAATTGTACATTTAACCCTAATAATCATCTTACTGGCACCATCAGTTTATCAGTGAGGTAGGCGCTAGTGTCTGCTGTACATCGGATAGCATCAATGAAAGGGGTTGCTTCTTCCCTATTATCTATCCAGTTGTTAAAATTGATTATTCCCCACAATCTTTGGTTCCTGCATAGAAGCTAGCATAAACACTGCCTAGGCATGTAATGTTCCTTCCTATACTTGTTGTTGCATAATGTTGGCAAGTTGGGCTCACGTTATGCCCCGATTAAATTGCTGCAACTCGTTCCTTGAACTGAATTTTGATTAATTTGAAATAGTGAAGATAACATCTTTTTAGAGTGCTTTTATTTAGGGAGATGCGTGAGAATTTTCTCTTGGGGGATTGCCGTTTTGCCACATTTGTTTTGCTTTACTGATTCAGGGACTTGAGTATTTTGTCCCTCCCCATTATTCGCGTCACGTCAGCGCTCCTAAGGCTTTATTAACTTCAGCCTGGAGTTGATGTGGGTCAGGTGCGCCGAAAGCGTGCCAAACGTGCGTGAAAAGCAATCGCTTCTGGGCCCATGCGCTATGTCAAAATAAGAATGTGACCATGGAAGATAGAAATATTCAGGTGGTAAACTCCATAAGGTATTCGCCTCATGAACTTATTGATTTGGCTCCAGGGGGGACAAAGCTCTATGAGAAAATTCAATGCTGCAGTTTCACAGGAGGGCCTTTGACTACTAATTATTTAGGGGAAAATATAAGGGAATGTAAGGGAGCAACATCCCCCGCGGGCCCTCTGAAATGTTTGCTGATTAATTACGTTCTGCGGGGGCTCACCGATACGACTTGCACAATATACTGGCAGACATGACCCCTGATTTCTTGTATATAACAGAGACTTGATTTTCACTGAGTTCTGTTTCCTACCTCTGTCAGATGCTACCTGAGACCTATGCAGCCTTGCGCTTAGATAGCACCCCCCTGGCCGAGGTGGAGGCCTAGCAGTAATCTATCTTACTGCATTTCAATGTAAACTTGTCCCAGTGGAGCATTCATTGAGATGTGAGCTGTTTTTGGTCAAAGTGCAGGTTATCTGTAATTTGTCTGTCCACTTTTTGTTGGTAAATAGACCTCCCTCTTAAGGAGTCCTGTTCCACCTGCCGTGGCACACTCTTTTTGCTTAGATCCTATTGATAATGATGCCAAATGGAGGGCCTTGAATGGGCTGAAATCTACATCACCTTTCGATGCAGTATCACTCCATATTCTAAAATCCCTCCCGCAGCGAACCATTTGCATGTTTACGGCGGCCCTACAGTACACTTTTAGTTCTGGGGTAATTCCAGCTGCTCTGAAGCATGCAGTGGTTACTCCTCTTCTGAAAAAACCTAATTCAGACCTGCAGGCTGTGGCCAGCTCTAGGCCCAGTTCCCTATTTCCGGCTATAATGAAGCTCATGGAGGCCGTCATCACACCACAGTTTGCATACTTTTCAGTCTGGATTCCCCCCAGCAAGGCGTACAGAATCTGTTATGCTATCTCTTTTGGATGATTTAGCCCTACTCCGGTAATGCGGGGAGGTCGGAATGCTAATCCTCCTGGTCCACTCCGCGTCTTTCAACACTCTGGATCACAACATTTTACTGACCCTCATTGTGCAAGCAGGTGTTACAGGGTCCCCTCTACTTTGTAATCTTTATTTGCGTTTGTTGGCTGAATTGATTGCTCAGTGTGGAGTTCTTTTCTATACCTATGCCGATGACACTCAGTTAGTTAGTGTTTCAGCTTCACTCCCCTCAATCTGAACCTGCTGGCAAACTTCAGAAATGTTTGGACAATATAGGCAAGTGAATGTAGGCCAATTGGCTAAAGCTGAATGGGGACCAAAACTAAGGTGCTGGTATTTGGTCCCCAATCGGCCGGTAGTCGGTGTAATTCTCAATTTTGGCCTGAAACGCTTAGCCCATGTCCAGCAGTCTACGCATCTGTAAAGAGCCTATGGGTGAGACTTCTCCCCAGTGGGTCACGAGAAGCTCAGATTTCAGCAGTGTGTAAAGCAGGGTTTGGGAAACTTAAAATCCTAAGGAAGATACTGCCTCTCCTGCCCTCGGATAACCGTACCATGCTGGTTACATCTACGATAATGGGATCCCTGGACTACTACAACGGGATCTACTTAGGGCAACCCAAGTATCAGATACAACGTATGCAGGTACTCCAGAATGCAGCAGCAAGCTTGGCATTAATGTGCCCCATTTGACTCCATCCGTAGCTCTCCTGCGGCACCTGCTTTAGCTCCCAGTGGCGGAACAGATAAAGTTTAAGATACTCTGTGTCACTCCAAGCTCTGTGCAATGTAGGCCTGGAGTATTCTAAAGATAAGATAGAGCGCTATCACCCAACTAGGCAGCTGCGTTCTTCTGCTCAGGCGCAACTTAAAGTGCCTAGATATCAATGTGCACGTTTGGAGGCAGCGCATTCTCGGTCATGGACCCTACACTATGGAATCTTTTCCCTCTGGCTCTGAGAGTCATGGAGGAGTACCTTCCCTTCCGAATGGCACTTAAGTCCTTTCTGTTTTAATCAGTCAGCATGGATTCCTGAGTGATCGTTTTTTGTATCCGTACTGCCACTAGCAACAGCTAGACGCTTTCAGGCTGTAGTTGCGCTTTATACATTATTTTTTTATATATTTGAATTTATTTAGGAATTTCAAAAGCATAGAAAAAGGCATTACAAAGCAGTACTTAAGGTCAAAAGAAATGATGTACAAACAATTGAAGCTTTCGGCCCCTGGAAAATGTGTTGCGACTATTCAAAATAGGTTTCTAACACCCACGTCCACCTCCCTCCGGAACAGTCTCTCCTCTCTCATTCTCTAGTGTTCATATTCAAAAATAGAAAAAAATGATTGGTGCACAGTGCAACTTCAGTAGCAGTTGCAGTAAGATTGGTTGCCTTTTTGTGGCCTACTAAGGGCTTTGATGTAGGTCTTTTCCAGCGTAAAAGTATGGTATACTCTCCTTGGGGGAGTAGGCGGAACTGTCTGTTTCTGTTCCATGCTCTAGCCATTAGCCTCCAGCATATACTTATTTACAAAGTCTTCCCAAAGTACGTCACATTGTCCGGATTTTGCATGCAGTGATGAGGTAATTTTTTCCATAATACAGATATTCAATGCTACAATAATCGATTCACCCTTACTTGGTATACTTTCAGATTTCCACTTGATGACTAGAGTGGCACGGGCTGCCAAGAGAAGGTGAGGTGCCAGACCCTTGATTCTATTTCTCTCATCGCCACGTTGTCCAAACCCAAAGAGAACAAGAAATGGGTCTGCAGACGTCTGAATTCCATCGAGATCCTTAGTCCACCCCAGGACTTTGTCCCAATAAACCCTGATCCGGGGGCAGCCCCAACACATATGCCAATAATCAGCAATTTCACGACATTTGCGCCAGCACAACGGGTTCAGTGACTGAAACATTCTGGAGAGCCTGAGGGGGTCATATTGCCATCCACGTAGCAATTTATTCATGTGAAGTTTGTATTGACAGGATATAGAAACCTGGGGGGCGGCCCTGCACATCCTTCCCCACGGTCAACTTGTTCGCCTAGATCTTTCTCCCATTTTCCTTTCAAAGGCAGTGTGGATCCTTTCCCAGCCTCAATCATATAACTCTATACGTGGCAGATATCAATCCTTTCATTTCCATGCTGGAATTCCAAAGCTTCTCAAAAGGGGTGAGTTCGCTACTTGCATTATCTTTCTATTCATCCCTTGTTAGAACACCCTTGATCTGCAAAAAATGGAAGACAGACAGGGGGCCCAGACCCAGTGCCTCACCCAATTCTTTTATTTTATTTTTTATTTTATTGTTGTTATGATCAGTAAAACCTGATCTTTCAACACATGTATACAACATTTAAAATGTCACATCAGTAATAGAAAATTTTTAAAACAACATATTACTCTTTTGGATTTACATGAGCATTCAAAGAAAACTTAGGTGCATTATTTAACAATTAAACACAGATTATTACATTACGTTAACCACTGTTAGCATCATTCTGTTTTATATTAAAAAAATTTAAATATTTCACAACTGCATATCTCAATTGTTTGGAATGACCACTATGTAATAATAACCATAGTTGGTCAGGCATGATAACAGTGGTTTCATTAAACAGATGTTTGAAGTAAAATATTTGCACTGGTAACAATTCAACACACTCCACTATCAGATGTTTCAATGTTTCGACCTCTTGGTCACAAAAACGACAAACGTGTCGGATATCTTTTTCCATCTAAATAATATTTCTCCATCTAAATATATTTCGATGTAATTAGGAGTAGCCCATTAGTATTATCCTGCATAATACATTTTCTATACAGTTGGCATACTTTCCATTTATATACAGCATAGAAAGAAATTAGACCCATTTCGTGTCTGACAATCGGCATGGATTCAGAGTTTGGTAACATAAAGGATTTTATGCATAGGATTGACATTTTTTAGATTCTGACCCATATAAAATAGTTGGAATACATTTTTGTTTATAATATATAATCAAAGGGTCTATGGTGAATTTACAATATTTCGCTCGAATGATTCGTGCTTGTGATAGAGCAGTAAGATGTTTCATTTGAAGATGATATTCATATGGTTTGTCATATGGTTTGTCAGAGACGTGATTATTCATGTATATCCCAAGATAGATGTATGAGTTTACTACCCGAAGATCACTATTCTGTAACTGCCAATGATATGATTTCTGCCCCTTTTTCACGCCAAATTGCATGACTTGAGTTTTGATGGTATTAATGCTAATGCAATTTTTCCTAGCCTAGGTATCTAGGGTATTCAACATGGTGCGTAATCCTGCTGGTGTTTTGGATAAAAGCACCATGTCATTGGCATAAGAAGCCAATTTATGGCTGTCCCATATAGTTTTGGTGGGTCGCTAACCAACCCACCAAAGCTGGACCCAATGTCTAGAAGGAAGACATTAAACAGGGCAGAGGCTAACAAACAGCGCTGTTACAACCCCTGAGTGGTCACTATGGGGTTGGCAACAAGCCATCAGTACTCAGACAAATCTGGATTGAGGTATCCATGTGTAGTTCAAGGATCTATTTTAATATGTACCAGATCCATCAGTTTCTTAAATAGTAGTTTGCTAGGAACAAGATCAAAGGCTGACCTAAAGTCCACAAATGCTGCATATATGGGTTGTTTACACTGTTTCCCTTGATGGATGATGGCATTCAAGGTAATTAAGTTAATGACTGTACCTAGGCCAGGTAGGAACCCTGTTTTAAAGGGATCTCTGTAACCCAATTTATTTAGCCATTTGTTAAACTTGCCTAGAATCATACGGGTGAAGATTTTCCCCTGGAAAACTAATAAAGCAATTGGTCTATAGGAGGCAGGCTTTGCCCGGTCTCCTTTCTTAAATATGGGGAGGATGATCGAAGTTTTCCAATTCTGGGGGATACGCCCTGTCACCATGATGTTCTTGAATATAAGATGTAATATGCCAGTCCATAGGTCTATATTTTGTTTTAATATAACATTATGAAGACCGTCTGGCCCAGCTTCTCTGGAAGTACTCAACTTTGATATGAAGAAATGTATATCATCCCGATCAAGTGCACATTATGATCAGCGATAATTTTATCCCAATCTAGAAGCATATTCAAGAACGGTGTGGCATATATATTACCAAGAATGTTCGCCATTGCTGTTCACAAATTGAATTTATTTGCATCATTGGTAGATTTTTAGTCAGGGTGTTATTTAATAGCGCCCATATACCCCCAGATGATTTCAGGATGATCTGTCTCATCATAACCTCACCTTCATGTTGATATTGCAAGGCACGACGCGCTCTTAGCCATCTTTTGTATGAACTTTTTAATTGCTTTATCTGCTCAAGGTTGGTTGCAAGAGTAGACCTGGACACATTAGATAACATCCTTATATGTCTCCTTAATTCACTCTTTTTACATTTGACCTCTAGGTCAAAGGTATGAAGGTGACTTTTATTACCTCGCTTAGGGTTCGCCCTCAGAGTTAAAAATAGTTGCATAGCATGAACATAACATCCAGCATCACTGTCATTGTCATCAGAATATAAGTCACACAAAACATTTTTATACCGACATAGTTTTAACTTTTTCCAGAGTTGTTAACCTGCAAATCAGACATACTGATATTAAAGGTCTGTTTCTTTGTTATAGGCCATTCACATGTTAGACAAAGTTGACTATGATCGCTCAGAATTGTTGGCTTAAACGAAAATGCTGATATTTTACTCAGGAAATGGTCATTCACATAGATGTAATCCAGAGTTGCATGACTACCATCATTATGACAGGTGGCCTTGGGGGGGGACATCATCTTGTATTGAACCATTTACCATAATAAAATTTTGGTCAGTCATTATTGATGACCAACAATGTTCATCCAACATACATCCATAATTTTTTGTAGCCAAAATATGTACATTTAAGTCTCCCATTATGAAAGAATTAGTAATGGTTTCATCTAGCAACAACTGATCAAGTATCATGGACAAATGCTCAAAAAACGTTTCTGGAGAGAGATGTTTTTTTCCCAAATAGATATTTACAATGGCACTAAAACTTCATACTGAACCTTGACATATTGAAAGCAGGGGAAGGGAGAACTATGCCATATGACTTCCAACTTTTTGTCCTTACGAAAGGCCATCAACAAACCAGCCATTGGACATCCCTTCAGCGGAACAATTGCAGGGACTATGTAGAAATTATATTGATCCCAAATAGGTATAGCATACAGCCACGTCTCCTGGAACACTAGAATGTCATATTGGATTAACTCCATACTCCTGTTATTAAGGAAATGTGTGTGTCCTCACGTGTTCCAGGAGACTAGGCTGATGGTTTGAAAGGTCCGGGATTGTTATGATCTCATATTGCAGCCTTGATTCGTCCACACGTTTTGTGTGCTTCCAACCACGGATGGCATAGAAGCTGTGCTATCACCATAAATTCTAACTTTTGGACGGTCAGGAATTAAGCATTTCGTATCATAGGTAGTCACATCTTGTGTCAGTATAAAACCCAAATTATAGAATGCAGTTTGTGCTAACCACAAGGTTTTTAACACAACCCTCGACTGGATGAACAACCGTGCTTCCGTAAGATCTGTATTGTTAACAAATTCCACTAAGCTAATGTCAGCTGATTCAAATCTTTGAGCGCACTGATTTCTGCGCAGATGTTTAAAAAAATGGCTTGGTTGAGATCATAAGTAGCAAAAGGATAACCACGGCATTTGATGAGTAAGCAATGATGGTTTTTAAATTGTGCTTCCCCAATATACCTGGATGCCGTGGGACCAGGCTCAGTCTGTTGAATTTTGTCTGGCCTGCTATTTGTTGTCGACCCTGGGCCCCCACGGACAGAGGGCTCTTGAGCCATCACTGTTTGGAGCAACCTTGGGCCTTTCAGTAATCGCTCTATATTGGGTATGTCGATATGGGGAACCTAATAGGGTTGCTCAGAATTACTTGGCATACCCTGATTACATCACCTAATGGACTGTGTAAGAGCTTCATTTTCCCTGGGCATTTTTCAAAAGAGGCCCTTATTTCATCACGCAGGTCTTGTATCATAACATCAGTGTTGCTTAACTCACAGCTATGAGCCACTTTCGCTTCAGGAGGGACTACAGTTGGCTTTGTCACTTGAATTTTCCTGATGGGTGCTATAATGGACTGCGTGGGGGCATCATTTTCTTTGGTATATTTTTCAAATGAGGCCCGTATTTCATCACGCAAGTCCTGGATCATACCAAGAGTATGTGTTGATTCTTTTCCATGTATGGCTTTTACCAAAATCACATTGGAACTTATTGTCTGCAGCTTACTGGCAGAAGTTAAGTTTTGTGATTTCTCTATGACCTTTAATTGTATTGGGTTGACTGCATTTGGGATATTTTCACATCCACTTGAAGTGGATTGAGAAGAAGATGCCGCAATTGCAAGTACATCATCAAGCGCTTTATATTTGAGAGTTTCCTTCACTCTTTGATGGTCTTCTAGTTTGTGATTCAATTTCCTTTTTTTCTTGGCAGCAATGACCAGTCTCGCTGCTTTTTTAGCTTTAGTTACAGAGTTCCCATTGGAAGGTATACTACTTTTTGTACAGTCTATACCTTGTATCATAGTCCATACGGGCACCAATGGATGTACCTTTAAATTAGTAAACATCGGTGAAAAGGGTAAGCTTTGCATCTTTATGATTACCTCAGTTGGTGTAGCAGTATCTGGTTCGAGACTGACTTTAGCGATATCTGCTTTTGCAGAAGTCAATGTTTTTTCTATATTTTCTGACGTCTCAGCTTCCACATTGAAAACCTGTAGGGGACTTGTCTGGGTATATTGGCATACAGAGTCTGACGTACTTTTACCAATTGCCGTGCTTGGTACCTGCTGTTCTTTACTAGCTACCAAGCGTAGCAAGTGTATCTCTTTGGTCTGTTTAGTCATTTTGTCATACAAAGATTCAAACAGCTTTGCTAAGGATAGAAGAGCCGTGTTCATTGCAGTCAAGGTATTATTTAGGGCTGGCGCCTCAGGAAAGGAGAACCTGTTATCTCTATACGGCACCTGGCTATCACGGATAAAATAAGGGTGATTGCTATCAGTTCATTAAATCTAGTTTGTCTGGGTGTTGTAGCTATAAATGAGAGGTTTGAAATACTGGAAGATGACTTTTCAAACAGAATTAAGAGATTTGTATAATTCTTGGTTCTCTTTCTCCATAGGAGGATTATTTTCAGAAGTTAGAACACTCTCTTTGGAGTCTAGTGTTTGTTTGTATGATTTATCTTCAAGTGGAATCAGATCACCTGAGTTGGAACATATATACATCACCTCTGGTGTATCTGATTCTTGATGACTAGATTGATTCATGAAGGCAAATGCATCTTCATCAATATCGCCTACTGCTGATAGTTTCTCATACCCAGCTCGCAATAAGTGCTGTGCTTGAACAGAACACATAGGAATAGTTGTGGGGGATTTGATAGATTGGGCAGCAGGAGGTATATCACCAGTGGCGGTTACTTGGGAGATACATATTTCTCCCGTTTTACATGCTAGGACAATAGTTGTATCTGCTACTTCTCTCCCCGCTTGCTCAGATTGCACATTAGGAAGACATAGCTGTGGATCAGGCACCGCTTCAACTGAAACATTGTTAGGAGCCAATTGTATTTCAGCTGAAACATTGGTAATAGTCATTTGTTGTGCTGCATCAGAAGACGTATTGTATGGCAATGTTACGTTAGCATCTTTTTGTAGGGAAGCAGGAATCGAGTTTTCCAATGTCACTGTGTCTATTTTGCAAAACATGTGAATATCTACATTTAAAGAACTCACACGCGTTCTGTCTTTGTTATCTTTGAGCCTTTTAACCATTCATGCTTTTTTGGCTTGTAGGGGTAGTAGGTTATAAATATCTGGCCCATTCTCTGGCATACCCGTTTTTAATTAATTTGCTTGTCTTGACATGTCCAATACTAACAACTACAAAACACTGATATGTAATAAAAGGAAAACAAACAAACTTCTCTCACCAATATACCAGCACACCCACTCCCGCTATCCAGCTAGACAGCAAGACAGCCCACTCAGCAACCACTTGCTCAAACGCGTGCGATAAACGCGCGGAAATGGTGGTTTTAGAGTGGAGCTGAGAGGGTTGCTGGGAGTGTGGGCGGGAGTCAAATACAATCCAAATGGCCACAAGAAGGCAAATGGCAACAAAATAAATCGGGAACAGAAGTCCGAAAATGTGTCCAATAATTTGTGTCCAATGCAGCCAGGAACAGCGTAGCCAGCAGCAAGACAGCCCACTCAGCAACCACTCGCTCCAACACCCAATTCAGAGATTGTGACAAAGGAGCCGTTTTTACACAACTGACCTACCCTCTCCAGATCAGCCTTGAACCAGGGCTGGAATCTTTCCAAATTGGGGATACTTTCTCTGATGCCGGGGGCCCATAGGTGGCTCAGGGGGGACGGCCATGATGTAACTTTTCGCATGTCACTTTTCTCCTGCCATATTTCCCAGATAGTCCCCAGTATTGTGTGGTCCCTTAGTCTCTGCAACAGTTTGTCTCTCGGTACCCATAGCCATTCAGAAACTTGTGCCTGTGCCAAATAATGATTATCCATTGCTACCCACTGAGGCTCCTTTTGATTTTGCAAGTGAGGAATTAGGATTCGCAATCGGGCTGCTTGATAGTACTTCCTTAAGTCTGGGAGTCCCACCCCCCTTATCTTTAGATAGTGCCAGAGTGTCATATGCTACCCTTGCTCTCTTTCCCTGCCAAAGGAACCTCACAATGGTCCTTTTTACCTCGTCAAAGAAAATCTTCGGGATCTGTATAGAAAGCATCTGAAAGGTGTAAAGAAAATGAGGGAGGCACACCAGTTTTATCGCATTAAGCCTCCCCAGCCAAGATATTGTCAGTTTTTCCCATTTGGCGAGATCAGCATGAAACCTCTGGAGGAGGAGGGGAAAATTGGCCCTGTAAAGTTTGTTAATATACCTCGTGATCTGTGTTGCCTAGATATTTGAGCTTAACATTTTCCACGATGAGTCCTAATGGGTAGAGTCTTTCCATATCTGCCTGTGTGGTTTCGTGCAGAGGGAATAAAATCGATTTGGTCTCATTCATTTTGAAACCCGAGAGGTTTCCATATTCTTTAATTAGTTGAATTGCTTTGGGTATAGAGGATGTGGGATTTGAAATGTGGAGAAGTAGGTCAGCTGCATACAGGGCTACCTTGTATCCTGTTGTTCCTAGTCGAATTCCCTCCACCCGGTGTTCTTCCCTTAATTTCTGGGCCGAGGGTTCTAATGAGAGTGCAAAGAGTATCGCTGATAGAGGGCTCCCTGTCGTGATACCCTGCCTAATTCAAACCAGCGGAAGTATTCACCATTTACAAAAACAGAGGCTTTGGGGGATGTATATACTGCCTGAATCCCTCCCCTGAATTTCTGACCTATTCCCACTTTGTGGAGGACTGACATCAGAAAGCCCCATTCGACCCTGTCGAAGGCCTTCTCTGCATCGACTGACAGGAGACCAGGGTCGTTAATCATCTTTTGAGATGCATTAATTAAGTGCAGGGTCTTCCTCATAGTATTGGCTCCTTGTCTGCTCAATATAAACCCAACCTGGTCAGCATGTATTAAACGTGGCATGAATGTCTCTAGTCGGGCTGCTAGAATTCTGGTATATATCTTGGTGTCCACATTTAACAAGGATATGGGGTGGTATGAACCACATTGTTTAGGGTCCCTCCCTTCTTTGGGGATTACTGAGACAAGGGCTTGAACAAAGGAGTCTGGGGCTTTCCCAGTATCAAGGATCTTGTTGAAGGGTTCCAACATGAAAGGGAGGAGTGAAAGGATTTATAGAATCCAGAGGTATAGCCGTCTTTCCCAGGAGCTTTGCCTAGCGATAGTCTCTTAATTGTGTTTTGACTTCTTCCTCAGTTATCGGGCCCTCTAAGAAATGAGATTTGTCAAATCAGAGTTTTGGCCTTTCAACAGAGGACAAATAATCATCAATTTCTGCTACACCTTACCTGGCTGGACCTCCAATCTATATAACGTCTCATAGAATGGGGCAAAGGCTTCAGGGAATTCTGTGTGTGTTGCAATCTGGGAATCCCCCCGGTTCCCTGTTTCCAAAACCTTCCGTTCGGCCTGTTGGTCACATAATCTGGCTGCCAACAGGGCATCGGCCTTATCTCCCTTCTCGTAGAACTTCTGTCTCAGAGGCTGTAACTTACAGACTATCAGTCCGTGTTCCAGGAGACGGAGCTCTTCCAGCTTCCTTTTTGCCTCTAAGATCTTCTCCGCTCTACCACTCTCATCCCTCCTTGCTGCCTCATCTAAAAGACAAATCAGATTCCTCTCTCTCTTCTTACTGGAGTCCTTTCTAATCAGGACTCCACGCCAAGTCGCCTTCCCCGCTTCCCACACTGTTAATTTGGAAACCTCCCCCGTATTATTTGTTTTGAAATATTCATTAATTTCATTTTCCATCTCTGTTTTAAAGACCGGATCCCTCTAAAGAGTTTCATTACATTGCCATTGGCCCCCTTTCATTGGTAAACTGTCCCATTTAATGTCAGTAGTTACCATGTCATGATCCGACCATGTGACCGGAACGATCTAGGATCTCATCACAGAGTTATATAACTCCTCTGACAGATATATATATAATCAATCCTGGTGAACGTATTATGGGGCAGAATAAAAGGTGTACCCCTGCTCATCGAGGTGGAGTTGCCACCATATGACTCGTAATGTGTATATACTGAAAATGTTTGCAATTTCAGTGCGCCCTCCCTCTGCCAGTTCTCTTTTATCAGGATTGCCTGTATTCCTATGTAGACTGGGGTCTGCCCATAAATTAAGGTCACCCCAAAGAAGAACATGACTGGTGGCCTCTAGCATGATTTTGGGGACTGTCCTAGCTAGGAATCTAGCTTGTCCTGTGTTGGGTGAGTACACTCTGGCAAATGTTATATTCACTTTTCCTACAGAGTCTGCCAACAGCAAAGCACGCCCTTCTACGCCCGCCCATGTCTTAGTGGACGTGAAGCCCAGCCCCTTTCTAATGAGTATCCCCACTCCCCCCTTTCTTAGGGCTTCAGAGCCCCAAAATTCAGACCCTGTTCGCACCTCTAGGAGTCTCCTTTCTTCTCCTCTGGTGTATTTTGTTTCTTGCAAGAGGAGGAAATCTAATTTCACCCTGTGGAATTACCGATATACTAAGGATCTCTTGGTTGGGGAATTGAGACCTTTGACATTCAACGTAAACACCCTGAGGAGGCCTCTCGTCTAATGGTTTGTGTTAGTTGCCATTTATAATCACAGGTGTTAAGCGATTTCGTAGAGGAGATTGGAGATCCACTGTGCAGTAACCCGTGCTTTCCCCAATTTGTGTCTTGATGAGGATTCTGTCCTGACACCCCCCTTCCCCTTCCTCCTTCCCCACCCTCCTTCATCCCCCATTCCCAGTTGGAGTCATCTGACCAAGATCAGTTGAAAATGTCGATCCGGCCCACCAGTGGAGACTGTTACCTCATGGTCCCTTCTCACAAAACATTCACAATAACATTTGAGCCCCTCTTCCGTTTCCCCCTCCATCAAAACATAAACTTTTCGAAGAAATTTGAAAATTCGCCTCTCACGTAAGTTCGCCCCCAGTAGCACGCTTATCCATTCCTCAGCAAGAGGCGTCCAGGCAAATGGAGTATTCTCTGCACCCGGACCAGGTGGGATCCGGATCACAAAGGATCCATTAGACAGTCTGCAGTTGTATCGCGGTATCTCAATCATGGGGATGATTCCTTCTCAGATCATTGCAGGCAGGGGGGAGAGTCCTTTCCTTGCAGGGCCTCCCCACTCAGTTATATCCCTGGAGGATCAGATTGACAAACGTCTTGGGTGATCTGATGACAAGCAGTGGCAAACTTTAACAGTTCCACTCGGGCAGCTGTTAGGTTCAGTTGTCTCCTTCAGGTGTAACATTGCCTTTCCTGAATTTCCTCGATCCCTTGACCTGTTTCCTCTATGGCCCTTGAAGTTGCCCTCGTCTTCCACTTTGTCCTGCCTCCTCTTGGTCTCTGCCAACTTTAGGCGTCTCCAATAGTTCTGAGATGCAGATCTCTTTTTCAGATCTCAGCCGCACTTTCCTGCCTTTGTGTTCGAAAGAGAGGGAGAAGGGGTATCCCCACCTATATAGGGACTTGCGCTCCTTGAGCCATTTCATGAGGGGGCCGCGCATTCACCTCAAGGTCAGGGTCAAGGAAGATAGGTCTTGGAAGATAGTGATTCGTGCTCCTCCAGGGGTAATTGATCCACTAGCTTTAGTCTTTTCCAGGATTCTGGCCTTATCCTGGTAACTGTGGAAACGTGCTAGGATTGATCTTGGTCAGCATGTTGGGTCGCCGGCGCTGTGTATCCTCTCCGTTTTTGGTTCATCGATCTCGTCATCTGCAACCAATAGCTTAATTATGTCATGAATCGTCGTCCTGAGGTCTCCTTCTGTTTCACCTTCCTGTTCCGGGATGCCAAAGAAGCGCATATTATTCTGCGTTTCACGGTTTTCCAAATCGTCCACTTTAAGGCAAAACTCTTCTTCCCTTTGCTCTGTTTCAGCTATTCGAAGGTCCATCTGAGTTTCAAGGGTGTCTATAGAGGGTTTGTTGTTTTGAACACCTTCAAGTCTTTCCTAGATCTTATCCATTTGCTGTGTGATCTTATCTATCTTCCCACGTATATTGGGTCCCATATTCTTTATTTTGTTCAGGAGAGCAGCAATGTCCCACTTGGTGGCTGCCAAGTCTGTCCTGGAAGCCTCCATGACTGAAGTGCCTGTGTCCTCAACAACCGGAGGAGGCGGAGAACAGGCAAACTTGCCTAGCTTCGATTTAATGTCCATACACACAGGGGTGGCACCTCCCCGTCTTCTCAGGCAGGCTGGTCAGTGGCGAGGGGGGAACAAGTGGGTTTGAATGTAGCCTGTCAGTTGAAGGAGGGCACACGCCCCGTTTCCGGGGGCCAAACCCTTCAGGAGGGAGGAGGGCTCGTTTACATCACCTGTGGATGGCGAATGTTGATTCAGTGGGGTCTTTGATGTTGTCACATTATCAAAGGGAGGAGATGCCTGCCAAGTACTGTTCACATGTGATATTTGAATAGGCCTGCTCAATAAACGCTTGGCAAGAATCACTCTGAAGCGATACCTGTGTTGGGAGATGATAGGTTCTCTGGAGGTCTGATCCTTAGTTACAATACTTTATGCAGGTTCTGTTTGCCCGTTACGATTTGAAGGGCGGGGCTTTTGTTCATCAGTTGCTATTCCTTGAAACTCTGAGGGTCCGAGTCAGGTGGCTTTAGAGTGATTCAACGGGTTTATTTCCATATGTGTAGTTCATTTGTTTCATTGCTCCTTTCTTTTGGTTCACTTCATTTCTTACTCTTCAATTCTTAGTTGCCAACTCTGTTCGGTGGAGGTTGAGCAATCTCACATTCCAGGGTCCTGCACTTCGTAGGGGGTCTTTTGTGGAGGGTTCACTTTGTTTGATTCTCCAATTGACCCAAGGCCAGGTAACTATTAGGATGTGGTCTGGTGTGGCATTGGGGAAGGTCTTGTTGCCTCCGGTCCCCCATATCCGCCACATATTTTGTTGGCGTTTAGGGTAATTCCAGGAGTGGAGAACGAATCAAAATGTGTGTGGCCTGCGTGGAGGCCAGCTCTGGTCTGATTTACCCACTGCTAAGTACATAGCACCTCCACGGTGTGTGACAATTCAGCTGCAATACAGTCACTTAGTGGTTCTGTTGGGTTCTGCTCTGACTGCGAAGGTGCCGGGGAAGTCAACTTCCTGCTATGGAAGTTTACCATGGGGAATATGCATAATCGGCAGGAGTCACCTCAGATCCCTTTTCTTTTGTTTGTTCCCTTTTTTGTGAACCATGTTGCCTGTGTATTTTGCCAGGCTTCAGGTACTGGGAAGACCTCAATCGTCTTTTGAGTGCATTATGCCCATCTTTATCTTAGGCATTGTGATGTGTGAAAAAAGTTGTAGCTGTGCCACAATGCGATCTGGGTTTAATTGAAGTCGGCCATATTGCAGGGTATGTGGTGCGCTCTTCTTGGTGAGCAGCAGGTCACTGGAGGTCTCAGATCAATCTTGAAGGCTCTGCGCCACGAGCCGCGGATCCATCGGGTGCATGGGGCGTCCTCCCAGTATCTCCCTGTGTGGTTGCGGGAGCGAGAGGGTTCCTCCTCGCGTATTCATTTCTATGTTTTAGTTCCCGGGGGCCCAGAATCTTCTTTGCGCACACGGCCAGTGAAATCACCGGTCCACAAATGTTTGTGGTGGTTTGACACCACCGGGGAGTACCTGGGGTAGCCCAAACAAGGAAGGATGGACAGAGTGTCTCTTGGGGGAGTCTGGAGGGCTCACCTGCTACATGCCGCTGAGCCGGCGAAAAGCCGGCGCGGACACATGCCGGGTCCGCTGCCTGCACCCCAGCGGCTGTTCGGTAGGGCAGCGAGTCCGGGTCCTGGGATCGTCGCACTACCCGAGATGCGCTGGTAGGCCTCAGACTTCCTCTGTTCATCGCAGAGTTTCACTGATCTTGCCGTAGGTCTTGCAGAGTTTCTCTGAAGAGTCATGCGTGCAAAGTCAGGTTTCGCTTTTGGAGGTTCACTGCGTGTTAGGTCGCAAGTTTAATTCCGAATTTTCTAGGCAAAATCTTCTCAGTTTCTCGTCGGGTTTCATCCTGCAGGAGGGGGTCATATTCATGCAGCTAAACACCTCGTTCTGCCAATGAGGGGGTCCAGAAGTCGGGGCTCAAGCCAGCTTAAAGACCTCTGAGGGCAGAGCTCACACAGAGGAGAGGATCATCCGTGCGCCCCATAGTGACCAGGCTTCATACATTTTTAATAAATAAACAAAGGTGTCAGCAAACCAAAGCTCCTTAGGTGCCCCTGGCCAGTGGTGCCTGGTATTTCTCACTGCAAGTTGAGTAAAGGCAGTGCGGGTGAGGAGAGAATGTTTAAATTTAAAACATTGATTGAGTTTGAAAAAATTAAAAATAATCTCAGTGTTTCTGCATGATTCCATAGCTGTTTTTGTACTGCTCTAGTGCACCAAAATTAACTCAATTAATATTGTGTCTCAACTTTGACCCAGAAAGCAGGCAACTGAGTACTGTACCCTGCTAAATTGGAATGTTGGGGGGTTGAATAATGCCATCAGGGTTCAAAGGTGCCATCAGGGTTCAAACGTCCAGTCTTACTGCAAATGGCTAAGATTATACTTATCCCAGAATACCTTGTAATGGGTGCGCCTAACAAGGCCCTGGCTGAGGTGTGGGGTCAAACACAGTTTTACACATTTCAACTACTAGGGAATGTCCGGCACCGTACATTTCACTGAATCCTTTGTCACGTAAAGAGAAATCTTCAATTCTTTTTTCTTCTGATTTATTAGATAAGTGGATACATTTTAAAACATAGATGGGGTGGGATAAGGGGATAGGATAAAGTAGAGGGAAGTGGGGGGCCTCCCCCCGCATAATAAAACAAACATTTCAAAGACATTTTTTTTAAAGATTTCACCTTTAGGTTAAGTGGATTTGGTGAAATTACGGACATCCAGGAGTATTAAAATTAATCTACAAATCTCTTCCATTCAAGAAGCTCAACTATGATTGCAACCCCAAAGGCCACTATTTGATAGTCTCTGGGACCCTGATCAGCAGCACAACTAGAAACTAGTCAACATCTATGCATCCAATATTGATGAACCCCAATTTTTCGGATCCCTGTTCTAGAATTGTCTGAAAAATATTGACTCCCAAATTATCTTGGCAGGTGGCTTCAGCACTATTGCTGACATATCCCCAGACATATCCAATTACACACAGAAGTCTCACACTTGCTGCACAAGAAATCCTTAGAGGTATGTCTTACTTTGGCCTCTTGGACCTACAGCTTATGCATAACCCAGGAACACAGCAGCGTTCATATTACTTCTTGGTCCTAGATATGCACTCTGGACTAGATCACCTACTCATGCCCTCCGTGATGGTTCACTGCCTTTATCATTCTCCTCAGGACTCTGTCATATCATTGACTGATTAAACGGACATTCCAGTTGGATGATGCCGGGTACAGAAGTCCCCCATGGCATTTATGTCTCCCGCCCGAAGGGTTGTAGCATTTAGGAGCAAGCAGGTAAGTGCCATGATTACTTTTTTCTATCCAGTTATGGTCATTCAAGGAGGATCATATGATTTTTAAACAACTCCTAAATAGGTTAGGTGAAACAAAAATGTAAATGTGAGAGGAGTAATCTCTGTTGTGCCATGGCAGAGCAGGAGCACAATGTTCCTTTTAAATTTGAGTAGGTGCCATTTGTTAACAATATAGAACCATCTCACACCAGAAGACCTAAAGGCCACCCTTTTATCTTTGGAAGTATTATTACCCACACACAAGCTATCATCAAGTTCAAGACAATGAGAGTTCAAATCTCCTCCATTACTAATTGGAAAACTAGTGTAGGTATCAACTAGATTATCCAAGAAGCTATTGAGGTATATTCAGACAGTCTTCCAGTTAATTGTAAATATTCAGACATCCTTACAGATTAAAGATGGTTTGGTTTCTAATTTCACAGAAACGAGACCTAAATATGGTTTAGACCAAACCACTGCACTAGAACACAAGGTACTCTTTACAGCAATTAATAATCCACCCATAGTATTCCCACTATTAACATGAATAGCAGCCTGGAGGAGAGTGGAATAGGCAAGTAACAAAGGGAATTGTGCAAGCTAGACCTCATGAAGTAATATTAAAAACAGGGCACTTCTCTAAATCATGCAAAAGGCTTGTATGACCACAGGAATTCCAGGAGAAACCCCTCAACCATTTATTGTTAAAGGTATTGCTTTCCTTAACTATTCAATGCACCTTTGAGATGCAGTGGAGGCGTTTGTTGTTTTTCTGCTAAATTAATCAATATTTCATTAGTATGTCCAGGTAAACAAGAGATTTGGAGACCGCAAGTAGCATGTTTCTTAAATGGGGATGGAGCGAAAGTGAACTTTATGGCCTCAAGTGAACTACTTGTAGGAAAATACACAAAAATGTCTGGGAGCCCCACTGCCGAGAACAAACACAGCCAAGTGACCTGTTCTATGGGAAGGTGCCCATTTGGGAGGGTCTATACTCCCATTTTAACTCACTGTACCTTTCACTGAGGAGAACTATTCATTTTCATATCAGTCTGATCCACCTACTTGGGCAATCCAGCACCAAAATGCTAAGCAATTCTCTTCTGATCAAAAGTATTAACAGCAACCCCAGAAAAAATGTTTCAGCCTTGTTGGGCTTCATCAGTGAGGTGGAACTGTGCCTCTCTAAGCACAGTTAGCAAGTGGTCCACATCTGTATTAGCCTGCGCAATTTATGGTGAATTCCCAACTTCATAAAAATATACAAAAAGGTCTGGCAGCCCCTCTACCGAGAACAAACACGGCATGACGTATATTAATTTTGTTAGTCACTATCAGTATTTATAGTATTTATAAGTTATTGGTTTTCCTTTTTCACATAGAATGAAAATAAATGCTAAGGTGTCTTGTAAACTACGTAGCATTATAATAACTACAAAATAAAAGAAAAAGTTATGCTTGGTAATAACAGGGACAACTTGATACAGAGGGATCCTTTCTTGTGTGAATCAGATTGCACTTTTGTGTGGTTGGAAGTGTCCCTGATTTACATTTCCTGACCACTGCCACTCCTGCAGTTACACCCATTTGCTTATGTAAAGTTTAAGCATCTGGAGTCAACTCCCTTCCGTTTATTATATTATTATGAGGGGATGTGTTGGGGGGGAGGAGTTAGCACCATATTGTACGTACCCCAACCAACACTGTTCCCAGAGTCCCTCTTCACTATTTTCTGATGCCCCCTATGTATATTTAGTGGAGGTGGTTGTTGATCTCACATCCTTGAAATAAATCCCCTGTTGTATTGGGAGGACTTTGCACCGCAGGGAACCTTTGCTGTGTGTGTTTGAGTGAAGCTTGCTGTGCAGCATTTCCTGGGATATATAGTTTAGGTTTCTGTGTGGGACCCTAAAGGAAAAGCTAATGAACCAAACGGACCCACAAGAAACAGGTGTGAAACAGTCTCCTTCTGGGATACCTCCCTCTCTGACTCCTCGGAGGATGACTAAGTAGCAACCAGAGAAAGACAAACCAATCGTGGAAACTTCCAGCCACCAGCTATGATGCCTTTTTAGGGCAAGGGGGATCCAGGGGAGGTTATTGGGGCCTACCACAGTTGCAACTAATGCCTTTTTTCAACTATCCATAATGGCGGGCCCCGAAGCGCAACAGGAGGTGCAGGAGATACTAGGAACTCTTTACTAGCCAAATAATGTCATTTGTCCCTACCAATCACACTGACTGGTTTAGATTAGACCAAGAACTAGCAGACTTCTACAGGACTATTAGAAGAAAAATCTACTTTAACGACAAGGAGAGTTTCATAGAGCAAGAAGACTCCGGCCTTAGAACCAAGTCCGATTCTCTCCCAACAGATAATGAAATGCCTGCATCAGTTTTGACCCTTGAGAAGTGCATCAAACAAGAGATGAAAACAGTCCAAGTGCATCCCACAAAAGGCATAACCTCTCCTCGGGTGAACGCAAAGCCCTCAAAATACTAGCTGATAACAAATCCCTTGTAATAAAATCAGCAGACAAGGGAGGAGGGATTGTAGTACAAAGCAAAGATCACTACAAGAAAATGGTTATGACACTCTTGACCGAAGAGGGGAACTACGAAAGATTATGCAAAGATCCGACTGTGGCAATCAAAAGAAAAATACAGGAGATAACCGAATTCGCAGCCTGCAACAACTGGATTTCAGACAAAGAAGAAGTCTTTTTGAACAGCTCTGAGGGATGCACTCCTGCATTGTATGCCCTCCCCAAACTACATAAGAACAGGACGTCCACACTGGGCAGACCCATTGTCTCAGGATGTGGCTCAGTCATAGAACCAGTTGGAAAGTTTATCGACCATTTCCTCAATCCTTTGAGTCAGAAAACTCCAACGTACTTGAGGGATACTATGGCCACTATAATCAAGTTTGAACACCAGCCCTTGAACCCAGCAGAAGATCTACTGGTCACCATGGACATTAACAGCTTCAATACCAGCATTCCACAAGACTCAGCAATCGAATACATTAGGCACCATCTCACTCATCATATGACGCAAAAAAGAGTCCCCACAAATTTCATAGTGGAACTATTGGAATTGGCACGCACTGAACTTTTATTTTAAATTGATGATTCCTTTTACCTAAAAATCTGTGGTACAGCAATGGGGACAGCCTTTGCCCCCAGCATGGCTGTTATTCTTATGGCCGAATATGAATACAACTATGTACTTAACATCTCTAACCCATTTCTTGACAACATTACGTAATGGCATTGTTATATTGACAACATTATCTATATCTGGAAAGGAGAGAATGACGCCCTCACAGACTTCTTCAACTGTATTAACAACCGTACAGAAGAGATCAAGTTCACCAAGAAAAGTAGTAATGTGTCCATCAACTTCCTGGATCACACAATCAGACCCAAAAAGAACAAACTGGAATGTACTATGTTTAAAAAGGAGACAGTCCAGAACACTGTTTTGCATTATAAAAGCCATCATCCAAAAAATCTGAGGGATAACCTCAATTATGGCCAATTTTTAAGAATACGAAGGAACTGTACAGACATTTCAGAATTCAAAAGCAATGCTTCAGTACTACAGGGCAAGTTGAAATCAAGAGACTACCTGAAGATACTGTTAAAAGACACACAAAAGAGGGCAAGATTCACACCTAGAGAAACACTACTCTCACCCAAAACACAGGACGCTCTTAAAGAAGACATCATAACGTGTGTGACAACATTCGGACCTAACAAAACCAAACTCAAAGGCATAATAAGAAAATTCTGGCCTTTGGTACAACTTAGTCTGCCCAATGAACAAATACCAAGAATGGCATAAAAACGATCTAAGAATCTGAAAGACATACTTACCCATGCCAGGATGAGCAAAAGCAACACCAGATCTTCCATGTGGAACCTCAGAGAAATCAATGGTCATTACCCATGCGGTAACTGCACAAATTGACAAGAAAAATCTATTCTTTCTACATAGGGAGCAAGGAATTCAAACTACTCCACTTCTCGAACTGTAAATTATACAACGTTATTTACATCATTGAATGCCCTTGTGGACTATGTTACGTGGGACAGACCTCCAGACATATCCCTTAAAGAATTGGCGAGACATATCCATTAAAGAATTAGTGGGTGGTTGACAAAGTGCTCAACACTAGCAACACTACAAAATCTCTGAACTTTAAGAAATCCCGGTGGATGTTTAAACTTAAATCAATATCCACAGGACTTAATGAGTCACAACCATCTGGCCCGATCACCTGATCACGTCCACAGAGTACCGTACCGCGAAGCCTCCCTACTGGGTATATATGTAGCAGCACCCTGATGTTTGACAAATTGTACCCACACAGTTGCGCTGCCGGTCCGAAGTGACAATCAGACTGGTCTGCACAACCTCCTACACATGCTTCAAGGTAGCCTGATATATCTACATATCTCCATTAGACTGACTATCCTATTCAGTAATCTCACATGGTAGGGAGTCAGTGCCATCTTGCATTTACATCAGGCAAGCATACAGATGCGCGGTCAGCCCGCAGTAATAGACTGCACTCTAGTTAGGCACAGCTGTACCCATTACCTTACCCCAACCTTTAACGTGCTCGACTTTAGCCTAAGGCATTGTCAACCGACACATTGCCAGTTTATACATACAGCATAGCTCCTCCTGCTGTCAAATGATAGGTGTTCAACAACATCCCAATGCCGCCTCTCAAACTGTTTCAGAGAAACTGCCCTGTTCCAGAGCCCCACCCCCCACCTACGCCACAACATTTTGTAGTGCACATTAAGGGTGTGTATATACCACGCATACTACTATGATCAGGCTTACCAGTCTGCCTTACACACAATTTTCCTAGACTCAGTCCATCCTTGTTCAGTTTAACCTCTATCCGTATCCACCTCTGTTTCCACAAGCATGGCAGTAATTACATCGATTGAGCTCTCCCCTCGCCCTCAATGTGTTTCACTTGTTTCTATGACTATGGGACGGGCTCCAAGTGGGACGCATGTGCAAAGGGAAACCACTGGTCCCTTTTTGCACATGCATGGTCCCCCGACACACACAGCTCCATTTCGCGAGATTCGGAGCTCCAGGACACACGCGACCCGCAGCGTTCTCTTCATTTATAGATTGAGGTAAGAGCTAAACTCAGGCTCGCTAGGACATACTTCTCCCATATTCAGGAGGGCCAGCCTTTACCATAATGGCTTATGCTCTTCTCTCTCTTCTCCTTTTCCATTCAGATACATGCCGGTATTTCAGCTTGAGAATCTTGTATCCAGTTACCTAGCACAGTACCCAGCATGTGCACACATTAAGTGCACTACAGTGAAGAATACCGGCCCCTAGTACACCGAATACCATGGCCTGAAGGTACTTTTTGTTACCAGCCTACTCTTAGGGCATTGTACTTCTAATGGGTACACTAGTGTACCCTGTTGCACTCAGATGTATATTTCCTTCTGTCTTCAGATCCAGCCCACCATAGTAAAAACGTAGAGACACCTCGTTTGTGACACGCACCATCACCATCTACCAGCTACTAGGCGTCTACCCAGGACCCAGCCCTGTGTAAGGTCAGTGAATGACCAGAAATCTGTGAAAACTAGCCATTTAATTTATATTTGTTTTGTTTCTGTGTATACATGCATAGTACATCTAAAAACATGTACTGCACTCTGCAGTCCCTTTTAAAACATTTATTTTAATCTACCTCCCCTTCACTCTTTGTAGGGGAGACCACACCTTGCCTCCAGAAGAACGCTGTTACCCACACAAAGCCGAAACGTCCGAGGACCAGGTGCCCCAGTGTCCCACTTGAAGAACTTTGTATGATGATTAATTTTCATGACGTCGACCTACCATAGGGTCACCCTTTAGCCTGGCTTTGGCAGAACTACCCAAGGTCCTCCATCTAGAGTTTGATGTACATTCATCCAGAACTAGGCAAAAAGCAGTATTTGCCGCGGATTTGTACTCACAGTTGAATCCATTTGCATTGAAATGAGTTGCAACTTTTTGACTATCACAGCCAGGACACTCCCCCTTTCGTATAAACCCAATCTCCATTTGTACCAGGGAAACACACATTTCCCCGTCTCGCAAGATCATAATGCGTTTATTTCAAATATAAAAACACATCAAACTGAATACATAAAAGAAAGCCCAACGAAATCCTTGTTGGACTCCATTAAACCGTTCCTTTCATAATGGTAAATAACCCCCTCTTACTGAAGGGGTTAAACCACAAATTTATATAAACTGGCACCTAATGAAGATGTTCACGAAAGTGCCTAGCAAAATACTGATAAAATATATAATACATCACATCTTGCATACATATTCAAATGTTCCTCATGTTTGGAAATGGAACAAGCAATTTATTGTGCAATTCCTGCATGACTTCAAGCCTTAAATATTTCTAAGTGTTCTGTGATGGGATGTAGTATGTATGGATCTCTATATGTTTCCTTCTTTTAAATCACTGCACATTCGCTTCTGTGTCAGTAAGATATCCTTTAACACCAGCAGCAAGTCCTTACACAATATAACGAAATTATTCTTTTTGCAGCGATAGGGAAGGACATCTCCATGCACTAGTTGATTTGGGAATCTTCCAGTGTATTTAAACCTTGGAAGGTAAGAGAGCACTGAAGACTGCTGAAATAGTTATGGCATCTTAAATTCTGGGAACAATAGTGTTTACTGGTATGGTTGTGCTTTGACACGTGTTTCACTCATATCCACACATTCAGAAGAAAACCCTTCAGCTTAAACAATGCTGACAGCATTAGGTCCAAGACTGTGAATTAGGACCTGATTCATGGAATGTTTAGCGTGGTGCAAAGTGACTTTGCAGTGCCAACAAATGCCTTTATTCTCAGAGCGGCGAAAAATGTATTTTTGCAAAAGTGGTGCAATGTCACTTTTTACTGCAAACATACACTTTGCACCGCTCTGTGAATCAGGGTGTTTGTTGGCAGTGCAAAGTCACTTTGCACCAGTGCAAAGTCACTTTGCTCCACAATAAATGTTGCATGAATAGGGCCCTTAGTCTTCTTGAAGATTTCAGAGTTCAGGAGGACCACTTCATGTTCAAGAAAGCACTAAGAGCCTTTGAATGTTCTCAAAACTGTGAGGCTCATAGCCCTCCACACCACTCTCTGTTTTAAGTTCACTTTGCTTTGGAGTGACTTTGTACACATAGTTAGGCTAACGTTCCACATCACCCTAAATCAACAATACTTGGAAGATTTACACCAGCCACCAACCACACACACTCAAGACACTCTCTAGGAAAATCAGTGTGAATCCAAACTCATTTTTGTAACCTAGGCATCTCTCCCACTACCCAAGAACCTCAAATTTGGGTGTGTCTATACCTGCCATTTTGTGAGGGCAGGCCCTTTCTCCCTCTATCCAGAAGCCTCAAATTTAGATGTGCTTATACCTGCCATTTTGTGTGCTTACATCTGCATTTTGTGAAACATAGACCTTTTCCCACTATCCAGGTGTCTCAAACTTAGGTGTGTTTATACCTGCCATTGTGTGTGCTTACATCTGCCATTTTGTGAAACATGGGCCTTTCTCCCACTATCCAGGAGTCTCAAATTTAGGTCTGTTTATACCTGCCATTTTGTGTGCTTACATCTGCCATTTTGTGAAACATGGGCCTTTCTCCCACTATCCAGGAGTCTCAAATGTAGGTGTGTTTATAATTGCCATTGTGTGTGCTTACAGCTTCATTTTGTGAAATGTAGGAATTTCCCCCACTGTCTAGGACCCTCAAATGTAGTTGCGTTTCTACCTGCTATATTGTTAAGACAGGACCTTTCTCCCACTATCCAGGAGTCTCGTCTCAAATTTAGGTGTTTATATTCCTGCCACTTTGTGAAACATAGGCCTTTCGCCCACCATCCAGGAGTCTCAAATTTAGTTTTGCATATACCTGCCATTTTGTGCAACAAAGGCCTTTCCCCCACTGACTAGGAATCTCAGATGTAGGGGTGTTTATAGTTTCCATTTTGTGTGCTTACATCTGCTTTTTGTGAAACCTAGGCATTTGTCCACTATTCCAGGATTCTCAAATTTAGGAGTGTTTATACCTGCCACTTTGTGTGCTTACCTCTGCCTTTTGTGAAACCAGGGCTTCCCCCCACTGTCTAGGAATCTCAAGTTTAGATGTGTTCTTCTCAGTGCCTGCCATCCTGTAAAACCTAGGTATTCTCTACCAACATCCAACGTTTATATAACACTTGTAAAAACCGAGGATCTCTCTCACACCATCTTGGAATCCGATGCCTAGGTGTGTTCTCCCCCACGGCCTGCCATCCGTGAATCGTAGACCCTCCAAGTACCCAGGATCACCCAGACACCACTGAAAGTAACAACAGCCAGGTCACTGCCTAAAGTAAACTAGGAACCCATCTATCTCCCATTGCCGAATGTACTACCCTCCGCCATTTCGCAGTACCTCCTCCAACATCCCGCACAGACCGCCCACCCATAGATAGAGGAAAACCAGAACCTAACCCACTAATAGGACAACCACCCATAAAGGACATGCAGCTCTTACATTGCAAGAGAATATGATTCAAATACATTTGAACCACTTTAAACCCTACAGGCAGGCAAATGCCCCTGTAACGTCAACAACCTCTATACCCCAACCACCCTACCAAAAAGGAACACACAATGCCCCCACACAGAGTTGGACGCCGCCAAAGAGAATTGAAACATGGAACAAACCAAACAGATTTACACCATCATCCTCCCACAGTAGAAACCCCAACAAACACCACAGCTAACAGAGTAAACATTGTGAGAAGAGAAACATCTTGATATCTTACAATGTATCTGGCAACAATCACAACACCTCAACAATCCAATGCAACCGATAGATCCAGATCTGCTGACAACTAACTGGAACCCTGCAAAAAAAAGAAGAGAGTAACCCAGAAGAGAAAGGTAAGAAACCAGAGCCCTGACTCCGTAGATCACAAAAACACAAGGGCACCGCCAGCAACCCCATCAAAACATAGAAGACTATGAAGCATAAACCTAACGGACTGCTTTAATGATGAAGCAGACTCCATAGATCACCTATCGGTCTACAACAACAACACACAAAGACCTCAACTAAACAATTGTAAGATAAAACAAGGATCAAAACACAAACTTAACCATGTCAAAAAAATCCATTGCAACCTAATCAACACCAGATCAATGTGTAGGCATGCCACAGATATTTACGACCTCCTGTGCGACGAAGGTATCGACATCTTATTCATAAGCAAAATAAGGCTTGACGACAACCACAAAATGACACTCCATAACTGCCTCCCCGACAACTTCAAATGCTCACAAGCGAGGAGGAGGACTGGTGATAGCATACAAAGAACACTTAAACATTAAAACTGAAGAACCACCAATCATCGAAAACTGTGAATCCTTAATCCTTCGCCTGACAGCAAACCCAAAAACAAACCTCAAATTCATCCTAATATACAGACCACCGACATACGACGCACCCTTCATGGACGCATTCACTGAAGCCATCACCAACCTAGCCATAGACCAGGAAAACCTGATAATCCTTGGAGACTTCGACATCTGGTTTGACAAAGAATTTCCTAGCTCAAAAAAATCACTAGCCAAACAACTGAAACAATGAAACTGCATCAGCTAGTCAAAGGAACAACTCAGACGGCGGGACATAGACTAGACACAATATTCTCCAACAAAAACCTCATCACCACAGTGCCACCGATACAGATCCTCTGGAGGGACCACCTCATCATCCCCTTCATAATCACGCAAGCCACATCAACAATCAAACAACCAGACAACATGCTGACTATCATGAAAAGAAACTGAAGACCCATCAAAAACAGCAACCTAGTAGAACTTCTTGAAATATACAAACTACCAGCAACGACTCTGGATGAAGCTGACCTTGACAGAAAAACAGAACTACTTCACGAATTGATCTCCAGAACAATACACAAGATCTCCAAGGAAAATCCTTTCAACCCATTGCACAAAAGAACAACAGCAAAATGGTTCACCCCTCTACTCAGCACCATAAAACATCAAACAGGAAGCTTGAGCTAGAATGGAGGAAAAATAACGACATGGTGAAGAAACTACAACTGCAACAACAATACCGCTCATTCAAAAAGGAAATCCATAAGGAAAAAAAGAAATCTTATGACAACAGAATCACCAAAGCCACCAACACACAAAAATAACTGTTAAAAATCATAAACACAATGAACCCCCCCCCCCCGGATGCAACAACACAGCAATACCATCACTGAAATTATGCTACAACCTTGAAAACCATTTCAAAGAACAAATCAGCACCATCCAACAGATCATACAATGCAGACCAAGCAACTATGACATACAACATACTCAACCACTGGAGGATCACCAGAACAAACTCCGAAGCTTCCCACAAATATCAACAGAGACATTGGTCAAGCTAGTACGCAACAGCAACAAAGCTGGCACCCCCATGTATCCCTGACCCCGATATACACAAATCAATCCTCAGACAAGGAACACCAATAGAATACTACATAAACCTTTTCAGCCAATCACTGTCAACCGGAAAAGTAACAAAATCATTTGAACTGGCATAGATCATCCTACCCCTCAAGGACACAGCAGGAAACATAGAGGGCCTCTCCAACTACATACCCATCTCAAACATCTCATACCCAGCAAACCGCTCAAATCATACGTCTACAGAATAAAATAAGAATTCATTGAACAATACCTACTGCTGGATCAAGCTCAAGTAGATTTCAGACCAATGAGAGGAACGGAATCGGCACTGCTCTCAATCTGGTACGATCTGAAGACCAATGTAGATTGAGACAAAAACACGGCTCTAATACTACTGGATATCTCCGCAGCATTTGACACAGTCAACCATGACATCCTTATCGTGAGATTGGAAGAAATTGTAATCACTGACTGAGCCCTACTACAGATCAAATCCTTTCTAACAGAACATAAACTGTATGGATTAAACCTTTCAAATCATTTCCTTGAGAACCCACCATCGGATTACCGCAAGGCTCCTCTCTATCACCATTGCTCTTCAACATACACCTGACGCCACTAATCAAGCTCCTTAAAAAACACAACCTCATATGCTGGAACTATAGATTGTCTACAATTTACAAGATACCCAGGAAGCTAACACAACACTGGAAGACTGCAGACAAGAACTCTACAGCTTTATAAACACCAACAACCTCAAACTCAACCCGGTCAAAACAGAAATAATGATTGTATCCAAAAGCAGTGAAAATAATCAGAACATCCCATGGCCGGCCAAACTAGGAACTGCACCGACTCCATCAACGATAGTAAACAAAAAAACCTGAGTGTCTTGATGGACAATGAACTAACACTTGAGCCACAAGTACACGCCATAATCAAGAAATGTTTCTTCCTCCTGCAGGCGGTAAACAGGATACAATACCATTCCTCTATTTCACCCACAAAACACTCACCACCATCACACTCACCATGTCAAGATAAGCCTACGCCAACATCCTATACCTAGGAATGCCATAACAACTACTAAAGAAACGTCAGCACATCCAAAACGCTGCAGCCAGATCCACATAGAGAACACATTACTCCAGCACTGAAAATACTACACTGGCTACCTTTAAAACTGCAAATAAAGTTCAAAACAATGTGCATAAGGCACAGAACAATCCACGGCCAAGGATCAGAGTTCCTAAAAGAGAAAACAACCGTCTATCAGCTGACAAGAGCACTGATATCAAGCAACAGCATTCGCTTAGAACCAAAACCATACATTAAAAGAAAACTCAGAGGATCAACATTCTCTCACCTGGCAGCCATAACATGAAACGAGCTACCAAAAACCATACACAACACTAGGGATTATTTGGAATTTAGGAAACTACACAAATCTTGGCTCTTTGCCACAGAACAAGAAGGAAATGACTAGCAAGTATGCACCCAATTGGGAAACACAAATCCAGATGACTAGGCCATGACCCTGACTTAATCTTCCCTAACCGAGGGGCAGTGGAGGACACCCCAACAACCCATGGCCATATTCAGCCAGTCCGCAGAGGAAACCTGGATAGGTAAGAACCCCCAAAGGACATGCATGGCCTGACCAGAACCCCAAACCGTAACATTGCCAATCCGGGACCGGGAAGACACTTGCCCCAACCAGGTAGACAAACCACTAGAGTAACACAGAGGAAAGCTGTGACACCTTGACATGCCTGCCAATCAGTGGACAGACTGCAATACCAGGTCACATGACATTCGTGGATGTCGAGCACAGAGACGCAGAGACAAAGAGGCAAGAAAAAATAAGCGAGCATAACTAATATCTCAATTTCTGCATAAATTCTGCATACACTTCCCAAACTCGTATGACATCTCTGAACCGCAATCCACATCCACTTCACCACACTGCAACAACAGACCAATAACATCACACCCCGGCACAACAGCACATATGAAGCCGCACAGACCAGAAAACTGCACTCAAGTTCAGCGAACGGAGCAAACCGAACTGAAGCTGTGAGCAGGACATCACAACTCTCACTTTCTGATTCCCAGTGAAAGTGAGCAGCCCCCCAAAATACAATACAAACCTCCCCAATGAGAGTGAATAACAGACACACCCCAGTAGGGAATGAGACCAGGACCAAGTGTGGGTGAAGTTAAGAGATAAGTTTATGCAAAATATAGGGCATACAGAGGACTCTGCATATTCCGAGAGCGCTCTGTCAAACAATAGAAAAGCATTCATATTTATTACACAATCACGTCATTGATGATGTAGAATATAAGAGGCACATGTGTTGTGGGAATTGGACAGTGAGGACTGGATAGTATGTATTCTTTAAGCCCGGTGCTCCAGGAATGGCAGAGGTCCACGTGGTGCCAGCGCGTGGTGCACGGGTCAGCTGGGGTCTTCTGGGTGGAGCGCAGGGTCAGATGCTGTTAAAATCTATGCTACTTAACAATGCCCATTTGGCCACACATACTCTAACATTTATTGGCATATTGCTATCCATTTAATATATCTCACACTCATCAATTATATATACTTAAAAGGGTTACTTCATGAATCAGGTGCTTTATCTTGAGGTTACATTCTAGGGCTATCTGCATCAATTCCTTTGTTAGATTTATTAGGGGACAGCTTAATAGTGTGTTAGTACAAGAGAGGATATATTATCACTTGAAGTTTGAACGTTGTGGGTGAGCTGGTGTGGTACTTGATCAAGGGGTGGACAACTGGCACAACAAACAGAGTTAAGGGGCTGGGGGCTGTGTCTCTGAACCTGGGGGTCTGCGGGTGCTGATTCAGGGTTGTGGAGATGGATGTTTTTTTCCAGGCCAGAGCTGTAGCCCGGTTCACTCACAGGGCAGTTATATAAAAGGAAAGACAAAAGATACAGTGTTCAAAATGTTGCTCTTTACACTCAGACATCTGTGAGAACAAGCTTGCTGCAGCAGCGGCACAGGGGAGGAGGAGGGGGGTATGGCTGGCTTACTGTGTGCGGACACAGCGGGTGAGGTGCAGGTCTGCAGGCCAGCGCCTCTGCATGGTCTACTAGAAATAGTACAAAATGGAGTCAGCGACCATACAAAATGGAGTCGGGAATCGATTCTCTAACGGGTGTTGCACGTGTATGTGTCGACCCAAGGCTGTCCAGAACCTTGGCCAGTGGCACATGGTCAGCCATGGAACGAGCATAGTGTGCATGTGGGCATACGAATGAAGTGGAGGGGGGTCAAAAAGACCTTTCCTCTCTTACACCAGTAACCCCTATTAACCACCCTCTCCAACACCCTCCTTTTCGGAACCACAAGAGCGCCTAGGGACCACTCCGGTCGTGATGGTGCGCAGTACAAATACCTTTAACATTAAAATTATCATTTGAAGCATTACAAAAGCCCACTAAGTAAATGTTTTGGGGGCAGTTTGTATGGTGGAATGGCAGTGATGCTTGTAATTTGGGGACCAACCTTGGTTACTGTCTATGGAAATGCACATGCTGGAAACGTTGAGCTTGATGGGTGACTATGCAGCCTCACACTCTGTGAGACAATGTGGTCACTATCATCATGGCAGTACCTGTAACATGATGGATAACGCTACTGACTAATAGTCCTTAACCTATACAATCCATAACCTGAGCATAATCAGCAATTGTGAGTCAGCCCTTCAACACTGAGCAGCCCGGTCCAATCTGAGCATTAATTATCACTTCTGACAGGATGGCATGTTCAGCACAACCATTGCATATTTAGGCATCTCCATTGGCTCGTAGTCAGATTGATCATCATAAAAATAACAGCACCATGCAAGATTTGAGTATTGTCCCATCAATTAATAACATCAATTGTGTTGATATTTATTCTAAAATGTATGCATTTTGAGGTGGTAATACCTGGTAAATATATATATATATATATATATATATATATATATATATATATATATATATATATATATCCACTGAAGAAACTTTGTTAATGGGACTTTATGGTTAAGTTGCACTAATAAAACCTCTGAAATTCAATGAAAAAAACATTGTTAAAGGTACGTTATGGTTATATGTGAAACTGAAAATCCCCTGAAATTCGCTAGTTATGGTAAGCTAATCAACCATAATTTACACCACCACTGTGCACTGAAAAGACTAACACCCAGGAGATGAAATAGAACATCACACATGTCATTCATGACATCACTGATGACATCACATATCTGTGCCACTTGTTTTTGTTTACTGACATGATTAGGCTAGTTTTTTGTTTTTGCTGACAATGACAAGTTTCAGGATTTAAAATGCGCTATATATCTACACATTAACCTTTTCATCTGTTCCTAAAGTACTTTTCTTAGAGTTTAATCTGAGCTCATAATGCATATACATGGGGCAATAAGCACACCTCAAACACACAATTAATGTGTGTACATGATGATTAACTCTAATGTTATTGTCATTTTTTGGTGCTCTTGTTTCTTTCTTCCTTACTTTAATTTCCCTGTATGTTCCTCTAATTTATATGGATTGTGTGTTTGTATATGTATTGTTTCTACTAACACAAGTGTGTGTTATCTTTTCAATTGTTACCTATTTGTTCCATGTTTAACATTACTCAAAACTCTCAAAAGGTAGCATTTATTATTTTACTATAGGAATTTACCAGATTACAAATATTGTACTTCTATGGTGCATGTTGTAACCATTGCCTATATGTATGTATGATTAGGTTCCTCTACTAACAACAAGACTAGAATATGATGATTTATTTACATGAGTACATTCTTTAATACATTAAGTAGTTCATTATAGTCCTCCCAATTGCCCCTAACATCTTGTTTCCAACATTATAAAGTCAACCCCTTATAGAGAGAGTTTATTAAAATGTATTTAATATGTGATGTCATCAATGATGTCATCAATGACATTTGTGATGTCATCTTTCATGTCCTGGGGATAGTCTTAGCAGTGCACGGTGGTGGTGTGAGTTATGGTTGCTTAGCTTACCATAACTGGCCCATTTCTGGGGTTTTTCAGTTTTACTTGTTACCATAACATCCCTTTAACAATGTTTTTCATTGATCTTCATAGGTTTTTAGTAATGCAACTTAACCATAACGTCCCTTTAACAATGTTTTTTCAGTGAATTTAACAGGTTTTTTATTAGTGCAACTTTACCATAACGTCCCCTTAACAAAGTTTTTTCAGTGGATTTTTTGAGTTTTTACCAGTGCATGATATTTTCCTACAACTTAATAGCATACTTACCCCAATATAGCAACATTTCTGTCCAATTTAAAAGTTTCATCTTAAAGTACTTTCATTCCCCACCATCTAGCATCATTTTTAACACTTCTATACACTTTTTGCAACTTGTTCCACTGTTTTGGTGTTCATCCACGTTTGCGAACATCTGATGTCATCGCAGACTCTCTCGGTAGTGTTGCGTGACCACGTGCTCGCACACTGCGCTATGAAGTGTCCACAAACACGTCTGCACTTCAAAAACAGGTGTGTGCTTCGTGAACAGTTCAGAACTGCCTTTTTATAGCTCATCTAGGAACTTTGAAGCTCAAAATGGACCCTTGCACAGCTCCTGCACCTATTCTTACTCATTATCCATGAACAATCTCGCACACAGCACCTACTTGGGAGAATATTCGAAGAACTGCTATTTATCTTACAAATGGCATCAGCTATTGCCATTCCTCCTCCCCAAGAGCCACCACCACCAGCTGAAGGATCCACACAACAAAAAAAGTGCAGTACTTCAAAAGACAATTAAGAGGACCAAGAAGATGAGGTAGAGCAAGTTCCTACCTCTAGCACCAAGAGAGAATCATGGGTGTGCCAGTTCTATACAACTCTTGGGAATGTACCAAAGGCTAAAGCTACCCAAGTGAAATGCACTGAGTGCAACGTTGTACTCAATTGCAGACTACCTGGACAGTACCCTTACAGGACCGCCTCCATTGACTGTCACACCAAATGCAACCACTGCAATGCTCTCAGAAAGGTTGTTCCTTTCTTACCAAGCAGTAGGCTGTCTTCCTCTATCTCATCTTCCTCACCCAATACTGTAACCACACAGCCTACTTCTGTGAGACATAACATCCCACCAGCTACCTTGCAAGTGCTAAAAGAGGCTGTAGATCCATGTCTTTCAAAGACAAAATACTATGTATATTCTGCAACACACCACTCTGCAGGGGGGGAGCGATTTTGAAGTGCTTTTGAAGCTGTAATCAAAGAGCATGAGAAACACTGACCCCTACCTTAGATGTAACACATGCGCAACATCTTCCCCTGTCCACCTGCCCCTCCATTTTTGTGGTTGGTGCCTCTTCCCTCATTTCCCTCCCCACCTTACATTCTGACCCATCCTGCAAAAAAAAGAATAAGAAAAAAACACCAAAAAAAGTTCATAGTTAAGAAATAGAACTGAAAAAATAATCTTGTAGAGACTATCTACTTTACATTTCTCAGAAAAGTAGTTAGACTCAATAAGATTCTCCAACATTTCCATTAGCATGTTGTGTTATGCTAATGGGAATAATGGACAATTGTATACTACAGAAAATTATAAAGGACAGCAACAATTTTCTGTCCCAAATACTTTTCTCTAGCATACAATAAGGACAATAATCGATGGACCAGTGTGAGAAGTGCATAAATATAAGGGGCAGTACCAATGGGCAAGTGCTCCTGAGAACCCAGGAGGGAAATGCCGAGGGATGCCAAAGTGGGATGCCACTGTCTAACTACTGGAGCAGAGGAGTCCCAAGGGTGGGATGCATTTTACCTCTAACATCACTTTAACAACATTTTTTCTATCCATTTAATAGGTTTTTATAAGTGAAAATGTTTCATGATGTTACATCACTTTATATAAATTATTAATAATTCTTCTTTTCATATATATGAAAGAACTATAAACCTCCTTTAAGAAACATATGCTTTGCAACACATACTCATGTTTGTCGTTATCAGCAGCGCATGCTGGGGATGCAAATCATCGTTCAATAGCCTACAGCATAAGGCTCAACAATGACCCCAGTCGAACCAAACCACTCCTATTATTCACTGTGCTTAGCCTACATCCTAGCTCAGTGTCCAATATACCCTAATAATGTAACCAACGGCCAGTGCTCATGGCCTGCAACCATGGCCAGACTCCAAATCCATGGGGCATGGGCTTCGGCCATGCCACATTCCCCAATAAGCAAATACGAGTATGTATTTGCCGAGGGCCAGGCCCACCACTCTGACACCAAATGTATATCACTAGTTTTCTCTACTTACATTTTTACACTTTAGAAATATAAAACACAAGACATAGTTCCAAAAACTTGCTTTCAGGTCCTTGCTAATGCTCTTTGCGCAAGTATGTTGTAATCTAGTCCACCACTTCATGCTGTAACTGAGAGCAGAATATTTTTTCCCATTCAACCCTTCCGCTTTGGCAATGTTGCATGCCCCAATAAATAAATTACAGTACACATTTCACCTTGCTGACGGCCAGGCCCACTGCCCAGACACCAATGTTATATCACTGTGTTCTGTACTTACATTTTCACACATTCAAAAAAATAAAACACAGGACATATTTGCAAAACCATGTTTTGAAGTTCTTGCTGACCATCCTCGTGCATAGTTGCTGCAATCCCATCCAGCACTTCAACCTGTACACACAAGATTTTTCCCCCCCATTCAAACCTATCCCAATTTCGAAAGAACTTGACCACATAGCCGGTCCCTGTTGGCCATGCCCAATTTAACCCGATTGCTGGTACATCATGGTCATGGCCAGTAGCCAGATTGTCCGGGTCATGGCCTTAGGTTGTAAATGGTATATTACTATTTCACAGACACATGCTTTCAGGTCGTTGCCAATGCTCCTTTACACCAGTTTGCTGCAAATCCACCCATGTTTTATATTTTGTAAAGTGTCAAATTATACGTACATAAAATAGTCATATAACTTAACTCCCACTTGACAAAATCCATTCAGAGGTTGGATCTATAACCTTTCTGAAAACCTTTATCCACATTCGTCAAATGGCAACAAAGTTATAAGCCATCTAAGAATATTAAGACCCCCCTCTAATTGTGTCCCCTCTTGACAAAACCCCACCACACTTTGCAAAAACATTCATATCTAGGTATAAAATCTTTTTGCAAACTTTTGTCAAGATTCGACAAATGGCACCACATTTATAATCATTTAAAATATTGTGTTCCCTCTTGACAGAACAGCACCACACTTTGCAGAACCATTCACAACCATTCAGAGTAAGGTCTAGAATGAAATTCCAAAATGTCATGCAGTTTCATTGAGTGGCGCCAAAGTTACAAGCCATCCAACCCTGTAATGCAGAAATAGGCATATATGTCCCCGAACACCTCAGATGTTTGCCAACATCACTGGACTGCCTCAGACATCCGGACTGCCACGGACATCTGGGTTGAAAAAGCACTTGTTTTTTGGGCTTTTTAAGGCCATATCCCATCCCATCTTCATAAACCCTCACCTCTCCAGAGATTCTTTCATTAGTTTGGGGAGTGCAATGTTATGTTTTTTCTATGTTTTTACTGATATGTTCGTGGAAACTGGCGGATGTCTGCAAATCCAACACGGCGGGCGTTTCCATAAATCTGGCGCACCTCATGCTATTCTCCATCCAATCAGCGGGCGTGTCCAATGTCCGCCGACATCACGCTACCATCTTACCCAATCGGAGGCCTGTCCGCAGACCAAACAGGGAAGGGAGTCCGTGGACTGAACCCAGATATCACTAAGTTTTGTTGAAATACTTTTTGGCAGTTTAAAAAAAAATACTGGATGGATTTACAAAAGCACGCGTTAAGGACCAAGCCGATCCTCCTGCCGCAAATTTGTTGAAAATCTGTCAAGTGGTTTGGGCTGTAGGCATGAGCACATTTATTTTCCATTGCATCTATGGGAAAAACCACCCATTTTGGGACCACGCTATAACTTTGCCCCCCCTTCCGAAACCACACCAAACTTCGCAGAATCAATCTGACGTTGCCATTTACTTATTTTGCAAAGTTACGTAAGTATTAATTCGGGCAGGGGCAAAGTTATAAGCTGCCCAAAAAGAGCTCTTCCTATGGGTTGAGCAACTTAATCATAACTACACGGCCGATACCGCATTCCGTGTAATATATAGGGAGGCAGAGCATGCTGTTCCCCACTGTAGAGGCCCAGCCAGGTGTGAGCCAGCTGGCAGGATGTGGTGGGGTCAGTTACCCAGTTCCACTGCTGCTGCAGCTGCTGCTAGAACTTAAGAGCTGAATTGTAGTAGAGCAGAGTGGATGCTGGGCAAGCTGTTCGCTGCTGTAGAGACTCATCCAGCTGTAAGCCATGAGGGAGGAGGAGACGGCATCAGTGACCCAGCTCCGCCGCTGCTACAGCTGTTGCTAGAGCTTATGAGCTCTGTCATAGCAGAGCAGACGTGGGGTGGGCTGTTCCCAGCTGTTCGCTAATTTGGCTGCAGCACTGTCTGCTTTTGGCTTGCAAAGCCAGTGCTGGTGATGGTGATTGTTTCCCCCCTCTGGTTAATTATTGCTGGGTTCCCCATCTATGGTTTGACATTTCTAGGCTGCCATCTGGCTCGAGGAAGTGGTTCTCTATGTACATTCAATGGACACTTTGAGATCTTTTGATGCGGATGTACAGGCGAGCTGGGTGATTGGGGAGCTCAGCTCATTAGCTATGTGGATAACAGGATTTTGTTAGTTTCAATTCCTTTCTAATTTTGCTCTCACCACCTTCATTCGCAACAACTATTCCACTATTTAATACTGTTTCCCATTTGACTTGAGTGTGGGTCTCTTTAAGCCCTTCTGAGTTCTTCCCCTGCAAGGCTGCAGTTCGACCTCTTTTTCGAGCAATGGTACATTTTGTTGGACAATGATGCATTCTAAAGGGCTATCAAGTCTGCACTTTGTTCTTGCAATTATACTTTTATTGCATCTCTATTGTATTTGTGTTGGATTTTATAACATTACGTACAATTAAGAGGATCAGGCATCAAGGCATTTTTGTTTTGTTTTCAAAGGTTTTAACTACTAATTATCTTTTTTAAAATTATTAATTGCCATCATTTGTGCTAATCCTCAACTAAATCTGTAATTCTATTACCCAGTTTTAATCTTTCTTATCTATTGGTGGTGACTGTGGTTGTATCTTTGAGCCAACATGAAAATATTGCAGTTTGGCAAGCAGTACTGCAGTTCTATCTCTGATTATTAATAATGGGTAAAAATGAAAGCAATCAGCCAAGCCAATCAGAAGTCTGGGAAGAACCCTAAAAACACAGCGAGTCAATGGGCCTCATTACGACCCAGGCAGTAAGGGATTACCGGTACCAGTAAGTCACCGGTGCCGGTAATCCCTTACCGCCCTATTCCGAGGTCCCTTTACGAGTCTTCCCTTAACGGCTGGTAAAACCAGCCATTAAGGATGGGACCCACAAAGGGACTTTAGAGGTAATAACGGTACCGCAATTTGCGGTACTGTTATTACCGCCTTCCCCATTCCCATTGAGCTCTATGGGGGCTAAAATGGGAATGGGGAAGGGCCATTGTGAATGGGATATTACCACCCCCACCAACTTTGGAATGGGGCGGTAATGGCTCCATTCACCATGGCGGAATCGGTAAGGTTTTGGAGGCAACCATGGCGCTAATAGCGCCATGATTACCTCCAGGTTCGTAATGAGGCCCAATGTCAGCCCAGGCTGTTATCAGAAGATTCCCTGGATGCATACTTAAAAAAAATGACGGATAATCTCGATGAGAAAATATCCAAGGCCTAGAGAACCTTACCGTCGGACCAAGAAAGAAGTTAATGAATTTTGTATTTCTTTTGTCAACAGTTCATAAATAGATCTTAGCGAAACAACAGATGGACTTGCACCCTCCGACTCTGTTTAAACCATTGTGGATACTGCCCTGAATGGTACAATCTTGCCAGGTGACAGCATAATCCAAAAATCTAATGAAGACTTTGCTGCTTCTGAACCTGAGGTGGCGTTTGATAAATCAGGGAAAAACAGTATTCCATCAATGGGGAAGCGTTTGGCTCAAACAATTCCAGTGACATTGAATTCTATGCACATGCAGACCACGCCTGTTCGCATTTTACCAACAAAGACCGAGGAGGCGACAAGGGTATTATCACGGTTGCAGGAAACAACAGAGGATCTAAAGAAATGGATGGGTACATCACATAAAATATTAGATTTTATGAAGACATTCAATCTTTCTTCACCTCTTTAACAATCAAAGATGATTTGGCCCAATCCATACATAAGAAAATTGACTAATTCTCAAAGGATGACTAACTTTCTAATGTGTCTAATGTCAAAAATGATTCTGTTTGAACCCCTAATAAAGAACCCGGCCTGATATTACCCCATGAGGCTCTAACTTGTGCGCTATTGGAACAGGAAGTCACTCAAAATCTGAATGTTTGTCTACTATCGTTCCGGCAATTTCTATCGACTCAACTGAACGAAATCCTAGTCATCAGTTTTTGTCTTTACCACAGAGGAATCCCTTCTAGTGGACATTTAACTGCAAGGTTCTTTTGAAACAACAACATCACTAATTAACAAAGTGACACATAGGAGCTATGAGAGGGACTAAAGGTTAATCCTAGAAATGTGCTGATGGAAAGAAAAACAAGTTGGGTTGGTTCAGAGAGAACGTGTACTGGAGGTGATTGCATCGCAGTAATTTTTTCCAATACTAGGTTGGCTTCTTATTTTATAAATTCCATTCTGGTGGTTTTTCATCCCGATAAGTACAAGATTGTTATTCTCCCACTCTTTTATTTTTACCTGCCAAAGCAGTCTTATAACCCAAAGAAAACACTCAGGCACTCTGTAGCTTAATATGTCTGGGAAAGGACAAGCTTCTTATGATCAAAAAGCACAAGTAGGTGGGACAAGACATGTTCCAAAGAGTGGACAGCAAATGTTAAGGGGAAGTCAGCAACATATACCAGATCTCATGCATTATAAAATGCCTGGGGAGGGCCAGGTATATAATAACCCAAAGTAAATGTAGTGCAGATAATGGCCCACAAAAATCATGAGGGATTCAGCAATATGCACCGACTCCCCAAACAGAGGCAATTTCAGCAGTTCTAGTAGAAAACATGTTTGAGGCATTTGTCTCTTTAGGGGAAACAGACTGACCATTACATTCTTTATTACCAGTTTGCAACTCATTATCTGTAACTTCTGAGAGGCCCAATCAATGTATTACCTTCACAAGTCCGCCCATCAACAATGAAGATTATTGACATATTGATAAATGCAAAGGGAAAATAGATAACTCTATTATTATTGCTAACTTTAACCACCTATGATATCATTTTATTACAGGCAACATGGATTTGTGAAGATATAATTTTAGGTGGCGTCACTTTTCAGAAAAGCATGAAGTCGATTTACTGGGGATTTAGCAATCTTAATTCATTCTGGGTTGACACCTCATATATATAATGGGGAACCAAGGTTTTATGTAGGGAATTTTTACAATAGTCCATCAAACCAAGGAGCACTGATTCTCGAGTAGCCGACCAAAAAAAAGTGATGGACAGGCAACTGGACCCTCTGACTGTCGGACCAAACTGCTTTAATTTGGGGAGGGACTTCACTGCTAACATCGGGAATGGACCAAATCTAGATTTTTTACATGAGTGCAAAGGCGTGTCACTGATTATCCCACCACCAGAGATGAAGGGACCAAGATTGTATTAGGTGGGACTGCAGCTCTATACCTGGCTCTATAAGTGGTCAATGAGATCTGCAAGTGGTAGACACCCAAACAAACCACCAGGCAAACATAAGTTTGTTGGACATGTGGAATTTCTTCATTGATTACATCTCTGTTTCTAAACCCAAATGGGAATCAATAAAACATATTAGGGTGTTGGAGGATCTCTAGAGTGACTACAATGGTTTGCTGCTTGAGGTTGACTGTGCTTTTTCCTGATGTTTCACCATTAATTGTACCCCATTCCAGCAACGTCGTGACCGAAAACTCAAAGAGGTTGATAAAATGGTAGAATATAAATATTGATGAGGAGCAAGAAGCAGTTGTAAGATCTAATTACTCCCTTGTTAGTCTGCTCCTAGACCTGTCCATCCCCCAGAGTGTATAATTAAAACCTACTTAGAATTGGTGGTAAAGGTTTTGGATGTTTTTTTTTTAAACAAGGGGAAAAACCTATACACAATAACAAATATCTTGGTGTGATTCAGTCTGTCGCTCTGTAAGGGTTTACCTGTTCAACCTAATTAAGTCATATCTAATTTGAAGAGCAGAAGTCATAAGTGCTAAATAGATATATAAAATGCCATTATAATAAGGAAGGCAGCTTAAGACACAGAAGCGTGGGAGGAATTGTACCAGCAAGTAATGTGTGCACATTTCAGATTGTTTTGGGAACTTGTTAATGATAACCAAATTATATCAAAGTTGCCAGACTCAGGTTGTCTTGAACACTTTACAAAATAATATAAGGACAGCCCACTGGGCCTCGTTCAAGGCACAGACAAAGACTTTAACAAAGTGGAAACACAGCTTAGGGTCACTGTAAATGAAGTAGTGGTACCCCTTCGCACTCAGGCCTCTATGGGATACCTGCAGAGCTATTTAGGAACATGGAAGAATTATGGGGGCAACTATTAGCTATGTGCCTTACTGTTTTATTGAACTGAACATTTTCCCCTCTTCCTGGTATGATGTGATAATTTATCCCATAATTAGGAAAGGCCCTAGCAAGTTTCTGTGTTTTCGTAGATGATACGGTTATCCTGGCTACCACCCCTATGGGTTTAAAAAAAGACTAAGGGCCTCATTCCAAGTATGGAGGTGCATAAACAAGGGTGCTGGTAGCAACGTACCGGCACCCTTTCTAGACTGCCACACTAAGAAAATGCCGGGGCAGATACCCCGACAGGCCTGACCTGGCAGGTTTTCAGAACCCTACCGGCATGTCTCTCACTGAAGCACTGGTACCGTGGGACTCCATGGGAATGGGGATTTACTGTTCCGCCACCGCTTGTGATATCCCGGTGGTACCGGGATATCAGGTGGTGAGAAATAGGATTACGAGGTTGGTGGTACACCACCAGCAGCATTGGCAGGTTGCCGCCAACCTTGTAATGAGGCCCTATGTGTAGATTTCTCAGTAAGTGTGAGGATCTCCAACTAGTGATGAATTTGGGTGATATGAAATCTTTGATTTTTAGGCCAAAGTTTTCCAAATCCCAAAAGATTTAAATTTCTATGACTGGTAGCAACTTGGAATAAGTTGAACCCTTTGACTTCTTAGGGGTAAGGTTTGTGGAAAATGATCATTGGACCGCTCATGCCAATCCTGACCCACTGGATATATTGGAGATGACATTTTTAAAAAGCTTGCTCTTGCTTCCAAACTTCAGCCCCAACATGGACCTCACACTGATAGGCGATGCAATATTAGACTGGTTCCTTTCTGGATTAGGCTAGAGGCATCACCTGGTCTACACAAGTGTAGGGATGCAGTCCTTCAGATAATGAATTTGGAAGGTGGGCAGTCGCTGTCAAGGGCAATGCACTTCAATAATCTGCTTGAGAAATTAGAACTAGCCACCAACTGGACTAACCTGTCAACGATTAGCAGGGCAAGCATGGCCAGAGTTAATATTGCTGCAAGCCTATGAAATAAAATGCGTCTGGCTGAGGCATGCAATAGGCTAAGATATGGACAAAAGTATCTTTTCAGCAGAATGAACCCTGGATATGATAAGTACCTGGATATTATTTACCCTCCTTTTGCCAGAGCACTCTATATGAAATTGAGGGCGCATTTGCTCAATGTGGCCAGCTATATCAGCAAATGGTGCAGCACTAATAGAAAAAGCTGCCCGGCTGTCCGGTTTGTGATTGCAAGGTAGAAACTACTGAGCATTTTATGTTTTTCTGTGAGGGCTATAAAGCTTTGTGAACTAGATAATTTAAACCTCTGTTTAATCTCTCAAAAATCTGCACTCTTACGCAGGCCAAAATGTATTGCAAGTCCACTCATGATTTGAATGCAGTATATTTTATCGCTAAATTTTTCCATAGGGCCTGGCTCTGCAGAACACTTCACATCAACTGCTTGTACTTATAAATAATGTCTTTTTACATCAGATTGGTTATTTCATGAAATTCCTCACTTTTAATACTATGCCTTATGCACTGTCCATATGCCTTATTAAACATGGCAAGCCCTTGTGACGATTTGTGTTTTCATCTAGATCAGATGGAATATTTATAATGAATGTGTGATTTTAAGCTATACACATTTGAACATCCTGTGTTTAACTAAATGTTTGTTCTTTGTTATGTTAACTGCCAATTGACCAATGTCAAATAAAGGTTTAATAATGAAATGGCAAAAATGAAAGAAAGTTTATTTGGAGTTTTGTGTTTTTACCGCCCAATCTCTACTTTAGATTCAAAATTCAAGATCTTTGGCAGAGTAGTTTTTGCCAATTTACAGGCGTGGGTCAGTAATGAAGGTATATTGTCAGATTTTCAGTTGTGATGAAATAAAGTCAGTAAAAGCAAACTGTGGCTGTGCCCCAAAAAACAGAACTGTCCTTTAGATCTCGTCAAAAAATGAAAGACCCTACATTCATTCATTATTTTTTGTCATTTGTATAGTTTAACCATAATTATGGACCCAAAGCGATGGTGGTTGAGCACCTTTGGAGGGACCAAAGTGCAAAGTATGGGAACATGGGAGGTGCTATTATGCGTGTGTGCATAAAGAGCAGTGCTTAACCTCACATTTGATCTAAGTGCAATAAATAACCACTCTCTGTGTGGTTCTTAGAGTGATACATTGGCCATCCCCAGGTCTAACACACGCCACCCACAACACATGGCCTACCTTCCTGCATTCCCAGAAGTTTCCCGATGAAAACGGTAATCACATGTGTGGGTGCTCCTACCTGGGCGCCAAGGTGAAAGCCTAAAACACGGCACACCTTTTCCGCCAGCTTGAATTTCACGATTTTTTCAGAAGGGCTAACCATGCAGATATGGGCCTAGGGTATCCAAGCCACCAAGGAAAACAGGGAACCCCATGCATTTCCGAAAAGAGGACGCCCGTGGAAATCCGCAGAGGTCTGACTTGCGCAAATCGGCCCAGAATGTATTAGCCAGAAAGCCAGCGAAGTCCCAAATGTGGCGAAAAAAACCCAATTTCTGCACATTTCACATGGCTCACCCACCAAAACACGCCACCAAGAATACATGGACTACCTTCCCGCGTTCCCACATGTGTCCCAAGGAAAACAGTACCTCACATGTTTGGGTGCACCTACCGGGGCGCCAAGATGAAAGCCTAAAACAAGGCTAACCCCTAGTCTTTTCCGACAGCTGAATTTCACAATTTTTTCAGGAGGGCACACCATACAGATATGGGCCTAGGGTATCCAAGCCACCAAGGGAAACAGGGAATCCCATGCATTTCTGAAAAGAGTACACCCGTGGGAATACGCAGAGATCTGACTTGTGCAAATCAGCCCAGAATGTATTACCCAGAAAGCCCGGCAAAGTCCGAAATGTGGTAAAAAAAAACCAATTTTCACACATTCCACTCAGCTCACCCATCTAAACGCTGCCAACAACACATGGCCTACCTTCCTGCATTCCCATGTCCCAACAAAAACGGTACCTCAAATGTGTGGGTGCACTTACCTGGGCGACAAGGGGAAAGCCTAAAAGACGGCTAACCCCAACTCTTTTCCGACAGCTGAATTTCACAATTTTTTCAGAAGGGTACACCATAGAGATATGGGCCTAGGGTGTCCAAGCCACCAAGGAAAACAGGGAACCCCATGCATTTCCGAAAAGAGGACACCCATGGGAATCCGCCGAGGTCTGACTTGCGCAAATCGGCCCAGAATGTATTAGCCAGAAAGCCAGCGAAATCCGAAAAGTGGCAAAAAAAACCCCAATTTCTGCACATTTCACAACGCTCACCCACAAAAACACACTGCCAACAACACATGGACCTCCTTCCCGCATTTTCACATGTGTCCCAGTTAAAACAGTTCCTCACATGTGTGGGTGCACCTACCTGGGCGCCAAGGGGAAAGCCTAAAACAAGGCTAACCCCCAGTCTTTTCCAACAGCTGAATTTCCTGATTTTTTTCAGAAGGGCACACCATAGAGATATGGGCCTACGGTGTCCAAGTCATCAAGGAAATTAGAGAACCCCATGCATTTCTGAAAAGAGGATAGCCATGGGAATCCACAGAGGTGTGACTTGCGTAAATAGGCCCAGAATGTATTAGCCAGATAGGCCAGCGAATTGCAAAATGTGGTGAAAAACCCCCAATTTCTGCACATTTCACAAGGCTCACCCACGAAAACACGCTGCCAACAACACATGAACTACCTTCCCGCGTTTTCACATGTGTACCAGCGAAAACAGTTCCTCACATGTCTGGGTGCATCTACCTGGGTGCCAAGGGGAAAGCCTAAAACAATGCTAACCCCAAGTCTTTTCTGACAGCTGAATTTCCCGATTTTTTCAGAAGGGCACACCATAGAGATATGGGCCTAGGGTATCCAAGCCACCAAGGAAAACAGGGAACCCCATGCCTTTCTGAAAAGAGTACACCCGTGGGAATCTGCAGAGGTCTGACTTGTGCAAATCAGCCCAGAATGTATTACCCAGAAAGCCCGGCAAAGTCCGAAATATGGTAAAAAAAAACCAATTTTCACACATTTCACTCAGCTCACCCATCTAAACGCCGCCAACAACACATGGCCTACCTTCCCGCATTCCCATGTCCCGACAAAAACGGTACCTCACATGTGTGGGTGAACCTACCTGGGAAACAAGGGGAAAGCCTAAAAGACGGCTAACCCCAAGTCTTTTCCGACAGCTGAATTTCACGATTTTTTCAGAAGGGCACACCATAGAGATATGGGCAAATGGTGTCCAAGCCACCAAGGAAAACAGAGAACCCCATGCATTTCCGAAAAGAGGACACCCATGGGAATCCGCCGAGGTCTGACTTGCGCAAATCGGCCCAGAATGTATTAGCCAGAAAGCCAGCGAAATCCAAAAAGTGGCAAAAACAACCCCAATTTCTGCACATTTCACAACGCTCACCCACAAAAACACACTGCCAACAACACATGGACCTCCTTCCCGCATTTTCACATGTGTCCCAGCGAAAACAGTTCCTCACATGTGTGGGTGCACCTACCTGGGCGCCAAGGGGAAAGCCTAAAACAAGGCTAACCCCCAGTCTTTTCCGACAGCTGAATTTCCTGATTTTTTTCAGAAGGGCACACCATAGAGATATGGGCCTACGGTGTCCAAGTCATCAAGGAAATCAGAGAACCCCATGCATTTCTGAAAAGAGGACACCCATGGGAATCCACAGAGGTGTGACTTGCGTAAATAGGCCCAGAATGTATTAGCCAGAAAGGCCAGCGAATTGCAAAATGTGGCGAAAAACCCCCAATTTCTGCACATTTCACATGGCTCACCCACTAAAACATGCTGCCAACAACACATGCACTACCTTCCCACTTTCGCACATGTATCCCAACGAAAACAGTACCTCACATGTGTGGGTGCACCTACCTGGGTGCCAAGGGGAAAGCCTAAAACAATGCTAAGCCCAAGTCTTTTCTGACAGCTGAATTTCCCGATTTTTTCAGAAGGGCACACCATAGAGATATGGGCCTAGGGTATCCAAGCCACCAAGGAAAACAGGGAACCCCATGCATTTCTGAAAAGAGTACACCCGTGGGAATCCGCAGAGGTCTGACTTGTGCAAATCAGCCCAGAATGTATTACCCAGAAAGCCCGGCAAAGTCCGAAATATGGTCAAAAAACCACAATTTTCACATATTTCACTCAGCTCACCCATCTAAACGCCGCCAGAAACACATGGCCTACCTTCCCGCATTCCCATGTCCCGACAAAAACGGTACCTCACATGTGTGGGTGAACCTACCTGGGAGACAAGGGGAAAGCCTAAAAGACGGCTAACCCCAAGTCTTTTCCGACAGCTGAATTTCACAATTTTTTCAGAAGGGCACACCATAGAGATATGGGCAAATGGTGTCCAAGCCACCAAGGAAAACAGAGAACCCCATGCATTTCCGAAAAGAGGACACCCATGGGAATCCGCCGAGGTCTGACTTGCGCAAATCGGCCCAGAATGTATTAGCCAGAAAGCCAGCGAAATCCGAAAAGTGGCAAAAAACCCCCAATTTCTGCACATTTCACAACGCTCACCCACGAAAACACACTGCCAACAACACATGGACCTCCTTCCCGCGTTTTCACATGTGTCCCAGCGAAAACAGTTCCTCACATGTGTGGGTGCACCTACCTGGGCGCCAAGGGGAAAGCCTAAAACAAGGCTAACCCCCAGTCTTTTCCGACAGCTGAATTTCCTGATTTTTTTCAGAAGGGTACACCATAGAGATATGGGCCTACGGTGTCCAAGTACCCAGGAAATCAGAGAACCCCATGCATTTCTGAAAAGAGGATAGCCATGGGAATCCACAGAGGTGTGACTTGCGTAAATAGGCCCAGAATGTATTAGCCAGAAAGGCCAGCGAATTGCAAAATGTGGCGAAAAACCCCCAATTTCTGCACATTTCACATGGCTCACCCACTAAAACACACTGCCAACAACACATGCACTACCTTCCCACGTTCCCACATGTATCCCAACGAAAACATTACCTCACATGTGTGGGTGCACCTACCTGGGAGCCAAGTGGAAGCCTAAAACAAGGCTAACCCCAAGACTTTTCCGACAGCTGAATTTCACAATTTGTTTAGAAGGGCACACCATCCAGATATGGGCCTAGGGTATCCAAGCCACCAAGGAAAACAGGGAACCCCATGCATTTCTGAAAAGAGGACACCCGTGGGAATTCGCAGAGGTCAGACTTGTGCAAATCAGCCCAGAAGGTATTACCCAGAAAGCCTGGCAAATTCTGAAATGTGGTGAAAAAAACCCAATTTCCACACATTGCACTCGGCTCACACATCGAAACACGCTGTCAACAACACATGGACTGCCTTCCGGTATTCCCACATGTGTCCCAACAAAAATGGTACCTCAGATGTGTGGGTGCACCTACCTGGGCGCCAAGGGGAAAGCCTAAAACAAGGATAAGCCCAAGTCTTATCCGACAGCTGAATTTCACGATTTTTTCAGAAGGGCACACCATAGAGATATGGGCAAATGGTGTCCAAGCCACCAAGGAAAACAGAGAACCCCATGCATTTCCGAAAAGAGGACACCCATGGGAATCCGCCGAGGTCTGACTTGCGCAAATCGGCCCAGAATGTATTAGCCAGAAAGCCAGCAAAATCCGAAAAGTGGCAAAAAAACCCCCAATTTCTGCACATTTCACATGGCTCATCCACCAAAACACGCTGCCAATAACACATGGACTACCTTCCCGCATTCCCACATGTGTCCCAATGAAAGCAGTACCTCACATGTGTGGGTGCACATACCTGGGTGCCAAGGGGAAAGCCTAAAACAAGGCTAACCCCAAGTCTTTTCCGACAGCTGAATTTCACAATTTTTTCGGAAGGGCACACCATACAGATATGGGCCTAGGGTATCCAAGCCACCAAGGAAAACAGGGAACCCCATGCATTTTGAAAAGAGGACACCCGTGGGAATCCGCAGAGGTCCGACTTGTGCAAATCAGCCCAGAATCTATTACCCAGAAAGCCCGGCAAATTCCGAAATGTGGTGAACAAAACCTAATTTCGACACATTTCACTCAGCTCCCCCATCTAAACGCCGCCAACAACACATGGCCTACCTTCCCGCATTCCCAACCATGTCCCGACAAAAATGGTACCTCACATTTTTGGGTGCCCCTACCTAGGCGACAAGGGGAAGCCTAAAACAAGGCTAACCCCAAGACTTTTCCGACAGCTGAATTTCACAATTTTTTTAGAAGGGCACACCATACAGATATGGGCCTAGGGTATCCAAGCCACCAAGGAAAACAGGGAACCCCATGCATTTCTGAAAAGAGGACACCCGTGGGAATCCAAAGAGGTCTGACTTGTGCAAATCAGCCCAGAATGTATTACCCAGAAAGCCCAGCAAAGTCTGAAATGTGGTGAAAAAAAAAACAATTTCCAAACATTTCACTCAGCTCACCCATCTAAACGCTACCAACAACACATGGCCTACCTTCCCGCATTCCCAACCATGTCCCGACAAAAACGGTACCTCACATGTGTGGGTGCACCTACCTGGGCGACAAGGGGAAAGTCTAAAACACGGCTAACCCCAAGTCTTTTCAGACAGCTGAATTTCACGATTTTTGCAGAAGGGCACACCGTAGAGATATGGGCCTATGGTGTCCAAGCCACCAAGGAAAACAGAGAACCCCATGCATTTCCGAAAAGAGGACACCCATGGGAATCCGCAGCGGTCTGACTTGCGCAAATCGGCTCAGAATGTATTAGCCAGAAAGGCCAGCAAAGTCCGAAATGTGGCGAAAAAAAATAAAATGTACGCACATTTCACATGGCTCACCCACAAAAACACGCTGCCAACAACACATGGACTACCTTCCCACATTCCCACATGTATCCCAACGAAAACAGTACCTCACATGTGTGGGTGCACCTACCTGGGAGCCAAGTGGAAGCCTAAAACAAGGCTAACCCCAAGACTTTTCCGACAACTGAATTTCACAATTTTTTTAAGAGGCAACCCAATCCAGATATGGGCCTAGGGTATCCAAGCCACCAAGGAAAACAGGGAACCCCATGCATTTCTGAAAAGAGGACACCCGTGGGAATTCGCAGAGGTCAGACTTGTGCAAATCAGCCCAGCAGGTATTACCCAGAAATCCTGGCAAATTCTGAAATGTGGTGAAAAAAACCCAATTTCCACACATTGCACTCGGCTCACACATCGAAACACGCTGTCAACAACACATGGACTACCTTCCGGTATTCCCACATGTGTCCCAACAAAAACGGTACCTCAGATGTGTGGGTGCACCTACCTGGGCGCCAAGGGGAAAGCCTAAAACAAGGATAACCCCAAGTCTTATCCGACAGCTGAATTTCACGATTTTTTCAGAAGGGCACACCATAGAGATATGGGCAAATGGTGTCCAAGCCACCAAGGAAAACAGAGAACCCCATGCATTTCCGAAAAGAGGACACCCATGGGAATCCGCCGAGGTCTGACTTGCACAAATCGGCCCAGAATGTATTAGCCAGAAAGCCAGCGAAATCCGAAAAGTGGCAAAAAAACCCCCAATTTCTGCACATTTCACATGGCTCATCCACCAAAACACGCTGCCAATAACACACGGACTACCTTCCCACATACCCACATGTGTCCCAATGAAAGCAGTACCTCACATGTGTGGGTGCACCTACCTGGGTGCCAAGGGGAAAGCCTAAAACAAGGCTAACCCCAAGTCTTTTCCGACAGCTGAATTTCACAATTTTTTCGGAAGGGCACACCATACAGATATGGGCCTAGGGTATCCAAGCCACCAAGGAAAACAGAGAACCCCATGCATTTTGAAAAGAGGACACCCGTGGGAATCCGCAGAGGTCCGACTTGTGCAAATCAGCCCAGAATGTATTACCCAGAAAGCCCGGCAAATTCCGAAATGTGGTGAACAAAACCTAATTTCGACACATTTCACTCAGCTCCCCCATCTAAACGCCGCCAACAACACATGGCCTACCTTCCCGCATTCCCAACCATGTCCCGACAAAAATGGTACCTCACATTTTTGGGTGCCCCTACCTAGGCGACAAGGGGAAGCCTAAAACAAGGCTAACCCCAAGACTTTTCCGACAGCTGAATTTCACAATTTTTTTAGAAGGGCACACCAGACAGATATGGGCCTAGGGTATCCAAGCCACCAACGAAAACAGGGAACCCCATGCATTTCTGAAAAGAGGACACCCGTGGGAATCCAAAGAGGTCTGACTTGTGCAAATCAGCCCAGAATGTATTACCCAGAAAGCCCAGCAAAGTCCGAAATGTGGTGAAAAAAAAAACAATTTCCAAACATTTCACTCAGCTCACCCATCTAAACGCTGCCAACAACACATGGCCTACCTTCCCGCATTCCCAACCATGTCCCGACAAAAACGGTACCTCACATGTGTGGGTGCACCTACCTGGGCGACAAGGGTAAAGTCTAAAACACGGCTAACCCCAAGTCTTTTCAGACAGCTGAATTTCACGATTTTTGCAGAAGGGCACACCGTAGAGATATGGGCCTATGGTGTCCAAGCCACCAAGGAAAACAGAGAACCCCATGCATTTCCGAAAAGAGGACACCCATGGGAATCCGCAGCGGTCTGACTTGCGCAAATCGGCCCAGAATGTATTAGCCAGAAATGCCAGCAAAGTCCGAAATGTAGCGAAAAAAAATAAAATGTACGCACATTTCACATGGCTCACCCACAAAAGCACGCTGCCAACAACACATGGACTACCTTCCCACATTTCCACATGTCTCCCAATGAAAACGATACCTCACATGTGTGGGTGCACCTACCTGGGCGCCAAGGGGAAAGCCTAAAACAAGGCTAAACCCAAGCCTTTTCCGACAGAAGAATTTCAGGATTTTTTCGGAAGGGCACATCATACAGATATGGGCCTAGGGTATCCAAGCCACAAAGGAAAACAGGGAACCCCATGCATTTCTGAAAAGAGGACACCCGTGGGAATTCGCAGAGGTCAGACTTGTGCAAATCAGCCCAGAAGGTATTACCCAGAAAGCCTGGCAAATTCCGAAATGTGGCAAAAAAAACCAATTTCTGCACATTTCACATGGCTCATCCACCAAAACACGCTGCCAATAACACATGGACTACCTTCCCGCATTCCCACATGTGTCCCAATGAAAGCAGTACCTCACATGTGTGGGTGCACCTACCTGGGTGCCAAGGGGAAAGCCTAAAACACGGCTAACCCCAAGTCTTTTCCGACAGCTGAATTTCACGATTTTTTCAGAAGGGCACACCATACAGATATGGACCTAGGGTGTCTAACCCACCAAGGAAAACAGGGAACCCCATGCATTTCCGAAAAGAGGACACCTGTGTGAATCCTCAGAGGTTTGGCTTGCCAAATCGGCCCTGAATTTATTACCCAGAAAGCCTGCCAAAATCCGAAATGTGGTGAAAAAAACCCAATTTCAGCACATTTCACTCAGCTCACCAACTGAAACACGCTGCCAATAACACATGGCCTACCTACTCGTGTTCACACACGTCTGCCGACAAAAACGGTACCTCACATGTGTGGGTGCACATACCTGGGCACCAAGGGGAAAACCCAAAACAAGGCTAACCCCAAGTCTTTTCCGATTTGTTCAGAAGGGCACACCATGGAGATGTGGACCTAGGGTGCCCAAGCCACCAAGGAAAAGAGGGAACCCCATGCATTTCCCAAAAGAGGACACCCGTGGGGATCTGCAGAGGTCTGACTTGCACAAATTGGCTCAGAATTGATTACCAAGACACCCCGACAAAGTGAACATTGTGTTTTTCCCCCACCAAATATCACACTTTGTCGGGTATTGTGTGCAATAAATTCTGGGCCGCTTCGCACAAGTCAGACCTCTGTGCATTTCCACGAGTGTCCTCTTTTCAGAAATAGTTTTCCTTGGTGGTTTAGACACCCTAGGCCCAAATATGTATGGTATGCACATGAGTCAAAATACTGCAATCCTATTGTGCGAAAAGAGTTGGGGTTACCTGTGTTTTCGGCTTCTCCCTTTGTGCCCCGGTAGGTGCACCCACACGTGTGAGGTACCGTTTTCATTGGGACATCTGTGGGAACGCAGGACGGTAGGCGATGTGCTGTTGGCACCGTGTTTCAATGGGTGAACAGAGTAAAATGTGCCGAAATTGTGTTTTTTTCCGCAAATTTGCACTTTGCATGGGGTTCTGGGTAATAAATGGTATGGCAATTTGAGCAAGTCAGACCTCTGTGGATTCCCACAGTGTCCTATGTTGGTCCTATGTTGGTAAATGCATGTGGTTCCCTGTTTTCCTTGCTGGCTTCCACACCCTAGGGCCAAATCTGTAGGTTGTCCCCACAAACCTTTTGGGGATTACAAGAGGTGTAGCCTTTTTCCGTTTGGGCCCCGGTAGGTGCACCCACACATGTGAGGTACCTTTTTCAGTGGGACCCCTGTGGTAACACGGGATGGTAGGCCATGTGTTGTTGGTGCCGTATTTCGGTGGGTGAGCAGAGTGAAATGTGTGGAAATTGTGTTTTTTACTCCCAAATTTGGATGCTGGTCGTTCTGGGAACTAGATTCTGGACCGATTTGCACAAGTCAGACCTCTGTGGATTCTCATGTGTGTCCTCTTTTCAGAAATGCATGGCGCTCCCAGTTGTTTATGGTGGCTTGGACACCCTAGGCCCATATCTGTATGGTGTGCCCTTCTGAAAAAATCCTGAAATTCAGCTGTTGAAAATGACTTGGGGTTAGCTGTGTTTTAGGCTTTCCCCTTGGGGCCCAGGGAGGTGCACCCACACATGTGAGGTACCGTTTTCATCGGGACACGTGTGGGGATGCAGGGAGGTAAGCCATGTGTTGTTGGAGGTGTGTTTCGGTGGGTGGTCAGAGCAAGATATCTGAGAATTGTCTTTATTTCCAGCCAATTTCAGAGACATTTTCATCTGTCCACTCACCGAAACACGTCGCCAACAGCAGATGTGTCGGGGGGAATTCTGCCGGGGTCGGCCAGGCCGTCCGCAGACCTCCGGGCAGGGAGGCCCCAACCCCTCCCGTATATCCCAGATGAGATAGAGTATGAGACACACGCAAGAAGCAAGGTGACTCTGCTGTTTATTAAACAAAAACGGCAGGGATGGGTCAAGGAGCGTACGCGTCCGTCCTGACACACACAAAATCGTGGGCTCGCAGGCCCTTTTTACCTTAGTATGACGCGCTACTTGCGTCACCGTAGAAAGTTTAACAAAAAACCTATTGCCACTCTTAATTGGTTGCTCGAGTGGTAGGGTTAGTATAGCATACGTATAGAGAACAATATTAGTGGACAAGGGTGAGTCATGTGATATATCTGGGTTGTCCCTACAATTAGATACATGAGAATTGTTACATGAAGACTACTGATGATTGGTCAATATTAATGGCGTCAGTGATAAGAGCCCCATGTTCTGATTGGTGCACCCGTGAGCTTCCCAGCTTGGGACCATCGCTGTTCCCAGCTCTCGGTGTACCTGTCATTTGCAACAATGTTTCACTATGAGTACGTGCAGGCAATGTGAGGACTTATTCATGAGCTGGAAGGCCGACTACTCCCACTGTCGCAGATGTCCATTGAGCCTTTTAAGTGTGTCTGCCTGTGTCTTGTACCGAGGGATCCAGACGCCTTCTTTCTCCTGGACTTTTCATCCTGTCAGGTTCGGCTTGGTCACGTGAGGTGGGACCGTGTTTGAGGCAGACTTTGCACTATTAATATTGTTTTTCTACTGTGCGCCTGGTTTAATTTTGCAGGTGTGACTTTAACGTTGGTGCGCGGCGTGCGAGGTTGCAACATCGTGCCCTTGATGGTCTGCTTTCGGAATGTGGGTTTGCAGAATTACGACCTTGGCTGTCTGCTCTCGCCGGGCTCATTCTGCAGGATCAGCAACCTGACTCTTGTTCTTTTAACATCCATGGGAGCTCTTGCTTGCGGCCTACTTAGGCCTGGTGTATAAGTGGAACCGTTTGGTGCACAGGCGCTTTAGGTTATAGTAACATATTGTCTTATGACCAGTATCATGTCTTCGTTATATTTCTCATTATGGCACCTGGGTTTAGGAGAAGCGTAAGCAAGCTCTTTAGATGAGTTCATGATGCGTCTTGCGTTTCTGCATTTTGAGAGCCTATGTGGAAAATAATAAAGATGCACGTCCGTGAGTATGTCTGTCGCCTACGTCATAGCACTGAGTATATTCTTCGTGTAGATTGGTGCGGGAGTGTCCAGTGTGTATATTTGCACAGGTGTGCTGACCGTTGGCTAGGTCGTCATGGCATCTCTAACGACGTACTGGTTTTAGTCTAGTTGATCCGTGCCGCAGGTGTCAGCATGGGCAGGGCGTGCTGTTGGGCAGGCAGATGGACACATCCGTATGTTCCTGTACCAGGGTATTTGGTCGTCTGGTAGATGGGCAAACTCTTCTCGTGGCGGGTGCCTGGGCTGTGATCCTTTAGGCCAGGCGCGAGAGGGTAAGGACGGGAGCCTGTTTTTCCATTCTCCCACTTCAGTCCCCCCTCTGGTCGACTTGTCGACCACAAACATATCTTTTTCGTTATCTCCTCTTACTCTCCATATTTTAGTTATTCCTCCTAGATGTCCATAGTGGTTAACATGATCTTCAAATGACCAATACATATATTCACAGGTTCCTCCAGGAGTACAGTATACCCATTTCCCTATGTAACTCCTGGGGTTTCTTGGGTTCTCGATCTTCACTGAGGGTGGGTCCAGATGGTTGGTGATGATCTGGTTTCGCAGCTTCTCCCTCTCTTGTATTATTATGCCTGCGTGTTGGCCGTCATCTGCTGGCATCAAGGGGTGCATACCGACCATTTCAAGCAACTCGTCAGTGGTGCGTGCCTTCCAGGCCTTCCAAAATCTTATTATGATCAGTGTAGCTCCAGCCAAAATAGTACAACCAACTATAATTTTTAGTCCATCTGACAGCCAAGATGGCATCCATGACCATAATAGTGAAAACCAGCTCTCATCCTTTTTTACACCTTTGCTTTCATCCATCATTTTGGAGTGCATCTCGGCCAATTGTGAAACTGCTTCTGTCAGTGTACCGTTGTCAGCATCGTTGGCAGGAATGAACGTGCAGCATGATTGTCCTATCTTTGCGCATACTCCTCCTTCCATGGCTGTGAGGAGGTCCAATACATATCTGTTCTGGAGTGCTACCATCCTTACAGCTCGCAACTCCTCTTTTATTGCGTTGAATCCATTTACTGTAGAATTGATGGTCATCATTAGTTCCCATCTAGTTATCTGGAGCCATTTTGCGTTTGCGTAAGCCTGCAGTCCTGGATGGATTATTGAAGAGAAGAACATTGCTGCTCTGCTGAATAGTCTGTGTTCTGGCCGAATTGAAGTGAGGGCCGTTTCCGACCTTCCCCATAGGTAATTTCCAGTCAGAGGTTCTCCTTGTCTTTTCCTTCTATTTAGGACAGTATTGTTACCGTTGGTCCTGTTCCCTTGCTCCTCCTGAGGTGGTGCAGATCTCTTCTTTCTCTTGTCCCCTTCATCCATTTTGGGAAAGTTCGCCACATTCACGTGCTTCTTGGGTACCACTAGTGACGGTACATTGACGTGCACCATCGTGCATACACCATTCCACAGAGGGGGCAGTGTGTGGTATGCCTTTTCTCCACAGGCCCAGTAATGGTCCATTATTACTGCTGTTCCTGCTCCCCCCTCAGGTAACTCCATCACGCTGGCACAATTGGTGTTGTATCCTACGTCCACTTCTCCTTTATGTTGGTAGCATACCTTAGGCGCAGTCAGCGGCAGTATTGTTATTGGGTCTTCATCCGTCTCTATCCATGTGAGCATTGGTACGTACTTGATCCAAGTCGTCCAACATCTGTGGTTGTGTGCCTCGATAGTTGAGATAGTTTCCTTTGTCACCATGTTGCTTCCAACCACTCCTATCTCCCAATTGTTATCCAAGTACACCTTCCCCGTTATCGTCACCAGTGGCCTCTCCCAGCATCCTAGTTTACCAGGAACTTCAGTGGCATACCAATCACATGGCAAATACTGCAGTGTTACTTTCTTTGTTTCCCCTTTTGCAGGACCACTTGTTATGTATCTGAATGCTTCAGCATGTAAACTGCTCTTGTGGTAACTCAAATAGGTCTTGAGGAAGTTGTTTTCGTATGGGTATGAATCTCGTGTTTTCCACACCATATGCACCACTGTCCCTTGAAACCTTCCTTTCGTTTGGAACAGTGCCAAGTATATAATGCATCGTGCTGTCTTTTCATCTATTTCTGTGGCAACAAATGTTCGGGAAGCGCTCATGGCGTATGGTATTAATGAGCAAACGTAGCAGCTGTCTTCTGTTGTCTGCTTACCAATGCGGGTCATGTGTTGGTACCATATGTTGTTTGAGACGTGTGCTGAATCTTGGATATAATTATCAATACCTTTATTATCTGAGTATGTGCTGCGTTGAACTCTATTTTGCTTGTGTATAATTTTACTAGTATCACCTGACGTAACACCTGTTGCAGCTGGGGATGGGGGTGTATTAGGTTTGGGTACAGCAGTAATATTGATAGCACAGCTGTACTGCCATACAGAGGCAGCCAAGAACCCGGTGATCATCAAAATCCCTATTATTTTTATTACATATGATAATTTCACCGGCATTTTTGCTCTTACCTTGCTGCGGTCCAGCAGCGTATTCTTGCGACGTTAAAGTTGCCCGCCTGAAAATTCTCAATATGCTGGTTATTAAATGTTAGTTGTTGTTGTTTAAGCTCTCCCTATCAGGTAGTCATTCAGTGCCCAGGCGAAGAGCTGTTCCGACGCCAATCTAAGCGACCTATCTCTTAGGGCAGGCAGGTATGGGTGGAGGTGGGGCATTGAGTGTTCTATGGCCAAGAGGAATGCTGTGTAGTACACACGTACCCTTCTCTTTTTCAGGTACGTTGGCCTTTTTATTTCATATACAAATTGGTGCGACAATTCTTCTGGGTAGTAATCGTCTGGGGGTACCATCTACTCCTGGGCAATGAATTTGTTAGTTATCTATTTTCTTAGCAGTACAATAATACGCAGTTCCTGCATGTGCGAGAGAAAAGAAAAGAAAGCATTCACGTGTTTACATGTGTACTCGTGCAATACAATGTCCTTTAGTACAGTTATTACTCGTAGTGGGGGTAGGGGTCAATGGGCAGGGGGTTTGGGCTCAATTGGCGGAAGTATTTTTACTCTTTGAGCGTGTGACCATGGGGTGGGCAGTATGGGGATCACCCTTTTCTTCTTTAGTTATTGTCTCTGGGGAATCTGGGGAGTGACAGGGTATGGGAACACTTGGGTCGTTGGCTGTGATAGAACTCTCTTCCTCTGTCGGCGATGTTGTTGTTGTTCTTCCAACGGACCTGTCGGTGACGCTGGGGCGGGTCTGGAGTTTGTAGATCTTTACATTGTGTAGGTGATTCCAGGCGCGCTTATCCTGTAGCTTTACTGCTCTCGTTGATACCTCCTCTACTAGATGGGGGCCAGTAAATCGCGGACTGTTCCACTTCCTATTGAAATTGCGAAGTAGTACGTGGTCACCTTTAGCAACTTTACACAGTCTTTCTTTTTCCAATTCTTTATCCGCGTCTTCTTGTTGATTGCTGTTAGACCCGCCCCGTGTGCGCTCGAGCTGTTGAGACACAAACACTACACTAGTAATCAAAGAAGACACATATTGGTACATTTCATCACCAAAAACACTCGCTGTGCTTTCGTTGTCGGTAAATGCTCTTGATGTTGGCGTTAGGGGAAGGCGCATTTGACGTCCGGTAACCACCTCGTGTGGGGTGAGGTGGTGGTCGGACCCTGGTCTATTCCTTAGCTCGAATAGGGCTAATGGAAGGCAATATAACCAACTCTTCTTTGTTGTTTGCTGTATCTTTGCGATTGCCTCCTTTAATAGGCCATTCAGGCGTTCACATATACCGTTGGCCTGTGGGTGGTATGCACATGCAAATTTATGCTTTATGTTCAGCAAGGATGTGATGTGCTGAAACATTTCGTTTGCGAAATGTGGGCCATTGTCTGACCTTAACACCTCGCACACTCCCCATCTTGGGAAGACCTCCCTCACTAGGAATTTAGCTGCTCTAAATGCATCTGGGTGTGAACAGGGCCCTGCTTCAATCCACCTAGAGAATGGACATACTACTACGATCATATACCTATTTCCTTGACATATATTGATCATATCAACATAATCAATATGGAGATGCCGGAAAGGTCCCTCTGGCCGGGGTATAGTACCTCTTACCACCTTTAGAGTATGGCCGGCCGTAAACTGTTGACATGTGAGACAATTACTGATAAAGTTTGACACATGAGAATTTAGCTCGGGGCAGAACCAGTCTTCCCTAATTCGTGCTGCAATTACTTCCTTGCCTGTGTGGGCTGGATGATGTAGTTGGCTCAGGGCAGTGTCCAAAAGTGCCAATGGTATTACAACGTTTCCAGTGCCACCCTGGCGCCATAGTGCGTCAGTTGGTGACATTGTGCATCCTCTTTTTACCCATATTTCTTTTTCGGCCATTGGTGCAGCCGCTTGTAGCTCCATAATCTGCGTGGCTGGGAGATGGGTGTACCCTTCTCTTATCAACATCTCCTTAGCTATTCCCCTCCCTCACCCTCTCTGTGACTCTGGGGGGTTCCATATCTCACCAAAGTATGCAGCATACTTCGCATGTGCGTCTGCTGCTGCATTCCCCTTCGAGACGTGATCTTCACCATTGGTGTGTGCAGTGCATTTTACTAAAGCTAATTCTTGGGGGTCATTTATTACTTCAATTAGTTCAGCCAATAAGAGAGCATGTTGCACTGGAGTGCCATCAGCTCTCCTAAACCCTCTTCTTCTCCATTTCGACAGCCCTGAGTGGACAGTGGATGTAACATATGCGCTGTCGGAGTATATGGTCACTCGTTTGTCAAAGCTTTCCTTCAACGCCAAGATCAGTGCAACTAGCTCCGCTGCTTGAGCGGAGAAATGCTGTGTACACATTTTATTGCCACACACACCGGTACCTCCATCATTTTTACCACTGCTGCCCCAGTTCTCCTTATACCATCCCCTTGATCGATAGTTGATGACCCATCAATAAATAAGAGCTCACCACCCTCCAGTGCGTTTTCTTCAACCTTTCTAGTACATGAGTACATTTCAGTTATTTCCGTACAGTCATGGGCATAATCTCCCTCCTCAATTACTTCTGCTATGAACCTTGCAGGGTTGACCGTGCTACATCTAACAATTGATAGTTCAGCTCTTGATAAAATGATCTCATAACCTGATGCTCTTTGCGTGGTTAGGGTGGACTTAGGTTTATTCAATATCGCAAATAGTGCATGTTCCACAAACAGGGTAGTTGGGCACCCCATGGTGATTGCTGATACCTTTTCCACTGCAAAAGCAGCTGCGGCGAGACCTTGTTCGCAAGGGAAGTGACCTAACATCACAGGATCTAAGTGGCCGCTGTAAAATGCTACTGGTTTGTAGCCCATGCTTGTTTTTTGAGCCAACACTGCTTTCATTACTGCTGAGTCGCAGTGTGAGAATATAAAAAATTGTCTCTCATAGTCTGGGGATGCCAGCACTGGAGCAGTTGATATCGCATCTTTCAATTCACCAAAAGCCTCTTTCATTTCCATTGTCCACCCCAGCTTTTTCTCCCCTTTATTAGCTTCCCTCAACGCCTCAAGCAGGGGTCCTATGTACGAGCTGTAATCAAACACCCATGTTCTACAGTAGTTGCACAGCCCCAGGAACTGCTGCAGTTCCCTCACAGTTTGTGGCATTGGAGTGTTTGAAATGGCCTGTGCTCTTTGTGGTGCAATCTTTCTTCCATGTTGGGATATAAGTTGATCAATGTCAAGTACCTGTTCTTGACAGTACTGTATCTTTTCCATGTCAACCTGGTAACCTTGTTCAGCCAATATTGTCAACATCTTTAAGGAGTCCTTTCTGCATGTTCTTTCGTTCGTGCTGCAAATTATTATGTCATCCACATACTGCAACACTGTGCTTTCCACTTCAATGTTACCCAAATCCATCTGTATCACTCTATTGAAAATTGAGGGTGATTTGCAATACCCTTGTGGCAATCTAGTGTGTTTCCACTTTGTGTTTCTGTAAGTGAAGCTCGTCAGATCTTGTGAGTCTGGGTGTAATGGTATTGAGAAAAAAGCATTTTTAAGGTTGATCACTGTAAATCGTGATGCCTCTGCTGGAATGCCACACAATATCGTGGCCGGGTTTGCTGCTACGGGATATTCCGCTTCTACTATGTTGTTCAAGGGCCTTAGGTCCTGTATGAACCGCCAAGACCCCCCTTTAGCCTTGCGCACTGGGTACACAGCCGTGTTGCAAGGTGATTCCGAGGGGACCAATATGCCATTATTTATAAGGGCCGTTATGGTTTCATATATACCCTCATCTGCCTCTTTTGATAGTGGGTACTGTTTTATTCTGGGGAGTATTGCACCTTTTTTCAATTTTATCCTTACTCCCCCTATACTTTTTATGCACCCCACATCATAGGGGCCAGTAGTCCACAATGATTTGGGTACCTTTGACATATCCTCCTTAAAGAAGGGGACTGGGGTGCATGCGGGTGCCTCAAGTGCCATTGCAATTTTCTGTGCTACTTGTTTGTAAGCCACTCTTAGCCATATTTCCACACTCATCATAAACACAATTTCACCTTCTTCCTTTTCATCTGAGAACAGCTCCTCATCTGACACCTGGGTGAGCCTACATCCTTCTGCTAATGCTATCACGGCCCTCCATGCTCTTCCTTCTTTGTCTTGGGCATGTACAGCAATGTAGTCAGCTGTTGCAATAATGCTCTCAATGTCCATTAAGATCACCTTTCCTTCTAGTTCATTAACAGGTGTTTCTGGTCTGAACAGATAGGTTGCTGGCCTCCTCCATATTTTCCCTTCTATCCCTGGCATCCATGCAATTGCCATATCTGTTCCATACTGGAATAGTTCGCCATCTAATGGCTCCGCCCTAATCGCTGTCTGTCCGCAGTATGTCTGCATAATCTGTCGTGCTGCGAGCATGCTAATCCCTGGAGTAGAGCAAATTATGCCGTCCTCAGTAAAGGAGATCGTCATATTCAACCTGTTCATTATGTCTCTCCCCAGTATATTTACTGGTGAGGCACTATAATATAAAAGTGGAACTGACAAATCATAATCTCCAATAGATAAGGGAATGTTATCAGTAAAGGGAACCAACCCTCTAGCCCCAGAGAATCCTTGGGTGTTCATGGCTTCGCCTGACATCTTAAATTTACCTTCCCTTATGCAAGACCGGGTTGCCCCGGTATCAACAAGGAATGATAATTTTTTGTCACCTATCGTTACCTCTATGCGTGGCTCCTCCGCACTATTAGGTGTTACTGACAGGATGGGACACACCAAGGCCGTCTGTGGGCTGTCCTATTGAGGGTACAATGATTGGCCATTTCCTGTGTAAGGGTTGTGTCCCAAGACCGTCACCCTACCCAGTTGTGTTTGTTGTGCTTTGGGTTGCTGTGTCATCGCTACCTGTTGTTGTGGCAGCGAATACGTCTGTGGCTGTTGTTGTGTTAATTGTTGTTGTTGTTCATTTCCCTGTTGAAACGTCTGCTGTTGCTGTAGGCCCTGCTGTTCCTGTGAGGGCCTTGGTTGTCCCTGTTCACTCCATGATGGTATACCTGGTCTAACTTTACACGTGCGTGACATGTGTCCTAATAGTCCACAACTCCAACACACCGGCGGTTCCCTACTTTGCCATGGAAAGCTCCCTGTGTTGTCCTGGTATACTGGTTGCCCTGTGGGTTAGGGGTTTCTAAATCCTCCCACCTTTTGCTGGGTGTTATATCCGTATCCTCTCCCTCTCATAAATCCTCCTCTCCCCCTGTTATAATTATAATACCCAGCTCCTGCCATCGTATGTCCACCTCCCATGTTGGTCATGTATGGATGTATTGGCGGCGCCTGTTGTGTTACAGTCTGTGAAGGTGGTATTTGGGCGGAATCTTGTGCAGTCGCTACTTGTGTGGGGCTTTGGGTCATTGTTGTGGGCGTAGTTATTAGTGCCCCTTCCATTGTGTATTTAGTAAGTTTTTTCTGTACTAGTTTAGCCTCTTCCGTTTTCCTGTCCTCTTCCTTTTGTTTCATTTTACCTTGCCATGTCCTGCAATGATGCACTATAGTAAGTTGTATTTCTGGCCATGGTTTTGCTTCCATTCCCACTACTTTCTTTAGTTGTTTCTGAACTCCTTCTGGGAGCCCTTGTACTAGTATATGATAGAATATTTCTGGTGTTTTATCCCATTGCTCTCTCGTTTCCATGCGCCACTTCTCTTGGATCTCCTGGATATAATCAACATGATCTTCATTCTCACGCATCTTGCGAGAGGTAATTGCTCCTATGTCTGATGTGTCTGGGTACTGTACCCTCAGTGCCTGCCATAGTGCATGTCTGCAGTTTGCGAATGGTGCACCATCGTGCGATGTGTTTGTTATTGTTACCCCATGGAATCCCGCTCTCTTCCAAATGTCATCCGCTCTATCCCCTAATATTGATATTAACAGGCCCTTTACATCTCCTACTGCTAGTTTCTGTCCTGCGGTGTGTTTTTCCATTTCATATATCCACTTACCCGCACCTCCACTCAATGATGGGAGCCTGCATTTTATATTTTCTTTATCGGTATGCTTCCAAGGGACATACTGCGGTCTAACCCCTCCTCTCTCTAAAAGTGGCATCATGTTATGTCTCGTTTCACCCATTGTTTTCCATAATACCGAGTCCTCACACCCTTCCTCCTCTTCCCTTTCTTTTACATCTTCAATTTCGTCCGTATTTCCCCTGCTCGTAACTTTTTCTTCTACATCTTTTCCTGTGTTTAATGTGGGCATGTTTATTCGTCTTTCCTGCCTGCGACTAGGGAGGTTTCTAAGCCGATATGCATAGGGTGTCAATTCTTCTGTGAAGGGCGCGAGTTTTATTTTGCGTAACGAGCGTGAGGCGGTTGAGCATGTAGGGTGCAATGGGGGAGGGCGTGATGGGGATGGGGATGGTGCGGCTTCATGTGTTTGTCTTTCCACTATTCCTCGCTCTCCCTCCTCACTTCTCTCCAGTTCATCCATTCTCCTACTGATCCATGGTGAGTCTGTGTTGGTTCGGGTGATGTATAGTTTATCTAGACTTTCCCTTTCACTGTTACTTCCTTCTTTCTGCACTCCTTCTTCTTCCTCACTGCAAATGTCAGTCATAAACGGCAACCCCCACTCGGTCTTTTTCCCCCTGATCGTTACTGTTTGTAAATCTATTAGGTCCAGTTCTCTTGTTTCTCCTTTATCAACCACTCTCCTTTGTGCTGATGTTGTGGCTACTTCTGTGTTTCTATATACATTCCCCCATTCTCCACTCTCCCTACTCCTATCTTCTCTTTCTCCTTCATTTCTCTCCTCCATCTCCCTACTATTTTCCTCCCTTTTCCTTTTTAATTCCTCCATCACTTCACTTCTCATCTTTTCTAATATTCTTTCATCCTCCTTCTTCCTTTCCCATTTCATCCTTTCTCTTTCTACTATACTCTCTATCACCCTCCCTTCTTCGTATTTCTTAGTTGTTTCTGAAAGTAATCTCCTCTTCCACATTGCCATTTCTTTTTCTTTTTCTTCTTCTTCCCTTTTCTTTTCTCGCAGTACTACTCTTGATACCCTTTCTGCTGCTGCTTTTACCCTTTCGGCTTCTCTCCTTTGCTCCTCCGTTCGTTCCCGTATTTTTTCCAATTCGTTCTTACCTTCTTTCCTTTTCCTCGCTCTCTCTTTCTCCTCCCTTTCAAGCTGCTTGATCAATTCATTCTGCTCATCCCTTAATTTTGCTAGTCGTTCCTCCAAAATCTCTTCCTGTTGTCGTAACAGCTCTTCTCCCCTCATTTCACTATCCCTGGCATTATCCTCATCTGTTTTCTTTACTACCTCCTTCTCTTCTCCTGTTAATGAACCCCGTAATTTTAATAATATCTGTGCAGCTACCCACTCATCGTTTCCTATTTCCACAGTCTGGTTTTCTCCAGTCCTCCCCTCCCCTGCTGGCATATTCCTATGAGCCACATATGGTGGAGGGCTGTATGCCGGGTTCGAGTATCCCTCAGCCGCCCTTAACTGTCCTCTTTCTATTTCTCCTAGTTCTCTTAAAGGGTACAACCCCCCTCCCTCTGTTTTCACCCCCCTTGCTATGGGTATCTCGTTGCTCTGTTCCTTTTTTATCTCATCTGTTTTATTATTCTTTTCTCCTCCCTCTCCTCGGTTCCCCGTGTTCTTTGGGTCCTCACTCCCCTTTTTCCCATCCTCTCCTCCCTCCTTAATCTCTTTTTCTTCCGGTATTTCCCCCATAGTGAACATTCCATTTGGTCCTGGTCGGGACCCCTGGAACATCCTCCATAAGTTAAACACCTCCACATGGTTTGCCAACTTCTTCCCTTTATATGTATTGTGCAGATGGTTTAATAATGAATGTTGGACATATGGATCGAAGCTACCATTAGGCGGCCACGATGTTAGCATCTTGTTATCCGTCCCCTGGGTCCATTCTATGCTATATTTAATCAGTTTCTCCCTATGGGGTGGCAGTGTTGTGCAGATGTGTTGTAGTGGGGTAGTGAGTGTGTTCCCCCACCCTCCCGATCCTGCCCCGTATGACATAGTAGCGCTCCGCTTGTTACCCTTCCCCTATCTGGTAGCAGTTTATCTCACTAGCAGTTTACAATATACAGCCTTATATCGTTTACCTGGCCCCGTAAGTTTGGGGACTTACGATAGTCCGCTAAGAAAAATTATAGAAAATATGGTATGTTACATTTGTATATTTCCTTCTGTCTTTCTTTTTTTTTTTTTATACAACACCCTTACGGCCCCCTGCGGCCGAGGCGCACGTAGCCCCCTGCGGCTGCGTACCCCTTATGACGTTCTTATACAGTCGTCCTATTTTCACGTGCTCCTCCCCCTTCTACACTGGCCGTAGCCGGCGTTCTCCGTGCGCAGCCACGTTCCCCGTTTTCGCCTTTCCCGATCAACTCATTGCCGTTTATCTCCGTTTTCACTTCCTTACCACAGTTCTCTTCCCCACCAATCTCAGGATGGAAGATGCCTTGTGCTCGGGATATCCTATGAAAGCCCTACTGGTGACGTCACCGATCTCTTCGAGCTACTGATAAGTTCTTCATATATTCTTTAAGTTCAAAATGCACTTTCAATCTACCCCCGTTAACCCTACAGCTGTCTTCCTGTCACTCCTGGAACAACGTAATCAAATCAATAATATAATCGGACTGCGCACGCTGCGTCGCCTCGCTGTGATACGCCCCTCGACAGGAGGGCTTAACCAGCCAATTATCTTCCGTATTGGGCAACTACCTAGCTACCGCCTACAGGGAAACGTCATCTACCTATCGAGTTTCTTGCTCGAACAATAGGGATCCTCATCTACTCATTGATCAATAAATGCCAAATCGTAGGAAACCACGCACACCCACACACCCTTACACGTAGTCGCGACCTAGGCCAATCAGTGTCTACGAGCGGCCGCACGTGATGTTTTCGTGCTCCGCCTCCTCCCTTCGCGTAACATAGCCGACTGCCCTCGCACTTGTTCGGCTACCATTCATTCCATTTCCAACACTAAATTCTCAAACCTTCGCCGCGCACCTGTGTAACACCTCCCGCTTCCCTTATTTAACTCCTCCCCCCTCCCTCACAATTTCACATTGCTTGTTGTGCGTGGCATGCTCACCAAGTTCTCTTGATGCGGGGCCGCTCGACTGCGTGCACCCCTCCAAGCGGCTCGTCAACTCCCCTCGTCTGGACCACGTCTGGACACTCGCCAACCGCGGGCGGGATACTTCTCAACCGGCTCCCGAGGGCCAATATCCGGATTGCGCTGTCCGGTCTTCTCGCAGCTCCGCGATGGTCCTGTAGTCCTCAGAAGGGGGCGACGGCAGAGGGGGCCACGCCACCGGGCCTCCTCGCAACCGGAGTGCCTGGAAAAAGTAAAAAAAAAAAAAAAAAACGCGGATCTTAAACAGATCTCAGCAGTGCCTCCAACTTGTTGGGGGGAATTCTGCCGGGGTCGGCCGGGCCGTCCGCAGACCTCCGGGCAGGGAGGCCCCAACCCCTCCCGTATATCCCAGATGAGATAGAGTATGAGACACACACAAGAAGCAAGGTGACTCTGCTGTTTATTAAACAAAAACGGCAGGGATGGGTCAAGGAGCGTACGCGTCCGTCCTGACACACACACAATCGTGGGCTCGCAGGCCCTTTTTACCTTAGTATAACGCGCTACTTGCGTCACCGTAGAAAGTTTAACAAAAAACCTATTGCCACTCTTAATTGGTTGCTCGAGTGGTAGGGTTAGTATAGCATACGTATAGAGAACAATATTAGTGGACAAGGGTGAGTCAGGTGATATATCTGGGTTGTCCCTACAATTAGATACATGAGAATTGTTACATGAAGACTACTGATGATTGGTCAATATTAATGGCGTCAGTGATAAGAGCCCCATGTTCTGATTGGTGCGCCCGTGAGCTTCCCAGCTTGGGACCATCGCTGTTCCCAGCTCTCGGTGTACCTGTCATTTGCAACAATGTTTCACTATGAGTACGTGCACACAATGTGAGGACTTATTCATGAGCTGGAAGGCCGACTACTCCCACTGTCGCAGATGTCCATTGAGCCTTTTAAGTGTGTCTGCCTGTGTCTTGTACCGAGGGATCCAGGCGCCTTCTTTCTCCTGGATTTAGCATCCTGTCAGGTTCGGCTTGGTCACGTGAGGTGGGACCGTGTTTGAGGCAGACTTTGCACTATTAATATTGTTTTTCTACTGTGCGCCTGGTTTAATTTTGCAGGTGTGACTTTAACGTTGGTGCGCGGCGTGCAAGGTTGCAACATCGTGCCCTTGATGGTGTGCTTTCGGAATGTGGGTTTGCAACATTACGACCTTGACTGTCTGCTCTCGCCGGGCTCATTCTGCAGGATCAGCAACCTGACTCTTGTTCTTTTAACGTCCATGGGAGCTCTTGCTTGCGGCCTACTTAGGCCTGGTGTATAGGTGGAACCGTTTGGTGCACAGGCGCTTTAGGTTATAGTAACATATTGTCTTATGACCATGTCTTTGTTATATTTCTCATTATGGCACCTGGGTTTAGGAGAAGCGTAAGCAAGCTCTTTAGATGAGTTCATGATGCGTCTTGCGTTTCTGCATTTTGAGAGCCTATGTGGAAAATAATAAAGATGCACGTCCGTGAGTATGTCTGTCGCCTACGTCATAGCACTGAGTATATTCTTCATGTAGATTGGTGCGGGAGTGTCCAGTGTGTATATTTGCACAGGTGTGCTGACCGTTGGCTAGGTCGTCATGGCATCTCTAACGACGTACTGGTTTTAGTCTAGTTGATCCGTGCCGCAGGTGTCAGCATGGGCAGGGCGTGCTGTTGGGCAGGCAGATGGACACATCCGTATGTTCCTGTACCAGGGTATTTGGTCGTCTGGTAGATGAGCAAACTCTTCTCGTGGCGGGTGCCTGGGCCGTGATCCTTTAGGCCAGGCGCGAGAGGGTAATGACGGGAGCCTGTTTTTCCATTCTCCCACTTCAGATGTAATACCTTCCCGCGTTCCGACGGGTGTCCTGACAAAAACGGTACCTCACATGTGTGGGTGCACCTACCGTGGCGCAAAAGGAAAAGGGTAACCCACTGGTAACCTCAAGCCTTTCGGCACAGCACATTTTGTTCATGTGGGCAACCTACAGATTTGGGCTTAGGGTGTTGAAGCCAGCAAGGAAAACAGGTAACGCCATGCATTTCTGAAAAGAGGATACCCGTGGGAATGCACAGAGGTCAGACTTACGCAAATCATCCCAGAATTTATTACCCAGAACCCCCGGCAAAGACCCACATGGGAGAAGGGTGCCCAAGGTCAGGGATATTACCGCCGACTTTGGTGGAGTAGTGGCTGCCCTGCGTTACAGCTTCTCCCCACCAGGGAGTCCCGGCAGTGTGCCAATACCTCCCCGAAGGGAAAAGCTGTAATGCAGCCCAGCCGTAATTCCAGGACGGTTAGAGGTGATGTCCCTGGCCTTGGACATCCATGTACCATGTCGGTGCACCGTCCCCTAAGCATAGTGGCAGTTCCAGGGAGCACCGGCAGGATCCCTATTCCTCCCCGGAGATGACACCTGTAACGTAGCACAGCCAGAAGTGCAGCCTGGGCTTGCAGATGGACAACCCACATGGAAGGCATCTGCTTCCAGGGAAATCCCAATGTTCTGCTGGCATGGGGGCCAATTTGTGGCCTGCCCCTATAATCATGTCCCAGCCCACCAAAATATCTGCCCAGACAGCCCATTCCCATCCATCCCACCAACAATCCAGTCCCAGTCTCACCTGCCCTACTGACAGAGGGCCCTAACCATAGAATAATAAAAAACAGTACTCACATAACGTTGCAGCTGCTCACGTAGAAAAAGCTGTAAACAAAACAAAAAACATTTGTTATCTACGGTCACCCCAGCAAAAACAAATCTACACTTATACTTTCCAAGCATGGCCCCCCTTGCATGCCATCCCTGGCGGTCTACGGAACCTCACCCCCCCCCAGTGAAAACACATCTGTCTCCAGGGAGGGCTGCATGAGGAGCCCCCCCACACTCCATTTGAGGTAGGGGGATTAGCCACCCCAAAATGTCGGACAGGCCCCCAATGGATGGGGCAGTAGGGATTGGGCACCCTGGGGGTGGGGGGTAGAAGGCCACCAAAAATTGTGGGACAGGCCCCCCAGTGGGTGGGGCAATAAGGTTTGGGCACCCTGTGGCCAGATTGGCACACCAATGTACCCCACTGCGCCAAGGCAAGTTTGGTAAACAAAGAAAAAAAATGAAAATGGCAGATTGCCCTTTAGGGGGCATGGCTGAGTGGCATCCTACACTGCCGGGGAATTTTTTAATGTGTACCTCTCCACACCCACCCCAATTGGAGGGGTGGCACATCTCATGTAGCCCTCCCTGGGGGCAGATAAGGGGGACTTTCATGCACTCCTCCCTGGGGTCAGGTGTCCCTTCCTAGAAGCATATATCTTCCCCCAGGGAGGGTTGTATGACATGGCACCCACTCCTTTGAGTGTGGGGGCCACCACCCCTCCCCATTAGAAAATTCCCCGTCAGTTTGGGGTGCCCCACAGCCCCCCCTAAAATGATGTCTACCATTTTCACTTTTTTCCTTTGGTAACCCAACTCCCCTTGGGGCAGATGGGCCAAGAGTTTGCCATTCTCACCCTAAGCTGCCAGGGAATTTTGTAATGTAATGGGGGTGACCCTCTCCCCCCACACCAAATGCAGGGGGGCCATTTCATTTAGCCCTACCTGGAGGCAGATAAGAGGGGGGGTCTCATGCATCCCTCCTTGGGGTTAGGGATGTAACGTATAACGGTATACCATTAAAGATATTGTGAACCACTTAATTGAACAATAATAACCGTCAAATTGTTTATACCGGTATACCGTTTATAACGTTAAGTGTGTTTTTCAATCTGATTTGGAAAGGATGCAGTAAGCAAGTGCTGCACAGTCTTGGTCTTGCACTGTTGGATGTGCCGTCTGGCAAGTAGTTTCAGTTGGAGCAATTTTTAATGCCATTCCATAAACCAGAGGTGCCTGAAAAAAAATCAATATGTTAGCAATAGGAAGACTAAATACAGTGCCAGGGTTTCATTTGGGTTTGCGGCTTTGGGGTTTATATATTTATAATGAATAATGTTTCCTAAACATATGACAATGGGGGATTTCCATGGTTCTATCATTGAATTTACATATAATAAGTCACACTGAGAAATTCACGCATCTCTGTGGGTATTCCCTGCTGATATACCAAAGGCTAGCATGTTCATGATTACTGAACACCTTTTGGCCTGCAAGTAAACGTAACGTAAAGGGAGAGTGTGTGTGTGTGGGCGCGGGGGGTGTGGGGGGGGGGTTTAGGGTGTGTGTGTGTGTGTGTGTGTGTGTGTGTGTGTGTGTGTGTGTGTGTGAGAGAGAGAGATCAGCCCGCATCTCGGAAACCAGGAAGAACCTTCACTGGTTGTCAGTCACCCAAAGGATCTCTCTAAAATCGCTTGCCCTGACCTACAAATGCATGAATAACCTGGCCCCCAGCTAACTCTCCTCACGGTTCACGCAGTATACCCCATCTCGATCTCTAAGATCTACCCTCAACCAGAGCCTAATGATCCCTAGATACAAGCTCCAAACAGCCGGTGGATCCAGCTTCCCAGTTTTGGCAGCCAAATGTGGAACTCTGTCCCCCCTACCATCAGAAACCTTCCTTCTCTGAATCTGTTCAAACACAAAGCCAAACATTGGCTAGTCACATCTGATGACCAAGCTGCACTCTGAATACTTGATTACACATGTATCTCTGTACAAACTACCAATGTGTTTGATTACTATGTCAATTTAAATGTAACCTGAAATGTCGTAATATTATGTTACCACTGTTGCTAAGATATGCGCCCGGTAGCCTCTGGGCCTGGTTTGTGCTATACAAATAAAACAAATACAAATACCAGAAAGTAACCAGCAAAAATTTGGTTCAATGGTAAAACCATCCAATCTGGGAGGAAAAGCACAGCATTTCATAGGAGACTGAACATCAAATGTGTGCCTGCATTTTTCTGTTTATTTCCTTACAGAATTAGGAATCAACATCATAAAACCTAGAGGTACTCAAAAATGTAAAATGGTGACAAGGGTTTGATTGCACATTTTTTAATAATGTTGCCCTATTTTGTAGAAAATGTACAAGTAATGGGGAAAAGAAAGAAAAGATGCTTTTGTGAATAAAACCGGCCTTTAGCCTGGAATGCCAAACGACATTCCTTCAACAAGGCCACAGCAACACAGCAACTGGGTGGTGGTGCCTTGCTTTCCCATGAGAAAGGTGTGATCACTGGCTTTGTTTTCAGGAGCCAGTCCTTACAAGCACAGCAAATGCTCCCCATTTACAACTTCAATCTGTCTATGAGCATAGCCTAAAAATCCTTAAATATACTAGAAATAAGCTCTCTGTGGCAGTCTTTCTTCCACGTAATCTGATCTTTTGATCAACCAGTTCTTTCCAGAAGGAAACACTTTACACCTTCGAAGACTTGGATTCTGACTAGAACGTGTTTGTAATCACTCAAGAGGATGGACCTGTGTCAGCAAACAGCCAGGATGACTTCAATTCAAGGAACTTGTGCCACTACAAACAGCCTTCTCGGAAGTCATCTTTGCCCTTACTCTGAACTCAAAGGAACTGATCCCACATGCTCTGTTACCAGGGAGAGGAACTGGAGGAACCATTTAATATTATGTTAAAGTATAAAACACTGCCTTTTGAATTTGACATATGGAATCACATTTCTTTTTGTACGTTTTGAGCAAAATGTCATAGAAAACTATTTTTGAATGTACAGGCTGAAAAGCCCTATCAGCTGACTGTAAAATAATATTTTTCTTTATTGTGTAATTAAGTAAATTAAGTGAATCTGGATATTCTCATGCTGGAATAGTGCATGTCTTAGTGATTCACATATACAAGCGTCCTTGCCGGCAATCGTGTTATTCTGAGCTGGGAATGGAATTTTTGTCTAAAGCTATGAGAGAGAAAAAGACAACAATCTGTACCACACACATCCCATGTCACGGCGAGAAGAAAATTGCATTATTTGATTTGCCTGAGAGAAACCTGATGAACTGATTATTAACATGTTCACATGTGAGGAGTATGTTTCAGAACATTTCAATTGTTTAATGTAGAAACCCAGCATGACATCACATCAAATGGAAGGGAAACTGAGTTTAGAAGTCTCCCGGATTAAACTGCCCTTTTTATTTATATGCCCAATGAGTACTGATTGGATGGTTTAGTGTGATGGCACTTTGGAACATGAGAGAAATTATACACAGCTCTAAAGGCAGTGGTTTCTGATCTTTAAAGATTCAAAAGCATAGATTCTGACTAACTCACTCACTGGATGAAATGGATTGACTGACAGACTGAGAGAAGTAGATAAATGAGAATTGATAACAACAGAAATGATGACGAAATAGATTCATGTTGGACTCATTTTGAATTACTAGTACTACACTGTAAGAGAGTCCTTTTGCATTTTATACCCCAGGCCTCCTTCAGTGGAAGAGACATCGAACAGCCCCAATACAGAAAGAGGTAATCAAGGCAGTGGAGGGAAGCATATATCACCTTGCTGACTGATGCCCACCTCTACTAACGGGGGGGGGGCAGAATTGAACCAGCCCTTAAGAGGGTACCCACCTGTCTGTGAGATAGCCAAAGGAAAGCCCTATGCCAGTATAATATTAAGGATAAATAATTCTGATGGGAGTTACACTCTAAAAGGGTTTATAAACTGACGATACATCCTGAGACATTAATACATATCTCAGAAGTGTATGTGCTTCTGAAAATATGGATTTGATAGAATAGGTCCTTTGGTGTTTATACTGGGAAATCACCTGGCACAATATACGTTTTCTGGGAGTCAAAGATCTATCTCATTGTGTGCATACATAGACAAATAAGGTAACTGAATTACTTTCCTGATTACATCACCAGGCAGAGTTCTATTTCAAATTGAGTTTATGGAATGCTGTTTGAGACACTCACATTTTTATTGGGTAGATGAGAAGTGTTTATGTATAGTGACTTGGAAAGTCAGGGAAGTTGCGAGTTTGGTTTTCTATAAACATGACATCTTCATCCTGAGCCTAATACAATTTCCAAAGCATGGCGTTAGCTCTCAGGATAAATAAAAGGTACAGATGGCAATGTCTGTGTTACAAAACTGTCTATTCCTGTAGAATTCCCTTGATCATTTGTTAGGGGAGTCACCATTGACATTAGAATTGTATAGATGTATAATTTGTTTATATTTAAATTGATTTACTTATGTCTATTTTATGAATCAATGGACCTTCTGTGCAACTCTATGTGTTTCTTGTCTTGAAAGAGGAGGAAAGCTGTTGGGAATCAATATTGTTAAATTGGGGGTCCCAGCTTCATAAAAAGAACTGTATTCAATAATTACAATATTATACATGTCTGATTTGAGGTGGATGAAAAATGTGTCAGATTAAAACATACTGCAGAAATAAATCTTGTTGGGAAATTGAATGGCTGTTTCTTGAATGTAGGGTCACGAGTTCAGTTGTTTTTCTGGTCTGATTCTGAAATGCAATCAACAGCACAAGTTATTAATTAATTAAGTGCATTGTGGTTGGCTGAGAGAAGGTGTGTAATGATCTCCATGTGCAAAGTAAGCCTTATAGACATAGGCCGTGGGCAGTACCAGGTGTTATGGACCCTGAAAACCAATTTAATGGCCTGAGCAAAGCACGACCGTGCAACGAGGTCTATGGACCCATAACTTCCGGTACGGCCCAAATGTATGGTCTATAAGGGGAAAAGTGTACCCCTCATTGTTTAAATTAACAAAGAAAACAAAATAAATACCTCCACTTGCTGGCCAAAGCCTGAAAATGTTCAATTAAAACCACTTAAAAGCCCCATATCGCTGTCTGCATATGTGCTGGGAGGAGCGGGGTTCAGGTTTCCTACACACGTCAGGAAGGTGTGACCCGGCAAGGTAATGGAGCGGCAGTCCCGGAGAGGTGAGTTGAGGCTAGCCTGTGTCTGCCAGATGCAGCCCAACAAAGTGGTTGGGGGGCTGGACAAACACCTGCAAGGTAAGTTTTGCAGGGGGGTTGGGGAAGAACTTTTTAAAATTCCAGGAGGTGTCGTGCAGCCCAGGGGGACGGGGGGGGGCAGGGAGGTGAGCGCTGCAGGCAGTTGAGATGTGGGAGTATGAAGAGAGGGAGTGCTGCACGGAGAGATTTTCTGGTGGCTCTATGTGCTCTTAGTGCAGTGCTCTAGTTAAGAGAGGGAGCGCTGCACTGAGAACTCTGCCCGCGTGCCACGCTTGTCTATTTTGCAAGCTATATCAGGTTTATAGCTCTCAGATTACCCAATCCCCATACCAACCACCACCCGTGCACAAATATGCATTATTAAAATAGAGGTTGACAATCATGAAATCTTTCCATGATAATAACTTGTCATCCCTGTGTTGGATATATAACTATGCTCATACATTTTTTTGTTGCTTCATTACTCTGAGCTGTGTGTACATTAAAACGCCCACAGAAGATGTGGTGGTTTTTATTTTTAATATGACTGTCCCTTTGAAGCGGAAACTATTTAAATGATGTTCAAAACTGGAATATATTCTTTAAATTTGAATCGCTGCTTCTCGACCAGTGAGAGCACAAATGCAGATGTTTGTCTAGACATGTCTTGATTGGCTGAATGCCCAACGTTGCCGGTTATTTCTTCTTCTGCAAGATGTTGTACACATTTTGAGAGAAGCAACATCCGCTACAGTGACAGCAAATACTTCCATGGACCACTTCACTGTAAGATGCTTCGCACATAAATAATTAAAGCGAGAGGACAATGCACCTGCCTTAATGAAAACCAAAAATGGACTTCAAGATGTGATGCGATCAGCCTCTGTCAGTCGAGGAAGCAAAGACATGATGTGTGGAAATTCTATCCACCAGCTATGCTCGCTTTTTTTGTGTGACCTTTTCAAAGTGACTTCCCCTGCAATGGCACATTTAGAATTTTGTTAGTGGCTTATCTGTGCTCCCAAGAAGTGCATCCCAGGATAGCCTCTTTGGGACACAGTTGGCTCGCCTGGCCTCGTGAGCATGGATCAAGCATTAGAAGTAGAGGCATCAGTGCCTGCACAGTTTATCTGCGAACATGAGGCGAAGGGCTTCACCACAGGGGAATGTCTGTGTCAGCCTGGGCTGTGGCCGTGCATCCTCTCTGCAGCTGGCCAGTATTGGAAAGTTGATTGGTGCTTGCGATGTAATGGCATCTTGCGTGCAGATTCTGAGGGATGGCCGTATCAGCCGGAAGTCTCCTGAGGAGGAGGTTGAATAGCAGAATGTCGCTTTCCAGTCACATTGTCACCTGCGGCGGAAACCACACCAACCACAGTTGTAAATGGTAGAAACCTCAGGTAGTGAGTGACATCCAGCTACTACCTTTGTGGACATCACCGCTTTGATTTAAGCCTCAACCAGCTCCCAGGTGAATATCTTGAAAAACCTTACACCACGTGCAGAACCGCCCGGATGCCTTCAGTAATGCTTCCTAGCTCGCGCTCTGGCGAACAGATGTTTTCGATGTTTTCGATGTTACATATTGTGCAAAACAGCGGAACTCACACGTTAGTTCTCAAAGTGAAAATAATTGAATGAAAGGCTCTGAGTAAACATTAAATACACACTTCTTCTGTGAAAGAATGTGGACGCTGCAAAATGCGGTTGGGGTTCTCCTGAAACTCCTATCAATAGGAACCCTACAATTACCTTTTGCTGAGCATGGGGGTGCCCAATAGTGCCCACCACTGCACTGCAGGGAACCATGTATCCACGACTGGTTATGGGATAACATAGCTTTATAGAAAGAGGGATGGGGCGTTATCACAGGATAATGTCCTACCCCCAAGTTATGAACTGAGGCGAAGCAGAGGGTCATAAAATGGATTTGGGGTCATTATCCCATGTGTAAGTGATCACTCTGGAGCTCTATACGGCCATTATCTAAGCACATTGTGGTAATGGGAATACATTCTTTAAACGCGGTAATGAGAAAATACAAAGGGTTAGTTAACAGTATTTTAATTATAATTGTTCTTTTATAACGCGCGTAATACCAACGAGCGGTTTCTAAGTGCGGGATCGGGATTCAAACTTGTGTTGTGCTGCATTCTCTGGCTTACAAGACAAACGCGTTACCCCTGATGTGACCTGTTGTTAAATTAAATGTTGTATTTTGAAGTTTTAAAATAACAAGGTTTTCTTTATAAAGACAACATTTCAATTGTATTCTTGGCTCAGATGGAAAGGTTTTAAGACGAACATGCATTGGTGTACTGCACATTTAAATGGTTTCTTCCCATGAAAGCAAACTTTGTTTCCATGGTTTAGCTTTCACTTTGGTAAAATGGAGGCTGCGGTGTTCTGCTGAAAGACATCTGTTTGCAAAATGGTTGCAGATGTTTGCCCAGATATGTATGCATTGGCTGAAAGCTCACTCTTTGCCCAGAGTTTGGTCTTCTGAAAGATGTTTTATGGCAGCAGCTCATACTTCCACTAACCACTTGCCCGGAAGATGGCTCTCACACAGTGGCGTAACAAAAAATCTGCCCCCCCCCCCCGCGAGCAATGCTGAGGAGGCCCCCCCAACTCAGCAACAAATCACAGGACACGCCACACTCTGGGCTGGCCTAGATTATTACACTTGCGCGATACACACATATGTGCTGCTGAAGGGGTAGGCCGCACACTGCACTAAGAGACAGATATAAATATGTGCTTTAATGCAATACACAGAACACATTCTGAGAACAGAAGCCTATTAATTGTAACTCTAAGTTTGTTGTGTATTGCATTATCTGTACCTGTGGCCTTAAATATATAGGGAGCACTATTCGCCCACTTAAAATTAGGATCCGTGAACATCTGGCTACAATTTGTAGCCAGGAAGCTAAATATCCCCTTGCACACCATTGGCAACAATCACACCAAATGGATTGCAAGGATGATATTCGCTTTGTGGGGCTGTGTAAAGTTTCATTGCCCCCACGCAGTGGCAACCTCACATTAAAATTACATCAATTGGAGGCAAGATTAATTTGCAAATATCGGACTTTCACTTCTGGACTTAATTCGGACCATGAGTTTGCGACCTTTTTATAATTCCGGATGCATATTATTGACTGAGATTCGCCTCTATCTATCCTTTGTGAAAATTGTTATCATTACCTCTAGTCCATAGGGCTGCGTCCCCTTCATTGAACTTTTTTGTATATGTACTGCCATAATACCTAATGTTGACCTGTAGCAGCGCACTCACGTCCTGTCATTTTAGCTGCTACCATGTGGCTTACAAACTTTTTCCTCATTATTATTCAATTTCATTCTGAACTTTTTTGTATATGTACTGCCATAATGCCTAATGTTGACCTGTAGCAGCGCACTCACGTCCTGTCATTTTAGCTGCTACCATGTGGCTTACAAACTTTTTCCTCATTATTATTCAATTTCATTCATAATTATACGTGGTTTTATTTATCAGTCCTCTTTTCAATGCATCATTATTAATTAATTGACTTGGTTACTAATATATTAGGTTTTTTTAGTTCGTTCCTCTTGGTTAATTATTTAGTTCTGTAATGTATTACTTGCATTGGGCCTATGGACATCCCTCTAATGCAGTAAGGTTCCCTGTTAGGCTCTTTCCGTTCTTCCAACATGGTGGCTCGTTTTCCCAACTTGCTACACCTTAGTTGCATGACTATACATTTCACTGCCTTTAGACTCAAGTATATGTAGCCCTACTACTATTTTGTGAATCGCGCGATGGAATTCTGAGCAGACACAACGATTGCCGCGGTAAGACGTGTTAATACGCTCCCCCTAATTATGGATGGTGAAGGACCTAATTGGTTGTTTCCTGGTACAATTATCTTTGCAATTCTTGTATATCACGGTACAATTATGGCTGAAGTATTTAATTCCTTGTTGATCAGGAGCCAATTAGTGGTTTAAAAGGGTTTTGCTGGCCTTTATGCAACATTAATTGAGACTCGGTTTCTCTTCTTTTGTTTTTGTTGAATTTTAGCCTTCCGCAATAGCGAGGCAGTTTGAGGTATGTTTAATCTTTAATGATCCTGGTATCTTGGTTATAAATGTTTTTGTCCTAATTTTGGTTGATTATATTAATTACATATTGGGGTTTTTTCAGAATTCATCCTGGCATTGTCCTACGTTTAATTTTGACGACTAATTGCTGTAATTCAAGGTAAATTGTTTACTTCACAATTATGGGGCACATATTAGTACTTAATTTTAAGACTTATCTCATTGATAAGTTTGGTACATGATTGCGCTGCTATGGTCAACCTTTGTTTCTAAAATTGTGCTTTAATTTTCCTTTGCAATTGTTCCCATGCATACGTGATGCTACGAATGAAATTGACAACATGCGGTAACTTAATCTCATTTATTATTTGGTTTTTTACATGTATTGCACATGTGTAAATTGTGGTTGCACCTTGCCCTGGTTCCTTTCCGTTCCCTTGTACCTTTGTTTGTTTTTGATACTTTGCACTAACTGCATACATTGTAATGTATTTATAATTTGCTTGTCATTTTTGTATAATTGTAGCCTCTGAAGAAGAGCTGTACGTAGCTTGAAACATGTGTCAGGTGTTTTTCACCTTTAATAAATTCCAATTCCTTGGCGCAGAGAGACTGGGACCTTTTTTTGTTCTTCATAACTTACCTCGTGGATTTATACTGGCAGTATACCCACACCACCCAGACACCTGCAGCCTTGGTTGATCTCTTTAATTGTTATACAAGCGCTGTGGACCTGTCACTCTATCTGCCATAACCTTGTTTTTGTCACATTTAGACATACCTAGACTGGTTGCACCAAAATGCCAGTCGAAGCAATAACACTCATCAAGAAGAGAACACACATTCAAGTCCTCGTCTGTGTGGACTCTAACAACACAGACAAACTCTTTAAAACTATCACCCAATCTCCATCACCCCTTTCCTGGGCAAACTGTTGGAAAAGCTAGCCATCTCCAAGCTTACTCTCTACACTGAATCTGTTGGTTGTCTCCATGAGCATCAGTCTGGCTTCAGAGCCATGAGAGGCATGGAAACTGCTCTCCTGAACACCAGTGAAGATCTGCTCTATAACCTTGATTCCAGAATTCCTTCTGTCCTCATCCTCCTTGATATTTCCTCTGCTTTTGACATGGTCAACCACACCATCCTAATCAATCGACTCCATGAGAACCTGGACATCATGGATCAGGCCCTTGAGTGGCTGAACTCCTTCCTCTTGGACTGCCCCTCCCAGGTCCAACTTGGTCCTTTTGTCTCTGCCACATCTCTCTGTACTTGTGGCGTTCCCCAGGGCCCCATCCTATCACCCTGGTTTTTCAACCTCTATTTGGCCCCTTTGGCCCACCTGATCTCTACCTTCTCCTCTTACTTTCAGTGTTATGCAGATGACACTCAACATTCCTTCAGGCTCCCCTCATACTCCTCTCCTCTCTCGCTCATTCCTGACTGTCTATCCTCGATTCAGGATTGGTGTGCCACCAACGATCTCTGCTTTAATGCCAGTAAGATGGAGATCTTCTTATTGGGACCCCTGACCCTGCTTTCCGTCTCTCACTCAGGCTGCCTGCCTTGGCCCTCTTCCTTCGCCTTCCTGAAAGGCAAAAACCCTTGGTGTCATCTTTGACTCCACTCTCTCTTTCTCTCCTCACATCTCAGATATCACCAAGAAGTCCCACTAACAGCTGCTCCTCCTCAAAGGGACTCTTCCCATTCTCACTTTCCCCCAGAAGCTCACTGTCTCCAGAGCCCTGGTTCTCTCTAGGCTAGACTAAAGCAACAGGCTCTTTCTCAATCTGCCTTCCTCTACTCCCTTCCCTCTGCAACTAATCCAGAACAGGACTGCAAGGCAGGGATTGTATCTCTCCAGCCTGAAATCTCTCCACTTGCTCCCGGTTGTGGCAAGGGTCAAGTTCAAGATGCTTTGCATTGCCCACAAGGCTTTCTGAGCCCGTGGTCCACACTACATCCAAAGCTCTCTTCCAAAATACCTTCCTTCTCGAGCCCTTCGCTCAGCTACCTCCAACTCTCTAAGGAATTGAAGCTTCTCCAGGCAGAGAGTGGGGGGTAGATCTCTCTCCTCTGCAGGTGCCTCCCTTTGGAATGGCCTCCCTGCCCCTCTCAAGCTTGAGCCAGACTACCTGAAGGTCCAGTATAGCTCAAAATGTTCCTCTTCTCCTCTGCTTTCTCTCTCTTCCTCTCCTGCTGGTCTACCTGATCTGTCTGCTGTACCGAATGGTTGCTTGGCTGAGTCTCACTGAGTCCAGACTCTTTCTTGATCAGTCACCATTGCACTGCCTCTGGGCATACCATGCACTTAGGGGCTGTAACTGTAACCCTACAGTCCCTTGTTCTCCTTGCATTTCCAGAGCTGCGCTGCACTGGCTGCACTTACTCAGAGCATTGCTGGCCTGTTTTTCCCTCCCCTCTCCCTTGCACTCCCCCCTCCCTTTCTGCTTGCACTTCTCGGTCTCGCACTTGTACGATCTGAATGACACAAAGCCTAGTAAGATTGTTTGTCCTGTCCTCCATCTATCTTCCCTACCTTGTCTTGTCGCACCTAGAAACACCTGTGTACAGGCGTGTTATAAATGGCTTATATCATATCATTTTATCACAGATGCCCAGTAATAAATGGCTAGACTAGCACCACACAAATACCAGGTAATTACACTTACAGGACTGCTTTTATCAGAAATGCCCAGTTAAGAAAAGTCTTACCAAACCGAGGAATGACTAGATTGGCTGCACCAATGCCTCTTTAGCCACTAATACTGCATATCATGCCTGCTTTACCTGGACATGGACAACCATTATGATTTGTCACACAATCCCGCCCCTCCACACATATCCCCTCTTCCTCCCACCCCTACCCCAACCCCAACCTCCCTTAGCCCAGAATTACCTCCACATCCCTCTTCGTTGTCCCAGAGTTTATGTATGAGGCTCCTTTCCTCAGGGGTAAGTACTAGGATGAGGAAGAATGGCACTAGGAGTAATGAAGATTAGAGGTAGCTAAATCAGGCATTACCTCCATGTACCTCTACCTCATCCCAGTACTAGTTTATGAGGCAGATTGCATCCATACATTTAAGTGTGCACTCTTTCACCTTACAAGCACACCCAGGCAGCCATCCATATATTGAAGTGTGCACCCTTTCATCATACAGACACACCCAGGCAGCCACCCATGCATTTAAGTGCGCACCCTTTTGCCATACAGGCACACACACCAAGGCACCCACCCATACATTTAAGTGTGCACCCTTTCACCATACACTCACACAGGCAGCCACCTATACATTTAAGTGTGCACCCTTTCACCATACAGACACACCCAGGCACACACCAATACATTTAAGTGTGCACCCTTTCGCCATACAGGCACACACACCAAGGCACCCACCCATACATATAAGTGTGCACCCTTTCACTATACACTCACACAGGCAGCCAGCTATACATTTAAGGTGCACCCTTTCACCATACACTCACTCATGCATACGTCATGGGGTTGAGGGGAGCCCCATTACCTCAAAAAGAAATTATTTCTTTTTGAAGTCACTCTGACTTCATAAAGAAATTATTTCCATTAAGGGCCGAACCATAACGGAAATCATTTCTTTATGAAGGCAGAGTGACTTCAAAAATAAGCTATTTTTTTTTAAGTCATAGGGCTCCCCTCCCTCTATGACATGGAGGCCTCCAGCATGGCCTTCCAAGCCATGGGGTGGGAGGAGCTCTCAGACTTCGAAAAGAAAGTTTCTTTTTGTAGTCACTCTGCCTTCATAAAGACATTAATTCTGGTACAGAAATAATTTCTTTATGAAGGCAGAATAAATTCAAAAACAAAAAACATATTTTTCGTTTTTTTTCTTTCAAGTGGGGCCCCCTCCCAGGACATGTGCTGGCGGGGCCCTCTGCACCACAGGGATTGCGGGGCCCGTTATGCCAGTGTTCACACATAAATAATTGAAGCGAGGGGCCAATTTTCCTGACTTCAAGAAAAACACAAATGAACTTCAAGATGTAATGCGATCAACCTTGTGCAGTAATAAATGGCTCTGTCAGTCAACGAGGCATTGCTTCGATGGGAGCAAAGAAATAATGTGTGACTCGAGCTAAACTTGCTTATTCTTTTTTAATCTGCTCGGAGTGCCTTCTCCTGTAATGACGCATTAAGAATTCTGTTATTGGTTTATCTGTTCTCCGAGGACGTGTATCACGGGATAGCCTCTTTGCAACACATTTCGCGCACATGGCCTTCTGAGCATGGATCAAGCGTTAGAAGAAGGCGCATTCGTGACTGCACCCTTTATCAGGGAACATGAGGCGAGGCACTTGACCACAGGGGGTTACACTTATCGCCTGTGCTGTACACGTGCATCTTCTCTAGAGCTGGTCAGACTTGGAAAGTGCATAGCTGCTTGCGCGGTAATGGCATCTTGCTGAATGAAGTCCGAATTCTGTGTGAGGACCGTACCGCCCGCCCGTATGTATACTGATGAGGAAATGATTTCAACCTCGTTTGGCTTCTTGATTTTTATTAAATACGAAATGCGTCGAAGAAATGCTTAAGTCTCCATTTCCAAGCCGCAACCTTTCTAAACTGCTGGCTGCTGTGGGTGGACGGTGTTCGCCAGCTTTTCGTGGAAAAACATACCCTCAAGTATAAAAAAAATAAATAAACCCGCAAACATGTGCTTCATTGGGAAAAGTGGGTCTTTGTTGCAGCATTCTTATAAAACTAAAAAAAGATGTATTTCCTTGTAAAGTCTATTCTTGGGTAAAATAGAAACTCATTTGTTTTGTCTAGCCCAGTTCTCCTGTTCATACTTCATAATTGTGCTGTTAACCAGAGCACAGCAAAGGAAGCATGTTTCATATTGTATCTGACATGTAGTTGAATATTGTAAACACATGCAACAGATGTTGGCATGCTCCCCAGGCCAGTGTTCCTTCCGCTTTCTAACTCGCAGCCAGCTTTCATCATTTTGCAGTCAGTGTTTGCTTGAACAAGATAAAAACAGCCCTGCCAACCGCCATCTTAAAGCGTCCCTCTGCTAAACATGCTTTTGTTAGTTTCCTTCTTTGAAGGCAGCACGCATTCTGTTTCGCATGGGAGATGATGACAGCAAATGTAAACAGAAATGTATTACTTATCCAATGTCTTTATTTCGTGAAAGGATGACGAGGATATAAACCGAGAAATAACTAGCATATGGCTAAGCACACATTTGACCTAACAAATACCAAATAACTGAACATTGAGGGCAGTTCCATCTGGTTTCATCAACCACATTGACCTTTAGTTTCACTCCTTAATTTGGGGTCCTCCCATACCGAATCTCGTCCTCCCCTACCGTGTCCCCCCACCCTAGGTTGTCCCCCTCCCTAGATCTCCCTTAAACATACACATACAAATGTGTACGTTGGTCGTATGACCAACAGGAGTCAAACTAAAGGTGCACAAGTTAGTGTGGTTGACAGAACCACAGATTACCATGCAGGGGTTCTGGCCAAACTTTTCAAAAAATTAACCTGCAAATATTTGCAGACCCCTTTTAATGGGACAAGCAAGTGCCCCTGCCCACTCCATAAACAACCCTATGCCGTCCCCCCACTGCCCGGCATGGAATTGCAACCAAATCGCAATTCCCAAGCAGTAAAACACGGTTCACCCCTCCTCCCCCCCAAGTGTAAAGGGGCTGGTAATAGATACATATTCACTGTTCTCTAAGCTCCAGGGTCCTGACATGTCCCAGTAGGGCAGTGTGGCCTATTGAGTGGGGTCTTTGGTGGATGACAATAGCCTGCTCTAACTCTCAGTGCCTAATTGTGCACCCCTGGGTACTCACAATAATACACAGGAAATGTAGGTTGATTTACAAGTTTCTACACACTTTGTTCCCAAATCTTAAATCTCTACAGGACAACTAGCGATATTCAGATTTAAGGCAGAGATTTGTAGAACACACATATATATATAAGGCAGTTTCTTACCACGGCATTTGAGGTAAGGGAGGGGGCAAAGGGGCAAGAGAGAATAGGAGTGAGGCTAGATAAGGAAACGAGTACTGTGCACCTGCAACAGTGCACCAAGAATCGCAGCTCAATAGAGATGACTTTAACATATGCAAGCACGTGCTTGTACTCTATTTTGAGTGCAAAATTCTGATTCCATGTTTAAATATGTGCTGGAACCACTCAGCCATCACACTTCTAAAATGGATAATTGCGAGATTGCATGGTAGCCTAAGTCACTTAATGAATCCTGTGAGTGCCATGGTCCTATTTGAATTGTGAAGCTGCTGTTTAAGTGGCAGGATGGGTAGAATTGCAATGCATAGAGCTCATGGAATGCCTGAGCTTTGTAAGACCTGTGTGACTGGGGCTGAATTAACCATAGGTCATACATTCGAGAGTACCAAGCACTCCACTGTGAAAGTGGAGCTGTTGGGTAAACTGGTTGAATCTAGACAGATAGCTGAACTCTGTGGACCATCTGATCTAGCATATCTCAGTAGTACATGACTCTGCAACAGTGTCTTAAGCATTTCTCACAGAATGTGTAATTCAG